>NC_140217.1:18860656-19590656 GCF_951802725.1 Rutilus rutilus | reverse complement strand
TAGATCAAACACGCTTGCATTAATTAATATGAAACTCGGTACACATATAGATCTCATCGGGCCGAACAACTTTCCCCTGGTTAAGTTTTACGCCAGCCCAACAGGAAGTCGGCTATTATGGGTTGTTTGGAGAACGCTTGCTGTGGAATGTGAAATACTCCTCCTAGAAAATTCATCCAATCCCCACCATACTCGGTGTGCATGAAGTCAAGACATTGAGGATGTTAAATTGCGGACGGATTTTTGATATCTCGAACGGTTTGGCCGTGGCAAGGAAACGAATTTATGGCGAGAAAAGAGAAACACGAAGTGGTATAACTTCTGCATACATTAACTGATCTTGATGAAACTTCAACAGTGTGTTCGTGGTAAGAGGCCGATCAGATGGATGTAACTATTGTGAGTCAAAGTTATAGCGCCACCAACTGGCAGCAGGAAGTGTGTCACTTTCAAAATGCTTTTGACAAAAGTGGGAGGGTTAGTTGTATACAAGTAACAAAAATCAATACGTACATTCGTCTCATCGACCCGGACAACTTTCTAATTTAAAGTCATTAGCTCTGACCATCAGGAAGTCAGATATTTTGATCTGAATGTGGATTTTTTTGCAAAATCAGCCTCTGAATTTTTAGCCACCTTTATCTAAGTGGTTTATTTTATTCCAACCAAACTTTTTCAACATGATAAAAATATATTAATGATGCTAAATTGTGAACGGATAATAAATATCTCAAACGGTTTTGCTATGGCGAGGGATTAAAGTATTGGGCAATTCCACGCAAAACTGTCACATCCATAACGCCAACACAATGCCATGGTATTTAGTTGGCGTTATGGATGTGACAGTTTTGCGCGGAATTGCCCTATTGTCTAAAAAGGAAACACTCAAAGGCTCATATATTCTAAAAATGTAATTATACACCATTTATTACTATATAAAAGTATACAAATATCAGAACTTAACTCATTTTATTCTTTTTTTTTCAATTTAAGAATGAAGTTTAAGTTTAAAAACTGCCAGAATGGTTGTTTAGTCTAAACAATAAATAAATAAAGTCAAACATAGTGCTATACTGCCCTCTTGTGTTCAAAATCAGGTAGGCCTATTATATCTATATAAAAATATACTAGGTATGTGACGGTGAGAATATTTTACCACCGGTTAACTGACGTGTGACACCGCTGGGGGCTTTTTAATCGCTAACTTAAAAACGAAAGTAAAATATGTTCGTCCGCACGGACATTAATAATGGTGCAGAGCAGAGCGAGCGTTTTCAATAAATTCCTATGGAAGGAGGAATGACCTAAAAAACGTTGACTCTGTTCTGCTCGTTCCTCGCTGAGGACGCGCACCATTATGAATGCCTGTGCAGCCGTGAGCATTTTAGTTTCATTTTCGGGGCGGATTGCTTGAATGTATTTAAAAAAAGCACAATGTTGTGTTTTATTGCTACTGTACAAAAATATAAGTTAACACTTTGCAGTTTGAATGATGTTCTGAACAAAATGACAGAGTATGTTTTTATGTGTCCACTGTTCAATCGCGCCCCCGTTTTAGTGATTCCCAAGTTATTTTTTCATTTAAGTTTTTTTCATTGTTCTAATCAGGTCAGGCAAGTAAAATGATCTGTGTCTTATCCCTTACATTTTTATATAATATATATACACTACTGTTCAGCGAAGTTTCTTCTGCTCACCAAGGCTGCATTTATTTGATTAAAAATACAAACAAAACCAGTAATATTGTAAAATAGTATTCCAATTTAAAACAGCTGCTTTCTATTTTAATATATTTTAAACTGTTATTTATTCCTGTGATCAAAGCTGAGTTTTCAGCATCATTACTCCAGTCGTCACTGTCACATGATCCTTCAGAAATTATTCTAATATGATGATTGATGCTCAAGAAACATTCATTATTATTTTAAATGTCGAAAACAGTTGTGTACAATCTTTGATGAATAGAAAGTTCAAAAGAACAGCATTTATCTGAAATCTAAAGCTTTTGTAACATTAAACACTACCGTTCAGAAGTTTGGGGTCAGTAATAATTTTAATTTTATTTTTGGGGGAAAGAAATAAAATAAATCAATACTTTTATTCATCGAGAATGAGTTAAACTGATCAAAAGTTACAGTACAGACATTTATAATGTTAAAAAAATTATATTTGAAATAAATGCTGTTCTTTTGAACTTTACATTCATCAACGCATTTTGAAAAAAAATCTGTACACAACTGTTTTCAACATTGAAAATAATAATTAATATTTATTGACCATCAATCATCATATTAGAATGGTTTCTGAAGGATCATGTGACACTGAAGACGGGAGTAATGATGCTGAAAACTCAGCTTTGATCACATAAATTAATTACAGTGTAAAATATTTTAAAATAGAAAACAGCTGTTTTAAATTGGAATAATATTTCACAATATTACTGTTTTTGTTTGTATTTTTAATCAAATAAATGCAGCCTTGGTGAGCAGAAGAGACTTCTCCTAAAAACATTAAAAATCTTCCTGACCCCAAACTTTTGAACGGTATATATATATATATATATATACACATTTATAAATACATATATGTATATGTATATATATATATATATATATATATATATATATATATATATATATATGTTTGTATAATATATATATATATATATATATATATATATATATGTTTGTATAATATATATATATATATTTGTATAATATATATATATATATATATATATATATATAAATATAGCTGCGAGCAGCGATGGAGGGCCAAAGCCGGCGATACCGCCACCCCGGTGCCTTTAGGTAACTAAAGGCACCGGGGTTGCGGTGCCACCGGCTTGGGCCCGTAATCGCTGCTCGCAGCTATATTTAGGGCCCAAGCCCTGAAAGGGCGAAGGCCCTATTGTTTTCGGTAGGATTATTATTATTATTTTTCTTACGACTATTCGGGCACTTTTGGGGCCCTTAACATGCTCAAAAACTCTTGAAACTTTGCACACGGGTCAGAACCCGCGGCCATCAGGGCCGGGCTGAAGCTGGGACACGGGCGTGGCAGGGGGGCTCGACAGCGCCCCCTGGAACGGTGTCCGAAAACTTGGTCCATAAATCAAACACGCTTGCATGTAATAATATGAAACTCGGTACACATAAAGATCTCATCAGGCCGAACAACTTTCATGCTCTAAGTTTTACGCCAGCCCAAAAGGAAGTGGACTATTTAGGGTTGTTTGGAAACGCATGCTTAGGAATTTGAAACACTTCTCCAAGGGAATTCACCCGGTCGGCACCAAACTCGGTGTCCATGAAGTCAAGACATTGAGGATGAAAAATTGCCAGGGGATTTTTGATATCTCGAACGGTTTGGCCGTGGCGAGGAAACGAATTTATGGCGAATAATGGGACACAGGAAGTGTATTATAACTTCTGCATATATTAACTGATCTTGATGAAACTTCAGCAGTGTGTTCATTGTAAGAGGCCGATCACATGGATGTAACTATTGTGAGTCAAAGTTATAGCGCCACCAACTGGCAGCAGGAAGTGTGTCACTTTCAAAATGCTTTGAAGTCACCCTCTTATTTTTACCCGATTTGCTTCAAACTTTATGTGTATAATGTAAACACACGGCAGATGTAGAACTGTGAAAGGATTTTTGATATCTTTAATACTGTTGCCATGGCAACACTTCAAACTTTAATATTCTTTTTTGATGCTTTTGAGACTCTTAACATAGTTGAAATTGGATGAAACTCGACAGACACATCACATTTATTAGCCCGTAGACATGTGCAAAGTTTCAGAAACAGGCGTGGTGAGGGGCTCAGTAGCGCCACCTTTAGTCATAAGTGGGGGGGTTAGTTTTATCAACAGCAACAAAACTTGGTATGTGTATTGTTCTCATCAAGACGGACAACTTTCTAATTGACATTAACTACCTCCGACCAACAGGAAGAGAGATATTTTGGTTTGAATGTGGATTTTCTGAAGAATTTTCTCTCCCTCTCTCTGTGTCTCTGTGTGTGTGAGGGGGGGGGGGGGGGGGGGGGGGTTTGACTATTGCTTTTACATTGTTAATCAAGGTTTCAGGGGCTTTTGGGGTCCTTAACGTGCTCAAAAACTCTTGAAACTTTGCACACAAGTCAGAACCCCGTGCCATCAGGGACGGGCTGAAGCTGGTACCCGGGCGTGGCAGGGGGGCTCAACAGCGCCCCCTTGAACGGGGTCCCAAAACTTGGTCCATAGATCAAACACGCTTGCATAAATTAATATGAAACTCGGTACACATATAGATCTCATCGGGCCGAACAACTTTCCCCCGGTCAAGTTTTACGCCAGCCCAACAGGAAGTCGGCTATTATTGGTTGTTTGGAAAACGCTTGCTGTGGAATGCGAAGTACTCCTCCTAGAAAATTCACCGTGTCCCCTCCAAACTCGGTGTTCATGTAGTCAAGACTTTGAGGATGCTAAATTGCGGACGGATTTTTGATATCTCGAACGGTTTGGCCGTGGCGAGGAATCGAATTTATGGCGAGAAAAGAGAAACACGAAGTGGAATAACTTCTGCATACATTAACTGATCTTGATGAAACTTCATCAGTGTGTTCGTGGTAAGAGGCCGATCAGATGGATGTAACTATTGTGAGTCAAAGTTATAGCGCCACCAACTGGCAGCAGGAAGTGTGTCACTTTCAAAATGTTTTTGACAAAAGTGGGGGGGTTAGTTTTACCCACAATTACAGAAATCAGTACGTATATTGGTCTCATCGAGCCGGACAACTTTCTAATTTAAAGTCATTAGCTCTGACCATCAGGAAGTCAGATATTTTGGTCTGAATGTGGATTTTTTTGCAAAATCAGCCTCTGAATTTTTAGCCACCTTTATCTAAGTGGTTATTTTATTCCCACCAAACTTTTTCAACATGATAAAAATATATTAATGATGCTAAATTGTGAACGGATAATAAATATCTCAAACGGTCTTGCTATGGCGAGGGATTAAAGTAATGTCAAAAAAGGAACCACTAAAAGGCTCCTATATTCTAAAAATGTAATTATACACCATTTATTACTATATAAAAGTATACAAATATCAGAACTTAACTCATTTTATTCTTTTTTTTCAATTTATGTATGAAGTTTAAGTTTAAAAACTGCCAGAATGGTTGTTTAGTCTAAACAATAAATAAATAAAGTCAAACATAGTGCTATACTGCCCTCTTGTGTTCAAAATCAGGTAGGCCTATTATATCTATATAAAAATATACTAGGTATGTGACGGTGAGAATATTTTACCACCGGTTAACTGACGTGTGACACTGCTGGGGGCTTTTTAATCGCTAACTTAAAAACGAAAGTAAAATATGTTCGTCCGCACGGACATTGATAATGGTGCGGAGCAGAGAGAGCGTTTTCAATAAATTCCTATGGAAGGAGGAATGACCTAAGAAACGTTGACTCTGTTCTGCTCGTTCCTCGCTGAGGACGCGCACCATTATAAATGCCTGTGCAGCCGTGAGCATTTTAGTTTCATTTTCGGGGCGGATTGCTTGAATGTATTTAAAAAAAGCACAATGTTGTGTTTTATTGCTACTGTACAAAAATATAAGTTAACACTTTGCAGTTTGAATGATGTTCTGAACAAAATGACAGAGTATGTTTTTATGTGTCCACTGTTGAATCGCGCCCTCGTTTTAGTGATTCCCAAGTTATTTTTTCATTTAAGTTTTTTTCATTGTTCTAATCAGGTCAGGCAAGTAAAATTATCTGTGTCTTATCCCTTACATTTTTATATAATTATAAAAAATTTGGCGTCAGTAAGATTTTTAAGTTAAGTTTCTTCTGCTCACCAAGGCTGCATTTATTTGATTAAAAATACAAACAAAAACAGTAATATTGTAAAATAGTATTCCAATTTAAAACAGCTGCTTTCTATTTTAATATATTTTAAACTGTTATTTATTCCTGTGATCAAAGCTGAGTTTTCAGCATTATTATTCCAGTCGTCACTGTCACATGATCCTTCAGAAATTATTCTAATATGATGATTGATGCTCAAGAAACATTCATTATTATTTTAAATGTTGAAAACAGTTATGTACAGTCTTTGATGAATAGAAAGTTCAAAAGAACAGCATTTATCTGAAATCTAAAGCTTTTGTAACATTAAACACTACCGTTCAGAAGTTTGGGGTCAGTAATAATTTTAATTTTATTTTTGGGGGAAAGAAATAAAATAAATCAATACTTTTATTCATCGAGAATGAGTTAAACTGATAAAAAGTTACAGTACAGACATTTATAATGTTAAAAAAAATTATATTTGAAATAAATGCTGTTCTTTTGAACTTTACATTCATCAACGCATTTTGAAAAAAAATCTGTACACAACTGTTTTCAACATTGAAAATAATAATTAATATTTATTGACCATCAATCATCATATTAGAATGGTTTCTGAAGGATCATGTGACACTGAAGACGGGAGTAATGATGCTGAAAACTCAGCTTTGATCACATAAATTAATTACAGTGTAAAATATTTTAAAATAGAAAACAGCTGTTTTAAATTGGAATAATATTTCACAATATTACTGTTTTTGTTTATATTTTTAATCAAATAAATGCAGCCTTGGTGAGCAGAAGAGACTTCTCCTAAAAACATTAAAAATCTTCCTTACCCCAAACTTTTGAACGGTATATATATATATATATATATATATATATGTTTGTATAATATATATATATATATATATATATATATATATATATATATAAATATAGCTGCGAGCAGTGATGGAGGGCCAAAGCCGGCGGTACCGCCACCCCGGTGCCTTTAGGTAAGTAAAGGCACCGGGGTTGCGGTGCCACCGGCTTGGGCCCGTAATCGCTGCTCGCAGCTATATTTTGTTATTATTATTATTATTTTTTTCTACTTCTCGGGCACTTTTGGGGTCCTTAACATGCTCGAAAACTCTTGAAACTTTGCACACGGGTCAGAACGCGCGGCCATCAGGGCCGGGCTGAAGCTGGTACCCGGGCGTGGCAGGGGGGCTCGACAGCGCCCCCTGGAACGGGATCCGAACACTTGTCCATAAATCAGACACGCTTGCATGTAATAATATGAAACTCGGTACACATATGGATCTCATCGGGCCGAACAACTTTCGTGCTCTAAGTTTTACGCCAGCCCAACAGGAAGTCGGCTATTATGGGTTGTTTGGAAACGCATGCTGTGGAATTTAATGTACTCCTCCTAGGGAATTCATCCAATCGGCTCCAAACTCGGTCAGCATGAAGTCAAGACATTGAGGATGAAAAATTGCCAGGGGATTTTTGATATCTCGAACGGTTTGGCTGTGGCGAGGAAACGAATTTATGGCGAATAATGGAAACAGGAAGTGTGTTATAACTTCTGCATACATTAACTGATCTTGATTAAACTTCAGCAGTGTGTTCATTGTAAGAGGCCGATCACATGGATGTGACTATTGTGAGTCAAAGTTATAGCGCCACCAACTGGCAGCAGGAAGTGTGTCACTTTCAAAATGCTTTGAAATCACCCTCTTATTTTTACCCGATTTGCTTCAAACTTTATGTGTATAATGTAAACACACGGCAGATGTAGACCTGTGAAAGGATTTTTGATATCTTTAATACTGTTGCCATGGCAACGCATCAAACATCAATATTCTTTTTTGATGCTTTTGAGACTCTTAGCATGCTTGAAATTGCATGAAACTCGACAGACACATTACATTTATTACCTAGTAGACATGTGCAAAGTTTCAGAAACGGGCGTGGTGAGGGGCTCAGTAGCGCCACCTTTAGTCATAAGTGGGGGGGTTAGTTTTATCAACAGCAACAAAACTTGGTATGTGTATTGTTCTCATCAAGACGGACAACTTTCTAATTGACATTAACTACCTCCGACCAACAGGAAGAGAAATATTTTGGTTTGAATGTGGATTTTCTGAAGAATTTTCTCTCCCTCTCTCTGTGTCTCTGTGTGTGAGAGGGGAGGGGGGAATTTGACTATTGCTTTTATATTGTTAATCAAGGTTTCAGGGGCTTTTGGGGTCCTTAACGTGCTCAAAAACTCTTGAAACTTTGCACACAAGTCAGAACCCCCTGCCATCAGGGACAGGCTGAAGCTGGTACCCGGGCGTGGCAGGGGGGCTCAACAGCGCCCCCTTGAACGGGGTCCCAAAACTTGGTCCATAGATCAAACACGCTTGCATGAATTAATATGAAACTCGGTACACATATAGATCTCATCGGGCCGAACAACTTTCCCCCGGTCAAGTTTTACGCCAGCCCAACAGGAAGTCGGCTATTATTGGTTGTTTGGAAAACGCTTCCTGTGGAATGCGAAGTACTCCTCCTAGAAAATTCACCGTGTCCCCTCCAAACTCGGTGTGCATGTAGTCAAGACTTTGAGGATGCTAAATTGCGGACGGATTTTTGATATCTCGAACGGTTTGGCCGTGGCGAGGAATCGAATTTATGGCGAGAAAAGAGAAACACGAAGTGGAATAACTTCTGCATACATTAACTGATCTTGATGAAACTTCAGCAGTGTGTTCGTGGTAAGAGGCCGATCAGATGGATGTAACTATTGTGATTCAAAGTTATAGCGCCACCAACTGGCAGCAGGAAGTGTGTCACTTTCAACATGCTTTTGACAAAAGTGGGGGAGTTAGTTTTAACTCCAGTAAAAAAAACTCAGTTCATATATTGATCTCATCGACCCGGACAACTTTCTAATTTAAAGTCATTAGCTCTGACCATCAGGAAGTCAGATATTTTGGTCTGAATGTGGATTTTTTTGCAAAATCAGCCTCTGAATTTTTAGCCACCTTTATCTAAGTGGTTATTTTATTCCCACCAAACTTTTTCAACATGATAAAAATATATTAATGATGCTAAATTGTGAACGGATAATAAATATCTCAAACGGTTTTGCTATGGCGAGGGATTAAAGTAATGTCAAAAAAGTAAACACTAAAAGGCTCATATATTCTAAAAATTTAATTATACACCATTTATTACTACATAAAAGTATACAAATATCAGAACTTAACTCATTTTATTCTTTTTTTTTCAATTTAAGAATGAAGTTTAAGTTTAAAAACTGCCAGAATGGTTGTTTAGTCTAAACAATAAATAAATAAAGTCAAACATAGTGTTATACTGCCCTCTTGTGTTCAAAATCAGGTAGGCCTATTATATCTATATAAAAATATACTAGGTATGTGATGGTGAGAATATTTTACCACCGGTTAACTGACGTGTGACACTGCTGGGGGCTTTTTAATCGCTAACTTAAAAACGAAAGTAAAATATGTTCGTCCGCACGGACATTGATAATGGTGCGGAGCAGAGCGAGCGTTTTCAATAAATTCCTATGGAAGGAGGAATGACCTAAGAAACGTTGACTCTGTTCTGCTCGTTCCTCGCTGAGGACGCGCACCATTATGAATGCCTGTGCAGCCGTGAGCATTTTAGTTTCATTTTCGGGGCGGATTGCTACTGTACAAAAATATAAGTTAACACTTTGCAGTTTGAATGATGTTCTGAACAAAATGACAGAGTATGTTTTTATGTGTCCACTGTTCAATCGCGCCCTCGTTTTAGTGATTCCCAAGTTATTTTTTCATTTAAGTTTTTTTCATTGTTCTAATCAGGTCAGGCAAGTAAAATTATCTGTGTCTTATCCCTTACATTTTTATATAATTATATAAATATATAATACACTACTGTTCAAAAATTTGGCGTCAGTAAGATTTTTAAGCTAAGTTTCTTCTGCTCACCAAGGCTGCATTTATTTGATTAAAAATACAAACAAAAACAGTAATATTGTAAAATAGTATTCCAATTTAAAACAGCTGCTTTCTATTTTAATATATTTTAAACTGTTATTTATTCCTGTGATCAAAGCTGAGTTTTCAGCATCATTATTCCAGTCGTCACTGTCACATGATCCTTCAGAAATTATTCTAATATGATGATTGATGCTCAAGAAACATTCATTATTATTTTGAATGTCGAAAACAGTTATGTACAGTCTTTGATGAATAGAAAGTTCAAAAGAACAGCATTTATCTGAAATCTAAAGCTTTTGTAACATTAAACACTACCGTTCAGAAGTTTGGGGTCAGTAATAATTTTAATTTTATTTTTGGGGGAAAGAAATAAATAAATCAATACTTTTATTCATCGAGAATGAGTTAAACTGATAAAAAGTTACAGTACAGACATTTATAATGTTAAAAAAAATTATATTTGAAATAAATGCTGTTCTTTTGAACTTTACATTCATCAACTCATTTTGAAAAAAAATCTGTACACAACTGTTTTCAACATTGAAAATAATAATTAATATTTATTGACCATCAATCATCATATTAGAATGGTTTCTGAAGGATCATGTGACACTGAAGACGGGAGTAATGATGCTGAAAACTCAGCTTTGATCACATAAATTAATTACAGTGTAAAATATTTTAAAATAGAAAACAGCTGTTTTAAATTGGAATAATATTTCACAATATTACTGTTTTTGTTTGTATTTTTAATCAAATAAATGCAGCCTTGGTGAGCAGAAGAGACTTCTCCTAAAAACATTAAAAATCTTCCTTACCCCAAACTTTTGAACGGTATATATATATATATATATGTTTGTATAATATATATATATATATAAATATAGCTGCGAGCAGCGATGGAGGGCCAAAGCCGGCGGTACCGCCACCCCGGTGCCTTTAGGTAACTAAAGGCACTGGGGTTGCGGTGCCACCGGCTTGGGCCCGTAATCGCTGCTCGCAGCTATATTTATTATTATTATTGTTCTTCAAGGGTTCGGGGGCTTTTGGGGCCTTTAACGTGCTCAAAAACTCATGAAACTTTGCACGCAGGTCAGAACCCGCGGCCATTAGGGCCGGGCTGAAGCTGGTACCCGGGCGTGGCAGGGGGGCTCAACAGCGCCCCCTAGAACACAATCTTAAATCTTGGACACATACAAGAACGTATTAGTATGAAACTCGGTACACATATAGATCTCATCGGGCCGAACAACTTTCGCACTCTAAGTTATTAGCTCTGCCCAACAGGAAGTCAGCTATTATGGGTTGTTTGAAAAACGCATGCTGTGGAATTTAATGTACTCCTCCTAGGGAATTGATCCGATCCACACCAAACTCGGTCAGCATGAAGTCAAGACATTGAGGATGCTAAATTGCGGACGGATTTTTGATATCTCGAACGGTTTGGCCGTGGCGATGAAACGAATTTATAGCGAGAAAAGATAAACAGGAAGTGTGTTATAACTTCTGCATACATTAACTGATCTTGATAAAACTTCAGCAGTGTGTTCGTGGTCAGAGGCCGATCACATTGATGTGACTATTGTGAGTCAAAGTTATAGCGCCACCAACTGGCAGCAGGAAGTGTGTCACTTTCAAAATGCTTTGAAATCACCCTCTTATTTTTACCCGATTTGCTTCAAACGTTATGTGTATAATGTAAACACACGGCAGATGTAGACCTGTGAAAGGATTTTTGATATCTTTAATACTGTTGCCATGGCAACGCTTCAAACTTTAATATTCTTTTTTGATGCTTTTGAGACTCTTAACATACTTGAAATTGGATGAAACTCGACAGACACATCACATTTATTAGCCCGTAGACATGTGCAAAGTTTCAGAAACGGGCGTGGTGAGGGGCTCAGTAGCGCCACCTTTAGTCATAAATGGGGCGGTTAGTTTTATCAACAGCAACAAAACTTGGTATGTGTATTGTTCTCATCAAGACGGACAACTTTCTAATTGACATTAACCATCTCCGACCAACAGGAAGAGAGATATTTTGGTTTGAATGTGGATTTTCTGAAGAATTTTCTCTCCCTCTCTCTGTGTCTGTGTGTGTGTGAGGGGAGGGGGGGGATTTGACTATTGCTTTTATATTGTTAATCAAGGTTTCAGGGGCTTTTGGGGTCCTTAACGTGCTCAAAAACTCTTGAAACTTTGCACACAGGTCAGAACCCACGGCCATCAGGGCCGGGCTGAAGCTGGTACCCGGGCGTGGCTGGGGGGCTCAACAGCGCCCCCTTGAACGGGGTTCTAAAACTTGGTCCATATATCAAACACGCTTGCATGAATTAATATGAAACTCGGTACACATATAGATCTCATCGTGCCGAACAACTTTCCCCTGGTCAAGTTTTACGCCAGCCCAACAGGAAGTCGGCTATTATGGGTTGTTTGGAAAACGCTTGCTGTGGAATGTGAAATACTCCTCCTAGAAAATTCACCGTGTCCCCTCCAAACTCGGTGTGCATGTAGTCAAGACTTTGAGGATGCTAAATTGCGGACGGATTTTTGATATCTCGAACGGTTTGGCCGTGGCGAGGAATCGAATTTATGGCGAGAAAAGAGAAACACGAAGTGGAATAACTGCTGCATACATTAACTGATCTTGATGAAACTTCACCAGTGTGTTCGTGGTAAGAGGCCGATCAGATGGATGTGGCTATTGTGATTCAAAGTTATAGCGCCACCAACTGGCAGCAGGAAGTGTGTCACTTTCAACATGCTTTTGACAAAAGTGGGGGGGTTAGTTTTAACTACAGTAAAAAAAACTCAGTTCATATATTGATCTCATCGACCCGGACAACTTTCTAATTTAAAGTCATTAGCTCTGACCATCAGGAAGTCAGATATTTTGGTCTGAATGTGGATTTTTTTGCAAAATCAGCCTCTGAATTTTTAGCCACCTTTATCTAAGTGGTTTATTTTATTCCCACCAAACTTTTTCAACATGATAAAAATATATTAATGATGCTAAATTGTGAACGGATAATAAATATCTCAAACGGTTTTGCTATGGCGAGGGATTAAAGTATTGTCTAAAAAGTAAACAGTAAAAGGCTCATATATTCTAAAAATGTAATTATACACCATTTATTACTATATAAAAGTATACAAATATCAGAACTTAACTCATTTTATTCTTTTTTTTTCAATTTAAGAATGAAGTTTAAGTTTAAAAACTGCCAGAATGGTTGTTTAGTCTAAACAATAAATAAATAAAGTCAAACATAGTGCTATACTGCCCTCTTGTGTTCAAAATCAGGTAGGCCTATTATATCTATATAAAAATATACTAGGTATGTGACGGTGAGAATATTTTACCACCGGTTAACTGACGTGTGACACCGCTGGGGGCTTTTTAATCGCTAACTTAAAAACGAAAGTAAAATATGTTCGTCCGCACGGACATTGATAATGGTGCGGAGCAGAGCAAGCTTTTTCAATAAATTCCTATGGAAGGAGCAATGACCTAAAAAACGTTGACTCTGTTCTGCTCGTTCCTCGCTGAGGACGCGCACCATTATGAATGCCTGTGCAGCCGTGAGCATTTTAGTTTCATTTTCGGGGCGGATTGCTTGAATGTATTTAAAAAAAAGCACAATGTTGTGTTTTATTGCTACTGTACAAAAATATAAGTTAACACTTTGCAGTTTGAATGATGTTCTGAACAAAATGACAGAGTATGTTTTTATGTGTCCACTGTTCAATCGCGCCCTCGTTTTAGTGATTCCCAAGTTATTTTTTCATTTAAGTTTTTTCATTGTTCTAATCAGGTCAGGCAAGTAAAATTATCTGTGTCTTATCCCTTACATTTTTATATAATATATATACACTACTGTTCAAAAATTTGGGGTCAGTAAGATTTTTAAGCGAAGTTTCTTCTGCTCACCAAGGCTGCATTTATTTGATTAAAAATACAAACAAAAACAGTAATATTGTAAAATAGTATTCCAATTTAAAACAGCTGCTTTCTATTTTAATATATTTTAAACTGTTATTTATTCCTGTGATCAAAGCTGAGTTTTCAGCATCATTACTCCAGTCGTCACTGTCACATGATCCTTCAGAAATTATTCTAATATGATGATTGATGCTCAAGAAACATTCATTATTATTTTAAATGTCGAAAACAGTTGTGTACAGTCTTTGATGAATAGAAAGTTCAAAAGAACAGCATTTATCTGAAATCTAAAGCTTTTGTAACATTAAACACTACCGTTCAGAAGTTTGGGGTCAGTAATAATTTAAATTTAAATTTTGGGGGAAAGAAATAAAATAAATCAATACTTTTATTCATCGAGAATGAGTTAAACTGATCAAAAGTTACAGTACAGACATTTATAATGTTAAAAAAAATTATATTTGAAATAAATGCTGTTCTTTTGAACTTTACATTCATCAACGCATTTTGAAAAAAAATCTGTACACAACTGTTTTCAACATTGAAAATAATAATTAATATTTATTGACCATCAATCATCATATTAGAATGGTTTCTGAAGGATCATGTGACACTGAAGACGGGAGTAATGATGCTGAAAACTCAGCTTTGATCACATAAATTAATTACAGTGTAAAATATTTTAAAATAGAAAACAGCTGTTTTAAATTGGAATAATATTTCACAATATTACTGTTTTTGTTTGTATTTTTAATCAAATAAATGCAGCCTTGGTGAGCAGAAGAGACTTCTCCTAAAAACATTATAAATCTTCCTGACCCCAAACTTTTGAACGGTATATATATACACATATATCAATATATATATATATATATATATATATACATAAATATATATATATATATATATGTTTGTATAATAAATACATATATATATATATATATATATATATATATAAATATAGCTGCGAGCAGCGATGGAGGGCCAAAGCCGGCGGTACCGCCACCTCGGTGCCTTTAGGTAACTAAAGGCACCGGGGTTGCGGTGCCACCGGCTTGGGCCCGTAATCGCTGCTCGCAGCTATATTTATTATTATTATTGTTCAAGGGTTCGGGGGCTTTTGGGGCCTTTAACGTGCTCAAAAACTCATGAAACTTTGCACACAGGTCAGAAGCTGCGGCCATTAGGGCCGGGCTGAAGATGGTACCTGGGCGTGGCAGGGGGGCTCGACAGCGCCCCCTTGAATGGGGTCCGAGTGCGGTCCGAAAACTTGGTCCATATACCAAACACTCTTGCATGAATTAATATGAAACTCGGTACACATATAGATCTTATTGGGCTGAACAACTTTCGTGCTCTAAGTTTTACGCCAGCCCAACAGGAAGTCGGCTATTATGGGTTGTTTGGAAAACGCATGCTGTGGAATTTGATGTACTCCTCCTAGGAAATTCATCCATTCGCCTCAAAACTCGGTGTGCATGAAGTCAAGACATTGAGGATTATAAATTGCGGACGGATTTTTGATATCTCGAACGGTTTGGCCAAGGCGAGGAAACGAATTTATGGCGAATAATGGGACACAGGAAGTGTATTATAAATTCTGCATACATTAACTGATCTTGATAAAACTTCAGCAGTGTGTTCGTGGTCAGAGGCCGATCACATTGATGTGACTATTGTGAGTCAAAGTTATAGCGCCACCAACTGGCAGCAGGAAGTGTGTCCCTTTCAAAATGCTTTGAAATCACCCTCTTATTTTTACCCGATTTGCTTCAAACTTTATGTGTATAATGTAAACACACGGCAGATGTAGACCTGTGAAAGAATTTTTGATATCTTTAATACTGTTGCCATGGCAACGCTTCAAACTTTAATATTCTTTTTTGATGCTTTTGAGACTCTTAACATACTTGAAATTGGATGAAACTCGACAGACACATCACATTTATTAGCCCGTAGACATGTGCAAAGTTTCAGAAACGGGCGTGGTGAGGGGCTCAGTAGCGCCACCTTTAGTCATAAATGGGGCGGTTAGTTTTATCAACAGCAACAAAACTTGGTATGTGTATTGTTCTCATCAAGACGGACAACTTTTTCTAATTGACATTAACCATCTCCGACCAACAGGAAGAGAGATATTTTGGTTTGAATGTGGATTTTCTGAAGAAGTTTCTCTCCCTCTCTCTGTGTCTGTGTGTGTGTGAGGGGAGGGGGGATTTGACTATTGCTTTTATATTGTTAATCAAGGTTTCAGGGGCTTTTGGGGTCCTTAACGTGCTCAAAAACTCTTGAAACTTTGCACACAAGTCAGAACCCACGGCCATCAGGGCCGGGCTGAAGCTGGTACCCGGGCGTGGCTGGGGGGCTCAACAGCGCCCCCTTGAACGGGGTTCTAAAACTTGATCCATATATCAAACATGCTCGCCTGAATTAATATGAAACTCGGTACACATATAGATCTCATCGGGCCGAACAACTTTACCCCGGTCAAGTTTTACGCCAGCCCAACAGGAAGTCGGCTATTATGGGTTGTTTGGAAAACGCTTGCTGTGGAATGTGAAATACTCCTCCTAGAAAATTCACCGTGTCCCCTTCAAACTCGGTGTGCATGTAGTCAAGACTTTGAGGATGCTAAATTGCGGACGGATTTTTGATATCTCGAACGGTTTGGCTGTGGCGAGGAATCGAATTTATGGCGAGAAAAGAGAAACACGGAAGTGGAATAACTTCTGCATACATTAACTGATCTTGATGAAACTTCAGTAGTGTGTTCGTGGTAAGAGGCCGATCAGATGGATGTAGTTATTGTGAGTCAAAGTTATAGCGCCACCAACTGGCAGCAGGAAGTGTGTCACTTTCAACATGCTTTTGACAAAAGTGGGGGGGTTACTTTTAACTACAGTAAAGAAAAAATAGTTTGTATATTGTTCTCATCAAGCCGGACAACTTTCTAATTTACATTCAATAGCTCTGGCCATCAGGAAGTCAGATATTTTGGTCTGAATGTGAATTTTTTTGCAAAATCAGCCTCTGAATTTTTAGCCACTCCTCTTAAACTATTTATTTTATTCGTACCAAACTTTTTCAACATGATGAAAATACATTAAATATGCTAAATTGTGAATGGATAATAAATATCTCAAACGGTTTTGCTATGGCGAGGGATTAAAGTAAAAATCTTCTAAAAATGTAATTATATACCATTTATTTCTATATAAAAGTATACAAATATCACAACTAAACCCATTTTATTCTGTTTTTGCAATTCAAGAAGAATGAAAAAGTTATTTAGTTAGCTATTTAGTTAAAAAGTTAGCTATTTAGTGCTATTTGGTTCAACAAAAAAGCAAACATAGGGCTATACTGCCCTCTTGTGTCCAAAAGGACATCAAAATAGTATATAAAACTTTTTACCAGGTAGGCCAATATTGTATTTAAATATACATTTATTAGGTATGTGTCTGAGGATATTTTCCCACCGGTTAATCGACGTGTGACACGAGTGGGTGCTTTTAAATCGCTAATATAATAGTGAAAGAAAAATAATGATAATGTTGCACACACAAATCACACACATGTGGGAAAGAATGATGCTTTTAAACAACACTAAACCGCCATTAGGTGTCGCCAGGCATCCATCTTAATAAGCGAGTCATTGATTCATTCGTTCAAACGATTCGTTCGAATGAGTCGATCATGATTAAGACAGATGTTTATGGATTGATCATTCAATCTTTGAGTCAACCGATTCGTTAAAAATGCTGAATCGTTCAGTTATGAGAAAACACGTGAGCACGTTCTGCCGTGATCTTTGTTTAACTATTTTCGCTGCTGAAACAGAACAAAAACAGTCAACATTGCATCTAAAATGTAAGTGACTTAATTGTAACTGTTTATTAACCTGTTGTATGAAATCTAGGGGTGGGAGAAAAAAATTATTCTTAGATGCATCGCGATGCGGACGTGGACGATTCTGAATCGATTCACAAATGTCAAAAAATAGATTCTGTAAAAAAATTTTTTTCTAATAACGTAATATTGACGGAAGGCAAAAGGCGGAACTCTAAAGGTACGTTCACACGGGGCGTCAGCGTCAACGCTTCCCATTGACTTTGAATGGGTGACGTCAAGCGTTGCCGAAAAGAATTGTGGATCCGTCGGCGGCGCTTCATTGGCGTTGCTCGCGGCAGAAGTTGAGAATTTTTCAACTTCTGCCGCGAGCAACGCCAGTGAAGTGCCGCAGACGGAAGCGTCAGCCAATCAGGATCGCTCTATGCAAATACAGTAGCCAGGCGGCAGCCAATCACGTTCATCCTGTTCAAGAGCAGCAAACTGAGGATAAATTTGAGTTCCTGTCTAATTTCATTGGCTGACGCTGCTATGACCATGGCGTCAGTGCCAAACTTCAGCCACGCCTTCCGTCAAGCGCTGACGCTGACGCCCCGTGTGAACGTACCGTAAGCGGACGTGCGTGCAGTCTGTGGCGCGCACATAACAGAGAAGTTTCTTCTGCTCACCAAGGCTGCATTTATTTGATTAAAAATACAAACAAAAACAGTAATATTGTAAAATATTATTCCAATTTAAAACAGCTGCTTTCTATTTTAATATATTTTAAACTGTTATTTATTCCTGTGATCAAAGCTGAGTTTTCAGCATCATTACTCCAGTCGTCACTGTCACATGATCCTTCAGAAATTATTCTAATATGATGATTGATACTCAAGAAACATTCATTATTATTTTAAATGTCGAAAACAGTTGTTTACAGTCTTTGATGAATAGAAAGTTCAAAAGAACAGCATTTATCTGAAATCTAAAGCTTTTGTAACGTTAAACACTACCGCTCAAAAGTTTTGGGTTAGTAATAATTAAAATTTTATTTTTGGGGGAAGAAATAAAATAAATCAGTACTTTTATTTATGAAGGATGAGTTAAACTGATCAACAGTTACAGTAAAGACATTTATAATGTTAAAAAATATATATATATATTTGAAATATATGCTGTTCTTTTGAACTTTACATTCATCAAAGCATTTAAAAAAAAAAAAAATCTGTACACAACTGTTTTCAACATTGAAAATAATAATGAATATTTATTGAGCATCAATCATCATATTAGTATGATTTCTGAAGGATCATGTGACACTGAAGACTGGAGTAATGATGCTGAAAACTCAACTTTGATCACAGAAATGAATTACTATGTAAAATATTTTAAAATTGAAAACAGCTGTTTTAAATTGGAATAATATTTCACAATATTACTGTTTTTGTTTGTATTTTTAATCAATAAATGCAGCCTTGGTGAGGAGAAGAGACTTCTCCTAAAAACATTAAAAATCTTCCTGACCCCAAACTTTTGAACGGTATATATATATATATATATATATATATATATATATATATATATATACATATATATGTATGTATGTATGTATGTATATATATATATATATATATATATACATACATATACATATACATATATATATATATATATATATATATATGTATGTGTGTGTATGTATGTATGTATATATATATATATATATATATATATATATATATATATATAAATATAGCTGCGAGCAGCGATGGAGGGCCAAAGCCGGCGGTACCGCCACCTAAAGGCACCGGGGTTGCGGTGCCACCGGCTTGGGCCCGTAATCGCTGCTCGCAGCTATATTTATTATTAGGGCCCAAGCCCTGAAGGGGCGAAGGCCCTATTGTTTTCGTTAGGATTATTATTATTATTATTGTTCTTCAAGGGTTCGGGGGCTTTTGGGGCCTTTAACGTGCTCAAAAACTCATGAAACTTTGCACGCAGGTCAGAACCTGCGGCCATTAGGGCCGGGCTGAAGCTGGTACCCGGGCGTGGCAGGGGGGCTCAACAGCGCCCCCTAGAACACAATCTTAAATCTTGGACACATACAAGAACGTATTAGTATGAAACTCGGTACACATATAGATCTCATCGGGCCGAACAACTTTCGCACTCTACGTTATTAGCTCTGCCCAACAGGAAGTCAGCTATTATGGGTTGTTTGAAAAATGCATGCTGTGGAATTTAATGTACTCCTCCTAGGGAATTGATCCGATCCACACCAAACTCGGTCAGCATGAAGTCAAGACATTGAGGATGCTAAATTGCGGACGGATTTTTGATATCTCGAACGGTTTGGCCGTGGCGATGAAACGAAATTATAGCGAGAAAAGATAAACAGGAAGTGTGTTATAACTTCTGCATACATTAACTGATCTTGATGAAACTTCCACAGTGTGTTCGTTGTAAGAGGCCGATCACATGGATGTGACTATTGTGAGTCAAAGTTATAGCGCCACCAACTGGCAGCAGGAAGTGTGTCACTTTCAAAATGCTTTGAAATCACCCTCTTATTTTTACCCGATTTGCTTCAAACTTTATGTGTATAATGTAGACACTTGGCAGATGTAGAACTGTGAAAGGTTTATTGATATCTTAAATACTGTTGCCGTGGCAACGCATCAAACTTTAATATTCTTTCCAGATGCTTTTGAGACTCTAAACATACTTGAAATTGGATGAAACTCGACAGACACATCACATTTATTAGCCGGTAGACATGTGCAAAGTTTCAGAAACGGGCGTGGTGAGGGGCTCAGTAGCGCCACCTTTAGTCAAAAATGGGGGCTTAGTTTTAAGTAGAGTCACAAAAATCGTTATGTATATTGTTCTCATCAAGCCGGACAACTTTCTAATTTATAGTCATAAGCTGTGACCAACAGGAAGTGAGATATTTTGGTTTGAATGTGATTTTTTGTAGAATTCTCTCCCTCTCTCTCTCTGCCTCTGCGTCTCTGTGTGTGTGAGGGGTGGGGGGATTTTTCTTTTGAGTGAGATTTGTTTAAAATTCCTGTTTTTCAAGGTTTCAGGGGCTTTTGGGGCCTTTAACGTGCTCGAAAACTCTTGAAACTTTGCACACAGGTCAGAACCCGCGGCCATCAGGGCCGGGCTGAAGCTGGTACCCGGGCGTGGCAGGGGGGCTCAACAGCGCCCCCTGGAACGGGATCCGAACACTTGTCCATAAATCAAACACACTTGGATGTAATGATATGAAACTCGGTACACATATAGATCACATCGGGCTGAACAACTTTCGTGCTCTAAGTTTTACGCCAGCCCAACAGGAAGTCGGCAATTATGGGTTGTTTGGAGAACGCTTGCTGTGGAATGCGAAGTACTCCTCCTAGAGAATGCATCCAATCCCCACCAAACTCGGTGTGCATGAAGTCAGGACATTGAGGATTCTAAATTGCGGACGGATTTTTGATATCTCGAACGGTTTGGCCGTGGCGAGGAAACGAATTTATGGCGAGAAAAGAGAAACACGAAGTGGTATAACTTCTGCATACATTAACGGATCTTGATGAAACTTCACCAGTGTGTTCGTGGTAAGAGGCCGATCAGATGGATGTAACTATTGTGAGTCAAAGTTATAGCGCCACCAACTGGCAGCAGGAAGTGTGTCACTTTCAAAATGCTTTTGACAAAAGTGGGGGGGTTAGTTTTACCCACAGTTTTAAAAATCAGTACGTACATTGGTCTCATCGAGCCGGACAACTTTCTAATATACAGTTATTAGCTCTGAACAACAGGAAGTCAGATATTTTGGTTTGAATGTGGATTTATTTGCAAATTCAGCCTCTGAATTTTTACCCACTCCTGCTAAGTGGTTTATTTATTCACATCAAACTTTTTCAACATGATGAAAATACATTAAAGATGCTAAATTGTGAACGGATATTAAATATTTCAAACGGTTTTGACATGGCGAGGGATTAAAATAATGTCAAAAAAGGAATCAGAAAACATCTCATATATTCTTAAAATTTAATTATACACCATTTATTTTTATATAAAATTATACAAATATTAGAACTAAACCTATTTTATTCTGTTTTTGCAATTCAAAAAGTATGAAAAAGTTAAAAACAGGCTATTTAGTGCTATTTGTTTCAACAAAAAAGCAAACATAGGGCTATACTGCCCTCTTGTGTCCAAAAGGATATCAAAATAGTATATAAAACGTTTTACTAGGTAGGCCTATTGTATTTAAATATAAATTTATTAGGTATATGACTGTGAGGATATTTTCCCATCGGTTAAGCGACGTGTGACACGAGCGGGTGCTTTTAAATCGCTAATATAAAAGTGAAAGTAAAAAAACGGACGTCCGCACGGACATTGATAATGGTGCACGTTGGAAAGAATGATACTTTTAAACATAACACTAAACCGCCGTTAGGTGTCGCCAGGCGACCATCTTAATGAGCGAGTCATTGATTCATTCGTTCAAACGATTCATTCCAATGACTGAGTCATTCATGATTGAGACAGATGTTTATGGATTGACCATTGAATCTTTGAGTCAAGCGATTCGTTTCAAAATGCTGAATCATTCAGTAATGAGAAAACAAGTTGCTGTGATCTTTGTTTAACTATTTTTGCTGCTGAAACAGAACAAAAACAGTCAATATTGCATCTAAAATGTAAGTGACTTAATTGTAACTGTTTATTAACCTGTTGTATGAAATCAATGTCACAGTTTCAATCGTGATTGTATTCAGGAAATAGTTGCCTACTCGTCAAGTGAGGTTGCTTAACTCTATCATATGTTATAAAATATATAAAAACTCCATATTTGTAATTTTTATAGTCAGTATGTTGTTAACTGGGTTGCTTTTTTGTGTGCTGCGCTCATTTGTTTACAATTCTCCTGGAGAAGCAGCATGAGCCTCAGCAGTGCAACCTTGTTACCATTGATCAGTAATACATTTATTATTAACTGCTGATTGCAACTTAAAATGAATGTAATGAAATTAGAATAATCTCTCGTTTTAGTGATTCCCAAGTTATTTTTTTGTTATTGACGTTCTAATCAGGCTATACTTTGGTCGGGCAAGTAAAATTCTCTTTCAGGTAGGCCTATTGAATTTATATATAAATATATTAGGGATGTGACTGTGATAAAATTTTCCCACCGGTTAATCGACATGTAACACCGCTGAGGGCTTTTAAATCGCTAACTATAGTATACTATATACTAGTAAAATACAGACGTCCGCACAGACATTGATAATGGTGCGGAGTAGAGCGAGCATTTTCAATGTATTCCTATGGATGTAGGAATTAACTAAAACATTTTATTTATGTTTTTGTGTCCACTGTTCAACCGCAACCGCGTCACACACACATTCCAGAATTGCAATCTTGACATTCATTATAGCCCTAATACAATATAATAATAAAAATAGTCAACCTAACATAAACGAATTACACTGCTCTGTTTAAATAGTCAGTAGTACAATCTGTACCATTCACAGTAAGCAGAGCTCCACTGTGATGTTTCCAAGAACATTTTTGCGCGTGTGAAGAGGATGATTTTTTCCATCGATATTGGAACACGAGTGAAGTACAAAGCCTATAATAAAGAATAGTTTAGCATCCAAATACATCGCAAAAATTGAAACATTTTGATTCTAATGAGAGGGTTACGTGAGACCAACACTGCTTACTTTCGTTTTTATTTTTACATTAAATTTAAAGGATTTGTTGTGGAATATTTTGAGTGTATCATAAAATCAGAATAAGGTAAGACAAGTAATATTTTCTGTCTTATATATATATATATATATATATAGATATATATAGATATATATAGATATAGATAGATAGATATTTATATACACACACACACATATATATATATATATATATATATATATATATATGTGTGTGTGTGTGTGTATGTATATATATATATATATATATATATATAAATATAGCTGCGAGCAGCGATGGAGGGCCAAAGCCGGTGGCACCGCCATCCCCGGTGCCTTTAGGTAACTAAAGGCACCGGGGTTGCGGTGCCACCGGCTTGGGCCCGTAATCGCTGCTCGCAGCTATATTTATTATTATTATTATTGTTCAAGGGTTCGGGGGCTTTTGGGGCCTTTAACGTGCTCAAAAACTCATGAAACTTTGCACACAGGTCAGAAGCTGCGGCCATTAGGGCCGGGCTGAAGATGGTACCTGGGCGTGGCAGGGGGGCTAGACAGCGCCCCCTTGAATGGGGTCCGAGTGCGGTCCGAAAACTTGGTCCATATACCAAACACTCTTGCATGAATTAATATGAAACTCGGTACACATATAGATCTTATTGGGCTGAACAACTTTCGTGCTCTAAGTTTTACGCCAGCCCAACAGGAAGTCGGCTATTATGGGTTGTTTGGAAAACGCATGCTGTGGAATTTGATGTACTCCTCCTAGGAAATTCATCCATTCGCCTCAAAACTCGGTGTGCATGAAGTCAAGACATTGAGGATGATAAATTGCGGACGGATTTTTGATATCTCGAACGGTTTGGCCAAGGCGAGGAAACGAATTTATGGCGAATAATGGGACACAGGAAGTGTATTATAACTTCTGCATACATTGACTGATCTTGATAAAACTTCAGCAGTGTGTTCGTGGTCAGAGGCCGATCACATTGATGTGACTATTGTGAGTCAAAGTTATAGCGCCACCAACTGGCAGCAGGAAGTGTGTCACTTTCAAAATGCTTTGAAATCACCCTCTTATTTTTACCCGATTTTCTTCAAACTTTATGTGTATAATGTAAACACTGGGCAGATGTAGACCTGTGAAAGGATTTTTGATATCTTTAATACTGTTGCCATGGCAAAGCTTCAAACTTTAATATTCTTTTTTGATGCTTTTGAGACTCTTAACATACTTGAAATTGGATGAAACTCGACAGACACATCACATTTATTAGCCCGTAGACATGTGCAAAGTTTCAGAAACGGGCGTGGTGAGGGGCTCAGTAGCGCCACCTTTAGTCATAAATGGGGCGGTTAGTTTTATCAACAGCAACAAAACTTGGTATGTGTATTGTTCTCATCAAGACGGACAACTTTCTAATTGACATGAACCATCTCTGACCAACAGGAAGAGAGATATTTTGGTTTGAATGTGGATTTTCTGAAGAATTTTCTCTCCCTCTCTCTGTGTCTGTGTGTGTGTGAGGGGAGGGGGGATTTGACTATTGCTTTTATATTGTTAATCAAGGTTTCAGGGGCTTTTGGGGTCCTTAACGTGCTCAAAAACTCTTGAAACTTTGCACACAGGTCAGAACCCACGGCCATCAGGGCCGGGCTGAAGCTGGTACCCGGGCGTGGCTGGGGGGCTCAACAGCGCCCCCTTGAACGGGGTTCTAAAACTTGATCCATATATCAAACACGCTCGCATGAATTAATATGAAACTCGGTACACATATAGATCTCATCGGGCCGCACAACTTTCATGCTCTAAGTTTTACGCCAGCCCAACAGGAAGTCGGCTATTATGGGTTGTTTGGAAAACGCTTGCTGTGGAATGTGAAATACTCCTCCTAGAAAATTCACCGTGTCCCCTTCAAACTCGGTGTGCATGTAGTCAAGACTTTGAGGATGCTAAATTGCGGACGGATTTTTGATATCTCGAACGGTTTGGCTGTGGCGAGGAATCGAATTTATGGCGAGAAAAGAGAAACACGGAAGTGGAATAACTTCTGCATACATTAACTGATCTTGATGAAACTTCAGCAGTGTGTTCGTGGTAAGAGGCCGATCAGATGGATGTAGCTATTGTGAGTCAAAGTTATAGCGCCACCAACTGGCAGCAGGAAGTGTGTCACTTTCAACATGCTTTTGACAAAAGTGGGGGGGTTACTTTTAACTACAGTAAAGAAAAAATAGTTTCTATATTGTTCTCATCAAGCCGGACAACTTTCTAATTTACATTCAATAGCTCTGGCCATCAGGAAGTCAGATATTTTGGTCTGAATGTGAATTTTTTTGCAAAATCAGCCTCTGAATTTTTAGCCACTCCTCTTAAACTATTTATTTTATTCGTACCAAACTTTTTCAACATGATGAAACTACATTAATCCCTCGCCATAGCAAAACCGTTTGAGATATTTATTATCCATTCACAATTTAGCATATTTAAAGTAAAAATCTTCTAAAAATGTAATTATATACCATTTATTTCTATATAAAAGTATACAAATATCACAACTAAACCCATTTTATTCTGTTTTTGCAATTCAAGAAGAATGAAAAGGTTAAAAACAGGCTATTTAGTGCTATTTGGTTCAACAAAAAAGCAAACATAGGGCTATACTGCCCTCTTGTGTCCAAAAGGACATCAAAATAGTATATAAAACTTTTTACCAGGTAGGCCAATATTGTATTTAAATATACATTTATTAGGTATGTGTCTGAGGATATTTTCCCACCGGTTAATCGACGTGTGACACGAGTGGGTGCTTTTAAATCGCTAATATAATAGTGAAAGAAAAATAATGATAATGTTGCACACACAAATCACACACATGTGGGAAAGAATGATGCTTTTAAACAACACTAAACCGCCATTAGGTGTCGCCAGGCATCCATCTTAATAAGCGAGTCATTGATTCATTCGTTCAAACGATTCGATCATGATTAAGACAGATGTTTATGGATTGATCATTCAATCTTTGAGTCAACCGATTCGTTAAAAATGCTGAATCGTTCAGTTATGAGAAAACACGTGATGCGTGATGGTTCTGCCGTGATCTTTGTTTAACTATTTTCTCTGCTGAAACAGAACAAAAACAGTCAACATTGCATCTAAAATGTAAGTGACTTAATTGTAACTGTTTATTAACCTGTTGTATGAAATCTAGGGGTGGGAGAAAAAATTGATTCTTAGATGCATCGCGATGCGGACGTGGACGATTCTGAATCGATTCACAAATGTCAAAAAATCGATTCTCTAAAAAAATATTTTTCTAATAACGTAATATTGACGGAAGGCAAAAGGCGGAACTCTAAGCGGACGTGCGTGCAGTCTGTGGCGCGCACATAACAGAGAAGTTTCTTCTGCTCACCAAGGCTGCATTTATTTGATTAAAAATACAAACAAAAACAGTAATATTGTAAAATAGTATTCCAATTTAAAACAGCTGCTTTCTATTTTAATATATTTTAAACTGTTATTTATTCCTGTGATCAAAGCTGAGTTTTCAGCATCATTACTCCAGTCGTCACTGTCACATGATCCTTCAGAAATTATTCTAATATGATGATTGATACTCAAGAAACATTCATTATTATTTTAAATGTCGAAAACAGTTGTGTACAGTCTTTGATGAATAGAAAGTTCAAAAGAACAGCATTTATCTGAAATCTAAAGCTTTTGTAACGTTAAACACTACCGCTCAAAAGTTTGTGGTTAGTAATAATTAAAATTTTATTTTTGGGGGAAAGAAATAAAATAAATCAGTACTTTTATTTATGAAGGATGAGTTAAACTGATCAACAGTTACAGTAAAGACATTTATAATGTTAAAAATATATATATTTGAAATATATGCTGTTCTTTTGAACTTTACATTCATCAAAGCATTTTGAAAAAAAAAATCTGTACACAACTGTTTTCAACATTGAAAATAATAATGAATATTTATTGAGCATCAATCATCATATTAGTATGATTTCTGAAGGATCATGTGACACTGAAGACTTGAGTAATGATGCTGAAAACTCAACTTTGATCACAGAAATGAATTACTATGTAAAATATTTTAAAATTGAAAACAGCTGTTTTAAATTGGAATAATATTTCACAATATTACTGTTTTTGTTTGTATTTTTAATCAATAAATGCAGCCTTGGTGAGCAGAAGAGACTTCTCCTAAAAACATTAAAAATCTTACTGACCCCAAACTTTTGAACAATAATATATATATATATATATATATATATATATATATATATATATATATATATATATATATATATACATATATATATATATACATACATACATATATACGTATGTGTATGTATGTATGTATGTATATATATATATATATATATATATATATATATATATATATATATATATATATATATATAAATATAGCTGCGAGCAGCGATGGAGGGCCAAAGCCGGCGGTACCGCCACCCCGGTGCCTTTAGGTAACTAAAGGCACCGGGGTTGCGGTGCCACCGGCTTGGGCCCGTAATCGCTGCTCGCAGCTATATTTATATATATATATATATATATATATATATATATATATATACATACATACATACATACACATACGTATATATGTATGTATGTATATATATATATATGTATATATATATATATATATATATATTTATTATTGTTTTCATTATTTTTATTTCTTTTTCCATTGTAAGAATGATGATATGTTCAGAAGGTTAAAAACAGCGGTCATCCGTGAATACAGAGAACTGCTTATCAGTGGCTCTGTTTACGTTCCTGTCTAGAGGATTTTCATAACAAGTTACGAGGTGACGTACAAGTGGAAGGGTTTGAACTGAGGGATTTTTATGTTTACTGTTTCTTTGCATCTTTTTTATGAATTGATATGTTTTTTTCCATACTAATGTGATCTATACTATTTCTTGTTTATACTGGGGCGACTGAGGGTCCGATCTAAGTGTCGGGGATGCAATAACAGTGCTTATTCATCTAGCCCGGTTTCAGAATAAACCTTTACTTGCTTGCTATAAAATTAAGGGCCTATCCTTACAAAAACAGCCTAAGCTTTTCATTCTAAATTTTAATGAAGGTTCAAGTAAAATGATCAGGTATATAAAAGTCAGACATGAAGAGTATAACTGTGATGTAAAGACTTGAATCAATTCTGTTCTTGAAATGTAATGATGTAATGATGTAATGATGTTTGATCAAGAAATTAGAAGACAAGGATGAATTTTCCTTTAATACGTTTATCAGAGAATGATAAAGAGGAGGAATTTGTTGTGGAAAATTCAGTATTTCTTATAATCATTCGGTTCCAAACTGTTTAATCATATGTTTCTGTGAGGTTTTCTAGCAGCTGAGGAGGGACAGGGAAGCGAGAGGCAATTTAGGTCGTAGATGAAGGCCTTTGGGTGTCTCAGGGACAAAGAACAGTGTGGCCTGGGCCAGGGGGGGTAGAAACCAGTCCGAACCAGCAGGAGATAGGGGGTATCTTTCTGGAAGTTTACAAGAAAGCTGGAAGGAGGAGTTTTTGCCAAGAAACTGTATAAGATCTGTATGTTTTATTATGTCTAGTAGGTATTCTATTTCAAAGCTGGGTGGCTGCGGCTTTTGTGAAAGGAATCCTCATTGAAATAAACCTTTTCTCTTTATTACAGTTTTGCCTCTTGAATGTTTCTTACACCTCTGATGCTGTTTGATACTAACTTCTCAAAATTGCCATTACAGTGACCAGAACTTTTTGAGCCTTCTTTGTTATTTAGACGATTTATTGGTTTTCGGAAAGTCTGAGGAAGAGAGTTTAGAAAGGCTTGAGATGGTGTTTCGGCGTCTAAAAGACCACAATTTGAAATTGTCTCCTTCAAAGTGTAGGTTTTTGAGGAAGTCTGTAAAATTCTTGGGTCATATTGTGTCTGAAAAGGGTGTGGCCAGTGATCCAGCAAAAATTGAGGCCATTGTGAGTATATCTGAAAAAGATTTGATGGAGAGTGATTGTGTTACACCATCAGCAAGTAAAATCAGGTCCTTCTTAGGTATGGTGGTGTACTACCAGCATTTCATAGAAAATTGTTCCATGGTGGCTAAACCCTTGTTTCAGCTTTTGACAGGACAAAAAAGACCCAGAAAGGGAAGAGGTGTGAAAGGATTGAAAAGAAGTCGTACGCTTTCTCCGGCAGATTGGACTGATGAGTGCAGAGCAGCTCTGGAGAGTTTGAAGTCTGCTTTGGTGAGTCAGGTTTTGCTTGCGCACCCAGATTTTTCTAAGCCGTTTCTGTTGTCTGTAGATGCCTCCACTAGTGGGTTAGGGGCTGTTTTGTCGCAGGTTCAGGAGGGATGTGCTGTGGCAAGGCCTATTGCTTTCGCGTCAAAATCTTTGAATCATGCGCAGTCAAAGTATCCAGCACATAGACTTGAGTTTTTGTCAATGAAGTGGGCTATTTGTGATAAATTTAGTCATTGGCTGCGGGGACACAGGTTTACTGTGTGGACTGATAATAACCCACTTAAGTACATCCTCACAAAGCCCAAGTTAGATGCGTGTGAACAACGGTGGGTAGCAAAGCTTGCGCCTTATGATTTTGACATTCAGTATATCCCTGGACCGAAAAATGTTGTGGCGGATGCATTAAGTAGGGTACCGTTTGTGACTTCGAGAATTTTGCACCGATTGACAAGGACACCTTATGATATTTTGTTGCATGAGGCTGAGTCTGTCGCTGTTGAGCGGGTGCAAGACATGTTCCATTTTTCGTGCGAGCATCCGAATGGCGAAGAGGTAGAGGGGCTGTTGGAGTCTACAGATGTAGGTGGAAATGTGAATGTAGGGTCCACTCACCTTACTGGAAAAGTCTCTCACCAAGATTTGTCAGCTGTACTTCATTCTCACTGTGACTGGGAGCATGGTGCAGCCATTAGAAGTATGTCGTTTGTGCAGCATTTAGAGAGTTTGGGGGATGTAGGGCAGAGTGAGCTCCCTAGTCTTACCCATGATGAATTGCTGGTGAAACAGAGTCAGGATCCTGCGATTGACAGAGTAAAGTTCTTTGTGGAGAGAGAAAGACGTCCGTCTCGCAGAGAAAAAGTGTTTGAGTCTAAAAGAACTGTGAAGATACTGCGCCAATGGGGTAAACTTACCTTAAGGTTGGGTGTTTTGTACAGAGTTTCTAAGAATCCAGTTTCTAAGAAAAAGACTTACCAGTTTGTGGTGCCGATAGCTCTTCGAGGTACTGTTCTGAAGGGGGTGCATGATAACGCTGGTCATCAGGGTCAGCATCGCACACTATGGTTGGCTAGGCAACGATTCTTCTGGGAGTCTATGGAAGAGGACATAAAGACATACGTTAATGAGTGTAAGAGGTGTATTTTGAGTAAAAGGCCTGAACCAGAGGCAAGGGCTCCACTTGTGTCAATTCACACAAGTGCCCCTCTTGAAATGGTGTGTATTGACTTTTGGTCAGCGGAAGATTCTAACAACAAGACGGTTGATGTGCTAGTGGTCACTGACCATTTCACAAAGCTCGCTTGTGCTTATGTGTGTCCGAACCAGACTGCAGAAGCTGTTGCACGTGTCTTGTGGAACAAGTTTTTCTGTATTTATGGGTTTCCGGGTCGAATACATTCCGACAGGGGTGCGAACTTTGAGAGCTCACTCATGGTCGAACTGTTGAGATTGTCGGGTGTGGGAAAATCGCACACAACCCCATATCATCCCATGGGTAACGGACAAACAGAGAGATTTAATCGTACTCTAGGGGATATGATTCGTTCGCTGCCTTCAAGATCTAAAGTCAAGTGGCCACAGATGTTGAACACTCTTACTTTCGCGTACAATTGTACGAGACACGAGACCACTGGGTTTCCACCATTTCTCTTGATGTTCGGCCGAACACCAAGATTACCAGTGGATGTTCTGTTTGAAAATGTCATGTTGCATAGTGAGACTGTTAATGTTCACAAGTATGTTCAGTCTCTTGAGAAAGACTTAAGGGAAGCAATGGTAATTGCACAAGAGCATGCTAAAAGGCAACAAGCAAAACAAGCGGAGTATTATGATCGGAAGGGTAAAGGTCATTCTCTTGAGTTGGGTGACAGAGTACTCCTGGCGAATAAGGGTGAACGTGGTAAAAAGAAGTTAGCAGACAGATGGGAAAAGGTAGTGTATGTTGTTGTGGGAAAAAGGGGTGATCTGAACACTTACCAGATAAGGAATCCTGGGACGGGTCGTACCAAGACGGTACATCGTAATCTATTGATGCCTGTCAATTTCCTGCCGGTGCCAGCTTGGAATGATGGTAGTGATGGTGGTGATGATGTTGTGGATTCCACTGTCTGTGGCTCATGTGATGAAGTTGATCAAACTCAGAGTGATGATCGGACCTCTCGCTGGGTGTTCGATCTTAATGCTGGCACAGATGTGACCAAAATAGGGTCTGTGAAGAGCTCTAATGCTGATCAGAGTGATGCATTTGATGACACTGCTGTGGAATGTGACGCTGAGTTGGACAGTGTACCTGAGTGTAAGACAAATGTGGAAAACATTCCCGCCTCTACTTTGTCTGTATGTTCTTTGGTGTCTGATGATTTTTCTGTATCAGCAGTTCTAAGTGATAAATGTGCTTCTGAAGTTGACGAGTGTACTTCAACTGTTGCAGAAACTGTTTCAACGTCAAGTGTACAAAATCAGCAAAATGTAAGAGTCCCTGGTCTACAGGAGGGTTATATGTCAAGATTTGGGAGACTCATTAAGCCAGTTAACAGGCTTATACAGACAATGTCTACACAAAGAGTACATGCAATTCATGATATTTGAATGGTTACATTAAGAAAAACAAAAGGGTCTTTTGGAATGAGTTTAAAGGATTTTTATTTTATTTATTTTTTTGTCTTGTTTTTGTAATTACATGTTTTGTGAGTAATGTACATTAAGAGGTACATTGTTGGTGTCATGAGTAGAACTGTGTATATGGCATGGTTTTCTATGGGTAATGTGGGGATTAGCTACCCCTGGGTTATCTTAATCTCGAAAGAGATAGTTAAGAACTGAGCAAATCTAATATGATTTCAGAAAAATTGACATCGCTACTTTGGTAAGACTTTGTAGGTCTATGTAATGCAGAATCTGGTGTAAAACAGTGGGGGTGGATGTAGCAGGGATATGTTGTTACACCAGATTATAAACCATTTTATTTATATTTTTATTTATTTTTATTATTTGTTTTGGGGCATTTTATTTTGAAAGAAGTTTGTGTGCTCTTACTAAGGGTAAACATCGCAGTATGCACGTCGGCTGACGTCATGCGTAGGAGCGAGCTTCAAACAGCAGTGCAATCGGAGGTTTGTCCTCTTTCCTGCAATGTCTCTTGAGGAGAGGTACGATTTCATGAGCTCCGTGCACTTGATGTTAAATTGAGTTAAAAGTGTTCATGTCAGGTTTAAATAATCATTTGTGAAAGAGTATTCATTGAGATGTTATATTTGACTATTAGTTCGAGTCATTAACTTGTTAAAGTAAGTTTATTTTTGTGCTGTTAATGAGTGAATAGTGCGTTGCGTGAAATGGCGGCGGGGTGTGTGCGTCACAAGTGAGAGATGTGTTAGTGGCTAAGCGTCTTGATTAAATTTTATATATGTGTGTGTATAGAGATGTGTATATTTGGTACGCATACTAAATATATATTCTATTTTATTAATAGATATTGTACATCGCATTTACTGGTTTCTGTAGTTAACTTACTGGTGTATTTAAACATGTATTTTGTGCTTAACAGGTACAGTTAAAAGAGCTGCGGTTTAACAGTGCCTGTCTGTTTATGTGTTTTATCACACAGGTATGTTAATTGAGATCTAAGAAACACTGTAATGCTGTTTTGAATTATTTGCATACAATGACATTTTTGTGAATATATTAATAATATTATTATTATTATCATTATTAATTATACTATTGCTATTATTACATATATTGTGTATGTGTGTGGTGAAGTGTGTGTCGCTCTTTCCTGCAATGTCTCTTGAGGAGAGGTACAGTTAAAAGAGCTGCGGTTTAACAGTGCCTGTCTGTTTATGTGTTTTATCACACAGGTATTGTAATTAAATTCATCTTTTGCATGACCAGCTTTGAGTGGAAAATCCTTTTATTTAAAATATTCAAAATAACACAACGCAGAGGAACAACCGCTACACATACAAAAAGAATTCTACAGTAAAAACTGCTTAAAATTTGGTTTTCATTAGAGTAGTAGCTCTACTATAATGGGATAATGTCCAATTTAACGCACCCTCTGAGGCAGGCGAGAAACAGCTCCGCGAATTGGGCGGAAAATGCAATAGGCGGATTATTGTACATTGTGTAATGTCAAGTTCAAAGCTTCATAAAACAATAATTCCACAGTAAAAACTGGTAAAAATTTGGATTTAATTAGAGGAACAGCTGTCCTATAACGGGATAATGTCCACTTTAACGCACCCTCTGAGGCAGGCGAGAAACAGCGCCGCGAATTGGGCGGAAAATGCAATAGGCGGATTATTGTGCATTGTTTAATGTGTCAAATTCAAAGCTTCATAAAACAATAATTCCACAGTAAAAACTGGTGAAAATATGAATTTCATTAACGGAACAGCTGTCCTATAACGGGATAATGTCCACTTTAACGCACCCTCTGAGGCAGGCGAGAAACAGCGCCGCGAATTGGGCGGAAAATGCAATAGGCGGATTATTGTGCATTGTTTAATGTGTCAAATTCAAAGCTTCATAAAACAATAATTCCACAGTAAAAACTGGTGAAAATATGAATTTCATTAGAGGAACAGCTGTCCTATAACGAGATAATGTCCACTTTAACGCACCCTCTGAGGCAGGCGAGAAACAGCGCCGCGAATTGGGCGGAAAATGCAATAGGCGGATTATTGTGCATTGTTTAATGTGTCAAATTCAAAGCTTCATAAAACAATAATTCCACAGTAAAAACTGGTGAAAATACGTATTTCATTAGAGGAACAGCTGTCCTATAACGGGATAATGTCCACTTTAACGTACCCTCTGAGGCGACCGAGAAACAGCGCCACCAAATGGGCCTAAGGCGCAATACGGCTCTTTGGGCATTGTGTAATGTGTCAAGTTCAAAGCTTCATAAAACAATAATTCCACAGTAAAAACTGCTCAAAATTTGGATTTCATTAGAGGAACAGCTGTCCTATAACGGGATGATGTCCAATTTAACGCACCCTCTGAAGTTGCGAGAAACAGCGCCGCGAAATGGGCAGAAAATATATTAGGCGGCTTATTGTGCACTGTGTAATGCCAAGTTAGAAAATTCATAAAAAAAATTTAAACAGTAAAAACTGCTCAAAATGTGGATTTCGTTAAAGGAGTAGCTCTACTATAATGGGACAATGTCCAATTTAACGCACCCTCTGATGCGGCCGAGAAACAGCACCGCGAAATGGGCAGAAAATACATTAGGCGGCTCATTGTTCACTGTGTAAAGTGCCAAGTTTAAAGCTTCATAAAAAAATAATTCCACAGCAAAAAGTGCTTAAAATTTGGATTTCATTAGAGTAGTAGCTCTACTATAATGGGATAATGTCTAATTTAACGCACCCTCTGAGGCGAGTGAGAAACAGTCCCGCGAAATGGGCGGAAAATGCAATAGGTGGATTATTGTACATTATGTAATGTGTCAAGTTAAAAAAATTCATACAAAAATAATTCTACAGTAAAATCTGCTTAAAATTTGGATTTCGTTAGGGTAGTAGCTCTACTATAATGGGATTATGTCCAATTTAACGCACCCTCTGGGGTTGCCGAGAAACAGCGCCGCGAATTGTGCAGAAAATGCAATAGGCGGATTGTACATTGTGTAATGTGTCAAGTAAAATAATTCATACAAAAATAATTCTACAGTAAAAACTGCTTAAAATTTGGATTTCGTTAGAGTAGTAGCTCTACTATAATGGGACAGTGTCCAATTTAACGCACCCTCTGAGGCGGCTGAGAAACAGCGCCGCGAAATGGGCAGAACATATATTAGGCGGCTCATTGTGCACTGTGTAATGTTCCAAGTTTAACGCTTCATAAAAAAAATTCCACAGTAAAAACTGCTTAAAATTTGGATATCGTTAGAGTAGTAGCTCTACTATAATGGCATTATGTCCAATTTAACGCACCCTCTGAGGTTGCCGAGAAAAAGCGCCGCGAATTGTGCAGAAAATGCAATAGGGGGATTATTGTACATTTTGTAATGTATCAAGTTCAAGAATTCATAAAAAAATAATTCTACAGTAAAAACTGCTTAAAATTTGGATTTTGTTAGAGTAATAGCTCTACTATAATGGGATCATGTCCAATTTAACGCACCCTCTGAGGCGGCTGAGAACCAGCGCTGCGAAATGGGCAGAAAATACATTAGGCGGCTCATTGTGCACTGTGTAAAGTTCCAAGTTTAACACTTCATAAAAAAATAATTCCACAGTAAAAACTGCTTAAAATTTGGATTCCGTTAGAGTGATAGCTCTACTATAATGGGATCATGTCCAATTTAACGCACCCTCTGAGGCGGCCGAGAACCAGCGCTGCGAAATGGGCAGAAAATACATTAGGCGGCTCATTGTGCACTGTGTAAAGTTCCAAGTTTAACACTTCATAAAAAAATAATTCCACAGTAAAAACTGCTTAAAATTTGGATTCCGTTAGAGTGATAGCTCTACTATAATGGGATCATGTCCAATTTAACGCACCCTCTAAGGCGGCTGAGAACCAGCGCCGCGAAATGGGCAGAAAATACATTAGGCGGCTCATTGTGCACTGTGTAAAGTTCCAAGTTTAACACTTCATAAAAAAATAATTCCACAGTAAAAACTGCTTAAAATGTGGATTCTGTTAGAGTAGTAGCTCTACTATAATGGGATAATGTCCAATTTAACGCACCCTCTGAGGCGGCCGAGAAACAGCGCCGCGAAATGGGCAGAAAATACATTAGGCGGCTCATTGTGCACTGTGTAAAGTTCCAAGTTTAACACTTCATAAAAAAATAATTCCACAGTAAAAACTGCTTAAAATTTGGATTCCGTTAGAGTGATAGCTCTACTATAATGGGATCATGTCCAATTTAACGCACCCTCTGAGGCGGCTGAGAACCAGCGCCGCGAAATGGGCAGAAAATACATTAGGTCGGCTCATTGTGCACTGTGTAAAGTTCCAAGTTTAACACTTCATAAAAAAATAATTCCACAGTCAAAACTGCTTAAAATGTGGATTCTGTTAGAGTAGTAGCTCTACTATAATGGGATAATGTCCAATGTAACGCACCCTCTGAGGCGGCCGAGAAACAGCGCCGCGAAATGGGCAGAAAATACATTAGGCGGCTCATTGTGCACTGTGTAAAGTTCCAAGTTTAACACTTCATAAAAAAATAATTCCACAGTAAAAACTGCTTAAAATTTGGATTCCGTTAGAGTGATAGCTCTACAATAATGGGATAATGTCCAATTTAACGCACCCTCTGAGGTTGCCGAGAAACAGCGCCGCGAATTGTGCAGAAAATGCAATAGGCGGATTGTACATTGTGTAATGTATCAAGTTCAAGAATTCATACAAAAATTATTCTACAGTAAAAACTGCTTAAAATTTGGATATCGTTAGAGTAGTAGCTCTACTATAATGGGATAATGTCCAATTTAACGCACCCTATGAGGTTGCCGAGAAACAGCGCCGCGAATTGTGCAGAAAATGCAATAGGCGGATTGTACATTGTGTAATGTATCAAGTTCAAGAATTCATACAAAAATAATTCTACAGTAAAAACTGCTTAAAATTTGGATTTCGTTAGAGTAGTAGCTCTACTATAATGCGATAATGTCCAATTTAACGCACCCTGTGAGGTTGCCGAGAAACAGCGCCGCGAATTGTGCAGAAAATAAAATAGGCGGATTGTACATTGTGTAATGTATCAAGTTCAAGAATTCATACAAAAATAATTCTACAGTAAAAACTGCTTAAAATTTGGATTTCGTTAGAGTAGTAGCTCTACTATAATGGGACAGTGTCCAATTTAACGCACCCTCTGAGGTGGCTGAGAAACAGCGCCGCGAAATGGGCAGAAAATACATTAGGCGGCTCATTGTGCACTGTGTAAAGTTAAAAGTTTAACGCTTCATAAAAAAATAATTCCACAGTAAAAACTGCTTAAAATTTGGATTCCGTTAGAGTGATAGCTCTACTATAATGGGATCATGTCCAATTTAACGCACCCTCTGAGGCGGCTGAGAACCAGCGCCGCGAAATGGGCAGAAAATACATTAGGCGGCTCATTGTCCACTGTGTAAAGTTCCAAGTTTAACACTTCATAAAAAAATAATTCCACAGTCAAAACTGCTTAAAATGTGGATTCTGTTAGAGTAGTAGCTCTACTATAATGGGATAATGTCCAATTTAACGCACCCTCTGAGGCGGCCGAGAAACAGCGCCGCGAAATGGGCAGAAAATACATTAGGCGGCTCATTGTGCACTGTGTAAAGTTCCAAGTTTAACACTTCATAAAAAAATAATTCCACAGTAAAAACTGCTTAAAATTTGGATTCCGTTAGAGTGATAGCTCTACAATAATGGGATAATGTCCAATTTAACGCACCCTCTGAGGCGGCTGAGAACCAGCGCCGCGAAATGGGCAGAAAATACATTAGGCGGCTCATTGTGCACTGTAAAGTTCCAAGTTTAACACTTCATAAAAAAATAATTCCACAGTAAAAACTGCTTAAAATGTGGATTCTGTTAGAGTAGTAGCTCTACTATAATGGGATAATGTCCAATTTAACGCACCCTCTGAGGCGGCCGAGAAACAGCGCCGCGAAATGGGCAGAAAATACATTAGGCGGCTCATTGTGCACTGTGTAAAGTTCCAAGTTTAACACTTCATAAAAAAATAATTCCACAGTAAAAACTGCTTAAAATTTGGATTCCGTTAGAGTGATAGCTCTACTATAATGGGATCATGTCCAATTTAACGCACCCTCTGAGGCGGCTGAGAACCAGCGCCGCGAAATGGGCAGAAAATACATTAGGTCGGCTCATTGTGCACTGTGTAAAGTTCCAAGTTTAACACTTCATAAAAAAATAATTCCACAGTCAAAACTGCTTAAAATGTGGATTCTGTTAGAGTAGTAGCTCTACTATAATGGGATAATGTCCAATGTAACGCACCCTCTGAGGCGGCCGAGAAACAGCGCCGCGAAATGGGCAGAAAATACATTAGGCGGCTCATTGTGCACTGTGTAAAGTTCCAAGTTTAACACTTCATAAAAAAATAATTCCACAGTAAAAACTGCTTAAAATTTGGATTCCGTTAGAGTGATAGCTCTACAATAATGGGATAATGTCCAATTTAACGCACCCTCTGAGGTTGCCGAGAAACAGCGCCGCGAATTGTGCAGAAAATGCAATAGGCGGATTGTACATTGTGTAATGTATCAAGTTCAAGAATTCATACAAAAATTATTCTACAGTAAAAACTGCTTAAAATTTGGATATCGTTAGAGTAGTAGCTCTACTATAATGGGATAATGTCCAATTTAACGCACCCTATGAGGTTGCCGAGAAACAGCGCCGCGAATTGTGCAGAAAATGCAATAGGCGGATTGTACATTGTGTAATGTATCAAGTTCAAGAATTCATACAAAAATAATTCTACAGTAAAAACTGCTTAAAATTTGGATTTCGTTAGAGTAGTAGCTCTACTATAATGCGATAATGTCCAATTTAACGCACCCTGTGAGGTTGCCGAGAAACAGCGCCGCGAATTGTGCAGAAAATAAAATAGGCGGATTGTACATTGTGTAATGTATCAAGTTCAAGAATTCATACAAAAATAATTCTACAGTAAAAACTGCTTAAAATTTGGATTTCGTTAGAGTAGTAGCTCTACTATAATGGGACAGTGTCCAATTTAACGCACCCTCTGAGGTGGCTGAGAAACAGCGCCGCGAAATGGGCAGAAAATACATTAGGCGGCTCATTGTGCACTGTGTAAAGTTAAAAGTTTAACGCTTCATAAAAAAATAATTCCACAGTAAAAACTGCTTAAAATTTGGATTCCGTTAGAGTGATAGCTCTACTATAATGGGATCATGTCCAATTTAACGCACCCTCTGAGGCGGCTGAGAACCAGCGCCGCGAAATGGGCAGAAAATACATTAGGCGGCTCATTGTCCACTGTGTAAAGTTCCAAGTTTAACACTTCATAAAAAAATAATTCCACAGTCAAAACTGCTTAAAATGTGGATTCTGTTAGAGTAGTAGCTCTACTATAATGGGATAATGTCCAATTTAACGCACCCTCTGAGGCGGCCGAGAAACAGCGCCGCGAAATGGGCAGAAAATACATTAGGCGGCTCATTGTGCACTGTGTAAAGTTCCAAGTTTAACACTTCATAAAAAAATAATTCCACAGTAAAAACTGCTTAAAATTTGGATTCCGTTAGAGTGATAGCTCTACAATAATGGGATAATGTCCAATTTAACGCACCCTCTGAGGCGGCTGAGAACCAGCGCCGCGAAATGGGCAGAAAATACATTAGGCGGCTCATTGTGCACTGTAAAGTTCCAAGTTTAACACTTCATAAAAAAATAATTCCACAGTAAAAACTGCTTAAAATGTGGATTCTGTTAGAGTAGTAGCTCTACTATAATGGGATAATGTCCAATTTAACGCACCCTCTGAGGCGGCCGAGAAACAGCGCCGCGAAATGGGCAGAAAATACATTAGGCGGCTCATTGTGCACTGTGTAAAGTTCCAAGTTTAACACTTCATAAAAAAATAATTCCACAGTAAAAACTGCTTAAAATTTGGATTCCGTTAGAGTGATAGCTCTACAATAATGGGATAATGTCCAATTTAACGCACCCTCTGAGGTTGCCGAGAAACAGCGCCGCGAATTGTGCAGAAAATGCAATAGGCGGATTGTACATTGTGTAATGTATCAAGTTCAAGAATTCATACAAAAATAATTCTACAGTAAAAACTGCTTAAAATGTGGATATCATTAGAGTAGTAGCTCTACTATAATGGGACAGTGTCCAATTTAACGCACCCTCTGAGGTGGCTGAGAAACCGCGCCGCGAAATGGGCAGAAAATACATTAGGCGGCTCATTGTGCACTGTGTAAAGTTCCAAGTTTAACGCTTCATAAAAAAATAATTCCACAGTAAAAACTGCTTAAAATTTGGATTTCGTTAGAGTAGTAGCTCTACTATAATGGGATAATGTCCAATTTAACGCACCCTCTGAGGTTGCCGAGAAACAGCGCCGCGAATTGTGCAGAAAATGCAATAGGCGGATTATTTTCCATTGTGAAATGTCAAGTTCAGAAATTCATACAAAAATAATACTACAATAAAAAATGCTTAAAATTTGGATTTCGTTAGAGTAGTAGCTCTACTAACTTCACAATGCTACAGTAAAAATTTCTAAATTTGTTTATGGTGACAGTCAAGCACAATGGGTATAAGGCCCCAGTGCAACTTTTAATGCACCCTCAAAGGTAGCTGAGATATAGATCCCCCCAATGGGCAATGGGTAATTTTGGCCTTTTTCATGGGTCCATAATTTCAAAATTCTACAGTGTAAATATCTGAAATTGTGCATGATTATATTCAAGCACAGATGCAGGATAAAGCATCAGTGAAACACCCCCAAATAGGCCAACAATGTGATAACTCTTCTGTATTGTCAGATTGGGTCCATAACTTTAAAATGTACAGTAACAATGCAATGGCTCTTTCAAGTCAATTAAATTTAATTCATATATACATTCATTTGTATAACACTTTTCACAATACATATTTCAAAGCAGCTTTACAGAAAATGCAGATTTCTGTTACAAAACCACAGTAGGATTTTATGAGATATCAGAAAGTACAGTTATAAGATAGAACAAATTAGTTTATTTACAAACGCATGCATTTTAAGCAAAATTAATGTGCAGTTTAAAGCAATGATAAAATGATAATTTATATATATATTTATCATATAATCAGTCTTCATAAGGGGCTGGATCCAAGCTGGAGCATAATCTCTGGTTACCTTGTGAAATTTTAATTTGTAACAATAAAAAAAATAAAAAATAAAAAGTATTCAATATATTTATTTTTAAATACATTCAAATTATGTTATTTGCAATAATTAAAGATTGATGTATAGGCCTCATTATATTTTTTACAGTCATTTTATGTTATTATTATTTGTTATTTACCTTTCAGAATAATGTATTATTATTTTCTGAAAATAGATAGGCCTACAATATAAACAGGGTCCCTAAAAAGTGTAAATAAGAGAAAAACCACATGGTCCCTATCAGAGGCGGCCTTACCTATGTTTCACCCGTTTCAATTGAAACGGGCCCCGCCCTCCAAGGGGGCCCCCAACAGAACAGGAAAATCCCATTCATTTTCTCCCTAGGATATTTTTTTCAGACATAATGTCTAAAGTGGTCTCCAACACGTCGCTCGCGAGAGTAGCTCGTGGCCTGATTGGAGGTAGCTCGCCAAGGGCCGTTCACATATCGCGTCTTTTGCGCGCTCAAGTTCATTATTTCAAATAATTGAAGCGACGCACTCATTTTTTCCAGGCGCGAGTCAATATGAAGGATGGGGGTGCACCCAAACTACGGGTGTTTTTTTCTTCTCCGTAAATAAATCTTCTAGCAGAGCTACAGCAAGCGTTTTTCGGTAGTGGAAATCCATTAGCTATTAAAACTTCTCTGTCGTTGTGGAGAGCGCATGGTACATAGCAACGACAGACGCCACGGGAAATCGGACCGAATTTTACTATTAATAATAAAAGATAAGCTAATGTGCATTGTAAATGTCAGTATTTTGTCTTTTTTGAATCATTCTTTTTATAAAAATGATTTAAAGGCTGAAATATGCCAGGTTTATCTTTTTATAAAAAGTTTTTTGTCAAAACTTTATTTGAATTTGTACATGTTAGTACTGTAGATAACATGTTGCAAGACACTCCTTTCAAATTTGGCCATCATTTTTAATGTTACTATTTTAGTGCATATTGATGGTAAGTTTATTTGTTATTTGCTGGTTTTCGACATAAAACTTGGTGAATTGATTTTATTGTGTAGTATTAGTACTTTTTGAACAGGATTATGTGATAACCATGCTCATTTTGGTCACTATAATCATGAAATTACATTTTCATACCATTTCATCTCTAGTTATGATGCACTATAAAATCAACAATAATTATGTGTTTTTACAGTATAATATTTTTTTTATATGTCAATTAAGGGTGACATATATAGGCCTACAATAACTCGTTTAGGTCTAAAACAGTTAGCATAGTTGTTAATATGAGAGTTATGAGACATTATTTAATTTATTTAATTATTGCATATAGCTCTTGGCCACTTTCGTTTTTAAAAAGTAGCTACAAAAGGTTGGAGACCCCTAAACCATCCAAGTTAGATTAACCACGAGCTACGAGGCTGTGAAACGAAAATTCTGCTCCTATAAAAGCCACAATGTATAAAGATCAACCTTGTTATTTGCGATCTTCTGGAGAAATACTACACTACCCATAATTCTAAGCAAAACACTGACGTCTCTGATTGGTCGAACTTGAGTCGCGCCGCAGTTACCATGGCGACGTTTACCGCCCCCGCGAATGGTGATCTGAAGTAAATAAATACCAGTAGTTTATGTGTTTATACTTTGCCTTTTTTCCGTAAGGTTAAAACGTTGTTTTTTTTTGAGCAGGGAAATAATTTGAATAGGAAATGAAACGTACATATGCCAGTGGTGCCTGTTCATGAAGCTGAAAGTGCGCGTAATAAAATAATGACGCAAACCAAAAAGAATCCTTGCTTTTTCTGCTCATGTTTACATTTTATGTGGGCAGGGCCCCATATTAGTTATTGAAACGGGCCCCCAGATGCTTAAGGCCGCCCCTGGTCCCTATTGAGCTGATGACATGTACAATTATTAAAGAATACTGTAGCCTAATTATGTGCCTTTATATTTTTACAGTCCATTTTCGCTGATATATCAGTGTTATTTGCATTTAAAAAAAAAAAATTCTTTTCTTCTGAAAATAGACACAAAAGTAACACAATTCCGTTAAAAAACGCGAAAAAGAGAAAAACCGCACGGTCCCTAAGTTGAGCGTCAATAAGAAGCCAGCAAACGCGGAAGTTCGCGTCATTTAAGGTGGAACGGATAGCGTCAATAAGAAGCTGCGAATAAGAAGCTGGATTCAGCCTCGTTTTTAAATATCACAAAATTAGGCTATTTATTTAGGATTTTGTGGCACAATTACGTCAGTAGGCTACTGTCAGTCACTACTGGAGGTGTCGCAACACGGTGACATGTTCCGCGACTCGGTGTCAGTCAGGTGTCATGTCAGTGTCAGTGTCGCGATGTCAGTGGCACATGCCAATAATGTCAGTGAGTGACACATGCCACTATCCACTGGCACATGCCAATGAAGACCGGATGTGCCACCGGATGTGCCAATGCGCATAGTGACATGTGCCATTGGCTTCTGTGCGTCAGATGCCATGTCACTTAATGTTAATACCGCCTCTCGTATTGTTTCATGTTCCAAAGGCTGTAGTGCTTTCCTAGTGACCACACTGACTTACTACAGGTGGAATTTTGACAATACCTCCTTTACTGTACATACAATAAACAAATAAGTTCAAGAAAAAATTACAGTAATTCAAGTAAAGTATTTTTTCCTATTCCAAAGGCTGTAGTGCTTTCATAGTGACCACACTGACTTACTACAGGTGAAATTTTGACAATACCTACCTTACTGTAAGTATAATACAAACATATTATTATTATTATTATTAAAAAGTTATTGTAATTTCTCCTTTTTTCATGTTCCAAAGGTTATAGTATATGTTCCCAGTGATCACTCTACTCAATTAACTTTGATAAATGTATTAGGTAAAAGTATGTATTAGAACTGCTGTTCCTTGTACAACACAATTCTTTCATTGATTAAAAAAAGCAGATATTTTAGGTTAATCATATTTTCAACGTTATAAATAAGCAACACCCTTATTGTAATTATTCAAGTTAAGTTTTTGTTATGAAGTCCTGAAGAAGTGGATTCTGGAACACACTGCTGCTTCAATGTATATCTAATGAGTGATTATAAGGTATTAATCAATAGTTTTCCTTCTAAATATCAAATGAGTTGAATGACTTCTCTAGGCTTATGAGATTTTACTTTGTTATAGAAATGATCAGTGTGATTATCGAAAATGTTATTTCATGTATCCTTTAAATGTCTGTATTTGATATCTGAGGTGTAACTGAAGGGTCTGGCCCATGCCAGGAATGCAGTAAGAGTGCTTGCTCATTTAGCCTGGCTTCCAGAGATGAAATATGGACTTCTTTAACAGGTGTCACTACATCCATCTGCTTTTATAGGCTACCCTGATAGCAATGGTCTCAGGAGTTATTGAAACCTATAGTTGAGAGACCATTTCTTAGTTAAAGTCTTTACTTTACAGTTAGATTTAAAGTATCCTCTCCTTGAGAGAAATAACATGTTATATTAATGTTTTGAGAAGACTCTCCTCCTCACCAAATCCAATTGAAGAAAGTGTGTCTGTGTGTGTGTTAGTATTCTTGGTTACATGTTAAGGAACAAGTGGAAATATAGCTGCAAGCAGTGATACGGGGCCAAGCCCCTGAAGCAGCAGCAAGAGCAGGAATAGTAAAAACAGCAGAAATTGAAGAAAAAAGAGCTGGTTTAGAAGTATAGGTGAAAATGAACTCAAAATGAACAGAAGTTCAGATGAGAATGAACATATAATGAACAAGACATACATTAATCCAAGAGGAAGAAAGACTAGTCCAACGTTGAATAATAAAGGAATCGACATGACACAACATTACACCAATTTTTTTTAAATCATCCCATGCGGGGCTCGAACCCATTATCTCTGGGTCAGATACCTGTCACTCATATCATTGCACCACTGGGAAGTTGCGTTTTTGGCAAGATGAAGAAGGTCCAATAGTTGAAGTTAGAAGCAATTCAAAATGAATATTTTTTGTATAAATTCGCTGCATGTTGTATTTATCGAGTTCGTTCACATATAGACACCATGTCTGCAACAGAAGCAACTTTTCCACCACTTAAGGCCACAATACCTCTTGCTGTCTGGGAATGTGCCACACAGGATTCAAACCCACAACCGGAATGGTTCAGGGCTTATGGCACATGGTTTAGCAGCTTGCGCCACTCAGTTAACGCTGTCTTACCAAGCTGCCGAGGAGAGGCTTAAGTGTAAGAATGAGCACACAAAGGCATGTTAACCAGATTAGTTAAGTTAGCAAGCTAAGTTAGCTTAATGCTAATGTAGTTTATGGTTAGCCTGATAGCTGATGAGCCACATTAGAAAGAATGGCATCAGGTTAGCATGCTAACCTAACTACCATAAGGCAACAAATACAGGTCAAATTTGGAGAAAAGTATATCAGGAACGGTAGCAAAAATAAAAAATCTGTTCAGTCACTTCTGTGTGGCTCGGTCCAAAGATCATCTGAGCCAATTTTTGTAAAAATTGAACAAAAAAAAGGAGTAGCACAAAAAAATTGAACACTGTACTTTTCAAAATGGCCACTACTGTAATGGGCAGAGTCTTAATGTAAGATATTGATTGTGATCACCATAATGAGTGGAATCAGGTGTACTAAGTTTCATTTTACATCTATTTACATTCACATCTAGATAAAAGGGTTCAAAATCCTTTTAATGTTGAATTTTTGAACTGGTGGTGGCGCTATAGAGTTGGTCCTAGACTGGAGACTCAAAAATTGGTCCAATTACTATTCATTACAATCACTACAAGTGTGGAAGGTCACGACGTGCCTAAATTCAGGGTCCGAATGTCAGCCGCATAATTGATGGAGATATGCTTCAGTCTATCTATGTGTAGAAAATGTGTGATTATTTATTAGCCAATCAGAATCATTCAACCTGAAGCAATGACAAAGCTTAGACCTTGGTGAAGGGTATAATTGCTGTGATTTTTGTAAATGTAAGGGGAAGCGGCCTACTTTTGATCACTGGAGTAATCACTCCTTGTGATTCTTGAAGCTGACTTCTGCCTGATGAAACTGCAAACTATCTTCAGTAAAATTTCCTTTCATTTATTATAATTCTGACTCTTGTCTTAAATTGACTGCACTTCTAACGCCTGGTCTTAATAAATCCTATCTGGTCCTTGGGTCTTTAACTGTAAGTCCCAAAATACAGATATACAATGGTAATCCATATTGCAACAAGTACAATAAAGCAGAAGTTTCAGCAGATATTCTTTAATGATGTTCCACTGTTAAAGGTACACAGTGAGCACAACCATTGGGCATCTTTTTCAGGTAGCTTGTCTGGTGATAGTCCAATGCAGCATACATTGGGTACCATCTTTGGCACTGTTCACACTGGTAAACATGACAAGGATTAATTATGTAACAAACCACTAACAGTTATAGTTATGTGTGTTAACCAATTACATAATGCAATGAATAAATATTAAATAACATGTTCAATTGCTTAAATATTTTTGTTACCCAAAGTAGTCCTGACTGAAAACATTTGAAAAAATTGTATTCAAACACACACATTTGTTTTACTTAAACTTTTACGTCACTTCACTAAACGAAAATATAGTAAAGTAAAAAGTACTTGACAAAACAATCAGTTAAAGGGTTTATGATAATATAAGAACAACTTAAACCAAGAGAGGACAACAGCAAAATTTTGAAGAGGTGAAATTGAAATATTACTCTAACCACGAGGAATTAATTACAACTTTTATGTATAATCCCAGTGGTATTCCATGAACAATTAGAAAGATAATAGAAATAAAACAGTGCACTGTACAGTATCTTGAATGCCTCCATGATCTTGCTGTTCATTATCTGTCAGATTTGCTGCACCAATGCGTACAGGTTCAGTCACTACTGTTAATAATAATGTAGCCCCTATTAATGTACTACAACCTTAAACAAACAAAAAAAAAAACAAAAAAAAATACAGTATTATATTATTATGTAAAACAGTATTATTAGGTATTGTCAAAATTTCACCTGTAGTAAGTCAGTCTGGTCATTAGGAAAGCACTATAGCCTTTGGAACATGAAAAAATACTTTAGGGGAATAACAGTAATTTTTTCATAAACATTTGATTATTGTATGTACAGTAAAGGAGGTATTGTCAAAATTTCACCTGTAGAAAGTCAGTCTGGTCATTAGGAAAGCACTACAGCCTTTGGAACATGAAAAAATACTTTAGATGAATTACAGTAATTTTTTCATAAACTTATTTGATAATTGTACGTACAGTAAAGGAGGTATTGTCAAAATTTCACCTGTAGAAAGTCAGTCTGGTCATTAGGAAAGTACTACAACCTTTGGGATATAAAAAAAAAAAAAAAAAAACACTATAGGTGATTTACAGTTTATTTCATAAACATATGTAATAAACATATGTAATAATATGCTCATTACATAAACATATTTGATAATTGTACAGTAAGGGAGGTATTGTCAAAATTTCACCTGTAGTAAGTCAGTGTGGTCACTAGGAAAGCACTACACCCTTTGGAACACGAAAAAATACTTAGGGTGAATTACAGTAATTGTTTCATAAACATATTTGTCAACTGTACGTACAGTAAGGGAGTTTTTGTCAAAATTTCACCTGTAGTAAGTCAGTCTGGTCCGTAGGAAAGCACTACAGCCTTTGGAACATGAAAAAATACTTAGGGTGAATTACAGTAATTTTTTAAAAAACATATTTGTCAACTGTAGGTACAGTAAGGGACTTTTTGTCAAAATTTCACCTGTAGTAAGTCAGTGCTTTCACTAGGAAAGTACTACAACCTTTGGGATATAAAAAAAAAACACTATAGGTGATTTACAGTGTATTTCATAAACATATGTAATAAACATGTAATAATATGCTCAGTATATAAACATGTTTGATAATTGTACAGTAAGGGAGGTATTGTCAAAATTTCACCTGTAGTAAGTCAGTCTGGTCACTAGGAAAGCACTACACCCTTTGGAACACGAAAAAATACTTAGGTTGAATTAGAGTAATTAAAAAAACAAACATATTTGTCAACTGTACGTACAGTAGGGGACTTTTTGTCAAAATTTCACCTGTAGTAAGTCAGTCTGGTCTGTAGGAAAACACTACAGCCTTTGGAACACGAAAAAATACTTAGGGTGAATTACAGTAATTAAAAAAAAAACATATTTGTCAACTGTACGTACAGTAAGGGAGTTTTTGTCAAAATTTCACCTGTAATAAGTCAGTGTGGTCACTAGGAAAGCACTACAGCCTTTGGAACATGAAAAAATACTTAGGGTGAATTACAGTAATAAAAAAAAAAAAAAACATTTGTCAACTGTACGTACAGTAAGGGAGTTTTTGTCAAAATTTCACCTGTAGTAAGTCAGTGTGGTCACTAGGAACATGCTACAACCTTCGGATAGTAAAAAATCACTTTGGTGAATTAATGTAATTTTATTCTAAAAATAGTTATGTACATTATGTACAGTGAGGCAGGCTTCCTAAATACAATCATTATAATGCACTTTTTATTGTTGCTAAAGTACAATCAATAGCATTAGAACACATAATGTGAGAGATATTTGCTGGTACATCTGTACTTTGCAAAAATGTAGTTGTCTGTTTGCACACAATGGAAAAAAATAGAACTTTTTAGACGGTCCCTATCTTCTTTACCACACACATTGAATGTTCACTGAATTTGTATGCCATTAAAACAATATTTGCCCATTTTGATCTATTGTGGAGAGTGTTGTAGTTCACCACCTGTCTATATATGTCTATGGGGTGGGTTAGCAGCAAGTGGGTGGAGCTTTAGCTATTTTCTGTTTCAAACTTTCACATAGCATCTTTAGGTTATAATCTTTGAAAATTAAAATCTGGATTTTAATTTTTTATGTTAATAAAAATGTTATGTTTTTATGTTTTTTATGTAAATTTTTATGTTTTATGTTGATAGATACGGATTTTTCCAAAACGTCAATGGGCGAAATGAATGGGAAATTTACTTCCGGCACCTAAGCTCTCTCGGGCTGTGGGCGGGGCGGGACTGTGACGCTCTATTGACCTATGGCTAAGCCACGCCCCCTCCACTCACTCGGACAAACAGTCAACATTCGGTAACAGGACAGGAGCTATGGCAGCTGTCACAGTTTTTGGAGACAGAAAGATTATATATCATTTCGAAGTCACCAAAGGGGCCTTAACTATGTATTGGAGGGTTATATTAATAATTTTATTGTTGAGAAGGTCGATAAGCTTCAGCTCCAGACAAAGATTTACAGTTCACAGTGTAAACGTTATAGTTTGGTGCTATTTCGCTTCAAACGCTCGCTTTATACGCGCGTCCTATTCGCTTTGGACGCGCGAATGGATTCAAAATGTTCAAGCGTCGAACTAGACGCTCTATTCACGTTTGGTGTGAGCGCAGAATAATGAACAGGCTGCGATGTCAAGATTGCAATGCTGGAATGTGTGTGTGTGTGTGTGTGTGTGTGTGTGTGTCATGGTGTGTGTGTGTCTGTGTGTCAGAGAGAGAGGCGCGGGCGCGATCGAACAGTGGAAACATAAAAACATACTCCATTTTGTTCATACAGGACATCATTAAAGGTCCCGTTCTATGCCCCTTTTCACAAGATGTAAAATAAGTCTCTGATGTCCCCAGAGTGTGTATGTGAAGTTTGAGCTCAAAATACCCAACAGATCATTTTTTACAGCATGTTTAAATTGACATTTTTTGGGGCTCAGAAAAACGAGCCGTTTCAGTGTGTCCCCTTTAAATGCAAATGAGGTGCTGCTGGACGACACAGGGGGCGGAGCTTCATGAGCTCGTGCTCAGTCTGTCAGGAAAAATTCATCTCACGGAATGATGATAATATCAGAAACTCTCAGTAACGGCGTTCATTTCGAGTCGGACAATAATGCCTACAGAGTCAGATTGCTGTATAGAGATGAAACAGGTATGGTTTAGTAGTTTAATTACGGTTATTATAACGTATTTGTCATCTGCTTGTAGGCTATGTATCCATTATTTATTAATAGCCTACAAGTCTGCTGTCTGAATGATGATCAAACATGTACTGATGAGTTTAATAAAGTTTATTGTACATCACACAAAAGATGAAGCGTCAGTTTTACTTCAGAAAATCACCGTAAGAGCTGAGTAAACACAGTAGGCTAAGTTATAAGAAGTGCGCAAGTAGGCAGTGGAGTTGAGGGAGCATTCCTGTGGGCGGAGGTTAGTCAAGAAACGGTTCTGGTGATGTCACTAATGCAGGATGTAGAGGGGTGTAGTCCAATCGAGCCGTTTTTTGTAGTCAACTTCTGTTAAATAAAATATCTCGCTTGGCATTGAACTTTGAGCTTTATAATTTTACAGATATTATTTATGCTCTAACAGCAACATTACACACTAACTAAAGTTTGAAACATGGAATCGCATGCAACGGGACCTTTAAAACTGCAAAGTGTTTAGCCTACTTATATTTGTGTAAAACACAACATTGTGCTTTTGTCAAACTGTAACCTACAACTGTCACCCAACCAAAATCACACACACACGCTGTTTAAAAGCAAAAATGACAAGAAAAAACATATAAAAACGAATGAAAACTGACTAACTGCAATGCATTTCAATGGACGTGGAAGCAGAGAATGTCCGGTTAGCTATGCGCACTGTGATTGGCTCATCGCGTTTGGGGGCGTGGCTTAGCCATAGGCCAATTATATCTAATCCTTGTTTGTTTTTTTAGCTTATTCTTTGAAAGGGGCCATCTGACTTGCAAAGCTGCACACAGTAAATATCAACAAACGACAAGGAGAGATCTTGTTGTTTGAGAGGTGTTAGTTACAGGAACTGTTTGGGTTAACAAAGAATCTTTACACTGTAAAAAAGTTGCCGCCTTACATTTTTAAGTACAGTCAACTTAGATGTAAGTCATTTAAACTGAATTTTTTGCACCTTAGAAAAAAAGTTGAAAATTGCTTAACTTATTTTGATGAGTTAAAGTAGCCTAATGTAAAAACATATGTTGTCATGACTTACTGATCATATAATTTTTACATTGTATGCAGAGGGTAACTCCAGGGTAAGTTTAAGGAGATGTGCTTCCCCTTTAAAAACATACATTTCCTTGTAATAGTTTAAGTTTATGTGTCCTTGCACAACCTACACAGCCCAATAAACACTCCTGATAAATTATTTGTTATTAAAGCATCTACATTCACAAACCACTGTTAATTTGAACAGAAAAGCAAGCATGCGGGATTTGGCATGGCAGAAAGCGCACAAATGCTCTCCCTTTCTAACCACTAAAAAGCTGCCATCTTACTTCATCTCGATCTCACAAAGCTCTGTTATAATAATAAACGGATCTGTCTGCACAATAATTGTATTACAATGTCTACACTTTGTTTGTTATAGCCTAATGAGTGGATTTGCGAGCATGCAGAACTCAAAAAATCCATGATCATATATTCGAAGGCTCCTTCAAATTCCACGCAGATCATAAACCATTGAAATGTAAACTTTATTGGGCTTGTTGTCCAGAAAATCCACACAGGTCCTCGTTTACTTGTATTTGTTTATAGCAGTTTTGCCCTTACCAATATGGCGGACTGGTTGCCGTATCGGAGTAACGGTTCAAATCGGCCAACAAGGTGTTGCATGTATTTTATATGTCTATGCCTCTTATTGGCCATTGCATTCAAGAAATCAAGAGATATATTTGTGATTGGCTACATTACTTAACGCTGCAAAAACACGTAATAAATAGAAAGCTTTGACGTTCTCGGGAGCTCAAACGCATAGCCTATCCTATGCACTTGATTGTTTGCCCTATCCATTTCGCCAATATGCTATTAGAGAACAATTATCCTTGGACCAGCAGTTATGGGCAGCTTTTCCCTCTTTAAAAGCAACTAGAAGCAGCAGCAGGCAGTGGTTTGAGAGAAAAATTTTTTTATATATCCGTCATCGTAGAATTTATACAAACGTTTTTTTTCAATACAGTGCATGCAATAGGGAAAAATGTTTTATTTATCATTGTAAGCTTAAAATTGTAGTGTTTTGAAAGAAGTGTTTTTCCTGATTCTGTTAGAATGTCATCATAATAAAAAGCACCAAAAAATAAGGAAATGGACAATTAAATCAGATGAAACTTAATGTAGAGACGGAAGACCAGATTATCTCTTGTTATACTCTTGCTATATTTAAACACAGTCATATTAGTGGAAACATAGGCTAGAAATTAAATTAAGCTGTATATGTTCTTTAATCAGCTCAGTGCCGGGCACGCATGGGTAGGCTACTGGAGATGGCAAATGATTTTTCTTTTGATCAAGTATAAAAAAAATGCAGTTGTTGCCATGCCAACTCCATTTATGCTCTGACCTTGAGGACATAGTTTCTGCATACAGATTCATATCTGACATCACGCTAAGGGGAATCTGGAGGGAACAACACAAACGTAAAGATTTAAGTAGAACATTTGTAATGTGATAACACAAGCAAAGTAGCCTACATACTGTTGTCAGTTAATAGAAAGTGAGTGTTTCAGAATGGGAAATCAATTTAATTTAGGAATATTCCAAGAATGGACATACATATCACATTAAAATGGGAAAGATCAGAAAAGATAAACACATTACAGCATATGGTATTACCTTAATAACTTTACAATAACATTATTCTGGTCATAACAGAATATACATAACACAGTGAAAACCCCAGACACCAGAAACAAACAGATAGCTTGTGTGTATGGGGTGTGAAAAGCTTTACATTGACTTATAATCAAAACATGTATACTAGAAAAGGCAATTAGAATTAAAATAGGCCTACGAGTTTTATAATAAATAAAAAAAAAATTTTCTCTCCACTAGATGGCATTACGGAACTATGTGCAAATGCCATCCATAACCAGAACACCTGGTCCCTCTACTGGACAATAACAAGAACGCAGTGTGCTGTCTGCTTGACAACTGATTAAAATTTCATTTCCGTACAATAAATGTTTTACTATCGATGTAACCCTTCCCCTTTGCCTGTGTCAAACTGCTGTAAGAAGGGTTTGATGACATCAGAATCAGCCTTCTAAATGCTACTTAATTAAAACATATGTAACTCTTACATGAATTAATTAACGAATGAATTAATGAATGAAGCATTCGGTTTAGATACCACTGTACACTCAAAGCTCTTTACAATAGTCTCTTCTCAACCACCACCAATGTGCAGCATCCACCTGACCCGGATGATGTGACGGCAGCCACAGTGCAATGGCTCCACTACACTCACCACACAATAGCTATAGGTGAAGGTGAAGAGGAGCGGAGAGTATTTTATGATATTCCAGACTATATTCAAATGCAATTGCAAATTGTACCATTGCATTTTCATATTGTGGATGCATACGTTGTCGTGTAATATGCCTAATCCAAAAGCAATTGCAGTTGTGTTTCCATTTTATTTTCCATGTAACATATTGTCTACCAAATTTTAAATGGAAATGCAAAGTCCATTTGCAATTGTCCATACGGAAATCTGATATATAGCCATATGAACATATAAAACAATAGTTTATGTGAAGATATATAGTTGTGGTCAGAACTATTGGCACCCCTGGTAAATATGATCAAAGATGGCTGTAAAAATAAATCTGCATTGTTTATCCTTTTGATCTTTCATTAAAAAAAAAGAATCGCAAAAATCTAACCTTTCACTGAATTAAAAGAATTGACAGTGCAGGGGGAAATCATTTTATAAAATAAATGTTTTTCTTCAAAACACGTTGGCCAAAATTATTGGCACCCCTAGAATTTTTTATGAGTAAAATATCTCCATTATATTATATTAAGTATATTTCCACTGATATTAATTTGTTTAGCACACCAGGGTGACTAGGAACATGAAATTGTCTAGATATGACTTCTTGTTTCAAAAGAGTATAAATATGAGGAAACACAAAAGCCAAATTCCCTTAATCATCCATCACAATGAGTAAAAACCAAAGAATATCTGATGTGCAGCAAAAGATTGTTGAGCTTCACAAAATAGAAAGTGGCTGTAAGAAAAGCTAAATCATTGAAAATTCCCATTTACACCATCAGGGTAATAATTAAGAAGTTCCAATCAACTAAAGATGTTACAGATCTGCCTGGAAGAGGATGTCTGTCTATATTGTATTAATGCACGGTGAGGAGGATATTTTGAGTGGCCAAAGACTCTCCAAGGATCACAGATGAAGAATTGCAGAGATTAGTTGAGTCTTGGGGTCAGAAAGCCGAAAAAAAAAAAAAAAGATCAGACAACACCATCACCACATGTTGTTTGGGAGGGTTTCAAGAAAGATCCTCCTCTCATCCAAAAACAAACTCACGCATTCAGTTGTTAGACACGACTGGAACTTCAAAAGGTACTGGATTGGTCAGATTAAACTTCACACCTGCCTTGTTTGGTTAGATTGAATCGAACTCAAGTTCGTTTCCATCCTTGGTGCGGATCTTTTGGGCAGGTGTGAATACAGCAATGGCACTCGGGTGCGGACCAAACAACCGAACCGAGACCCAGCTGCGTATAATAACGCATACAAATACTGATGTGTTCAGCAAGTTTAGCGAACGGATGAAGGAGAGGGGATATGAGCGGTCTCCCGCACAGTCCAGCAGTCTGTGCACTATACTGTTGCGCGTCGTGTGTGCATCAGGACATTCACAGACATAACGTTCTCTTTTGTCTTATCGCCTTAAATGGTTTAAAAGCATTTGCATGAATAGGAGCGCAATCATATAATGTAACGATAGTTAAAAATCCTAATTACAACATCGTATAGATGGCATTGTATCATATGCTCATTAGTTTCTTCATATTGCGTTTGTAGAGAATAACACCAAATCAGTAAAAGAACAAATATTGCATTACGAAATATCTCCATGCTGAGCCTGTTTTTGCACTTCCTGCTTTTCCCTGCTTGAGAATTCCTGTCCAGTGAATGGACGACTTTAGCACACGTGTGGTTTTGTTTACAAATTTTGGTTCACTTGCAAAAAGAGCAGTGTGAAAGCGAACCGTACAAAAAAAACAAAACAAAGTGTGAACTATCGGAAATCGGAAACTATCTAAAAATACCTTTTTGGCCACGGTTAAAAATACTGCTGGTTATGGGCATCTTTTTTTTTTTTTGCTGTACATTAACAAATTGCTGTAGTTTTTACAGCAAATTTTTTTTACAGAATATTACTGTTTTAACATTTTACAAGATGTAGCTGTAGTTCGCAATGCATTATGGGTCAGATTACGTTTTACAGTTGTTAACAGTATATTTCCATGTCAACTGTAATTCATTTACAAGAAGGATGTGTTGTTACTGTAGCTTATGCATATTCACAATAACTTACTGTGGTGTGGCATTATGGGATTGCGCGGGCTTCTTAAATTTGAAATACAGTTGACCAGAGCAGCACGAGAACAATTGAAGATTAGAGGCATTATTCATAATTCCTGTTAAGTTTCTTTAGAAATATACTCTTTTATATTTATTTCATTTAATGTATAAATGATATCATGTCACGATAGCGTGCTAACACGACATTTACCAGTATGTAAAAGTATGTTGTAACGGGGCGAATAAGACGTGAGACGTGCGGATCCATATGCAAGGCTTTATTCCAAAACATGGTCATCATACAGGCAGGGTCAATAAACAGTAAACAGGTATGGCAGAGGCATGACACAGAGTAATCCTTAGGGCAAGCATGGGTAGACGATTGGCGAACAATATCCAACAGGGGCAAGGCAAAGAGAGATAATCCAGGTAAACAGCAATAATCCAAACAAGGTGCAAACAGAGTCCAAAGTGCTAGGCTAAGGGTGAATCCAGGAAACACGGGCAAGAATCAGAAGACAGGAAAACACAAAAGACAAGGCAAGACTAAGATCACTGGATGGGCTCCGCAGAGAAGCTAACAATAGGGGAGTGCTAAACGCAGTACAATACTCGGCACCAGGGAGAGAAAGTCCAAGGCTTATAAAGAGTGTGAGATAGTTATCAGGTGTGAGCGTGATTAGTGGAATCAGCTGTGTGTGTCGTCAATGCAGTGAATGATGGGGATTGTAGTGAAGTGCAAGAGTCCATGCTGTGAGTGGGTGACCTCTGGTGGTGACCAACCGGAAGTGCATGGACCAGATTCGTGACATGTAATGACAAATGTTTTCCCTCACCATGGCGAAACCCGTCAAAAAGCCTTGTGCCTGAAACAAAACCCTTAAAGTTAAACGACACATTTCTTTACTAACTTAGTTAAAATAATCTTTTCAGCATTTTAAATGTTAAACTATTACAACATCATCTTGGATTTTGGGGTTATTTACAGGATTTTATTGGCAACTTTAGTTGGCAGGTAAATACGGTACTTTAGTGAAATTACTTTAGCGAAATTACTTTAGCGGTCATTGGCTGTGCTGCGGCAACTGCATGTCGAGGCGGCTCAGGCGCGCAAACCAATCAGGCCGCTTCGCTCCCAGGCGCGTCAGAGCCCGCCAGAATGAGCGTGGCTTATAGCTATATAAGCCCCCAGTTTTGCCATAGAATCAGGTTTAAATCGACTGAAGCGATCCCCTGATCTAAGCACAGTAGCACGGCGGGTTATGCAATACTCGTTCCCTTCTCTCAGGGAACCGAGGTTACGTTAGTAACCGAGACGTTCCCTCCAGAGAGGTCTCTCGTATTGCTGGGTTGGAGGCGGGCGTCTGTCTAGATAACTTTCCTCTCTGAAATCACACTATACTCACGCCGGTTTGGTACCAGCCGGCTGCTTTCCAAGGAGCCAGGGCTCTGATGCAGCTGTAGTTCACCTTGATGCGGCCAGATCACCATGCGTGAGCCGGTACACAGGGTTTTAACCAGCGCTGAAGAGGGTGCATGTACAGTAGACCCAGCTGGAGTACTGATGATGCTAAGGCCATGAGACCTAACATCCTCTGAAATCTCTTGAGATGTTGCTAGAACGATGTCGCTAGGCGTTGAATGGTGAGCGCGCGCTCTGACGTAAGCCGCAAGCCGCACTCTCATTTGTATAGAGTTTATGACTGTTCCCAGGAAGAATATACTCTGGCTGAGAGACAGTGCGCTTTTGGAAGCATTGATCCTGAGACCTAGGCATTCTAGATGGCTAAGGAGCAAGGATCCATGAGTTATTAACTGCACCTCCGATTGGGCTATAACCAGTCAATCGTCAAGGTACTTCAACACTCACACTCCCCGTTGTCTCACGGGGGTGAGAGCTGCATCCATGCACTTCGTAAATGTGCGAAGTGCATGAGATAGACCAAACGGTTGGACCGTGTACTGATAAGCCTGCCCCTCGAAAGTGAATCTCAAGAATGGCCTGTGATGGGGCTTTATCTGAATGTAAAAATAAGCATCTTTCAGATCCACTGAGAAAAACCAATCCCCTGGGCGAATCTGTGCGAGAATTTGTTTGGTTGTCAGCATTCCGAATGGGCACATCATAAGCACTTTGTTCAGGTGTCTGAGATCTAGGATGGGCCTGAGGCCGCCATCCTTCTTTGGAAGAGGAAGTAGCGACTGTAAAAGCCCGACTCGCTTAGTGATAGAGGGACTGGCTCTACAGTCCCCTTTACTAACAGTTTCGACACTTTGGTGCAAAGGACGTGAGCCACGTCGCCTCTCACTGTTGTCTCGACCACGGCTAGAAGCACGGAGGTCTGCGGGCAAACTGTAGCGAGTAGCCTCGTTTTATTATGTTCAACATCCATTCTGATATCCCGGGGATGGCCTTCCAAGCCTTGGCCTGCATAGCTAGGGGTTGAATGGTGTCTGAGGACGGAACGCTTTGTGATAGGGTCACGGCCGCCCAGCTGGTCTGTGCTGTGATTATTCGAGAACAGTGCTTATGTGCAGGGGTCCGTACTTTATAGTGGGCACACAACCTACATTTATTACACCTCCAGCGCGAGCCGGAGGGAAAACTGATACTGTGGGAACAGTGCTTATGTGCAGGGGCGCATACTTCATAGTGGGCACACAGCCTACATTTATTACACTTTCAGCACGAGCCGGAGGGAAAGCTGATACTGTGGAAACAGTGCTTATGTGCAGGGGTGCGTACTTTATAGTGGGCACACAACCTACATTTATTACACCTCCAGCTTGAGCCGGAGGGAAAACTGATCTATGTGCAGGGGTGCGTACTTTATTGTGGGCACACAACCTACAGCTTGGTTAGCATTTCCGGTCAGACTTGTTCCCAGTACATGTTGGACTCCAGCAGGGCTGCCCTTTGTCACCGGTTCTGTTCATAATTTTTATGGACAGAATTTCTGGGCGCAGCCAGGGGCCGGAGGGTGTCAGGTTTGGGGACCACACAATTTCGTCTCTGCTTTTTGTGGATGTTGTTGTCGTGCTGGCCCCATCAGACCAGGACCTTCGGCCTGCACTGGGACGGTTTGCAGCCGAGTGTGAAGCGGCTGGGATGACAATCAGCACCTCCAAATCAAAGGCCATGGTTCTCAGTCGGAGAAGGGTGGCTTGCCCATTTCAAGTTGGTGGAGAGTTCCTGCCTCAAGTGGAGGAGACGAGTGAGGGAAGGATGGAACAGGAGATTGACAGACGGATCGGTGCAGCTTCTGCAGTAATGCGGTCGATGTACCGGTCTGTCGTGGTGAAGAAAGAGCTGAGCCGCAAGGCGAACGTCAATCTACGTTCCTACTCTCACCTATGGTCATGAGCTGTGGGTCATGACCGAAAGACCAAGATCACGAATACAGGCGGCCGAATTGAGCTTTCTCCGCAAGGTGGCTGGGCAAATCCATAAGAGATAGGGTGAGGAGCTCGGTAACTCGGGAGGAGCTCGGAGAACAGTCGCTGCTCCTCCACATCAAGAGGGGCCAGCTGAGGTGGCTCGGGCATCTGTTCCACATGCCTCCTGGACACCTTCCCGGGAAGGTGTTCCGGGCATGTCCCACCGGGAGGAGACCCCGGGGAAGACCTAGGACACGCTGGAGGGATTGTCTCCCGGCTGGCCTCGGAACGCCTCGGTGTCCCCCGGAAGAGTTGGAAGAAGTGTCTGGGGAGAGGGAAGTCTGGGCATCTCTGCTTAGACTGCTGCCCCCACGACCCGACCCCGGATAAGCGGAAGAAGATGATGATGATGATGATGATGATGATGATGATGATATTGTAGGATTGAGTGCAAATCAAATACAAATGAATCTTCCAGGTGATTTGTTCAAACATAATTCCACACAGAACTCAACATTCCAGACACCAAATCACCAACCCCAGAGCCATAAAAGAAGGCTCCAGCCAGTCTCCGATAACCAACGAAAACCCCCAGCTAAGAACTTTACGGCCATGCAAGCTTCAAAGAGATGAGCCCAACTAAAGGAAGAACGTGTCAATGTTAGATTGGTTCCAAAGACTGATTGGTTCAGAGATGGCAAAAGCTCGGTGCTTGATCAAGATAACAGCAGAGAAGCTGCTGGACTCCACACAGACACAAAACAGACCCCAGTCTCCTTAAGGACCTCTGAATGACCCAGAGTTTTGAAATCACTTCAAACCAGAGAACTGAGATTTTACCTAAAACAACAGATAAAATCATCCCAGAACAATTCTCGATGGACTTATAATCAAACATCATGCAACTACATGATTCTATTTTGTGTCTACAATCTATGTGTGTGTCTAATATGCTTAGATCCCATATTATTCATGTAATTGTTATAACTATTAGATGCTTGAATGAAAGTGTGTCGTGCTTCCTATCAGTATGATCGTATGTTCTTAATTCAAAAGATGGCTTGAGTGAAATCTGTGTGAAATGTTCCATATTCTTATAATAGTATTAATGTCTAAACTGTGGCCTCTTTCCTCTCTGCTAGAGCTAGAGAGTAAGGAGAGCACAGATAAGCTTGATTTATGATAAGAAGTGAAGAGAATGCCACCTCCTAAATAAAGACAGGGTCTAATTGGTCAGAACTGATCCAGGAGGCCGGACAAACATGTGAGTTTAAAATCTTAGACCCGAACAAAGTTTTAGAAGAGTTCTAGAAAAGTGCGCGAAGGGAGAAGAGACCAGACAGACTAGTAACCATGTAAACGCGCAGACGAAAGAACCCAAATCAAGATCAGAAGAACATGGGTTAAACAACTTCATTCAAGCCATCATCTACTCTCGTCTCAATTTCCTTGCTTTAGTTTCCTTTCTTTTCCGTTGTGAGTCTCGGTTCTAAGTTAAGTTTTGCGGCAAGATTTCGGTCCACGTTTCTTCTGCAAAGCCAGCTTCAACAAAGACTTTCATTCACCCGCCAGCACACCACGTGATTGGCCGCCCCAGACATCAGGCACGAGGAGACCAGCCAACAAACTCGGGAAAAACCCTTTTACAGGGTTGGCAGACAAGGGAATCCCAAAAGCAAAGATATGCAAGTAACCTCCAGACTCTTAAACTGAGCTGGTGTATTTGATATAGATTTAATAACCCACCTAAGAAACGAAGGGTTAAATTAGTGCTTGATGGTTCGATCAGGTTATGTCTTATAAGTGCATATAGAAACTTGGGATTTCATCATCTCACTCTTAAAACTCATTCTTTCCTCACTCTCTTTCTTTCTGCAACTCGTATGAATGTGTGTGCGTGTGTTTGTGTTAGATATTAGTTTTATGTGTTAGAATAATCAAAGTCTTGTTTGTATTTTAAAGAGAAGTATTACTTGTGTTATGTGCTTACGAATTTAATGTCTTAAACTTCTGATCTAAGTTACCTTGCTAACTATAGTGTTTCACTATAGTTCGGATATTTATATCCGTTGCAGAGTTGATAGTTACAGCCAGTTCAAATGAACCGCGAACGAGTCATTTGCTCGGTTGTAATAAGTGACTCTTTCGAATTCCCTATAAATTAATTAATAATTCCTTTGAGCTAAATTGACGAATCACTAAAATTACTAAATTATCTTACAATATTTTAAATGTGTTTGTATAATTTATACTCTGTGCACTATTTGTCATTAGGATAGGTACCAAATACTTTTAATCTGGCTATTATTAAACCACTTGTTAAAAAAAAACACACAACTTGATCCTACAGAATTAGTCAATTACAGGCTGATCTTACAGTCTGAAGTTTGCCAATGACCATCTGGATGATCCAGAGGAGGAATGGGAGAAGGTCATGTGGTCTGATGAGACAAAAATAGAGCTTTTTGGTCTAAACTCCACTTGCCGTGATTGGAGGAAGAAGAAGGATGAGTACAACCCCAAGAACACCATCCCAACCGTGAAGCATGGAGGTGGAAACATCATTCTTTGGGGATGCTTTTCTGCAAAGGGGACAGGACGACTGCACCGTATTGAGGGGAGGATGGATGGGTCCATGTATCGTGAGATCTTGGCCAACAACCTCCTTCCCTCAGTAAGAGCATTGAAGATGGGTCGTGGCTGGGTCTTCCAGCATGACAACAACCAGAAACACACAGCCAGGGCAACTAAGGAGTGGCTCCGTAAGAAGCATCTCAAGGTCCTGGAGTGGCCTAGCCAGTCTCCAGAATTGAACCCAATAGAAAATCTTTGGAGGGAGCTGAAAGTCCGTATTGCCCAGCGACAGCCCCGAAACCTGAAGGATCTGGAGAAGGTCTGTATGGAGGAGTGGGCCAAAATCTCTGCTGCAGTGTGTGCAAACCTGGTCAAGAACTAGAGGAAACGTATGATCTCTGTAATTGCAAACAAAGGTTTCTGTACCAAATATTAAGTTCTGCTTTTCTGATGTATCAAATACTTATGTCATGCGAATAAAATGCAAATTAATTACATAAAAATCATACAATGTGATTTTCTGGATTTTTGTTTTAGATTCCGTCTCTCACAGTTGAAGAGTACCTAAAAATTACAGACTTCTACATGCTTTGTAAGTGGGAAAACCTGCAAAATCGGCAGTGTATCAAATACTTGTTCTCCCCACTGTACATGTATATATATATAAAGTTATTCAAATGTTGACTTTTAGGTTACCAACATGCGATTTTATATAGTTATATATCTTTATTATGTACATAAATGGACCATGGTGAACATATTTAAACAGGTATTCAACCCTGTTTTGTTTTTAGGCAGTTGAATATATTATACAAATATTTTATGGTTTGATTTTTGAGGATAGTTAATTTTTTTTTTATTCTTCCCGTTTTCTGAAAACATCTTAGTGACATGGCAGCCGTCCACACTGAGTCAGCCCTGCAAACCTGTTGGTAGGTAAATGGAGGTTGTAGTGTTTTCTTGGCAAAGAGAGATTGCACAAAGTATAAAATGAATGGATGCCCACAATAAAATACATATAATTATATATATTATAATTTTTTTTACTATCATTAGGGGTGTAATGATATTCAAACCGAACCGAAAAACGGCCACCACTCACGATACGTATCGCGATACTCTCATGGCGTACCGAGGACGCCCCGCCGCCTGCTGCCCCGGCCCATCGGACCTCATGTCTTATGTATACACAACGAATACAGTGTTATAGCCTAACCACCATTAACACCCTATAATAGCAAGCTCCGTATTTTTTACTTTCGATAATAAGCAAGGTGTAATCTTTCAAATTCTGTCTATTTGATCACGAAATTCAAACAATAAATGCCGTTTTGGCGCTCTTTGAAGTGGCGTGACAGATGACTGTACTAGCTCCTCATTTAAAGCGGCAGCGCGAAGCGCGATTCTCTTCCTCAGTTACAGAATAAACATGAATGGACACCTGAAGGTATGTTAAAAGATACAGTATACTTACTGAAAGTCATCATAACTTGTGTAATCAATCGATCAGTGTTTCAGCAGCGGAAAGACGGCAATAAAACGTCTTAGGCTGTCTTAGTTTGTCACATAGCCTTATATTTACCTCAGGCAAGTCATTCAGTGCCCACAGCTTGTTGGTTCCTAAATGAACTCTTGCACTAAACTAGATGTAGGGGAGAGCGGGGCACAAAGTAACGCTTTTTGACTTTCTCAGTTTGTGTAAATCTACTTATGGTTCAGAGTATTTATTTTTTCCCATATTAATTTCCCACATGTCTACTACAATTATGTGTTTTTGTTTTATTAATACAGTATATACTTTTTTCTGGATACAGCCTGAAAGAATGGAAGTGAAATGTGACAACATGCCCCATAGGTGGGGTACATTGTAACATGTGAGGGGCACATTGTAATACCATATGACAGCTTAAAATGTTATCTGATCTAATAAAAACAATATACAAAACAAACTAAAATATTTTCTAAATAAAATACAATTAAAATAGTTTTTCATATAAAATAATGGCAATTTTTAATAATTAAATATAAACTCATTTTTGAGTTTTGACTACGAACACATGAAAACACAGCTATACAACATAGTTCAAAAAAAAAATAATTAGTAATTTCTGAACATTGACTCTGTCTTTATTCACCTTTTTCTCACGTTTTCTCAATAAAATTAATAAAAGTATAGAATATAATAGCATATTTCTAATAGGGGCACATTGTAACGCAGTGTTACAACATGCCCCCGCCTGCACAACTGGGATTTAAACCCTGCTAGTGTCTTCTGCTAGTTAGCGAAGCATTAAAGAACTATCTCAACTGTTAAATAACATCTTGGAGATTAAAATATTATCAGATTTGTCTAATTTTAAATAAACACAAAAAATAGAGATGAAAAATTAACTTAAGTAAGAAATTTACTTTTGCTATAGTTTAATAAATGTCTATGGATATCTTCCAAAAAAAAAAATTATTTTGGCGGATTTTTTTTTTCTATATAGTGTTGATATGGCAACTAGTAAATACACAAAGTTTCGTCATCCAAGCATGTGCGGAAGTATTTAAAACAAGCGTGTTACAACTAACCCCGCGTTAGGTTGTGCCCCGCGCTCCCCTACCGCATGGCGGTACAAAATATGACCGCCGCTCAGGCCTGCACTGGCTTTCCACAAAAATAAATGACGTGGAGCAATTTGGCTGTATTGCGTGTTTATGAATATACCTAAAAAAAGTAGTAGTATGTGCATGTCTGTCTGTGTGTGTATGTGTGTGTGTGTGTGTTTGTGTATGTGTGTGTCTGTGTGTGTGTGTGTGTCTATGCGTCAGAGGTGGGAGTAAGTCACTAAATGCAAGTCTCAAGTCAAGTCCAAGTCTTAACATTGCAAGTCAAAGTCAAGTCAAGTCATTCTGTTGTAAGGGTCAAGTCAAAGTCAAGTCAAGTCATTCTGTTGTAAGGGTCAAGTCAAGTCAAGTCAAGTCAAGTCGCAACTTAGTCATCAAGTCATAAGTCACACACAGGCTCGTTTTACACATTTTTTTTTAACTCTGGGACTTTTATTACTTATTTAGACACAGAGGGCTGATGGGTTACAAAAATAAATAAACTAACTTGTGTGTAATAAATAAAATATCATTAAGAAGCACTTTAAATGCTCTAAAATAAAAATAAATTAAATGAACACAAGTAAACAAGAATTAATAAAACTTTTCCCATCTTGTGCTAGCCATACATATAGTTATTTTGCTGTGATGTCAAATTTCCAGATACTTACATAATTGTGATGAATTTAATCCTCTTTAAGTTATTATTTTGCAGTGTAAGATTCCAGTTAACACCTTTAAATATTACATAAATGTATTATGCATTTTTATTAAACTTAATGTGTATAAATCAGCAGAAAAAAGTAATTCTTGAAAAAATCTGCACAGTAATTTTATAAAATCTAAACATGTTAATAAAAACAAATTACTATTAGTACTCTTATAAAATTCAATCAGGCAGTCATACATTTCACAATTTTATATTTATTAATGTCAAGAATTCAGAAGTGTATTTATATAGCCTACACACTACACAGAAATAATATACAATTAAATTATGCTTATTTTAAATGTATTGAGCAGGCTAGGTATAAAAAAATATAAGCTTTTAATAATCTTTCAGTGCGCAAAACTATGATAATGAAACGCTTCAAAACAGAACGCACAAAGCGCGTATGCAGAATGATGTGCTCAAAGCAACATGGAGTCACAGTGTTCAGCGCTGCGCTGCACAAGTGCGCATTTAAAAGTTCACGGCACAAAGCGAAGAAATGTCGAGCGCACAAATCCTAGTGTATATCTGTCCAACAGTTTATTGATCATTTGTTTCACAGTTTTAAATTCCAGTTATTGTGCGTTTGATGCCGATTCATAGTCCTTGTGATGTGCGTGATCTAACAAGCACACGGTAGTGAGTCGTTTAAAAACAGCAACAAACTCCAACAAAATAAAGTCATTTTATGCAAATCCACAGCCTTTTATCTACAGATCATGCATTATAATGTGAATATATCATATTGGAGAATGGAGAGAGTTTTACCGTGCATCCAACCGGAAGAGGCGCGCGCTGTTTGAATACTGAATGGAGAATGATTGACAGCCACAGAGGAGGGAAAACGAGTTTCCGTAAAAAAAAAAAAAAAAAATCACAATAATTGAAATAAATTATTTTCCACAAGTCATTTCAAGTAAATAGGCACAAGTCCGAGTCAAGTCTAAAGTCACAAGGAGCAAGTCTAAAGTCAAGTCGAGTCTTTTCAGAGATCTAGTCAAGTAAGTCTCAAGTCCAGAAAATTGCGACTCGAGTCTGACTCGAGTCAAGTCATATGACTCGAGTCTCCCACCTCTGCTGTGCGTGTATGTATGCGTGCGTACATGTGTGTGCGCATGTGTGTGTGTCTGTGCATGTGGATTTGTATGTGTGTGTATGGGTGTGTGTCTGTGCGTGTGGATGTCAGTGTGTGTGCATGCTTGCGTTTGTTTGTATTCCTGCATGTGTGTGTGTGACAGTATCATCCTAAACCAGCAACCCTTCGCTCAACACCACCATCTACAGGCCGATGAGTGTACAGTCACTAAATGTGCACATAAATGAATTTATTTTATACCCCCCCATGGATGAAATTCTACGAAACTTAGCATACCCCCAGAGGATGTCAAGTTAATCATACACATGAAATATGGTGCAGTTCTGAACATCTCAACTGAAGATAGGGGCGATTAAAGCAGAATAATATTGCATTTTCATTTTTTATGGGAGGGGCGCAAATCACAAATGAGTGATTATGGGCTAGGTTGATGTGGGCCCTTAAGAGCAACATACCATAAAAATTTCTTCATCCTCGGTGCCACGGTTCAGGTAGTTATTTAGGAAAAACTGCATTTTTGGGGTTTGGGGGGGCCCAGTGCGGGGGGGGGAGTGGCCCCCAGGGACCAAACGAAATTTTTCCGTAAAAGTCTAGTGGGGCTACATGCCCACCAAATTTCATGTTCCCCGGTGTTTCGGTGTCCCTGGTATCGTTGACGAAAAATTCAGATGACAAAAAAAAAAAAAAAAAACTATGACAATCGATTATGGGCTAGGTTGATGTGGGCCCTTAAGAGCAACATACCATAAAAATTTCTTCATCCTCGGTGCCACGGTTCAGGTAGTTATTTAGGAAAAACTGCATTTTTGGGGTTTGGGGGGGCCCAGTGCGGGGGGGGGAGTGGCCCCCAGGGACCAAACGAAATTTTTCCGTAAAAGTCTAGTGGGGCTACATGCCCACCAAATTTCATGTTCCCCGGTGTTTCGGTGTCCCTGGTATCGTTGACGAAAAATTCAGATGACAAAAAAAAAAAAAAAAAACTATGACAATCGATTATGGGCTAGGTTGATGTGGGCCCTTAAGACCAACATACCATAAAAATGTCTTCATCCTCTGTGCCACGGTTCAGGTAGTTATTTAGGAAAAACTGCATTTTTTGGGTTTGGGGGGGCCCAGCGAGGGGGGGGAGTGGCCCCCGGGGACCAAACGAAATTTTTCCGTAAAAGTCTAGTGGGGCTACATGCCCACCAAATTTCATGTTCCCCGGTGTTTCGGTGTCCCTGGTATCGTTGACGAAAAATTCACGGGGGCCCCAGCGCGGGGGGGGAAGTGGCCCCCGGGGACCAAACGAAATTTTTCCGTAAAAGTCTAGTAGACCAACATACCATAAAAAATTCTTCATCCTCGGTGCCACGGTTCAGGTAGTTATTTAGGAAAAACTGCATTTTTTGGGTTTGGGGGGGCCCAGCGCGGGGGGGGAGTGGCCCCCGGGGACCAAACGAAATTTTTCCGTAAAAGTCTAGTGGGGCTACATGCCCACCAAATTTCATGTTCCCCGGTGTTTCAGTGTCCCTGATATCGTTGACGAAAAATTCACGGGGGCCCCAGCGCGGGGGGGTAAGTGGCCCCCGGGGACCAAACGAAATTTTTCCGTAAAAGTCTAGTAGACCAACATACCATAAAAAATTCTTCATCCTCGGTGCCACGGTTCAGGTAGTTATTTAGGAAAAACTGCATTTTTTGGGTTTGGGGGGGCCCAGCGCGGGGGGGGAGTGGCCCCCGGGGAACAAACGAAATTTTTTCGTAAAAGTCTAGTGGGGCTACATGCCCACCAAATTTCATGTTCCCCGGTGTTTCGGTGTCCCTGGTATCGTTGACGAAAAAATTCAGTAGATGACGAAAAAAAAAAAAGAAAAAAAAACTTTGACAATCCCTATATGACCGCTTTCGCTAGCTACGCTAGTGGCGGTCATAATAAATGCACCATATTAGCCTATATAATATATTTTACTTAACATGTTAATGATTGATATCTTGATTATTTAATGTAACCTATGTTTTAAATATCTGTCATGAAAATGACAGCAACTGTGTAAATATTTATATTTCAATAACAAATTAGAGTAGAAAACCTAAGTTAATGAGAAAACTGCCTAATGTGCAGTTTACATGTTTTCATACAATGTGTTGAGTGTTGATTATTATATCTAAAAATAAATAGTATCTGAAATTAGGCTAAAAGTCTAGGCTCTGTTGTTAACCTTTAAGGTTATAGTAATGTGTGGGCTCCCTATATAGTTTACAGCATTAGCAGATCTTTTTTTTTGTTTTTTTGTTTAATTGTAATTGAATTAATTTAAAGACAAAGACAGAATCTGTTCATTAAACCACTGTAAAAAAAAGAAGCAATTTTAGCTTTCTAAACCCCCCACCCCACCGAACCGAACCGAGATGTCAAAACCGTGGGGCGTACCGAACCGTCAGTTTTGTGTATCGTTGTACCCCTAATATATATATATATATATATATATATATATATACAGTGTGTATAGTGTGTATGCTTGAGCATTGATTTATAATGTTTTAAGACTTTGAATAAGAATATACAGTACCAGAGAAGTATTCTGACAAAATTGGAGGTAATTTAAAATGCTTATCATTTAGGACAGACTTGACTTACTTTACTAACCTAAACAATAAATACTAAGGTTAAAGGTGTTGAGATCAAAGTACACACCACAAAACACCATGTTGTTTTTGCTCATTTACCAGTAGTACCAATATTTATTGAGCTCACTACACTTAGTGATGTCAGCTTGGATGAGCTAAGTGATGTGGGTGTAACTGGAATTCACTTGCCATTATCATCTTTTCCCAGTGGAGAACCTGAAAGGAAATTCTTTGTTTTGGTTTCCTTTAGCACAAGCTAAAAGTGACATTATTTATGTCAACTGATAAAAGCATTTTGCCCAGGGATGAAAGCATGAATTTATCTATATCTCTCATGTGAGGCGATTACAAACTAACTGCTGGAGCAGTTTGAGTCACATCATCCAACTTAATAGAGACAATTTACTGAGGTATTAACGTAAAAGATATTTATTACACAGAGAAATTCAAACAAATTATTTTATTTTATTAAAAATGTGATAACTCAAAACAACCTTGTGAAAAGGATGGTTTTAGTACCGATATACACACAGTACAGCATTGTAAAAAACAGGACAAACAATCAAACACATTAGATGAAAGGAAGATACATGATTAAATTAGTGTTTTTTAGGAGAATATGGATGAAGGATAGAAGAGATTGATGGAACACAGGCAACAGTATTCCAGAGTGATGTGCGGGATGCTTGAGCTAGTCCACAGGTTCAGGAAGATCATGGTTGAGTTCAGCATATTCTAACAGGCTTTGCTACAAAAACACAAGCATGAAATTGATTGATGAGATGTATGTCATCACTTTCAGAAATCAGATTAAATGGAAATTGACATTTGTTCATGTTAGTAACATCCTCAAAAAGATACATTTCTCACTTGTCACCCTTTACATGCTTAACTCTGCTGGTAATCCACCAGAGATGCACACATAAGAAGAGGTGAATCATAAGATTAATCATTAGTGTGGAATTTAATAATAATAATAATAATAATAAAAACAAGGACATTTTGGTTGATGCCAGTTTAACTAACAGTTTAGATGTACTTTGTCTTCCTTTACTCTTGCCTTTCACAGAGTTTATGAGGTCACTGTGTGTGTGACCGCTCTGTAAATTCTGGCCCTCTGTTCAAGAGGAAACCACAGCCCTGCTATTTGTTCCTATCTGGAAAGTCTGACTGGTGCTTCCCTCTTCACTTACTGTAGACAGATTTTACAAAAAACACACATTCAGTCCTCTATGTGAGTATGTTACATCCTCACACATGACATTAAGATTCTGAAGAAAACCAAGATCACATTTAGTGGTCAGGTGCAGGGATGTGTCATGCTACTGCATGTAAGATATTACTTATAAAATGAATGTGTTAGGAATTGGCGGATTGCCCTTTGACAATAAATGTTGTTGGTTTGTAAATAAACAAGATGCACACTTGTTGAAGTAATGTTTGATTTTGAGTCATTTGAAAAAAAACAGAAAGCACTGTTTACTACTGTTTGTCAACCAATAAACATTTTTAACATTATACTTTCTTATCTGTTTGAAGTTTGAATACACTGAGACACAGGAGACTTCCTGATTTGTTTTTTTTAAAGATCAGACAGCAGGATGGAAAAAATTTGCAGACAATGGGCGATCCACTGGCTTAGAAGGTCATGCGGATTGAAAGAAGGGAACTTACATGGTTAATATTCTCAGGAGCCCCTGTATAAACGATCAGAAATATGATTAGAAAAAGAGAGCCATTTCAACACAACCCACTGTTTGCATTACATAATTTTTTGTGTAATTTGTGTGTGCCTTCTTAGCTGGTTGTACCTTGAGAGGTCTGAAGCTCACTGTATACAGTCTCTGTGCCTTTTCTCAGAGGAACTAAAGAACAAAATAATATGAGGGTTTAAGATGCTTTTTAATTGCTTAAAAAAAAAATCATAATTTTTTAAAGAAATGTTTTGTGTAAAGAGTCAAATGCAAACTGTAACTGTAATTCTGGATAAGTAAGTGGCTATTGGAGTTAGTAGGAACCTAATTAGTCTGGCCTTTCCTGTTTATAAGATGTCTCAGTAATTAAATCCAAGGCCCTTGATAATTTGGATAGTTAGACCCTACCCAGGAAGTGGCTTTTCTCTAATCAGAAATCATAATCTTCCTCTTTAAAGGCAAGAGGAGCGAGAGGAGAAAAAAAAGAGATGGATATGATTTTAAAAGGTTGAACTTACTTTGTGTAGGATCTACAGGTTGAGGATGAACAACATCTGTGTACTCTACGTCCCCTTCATTTGGTGACTGTAGGCTGTCCTGATCAGCTTCATCTGGTAGAAAAAAATTAACAACAAGAATAAAAGTGAACAAAATCATGTAGTTGAGAGATTTTGAGAATTCAGGTACAGTATATGCTGCAAGAAAAATGCTAGTAGTTTGGACAGTGCCTGGGAACCGGCATTCAGATTATTACTTGAGTGGTGATGTACCTGGAGGTCTTTCACTCCAAACACTCTCTTTGTTATTCACCTCCACTAAAACACAGCAAAAAGAGTGCATCAGCCAAGGTCAGTTACATGCCACTGGTCTCAGGTGAAATAAAATTAGTTGAAGTACATTCATTCTTATCCCAAACTTTACCAAAATATGTTATTTTCCGATTTTAGATAATTTAGTCATCTGAGGTGTTAGGAACGACTAAACGAACGCATGCACACATACACGGACGGACACACACACACAAACACAAACACAAACACACGACTTTAACAGAGTTCAAATTTAGACTTGCCCTGATTTCTCACCAAATCTATAAGCTCACTTTTCAGCATGTTAAACACGTTTTAGAATTAGTCAGTGACATTTCCCTGCTTTTAGAGACATTGCATCTGAACTAAACTGTTTGGTCTGGACACAAGTGACTGTACAATAAACCAGACAAATACAAAAGCAGGAAATTGTACATAAAATAAATGCCTATACAAAGTTGCCATTCAAAATGTGATTTAAACCAAAGGAGGTAACTATATCTTTAGCAGAAATATTAAATGATCCCTAGTTTATATCTCTTTCAAATATATTAAAAAAGACAGACTGGAGAAAGTCAGACGTTGACAATCTTTCAATAAGAGGGAAGAAATTCAAAATGAGGAAATTCCAAATAAAGCATTTTATTAGATTTAAAGTGCCTACCAAATCTGAATGTATGTACCAACTAAACACATAGACACAATCATATAAATTAAATAATGCATTAACACAGACACTTTTAGTGTAAAATGAAACAAACATCTATTAACAAACATATGATGATGGAAGCAAAAACATACACACATAAGCAAAGCAGTTAAATCAGAGAAAAAGGACACGGTGAACAGATTATACAGATTCTGTTAAGATGAATGATGAGCCAAACTGATATGATAAAGGTGAATTAAACATTTTTCTCCTGTTGTAAGGAGAAGATGGGGCAGTTGACTGTAATACTTTAGTAGCCAGCATCAAAAAGTGACACAATTTGATGACAAATTGAACATTTAGATATTGTCTAGATGGTCTCTTGGATTTCAAAACTGTTTCCATTAATTGTGGAGATCTCATGTCCCATAGGTCACCTTGTCTGTCAAGTCGTCAAAGGGTAGATCTGCGTGTGGAATTAGAAAGTGAGTTTGCCAGCGCACACAGTGTCTTAGTACAGTAACATTTAGTGGAAACTGGCAACTAAATGTAATGGTCATAGATTAACACACATATAAGTTATGTAGACAGATAGCAAAGCCTGAATACTCCTGGTCTGTCCTCTTGACTCATGAAAAGGATGTGTGTGTTTCACCGAACAGCATCTGCTCTGAAACAATGAAGTTGCTCTTTAACAGGAAGTAAGGGGGGAGGGCACTCTGTAAGTGTGTGGACAGTTTAACAAAGAGTCAACTTAAATCTGTTCCACACAGTAGCGTCAGTTTTCCACCAATGACTTGAGATGAGACCCACACTCATAAAAATAAAAGTTCTTTGGTTCCATGAAGAACCATTAACTTCCATGGAACCTTTCCATTACAAAAGGTTAAAAATTACTTTATAGTGGAAAAAAGGTTCTTTAGATTTTAAAATGTTCTTTACAGTAAGAAAATGGGTTATTTAAAGAACTGTTCACTGAAAGTTTCTTTGGAGAACTAAAAAAAAAGTGTTCTTCTATGGCATTGGTGAAAGAAAAAAACTTTTTGGAAACAGTTTGGCATGCCCCAAAACTATTGAAAGAACTTCCATCCAAATGACCCACAGTTTGGTGTCTAATCACAAAAGGAGTCAATATAAAGTACTATATTTCAAGGAAAGATTTGTCAGTGTTGCAAGAGTTTTGGTCTGAAAAGGTGAATGGCCACAACATAGACTAATAGTGAAAAAGAGTGAAAGAATAAATGGAGTGGATAATGATGACTGAGAAACAAATAAAAAATATAAAGAGACTACCTGTGTGGGCATTATAATGGGGGTCATGGGTGAGACTCAGGGTTAGAGAGTCATCTGATTTAGGACTTGCAGGCTTTCTGAGGATTGGTGAGAGAAAAATCAAAAGTATTCATTAAATATTCGCCGCTACCTAACTTTCTTGGTTGTCTGTGGATAAAATAAACTGGGATGGTCAGTAACTATGGTCTAACAACTATCTAATAAAACAAAAAACCCTAATCTTGTCCCTCTAATGCCGTTAACCCAAGACCAACTTATACATAAGTCAGTCAACTCACACTGAAAGTTTGGCAGCCATCTGTCTTTTACCTGTGACAGAGAGAAAAGTTCAAAAGGGAGTTTTGTTCACAGATCAGACATGTGGGCAGCTTGTAATGCAGGGGGGCTGTAGGTCTCTCTACCTCGCTTGGCCTTGTAGCGCATCACGATGAAAAGGACCAGCAGCGCCACTAACAGCATGCAGAACACAGCAATCAAAGCCTTTTTCCACATTGCCAGGCTCACTACGGGGAGAACCGGTATAAAGAGACATATCAGAAAATGACTAGTCAGCAAATAATGTGGACTTTTCTTTATTACCTTTAAGATTTTAAAGAAATATTTGGTGACTTTGAAGGAACAGGTCATCCATAAGTTAAAACTGTGTCACCATCTACATGTCTTTCGTAACCTGTATGACTTTCTTCCGTGGAGCGCAGAAGGGTTTTTTAGTAGCAAAATGTCCAAGATGCTTTTTTTTTTTTTCATACAATAAAATTTAAAGTTGGCCATGGCTGTCAAGCAATATTTTTATTGAATAATGATTTTTAATGTCAGTCTGTTCTTCACAAAAAAACAAAAACAAATAAAAAACATATTGCATGGCTTCAGAAGACTTGGAAAATAACCCATGACACATAAGGTGCTTTCACACCGGGTTGTTCTAGGAACTGTTCTAGCCACCAGGGTGGTTCCCAGAAAACGAATGGTTCCCTTAGGAGCATTTTCCTGGTTGCATTTGCACCCAACTGAGCATGGGTTCTCCCAAGGTTTTTTTCTCCATTCTGCCACCTGATGGAGTTTTGGTTCCTTGACACTGTCACATTTTTCCACCTTTGTTGGCATTGGCTTGGCTTGCTTAGTTGGGGACATTAAATTTAACATTAAATTTAATATTCAACAATAATATTGATCTGCCTGCATTGACACTATTATACAAGAACTGAACTGAGCTGGACGATGACATCACGGTTTACTCCAGAGCAGCTATATATATATATATATATATATATATATATTCCAACAAAGGTGGAAAAATGTGACAGTGTCAAGGAACCAAAAGGAACCAAAGAAAGGAACCTATATATATATATATATATATATATATATATATATATATATACAGTGGGTACGGAAAGTATTCAGACCCCCTTACATTTTTCACTCTTTGTTATATTGCAGCCATTTGCTAAAATCATTTAAGTTCATTTTTTTTCCTCATTATTGTACACACAGCACCCCATATTGACAGAAAAACACAGACTTGATGATGAACTTAAATGATTTTAGCAAATGGCTGCAATATAACAAAGAGTGAAAAATGTAAGGGGGTCTGAATACTTTCCATTATAGTACTATATATAGTACCCACTGTATATATATATATATATATATATATATATATATATATATATATATATATATTTTTTTTTTTTTTTTTACAAAAATGAAACATCACTGAACTTAAGCTGGAATGTGACACTATTTTCTTCTGGAAACAAACCTTTTTGCATTACTTTCCTGTTATCTCTGTAAAGCTGCTTTGAAACAATCTGTATTGTAAAAAGCGCTATATAAATAAATGTGACTTGACTTGCTAGCAGAGCAGAAATACATAATCATGTTTGGCTTGGTCCCCTCAAAGTTGCGTTGGATTTTCCCTTAACCATAAAGGTTAAGAGGCCCATCTATCACTGTTTTCCATGTTTGTAGAGTTAGTTTCTGGAGTAAATATGCTATAATCTATATGTTAACGTAGCTTCTTTTTTTTTTTTTTATGGCGGGTGTTGGTGTTTCGCGTGCATTCGGCCAATCAGCGTACACTAACGTCACTGGTAGTTCCTATAGTGCTGGTTTAGACCCTACTCTGAAGTAGGAGCTAATTTAGTTCCTCCAAAAGGAGTTCCTAGAACTAAAATCGTTCCTAGGTCCTGCGGTGCGACCTCAATGGTTCTAGGAACTACCTCCGCTGCGAAAGCCCCTATACTTTGTTCTTAAAGGGGAACAGAGTGGCTGTCTTGCTTTAGGAGAGGTAGGAGAAAAAAACACAGGTATTGCACACAGAACATTTTGTTCAAACAAATTGGTGAGATTTGACTTTATACTCTCTGCAAAAAAAAAATATATATATATTTTAATGTTTTTGAGAATGAACCAATGTAATGCAATCTAATAAAAAAAAACTGCATACGCAAATAATATTATTTAGGAAAGAACTAATAATATTGTATTCATTTATGTATTGAGTCTTGATGTCATTTCATAGAATTGACTATTTATTTGATGAAAATCCTAAAGAAGCAAATGTTTAGGACTTTATTGGAAACTTTGAAACAGAAAGAACAAATGAAACTCAGTATGCTGAAGAAAGATAACGCTCACCTTCGACCTTGACAATGTCACTCCTGCTTGACATGTCTGCCGTGTTAAATGCCTCGCAGTAGTAATTTCCACTGTTTTTTCTTTTCACTGTACTCAGGACAAATGAGGATGAATTACTCTGGACTGTTGTGGTGTGAATTGCTGTGTGATTGCTGCCATAAAACCTAAAACTGATTGGTGGAGAGCCTTTTGGAATGCCACATATCAGGGTAACATCATTGCCCTCTTCAATGTTTTCAGGAACTGGAAGGACTGTCAGTAAGGGCTTCCCTACTGGAACTAAAGACAAGAGAAAAATTAACTCAAAGATGTCTGCAAAACAAACAAAACAATTCTAGGCCATTGCTTTTACTAAGTGACATAACATGAAATCAGTGGTTCTTAACCAGGGGCCTGGGGCCAACAAGGGGGACCACACACTGGACCAAACCTTTTCTTATAGAATCCTGAAAAACTGTTAAAATAAAAAAATAACAATACTATCACATATAAATAACACAAAACTATAGTCAGTTACATTTGAACGTGCACACGCAGAACTAAAAAAAAAGTTCTAATTTCTACAGAATTACAATGGCCATCATTTATAAAGTTATTTCTCTAATTATTGGATAAAAAGGATTTTTGAAAGTTTTCAGAGTCAAATTGGGTTCAAAATTAAAACAAATATCTTTACAATGAACTCACCTATTACAGTCACATGTAGCCTTTCACTCATCTTGATTGAGACTTGACCATTATTCTCTGCTTCACACAAGTAACTACTAATGTCTGAAGGAGTTGATATCAAGGTTAAGAAACGAGCCTCCTCTTGAAAGTGAGACACCTTGGTCCAGTTCAGAATTAAATTGTTTCTCTTCAGAGAGTAGATAATTGGCAGACTTCCATTCTCAGAGTGGCAACGGATCCAAAATGGCTTATCCACGATAACAGGACCATCAACTGTGATCTCAGGCTTTGAAACAAGCACTTGAGAGAAACAATGGTTAATTAATACTTTTATATCTTTTTTTTTTCTTTTTTTTTTTTTCAAGACAGAGTTGATAGGCACTGCCTACCTTTTGCTCCTAACAGCAGCATCGAGCTCTCTTTGATAATCCTATTGGCTTCAGCCTTACACACGTATTTCCCATTAGTCGCTTTGCCTGCAGTGCCACTATATCTGTTATCATTTATTACAAGTGTTTTGTCTCTATATATTGAATACTTTATATCTTCCCTTTGAATTCTTGAGGCAAAGCTTCTGATTTGGCATGTAATGGCGAAATGTTCTCCTTCAAATACCTCAGCAGGATGAATGCTCAGGAAAGGTATAGAGAAAATCTCTGAGGCAAAAATATGCAAGTCATTATTAAAAGAGAATATATATTAGTTTTTGACCAAACAAGAAGCAAAGTGTGGAAGCAAACAAGGTCTAAAATGCATAATCTAAGATGTGATTGTGCAGATTCACAAAAAAAAAAAAAATATTCTGAAGACTTGTAATATACAGTAACATACAAAGTCACATTGACCAATAGTTCTTTTATGGTGCTATTTTTGTCCTTTCTGCATACTGACAGCTCATGGTCACTGCATGTTTCTAAACAAATGTACTAATCAAAAAATCTCTGTTAATACATTATTTAGGTGAAATTTCACAAGAAATACATCATGAAATAACATTGAAAAACATTCAATATTTCTCACCTTTTACAGTGATGTTCAAAGAGGAGGATTTATGAACACCACCGAGGCTTGAAATGCACTCATATTCTCCAGAGTCATTAGCCTTAGCAAGCATAGCATAATCTTCATGTATCATGTTCGAACTAAGTGTAGTGTGCCCATGGCTCAAAATGAGTTCTGAATTTCTCTGCGGAGTCATATTCACACTGCAGCTGAAGGTTATGTTATCTCCTTCTGTGACATATGTTGATGGAATGACTGTAATATTGGGTTTGATCCCCAGCTCTAAATTGGAACAGAATATGTACATATTTAAACTTACTTCCAGGATGAACAAATCCATTAAACCTATTAATAATCCATAAAAAAAAAAAAAAACTTCCTACCTTCAATGTCAATACTAATCACATTACTGTTGCTAGATGTTTCTACTGTGCTACCCAGATTAATGGAATAGTAGCAAAACATATTCACAGTTCCCTTATCAAGGGTCAGCTTCTGCTCAACTTTTTGACTATTGGTGTATTTCCGGTAGAGTTCCTCAGGTCCATCTCTAAAGAAAAACATCAAAAAACCTGTTTCTCCCTCTGCTGTACAGACAGCAGTAAAATCATCTCCTTCTGTCAATCTCAGTTTATCCACTGTTAGGACTGGTGCCAGAAGACCTGCAGACACATCAGCTGATATTAGGATTCAAGAACAAGAATCTTCTAGACATTGAACTGATGTGTTACTCTACCTTTCACTGTCAGGTATTTGGCTTTGCTCTCCCACTTTTTCTTCTCAGTGACAACAGCACATTTGTACATCCCAGTGTGGCCCACTCTGGCATCAGGTATAGAGTAGAGGGAGTCCGTAGCATTGGTCTGGTCAGTATTTAACGGTTGATCATATTTGTAGAATTTGTATTTATAGTTGAGATGAGACCCTGCGGTGCGGCTGACTTCTGCCTGGCATATCAGTGACACATTTGTACTACTTTGAACTTCATTCCTGGGCTGGATAATAAGTATTATGCTTTTTATGAAGACCTCTGAGGAGAAAAAAAAGCCATTTTACTACTCCGATAGGAATGGAGGTTTCAAGGAATAAGATACAACTTGTTTAACAAGATACTTGTAGATCCTACTCCGCAAGAAATCAATTCTACTCAGACGGCTACAGTTAGAACTCAGAAGACCGGTGGACTAATCAAACTACCTTCAACAACCTATAGAAACCTTGGACTCATCTCATGAGTCTGTTCGTAGCATATTTGTGGTTCATTCAGCACAGTCTTTGATACCCTTATGAGGGAAACAAACATGGAGGACAGTCTTATTATCTATCTCCCTTTTGATAGTGGTGTCCAGGGGGTCTCAACATTAGGGCAGGAAGGAAAATAGTTAAACATATTTCGAGGGTTCCATCTCTTGGGATTAGAACTATTTTAGAAACCTCTGTCCACACCCATTTTATTCTAATTATTCAGTCCCACAGAGGCTGTTACAAATGCAATGTTTTCTAAAGATCCAGTTAATAAAAAAAGTAATATAACTATTTAGTGGCATATTAAAAGTTATATCAATATAAAATGTTATATTTTTGTGTTATAGGGTTTTGTTTTTCATTACCTATGTCATACTTATTCAAACCTTTTTCCAATATTGCTGTTTTTAAATCCCTCACTAGTATGGTAAGGTAAAAAATTGTTTTAAAACAATATCAAGCTTTTGGGAACTCTATAACAACACTTAATTAGCTTTAGCTGTGATGCATGCATAATTATAGCTCATGCATATGCTGAAATTCAGTAGCAGATATGGCCAAGACAAAAGAGCTCTCACAAAAGCTATGAGAAGTTGTTTGATTACTTCCAATAGGCTATGGCTATAAGAACATTTCCAAGACATTAAAAGTTCCTAGAGAAAGAGCATTGTTTTAAAACGCATCATTTTACCACAGCAAACCTTCCAGCACATGGAAGAAAAAGCTCAATTTAATCAAGGGAAATAAAATCAAAGGCATCAAGATCAGAGCCGATGAGGAAAAAAACCCTCAATTTCCTACCAAAGGCTTGCAAGATGACCTGTTGAATGGAGGAAAAAAAAAAAATCAGTGCAGACTATGAAAAGAACCCTAAACAAACATTTGAACCCTAAACACATCGACAAAAGCCACTCTTGAACAAGAGAACATACAAGGCTGACTTGAACATGCTAAAAGGAATTTGGATAGGACTGTGTAGTTCTTGGAAGATTGTTTGGAGTGATGAGACCCATGGATCAGCAGTATGTCTGATACAAAAAAAGACATGGCTTAAAAGAACACCATTCGCAGGGTCAAACATGAATGTGGGTCAGTCTTGTTATGGGGATGCTTTGCTGCTGCAGGAAGTGAAAATCTGGACCATGTGACCGGCGTTATGGATTCTTTTAAGTATCAAGCTATTTTTGCAAAGATTATGATGCCTTTAATTCATAAATTGAAGCTTCACTGTATCATTAGACTTTCCAGGACAAGGATCCCAAGTATACATTCAAATCTACCAAAGCTTGGTTTAGGGATCTGTGAGATTTGAAGAAAGGAGTGGCAGCACGGAAACCAAAGAATATCAGTGAGCTGGAAGCTTTTGCACACAAATAATGGCCTAAGATTCCAGTAGAGAGGTGACAAAAGCTTTTAAGCACTTACAGGAAATGCATATTTGAAATTATAAAGAGTAAAGGATTCTCTACAAATTTTGGGGGTTGAATAATTTTGTATATGGATATTAATAAACTTTTTATTATGATCACACCCTTTTATAATAATACCATCAAACCTGTATGTATACTAATTATATTGATGTCCTCAATAATAGAGAGACATTACATATTTGGCTACTTCACAAATGGACATGGACATTCAACATCTAGATTTTAGTTTTAAATTTGATATTCTTTATAAGGGAAAGAATATGTAAGTGATTAATTTGTTCACCATTTCTTTTTTTTCTTTACTACTTTAATAGTTATTTTTGATCTAGTTCAGTTTATTGGTCCTTTGGTGTGATGAATGAAATTTTAAAAGTCAATATTTCATGTTGTTCTCTATGAAGCCATAAAAATATACATACATAATTGCTATTTCAAAAGGTTATCGTCAGACAAATTAGTTAAGTTTAAAGTTATTTGGGGAAAATCTCTATTTCTAATAAGTGCATTGCACAGCAGGACTAAATAAACGATCATGGTTGTTCTACATAAGCTGGCAAAGCATATAAGGAGCTAAAGCTTGTATATATAGCTCCATCAACTATAGTGACATTATGTGATTTGGATTCAAGCTTATAATATTTGGCAGTAAGAGCATCATGCCGAAAGAGAACGATGCGTCAAATCACACGACCGTTCTCATGCCTCACTTCCCGCTAGAACCAGGGCATGTGACAATACACATGGACATGTTTTCAAAAACAGTAGCACAGTACCACAAAGCGTAACAAAAATCCTTAGTCCAAATAATAAGGAATTTATTGGTATTAATCAATGTGGTCAAAATATTCAAAATCCTTATTACAATTAAATTTAACAAACCGAAAACAACTACTTTCCACAGTTTAACATTCCACTGTTAAATAATGATTATAACATTCTGAAAATGAACAACAAGGCAGAGAAATTAGCAGCTTACAGACCTGCACAGGCTCCTTCTGCTGATTTCAGATGTCATTGAAGAAGATAAAAAAAACAAAAAAAAACAAAAAACAAACAAAAATCAAGACAAATTCATATCCAAGCAACTTCAGTATCCATTTAAAGCAGAACTGAGAGACTAGACATAAAAGGTGTCCTTACAGGTGAGGAGAAAGAGGAGGAGAATGGTGCCCATCCTTAGAGAGGGCTGGATCTTCACCTGCATGGCTGAGCACTTCTAACCAGTGTGTGTGTATGTGTGTTATGGGACAAAGTGAATTGGGACTGAAAGGAGGAGCTGTGTATGTAGTGTTTCACTTCTGCCGGGTTATCACTTCATACAGCCTCTGTGCTCTTAATTTCACAGGAAGTGAGTGTTGCTTCCTGAGGAAGTGATGCCAGGAGCTGGAATGTTCACTCTGGCTAGATTTGCATCTCTCTGATGAGGCAGGAGGCTGCTGCAATGGACAAGAGGTGGAAGTGAACCTGTGTCAGTACTCTTCAGGTAAACACAGAGACTTCCATATCCAATTGTGAACCAACAGAGCCTTCCCAGAGAGGCGAAAACAGGGACATTATAAAAAACGAAAACAAAACAAAACAAAACAAAACAAAACAAAACAAAACAAAACAAAACAGAACTGCTAGATGATTACTCCTGTTTTAACTATGAAACCATGTCTGGCTTTCAGTCTTCCTGTAATGATCAGAACAAACAGGGCAAACAGTTATACTTTTGTGGACACAAAGCAGCAGCACATTCAAGATATAAAAGTATCTGCATCACAATAATGACAATTGCTTTTGTTCTAACAAATGTTTTGCAAGAATGCAAGAATTGTTTTTTCTAGTATTTATAGTAAATATAGTATATTTTGTTATACAGTTATAACAATTATAACATATAAACTGTTAACACACACACATACATTTTTTTTGCATTTTGCTGAATGACTTGAAAAGCAATCTTGTGAAAAGGTACAATAATAATAATAAAAAAAAAAAATAAGAAAAAAAGTTGACCAAAATGTGCTTCCTGTACCCTAAAATCTTGATAAAAAAAAAAAGTGTCAACTAACACAAATAAAAACTGCCAACATTAAGAGGAACTGGATAAAATTATGACAGAAACAAGCAAAGCAAAGAGACAAATAAATCAAACTGTACATTTATGTAACTGGTTTATTCGAATGCTTTCTTCTTGTCATTTATACCATGGTGAAAAAGCAGTCTACAGCCATGGAAAACCCCTGATTGTTTCAATTCATTTCAATTCTTTTACTTAAAAATTTTAAAACCCAAAGCAGGATTAGTAGAGCAGTAATTTCCAGTTTGATGAAGCCAGAGTACATCCCCAACTCCCCACAGCGAGCTGAAAAACGGTATATTCTGATGGGAATATACCGGCACAATTCATAAACAAATCCACAGAATTACCAAATTATCCTTTCAATGAAAACAAATGTCCAAAAGGGGCAGAGAATCCAACAAGAGACTAAGGGTCCTGGGGAAAGGTGAAGGACAAATGTGCTTTCTCTTTCCCTTCAGGGATTAATGCGAACACAGCAAGAGAATGGCAGCCATACCATGAAATACAAGTAAAAAAAAAATAATAATAAAATAAAATAAAAAAAACATTTGAAATGAAGAGGAGATTAAAAGATGAAAAAATAAAACCTTATCTGGTTAAAAATTTAAATACAGAAATTACATAAACCGGTTACAAAATGAATAACATCAATTCAAACACATTCCAAGAGCTGGATTTTGGGAAGGTAAGAATTAAACATATCTGTCAGTCATAATTTCGCATCATCAGTGACGTGTCTGAAAATCAGGGTGCTAGAGTTGATGGACAGTACACACAAGGATGTTTTACCTTCACCATCTCACTAAACAGAACAACAGATTCAGGACTAGTGTTAATTCAACTAATCAAGGAGCTAAGCTTCAAAATGTAAAAAAATATAATTTTTTTTCTTTCATTTATCTATAATTTGATTTGAAGACAAGAATTAAATTTCCCTAAAGTGTAATTTGATAGTGACATGATTGCCCGAAAGGAAAATGTCTAAGAGCTATGCAAGTATTTCTCAGTATTTGAGCCAGGCCTGTTTCCATCAGTCACCTCACAACAAAAGTTCAGATATGCTCACAGACATTTTTACTAGGATGTGAAAGGGAAAAAAACAAAACACTTTGATCAGATCTTTTACAAAAATACATTTCCACCCTGATCCTCAACCCTTCTAGTTTTATTGATTGGCTAAATGTATCAGCAACGCAAACTTCCTTACAAATCGTACTTTAGCACTGTTTAAAGCTTTTATTCACATTATGTACTCTAAAAATGTCAAACACTTAATATTAAAAAAGCTCCACCTGATTGTTCTGCAGTACTTTAGGGATAGTTCACCCCCAAAAAATGTTATACAGAATAATTTACCCAAACATTTAAACAAACCTGTGTGACTTTTTAATTTTAATGTTAAAATTACTGGTCCCCATCCACTTTCATTGAATGAGAAAAAAAAGAAGCAGTTTGGACACTTAGATCGACATCTCCTTTGTGTCCCACAAAAGAAAGGTCATGCAGGTTTGGACAACATGCAGGTGAGTAAATTATAACATTTTCGTATTTGGGTGAACTACCCCTATAGGCTTTTAGCAAACACTTTCATTTACATTCTTGTGCAAACTGATAAAGGTCGTGACGTGGGACTAAAGCTATCAGCAGCACAGGACAAAATCAGACTTTATGAGTACATATAAGTGCTACTATGAGAAAGACATGATACTTGTATTTGATTCCACTTAATGCTGTGCCACTATGCCAGTGGTTTTCAGTCTTGGTCCTGGGGACCCACCGCTCTGCACATTTTGTATGTCTCTCTTATCTTTCTTATTATTCAGTTCATAGATCTCGCACCTAATGAGCTGATGATCTGAATCAAGTGTGATATATAAGGGAGACATAAAATGTGCAGAGCATTGAGTCCTCAGCACCAGGATTGAAAACAACTGATCTGTTTAACTAAGAGATTAGACATTCATGGAGTGACAGGGAAAGTGAAAGTGGAAACAGATCAGGTCAAACAAACTGCAACATCATGATAGAACAGAAAACTGACTATTTCATATTTTTTGCCTGTCAACTGCACACATTTTTCACTGAGGAAAAATAACAATGGAGATCATATTTGATTTTTATGACCAAATGAGTTTCCAGAAGAACCTCTGGAAAGAGCAGTCTGCTCAGAAGATGGGGAGGAGTAAATGATGAAGACGACGATGACCAAGAGAACGAAAGGTTTGGCGCTGCAAAAGTAGGTAGTGTGGCATTTCCAGCATGAAGGACAAGCAAATTAAAACTGAAGCTCTGGCATAATTTTCAAATAGGGGGCTGTGTGTGTACAGAGATAACAAAACTGTTACATTTGACTCTTGAATGCAAGCTTGATGTTATTGTAATGCCCAGGTTCCAAAAACTTACTTTCTCTTCTTATCTTTACATTTCTGTCTACAAATCTACATCCTGATTATTTGAGCTTATTTTTAAGAACCTTTGTTTAGTGTGGATGCAAATGAAGGGTAGTCCCCATTGTCCGTGTCCAGTGCTTTAAGATCAGTCATGTGTGTTGTTGAGGTGTAATGCAGCATCTGTGTACACACAGTCCAAAAAGTGTTTTGATGTGGAGGGGGTTTGGCACCGTGTGTGGATATGTTAAGCAGGGATGTGCAGGGAAGGTTCACACAAGAAGAAGAGCAGATCCAACTGTACTTCAGCAGAGATATGATGAGGCATGTGGTTTCAGAGAGAACCCACTGAGCAGCAGGCCTTCAACAGTCAGCCTGGAACACACAGCTTCTGGAGGTTTGTCATCTTCATAGTCTCTTGTCTTCAGGTCGATCTATCAGACTCTAAGGCTTTGCATGAGGTTAACAGTTCCAAGACAGTCAAACCCGGCCAGCATCGGCCGAACCATAAAGTTTTAAGATCTTTATATGCAATTTTAATAATATACACTCCTCTGCACAGCCAAGTGTACAATCAATAAATCCATAATGAGAATTATCTTGAGAATAATAATAATAATGATACTAATATAGTCATCATGTGTGGGTTCAGCAGCCTTCTTTAGACATTCATCATGGTTGTTGCATATGTACAGGAAGTAATTTACATCCGGGGAGGGGGGATTGGGTTGGGGCAGCAAGGGTCAAAGGTGAGAGGTCATGATGTTATCTGAGTCTCTTCTCTGCGGAGTAGATGGACATGTAGTAGTCATTACTGCCCACGGCCAGATGAGGCTGAGGAGGTCAAAGAAAAGGAGGAGGATTATATATGTAAAGTTTTTTTTATTTTCTATTACAGTGTTACCATAGAAATTATTTTTGTTTTGTTGGCCAATACTGCAGTGGTCTTATTTTATATTGACATCTGTCAATATATCATGAGAATAAATGGAAAAGTAAAAAAAGCTTGCATTGATTCCATTGTATATAAATAATAATGGGAGGCATTACGGATTTAAAATAAGTAGTATTTGGCTGGTCTTCCATATCTTCCATAAAGCCTTAAATGTATTATTTGACTGACTGATTTATAATCTACAGCATGTGTGCTATTTGCTTATCAAGATGCTGTTATACCTATTTGTACATTTTGTACATTTTTTTTATTCTCCTCTATTAATACTCTTAAGTTTATCTCATTATTTGATTTGCTATGATTGATATATTTCAAAATTGCCTTTATGTGCTCATTGTTCAAAATGTAGCAATACAAACGTAACAGCTTTTTTTTATCTTGAGCAAGAACATTATTTTGAACACTGGTCAAAAGTACTATATATTTCTTGAGAGGTAAAACATTGGGAAAAAAAACCTCAGTGCATCTTTAAATTTAAATTAAGTGTCAGTATAAAAAAAAAATTATGTACAGATGTGGATCAACTGTGGCTTGTCTTTAAGCTCCTCAGTATCGGTAGTGATGGCACTAGCTGTTCTAAAAACATATCTCCTAAATTATCCTTTTTTAGTAGTCTCTGGAAGTCCAATTCATTAATAATTCAAGTGGTTCAAAAAAACAAATCACAGATTCATTTGAATCCCTGAGCAGCAGTTTATTTTTTGTAGAAAAATATTTACATGCTGCTATTCATCACTATGTTTTCAAGTTATAGATTTGGGTGTTTTCAAATAAGTTTTCAGTTTGTTTATTTAGGGAAGTTTTATGCCGTCATGCTAATTTTTGTTTTAGTACTATACTGCTCTCATAGTACAAAACAAGTTATATGATACATTTAAAAATATTGCCCCCTCAGGTAGCTTTAGTATAGTTAGTTACTTTTGTTAGTAGTGTTAAGGATTTTTTTAACTAATTATGACAAACATTTCTTTTTCTTGCAGGATTAACATTTATATGCTTTTGAAAACAAAAGTGTTAAAATAACGGAAGCATATGGCCATGGTTAGACTGCTATCTAAATATAATAACCCCATGACTTGTAATGAGCTGAGTAATCAAAAAAGCTAAATTCGCTTTGCCAAAGCAGGGAGAATTAGCTGAAATTGCACATATGTAGAACCAATCGTATTAGAGAACAATTATGTGATGAGTAAAAAGTCATGCTACCGTTGCTATGTACCTATCCTATATAAACTGTTGTATTTCCTTTTGCTGGTGGGATTCTCTGTGATTTATACGAAATCCTCCTGGCTATGATGAAAGCATTTTCAAAGGCATTGTCTGGAGTCTGTCTGGATACTGCAGCGCAACAGGTTAGTAAAACACTAGACCTTATTCCCAAGTGATAGTTTTGATAAAGGGTGAGACGTCATCTAACTCATCTGACATCGATTAGGAGATGCCCCATCTGTCAGGTGCGTAGGGGAATTTATACCACAGTAGCTTGACTTTTGTTTAACTACTTTTTAAGCGTAATTAAAAGCTTGACAGCTTACAGTTAAAAATAGCTTTCCCAACACTGCAGCCTATAGAAATAACAGCTTATAGAAATAAGGGACAAGGTCTTCATTGAGAAATGTGTCTTACCCAGTAAGGGTGGAAGGCCAGGCAGCTGATGGCTCCGATTCTCTGCCCCATGAAACCATCATAGTATTTAATGTTGCTGATCACATCCCCATTGGAGTTATACACAGCTATAAACTGGTTCATAGAGCCACTAGAGAGAGAAAGTTAGATAAAAAAGGGATTAAATGAGTTACAAGCATTTCAGGACTGAATTATATCATGAACATGACATTCCTCTGCATTTTATTCAGGCCCTGTAACCTGATTTAGAAAAAGTGCAATGAGAACTGTTTCTTTAGAGTGCCCCTATTCTGCTATTTTAAAGGCTCCTAATTTTGTTTTGGAGGTCTCCTACAACAGGTTTACATGCAAAAAAATTTTATTTTGTCATAAAATACATTGCACACCACCACATTTTTCAATGATTCTGGAACAACTCGATAGATGAATCAGTCTCTCTAAATCCCTCTTTTCTGAGAGCCTACTCTTCTCTGATTGGCCAGATGGCCCAGTCTGTTGATACTGGTCTATCGCGCACAGCGACTGTCGGAAGCTACACGCCAATTACCATAACTGAACGTCATCTCTGTCCGGAGGCTTCCTACAGCTCAGCGATTGAACTGTAATGACAGTAATGATGACGTTGATTTTACAATATTGATCTGAGCGTGAGTCCGATGACAGAACATTGGAAGAACTAGTTATTCAACCCGAACCTCCATCGCAAGGACAACTCGAGCAAGGCGTTTCTCAGTGATACACTACTCAGTTTGAGGTACATTATGAGATGTTTCAACTGTAATTCATCACCATCAGCATTAACAAGTGTATGTCCATCAACAAACCGATGTGTATATTTCTTATTTATTGCGGTGCACATGCGGAAACTATATTAACTGTATCAATAATGGTGCATATGTTCGCCCAGCACTAACGTGAATAACTGATGTAATAAACGCTAGTAAAACAAATCTTGCTCATTCCTTTATCCTCAAAGTAGTAAGAATGACAGACAATCTGCATTAAAGGTGCCATAGGTGATTCTCTGCAGAAACATTTTGTTATGCTGGTTAAAAAGTCTCCTCATATCCTGATAGCAATCACTCTGTTAAGCAGTCTAAATGTATTTTTTATAAATATATGTTGTCTGTGGAAGGAGTAGGACCATACAATGTTTGTTCAATCGTTGCGTTCGGTCCGAACGGTCCTATAGCATGTGTTCCCTGTCAGTCAATGTGTGTTTGCATAACACTGCGCAGGCTGTTCCCGCAAACATAAGAAGTCATCAGCCCGTTCATGTATGCTGTGCGGACAGAGTGAGAATGGCAGGCAAACAGCAACAACCTAACTTTCCTTCTGAACCGACAAGTGGCACTGATAAAGGATCTACGATCTATATATCTTCATCGGAGCCAAGCAGACTCTCATCGTGGACACCTTGTTATGCAAGAAATATTATTACACACTGAAATTTTGCTAGCTAAACAAACCGAAAACTTGCTGCATCTAATTCTGTTTTTAAGAATTTGTTTACGTTTGGTATTGTAGTGTTACTATAAAGTTTTCTCACCAGTGAATGACACATGATATTGGTATTGCAGTAACGTTGTTGTCGGTCTTATTGGCTTCATGCTTTCAGGAGGCTTGGCTATGGACGGCGATTTGTAGGGGGGGGTGGGATGTACGCTTTTAGTGCTATCAGGCTAAAGTTAGCATTTTCACAGATGTCCTACAGCACCTTTAATAGATGCAGTTTTAGGTAATAGTGGCCCACAGCTGATTAGCAGAAGCATTTCAGTAAGACAGTAATAACGTGATTTAGCCGGTTTCAATCAATAATTATTCATGCTTACAGGTTGTGATTGAGGTGCAAGTTAGTCAAAATATAGTGGGTAGCGACCCATCTTTCTAAAGCAAGCGCTTTAAGAAACCCGCATGGACTCAGAGATTTGAGAAGCAGTCGTCAGTAAAACGAAGTGCTGTGGGCTAGTAAAGTTGTTCGTGGATGGAAAACGTACAACAGGTGGGCATTATGCAAACGTATCTTCTAGTGACGTAGGACCGTAAAGCAGTAGGATTCAAATAAAAAACAACTCGTATTAGCGGTTCAGAGTCGATTCTTTCTTTTGGGAGACAATAACTTTATTTATTGTGCACTTTCGACATAACAACTTTGCAGAACGTTTACATTCACAAACAGCTATATTACACACTGCATGAAAGGGTATATTCGAAAAACCATAATAGGGGCACTTTAAATAAACTGACTTTAAAAATTAACTACAAATGTGATGTTACAAGCAGAATCATTAATAACTTTAGTCAAGTTTTTTTCTAAACAGCAATATTTTTTGCACAATGGAACTGATTGTAAGGATTATGTGTAAAGGTGCATGTGCATCTCTCACCAAGCAAACAGGTTTGCCTGTGGATGGATGTCCAAAGCTGTCAGTCCTTTCACTGTCTGCAAGATGTTGATTGATTCTGGCATCCGTGGGTCAAAAAAACGCACATCCCCATTCACACTAAAAGAGAGGGGAACCAAATTGTGAAGTGACTACAAAAAGAGAGTAAGTTCTATGATGAAGTGATTTAAATTATGTGGGAGAAAAAAGCAGTTACCTGACACTGATAATGTGTCCTTCAGGCTCCTTCTGCAAGTGTGCCTTCACCACCCAAGCACCGTGTTCCCTATACGTCATCACACGACTAAAAAAAAAAGAAAAAAAAAAAAAGAGATATTTGGGTAGTATAAGCCAATCATTCCATAAAAATTAGGAAGCATCATTGAACACTGAACACTAGAGGGAGCTGGAGGAATAACAATGCACCAGAACACAGAAAAACAGTGATTAGTAGCATAGTGAAGAAATCATAATAGTTCTTTAGAAGGGTGTTTCTTACACTATGGGCATTTTTGGAACTATGGACTTACACTACTATTCACTATTACTAGTCTTGGGTCAGTACGTTTTTTTTTTTTTTTTTTTTTGAAATTAATTCTTTTATTCTTTTATGGGATGCATTAAAGGCATAGTCCACCGAAAAATGAAAATTCCGTCATAATTTCTTCAGCCTCATATCATTCAAACCTGTATGCATTTCTTTCTTCTACTGAACACATGTATGCATTTTTGTCCATGCATTGTGAGTCAATGGCAACCAAAATGGTCAGGTTTAGAAATAAAGAAATACAGGTTTGGAACGACATGAGAGTAAATGATGGCAGAATTTTCATTTTTCTGTGGACCATCCCTTTAAATTGATCAAAATGACAGAAAAGACATTATGTTACAAAAACAACATCACAAAAAACAAAAAAAAAATTCTATTTCAAATAAACGTTGCTCTTTTGAACTTTCTATTCATCAAAGAATCCTGGAGGGGGAAAAAATACTAACAACACCCATAAGTGTATTTACAAGTATCACTGGAGAATTTGAACCAGTCATTTCTATCACAGTGCAACTTACACCACATCTCATAATATCATAACCGACAATATGTAGATCATATTTTGTTTAAATACATTCTATCATGGAGATAATTTCAATGTTCAATTAAAATTTTTCTTACATCATTTGACAAAATGACAGCATGATTGGAAATATTTCATAATAAATGTATTGTTAACAAGTGATATTTAGCATAATTTGTCTGTTACTTTACACATGCCTCCTATTTTAATCATGTTTTTTTACTGACAATGTTATCTCTTTGATAACCAAGAACACAATTTTTTTTTAAACCTTTTAACTAGTGGAATTTGTTGTTGTTGTTTTTGTAATATTATGCCACAATTAAATTAGTGTTTTTTTTTTGGTGTAAAAATTTATATAAATCAGTTTCACACAAAAAATATTGAAATTGTTTAGGTATAGATATATTTTCACATTTTAAGAATTAAAGTGTGAATTTGAAAAAATGGTGAACATTTTATACCATTTTAAAAGTAACCAGAAGAAACACCCTTAAACTAGACTGAAAACATGACCATGAACACTCCAGCATTGTTAACTGAGGCAAGGATGTCCGCATATGGATTCTGAATTCTGTGACAGAACTTTAGCATGTCTACAGAGGTCAGGGTGCACATTTATTTCAATTTCATTAAGAATTTTATGCTCTTAAAGTATAGTGGCTCCCTGGCTGCATGCAAATTAATGAAAAGGAACTCAAAAACAGTGTGACACAGGAAATGTCAGCCTGAGCTGTGGGACACAGAGGTGGAGTGTTTAAAGGTGCATGAAAGAAAATAAATAATAATGAACGGAAGAGAGCTGACGGATGTGACTAGCAGAGGGGAAATCTTGAGTGTTTGGAAATGCTAGCACTGGAGGGAGCTGTTAAATTAGCAGTATTTAAATATTCATAGGGCTTTTTATGACTTAATTACACTGTTTTCTCATGGAATCTGCAGGTGATAGTGTGTGAACACATGGAGGCAGCTGTGGCTCGTCTATATGGGCAGGTGGGGCCAAAATATTCTTACACTGAAAGGTAAAATAAAGAATTTTGTATCAAAATATCCCAAAAACTACTTGCAAAGTGTTATATATTTCTTTCAATTGTGTACTTCCATTATCCTAAATGTTTCCAAGAATTTGTAAATTGAGAGAAATTCAGAGTTTTAAAAAGTGCCTGTCCCTGTTCACTTGATGCCTGTCAATGACGTAATATCGGCGTTATTCCTGGTTTCCGCTTGTACTGCCATAGTAACCATGGTGACAGACGTGGACAACTGCGTAGTGCATAACGTCTAGCTGTTGTTGTTTCGTTCAAACATTATGGACCATGGCAAGCAGACTTTGGGACAAAAGGAGAACTAAAACGAGGATCAATATTAGCGTGGCGTTTTCGAGATGCCGAGAGTTCCACGTCCACGACTAACTTGGACTTGGACACTGAGCTTCACGAGTCACGACCTGACAGGGACGCCGATCTTGCATGTACTTTATTAGACAGGTGAGCAAATGTACATAAAACAAACCAATGTTATATAGCTCAACATGATGAAATGTTAGAATATGATCAATATGTTATTCTAATGTTTATCTAGCTTACTGCTAGTCTCATATAGCCAACAAACTAACACAGAATAACATTACAACATTATAACTTTCAACACACTCAAATGCTGTTTAGTATGATAGTGTAATGTTAGACCAAGTGAAACAACGCTGCATTACCTCACAATTTTAATTTGTCAAATAAACTGACCTGTGTGAGTATTAATTCTGCACTTGCGGGTAGTTTGGTAGAATTAAATGTCCTTATTCCTTTATATCCGCGGGACTTGCGTGTGGCGCTGATATCTGTCTCTCATGTTAAAAAACATGAATGTTTTCACTCATCCATAAACATTATTAGATCCATCAGCATGACGGCAAGTTCCATGATTCCGCTTATCACTGCATCATCAACCTAAGCCTTTGTTATTGTAAGAGGTTAGCGACCCCTAGCGGCGATTTTTTTTTTTTTTTTTACATATTGTAGCTTGAATTAATAATAAATTAGAAATGTGTTCAGCATTCTGCAACAAATATTTTTCTGATTTTCTATACTATCGTAGAGTGAGCAGGATATATTCAAATGTAGCGCATGGATTCATGATACTAAGTGGGGCAGCAGGTCTCAGAGCCCTCCCTAGCTTTACAGTGCCCCACAAATTAAAATCTGTGGTGAAAAATGGAACTGCAGCGCGCTCACGTAGAGAGGCATTGGGGCAGATTTCTGGCTGCCCCGCTTATTTTCACATGACGTTACGTAAACCTCGTTCTAGACCAAGACGATATCAGTCCGCCTCAGCTATGTGTCTTTATCAGTTCAGTAACTAGTTGGCATGTCTGTTCTTCTTGTGTGGAGTAGCATATCAAATTAATGAAATTAAAAACCTTTTAGTTTAAACATGCTCATGTGAATAGCCTTTATATATAGTAGTTCCCTTTCGTAGTCACTCCGAGTTACGTCGGATGACGACGAATGGGGTTTCGCTTAGAAAGCCTATCATCTTCGAGTATATAAAACGAGCCAATGGCAAAGAAATGCCATGGGTCTGCGGAATTTGCATAGCGTAACTCCGCCCCATCCTGGGGGTATATAAGGAAGTGCGCTGGCAACATGCAGACATGTTTTCGCTTCGGAGCCAAGTTGATTCTTCACTCCACAGCCAATTCTGAGTTCATCTCTTCGAGACGAGCCTCTCTCCAGGTGTTGGTGTGACAGCGAGTTCCAGCGAGTGCACATTCCCTGCTTATCTGTGCAGTGATTTGCCAGAGTGTGTGTGTTCATCTCCCTGGTCGCTTCAACACTTGCGGAGAAATCTCCTTTCACAAAAGAGCATTGCACGCGGCACTTCTTTTTAAAGATGCCTCGCCCGTGCATTTCTGGTTGCGGTCTCTATGTGTCTGACTCTGATGGGCACAATCGCTGTCTTGTGTGTCTGGGTGTCGAGCACGCTAAGCGTTTGTGGATGAGTCATGTTCCCATTGCGGGAACATGCCCATCGCACGGTTGCGGTCGAGACTCAATGACCTTCGTGGTAGAGTCCCCTCATCCGCACCCCGATCTACGAGCTCCACGAGAGCTGGTACTTTGGCTGGCGGCCTGGGTGACCTGAGGGTTACGGTGTGGAACCAAGCGCCGACTATTCCACGCTCTGCACCCCCCTCTAGCACTGTGAGTGTTCCGAATGAGCCTGCAGTACAGTCCTCTGACTTGCCGCAGGTCTCATTCGGCGCTCCAGAGGAAGACCGTATGTCGATCGCTGCATCACAAGGTGGGCAGGAGTCCTTGGGAAGTGACGATTCGGCTGTGCTGCCACCCTCGGGTGTTCCAGCATTGCCCGAGTCTGATCCCGAGCTGACGGCCATGCTTTCCAGGGCAGCCGCGGCCATTGGTCTAGAGTGGTCCCCGCCACCTGGTTCAGTGCGGTCGCGGCTGTCCACTTGTGTGGTCCAGGAACGACACCTGTGGCTCAACCTGGCCGATATGCGGGAGGCCGAGCGGACCCGGTTCCTCGACACCCCCATATCCCAGGCTGGCCTCTTCGGCGGAGCAGTCGAGGACTTTGCCCAGCAGTTCTCGACTGCCCAGAAGCAGACTGAGGCTCAAAAACACGTCCTGCCCCGGCGGCCCGCTGCTTCGGTAGCGCAGCCGTCGGCACAGGTGCCTCAGCCTGCTCGCCGCCGAGGGCGCCCTGCTGCGGTTCCCGCCCTTCCCGATCGGCCCCAGCAGCCAGCTGCTTCCGGGTCGCGTTGTGGAGGAAGCCGCAGGAAGGCGCCACAGCCCTCTCCCGCCCCGCACCCCATCCCATCCCATCCTGACTCCATCCCCATTCGGTCCAGCTGATTTGGGATCAGTTCGGGGACGCACAGGTAGATCTGTTTGCCTCCCACGACTCGTCCCACTGCGACCTGTATTATTCCCTGACCGAGGGCACGCTCGGCACGGATGCACTGGCGCACAGCTGGCCGCGGGGCCTACGCAAGTATGCGTTTCCCCCAGTGAGCCTTCTTGCGCAGACCTTGCGCAAGATCAGGGAGGACGAGGAGCAGGTAATATTGGTTGCCCCGTATTGGCACAACCGCACTTGGTTCCCAGAACTAGTACTCCTCGCGACAGCACCTCCCTGGCCAATTCCTCTGAGGAAGGACCTGCTTTCTCAGGGACGGGGCACATTATGGCACCCTCATCCCGATCTTTGGAACCTCCACGTTTGGCTCCTGGACGGGACGAGGTAGGTTTGAGTACCCTACCACCAGCGGTGGTGGCTCCCATCACTTCCGTTAGAGCTTCGTCCACGAGACATGCCTATGCGTTGAAGTGGAACCTCTTCGTCAACTGGTGTTCTTCTAAACATCTAGAACCCACGAAATGCCCCATCAGTGTCGTGCTTTCCTTCCTGCAAGAAGGGTTGGAGCGAAGGCTGTCTCCCTCCACCCTGAAAGTGTATGTTGCCGCGATTGCACATCACGACGCAGTTGATGGTAAGTCCTTGGGAAAGCACGACCTGATCGTCAGGTTCCTGAGGGGAGCGAGGAGACTGCATCCTCCTCGTCCTCCCCTCGTACCCTCTTGGGACCTCTCAGTGGTTTTAACTGCCCTGCAGAGTGCTCCCTTTGAGCCTCTGCAATCAGTGGAGCTTAAATTCCTGTCAATGAAGACAGCGCTCCTGGTTGCATTGGCCTCCATCAAGAGGGTAGGGGACCTGCAGGCATTTTCGGTTGACGAAGCGTGCCTGGAATTCGGACCGGCTAACTCTCACGTGATCCTGAGACCCCGGCCTGGATATGTGCCCAAGGTTCCCACCACACCCTTTCGAGACCAGGTGGTGAACCTGCAAGCGCTGCCCTTGGAGGAGGCAGACCCAGCCTTGGCACTGCTCTGTCCAGTACGCGCCCTCCGTGCTTACGTCGACAGAACGCAGTGTTTCAGGACCTCAGACCAGCTCTTTGTCTGTCATGGTGGGAAGCTGAAGGGAAAGGCTCTCTCGAAGCAAAGGTTGTCTCACTGGATAGTGGACGCCATTGCTTTGGCTTACCAGCAGCAAGGTCGACCGTGCCCCCTTGGTGTGACGGCCCACTCCACCCGGAGTGTGGCATCCTCTTGGGCTCTAGCGCATGGCGCCTCGCTAACAGACATCTGCAGAGCTGCAGGCTGGGCGACACCTAACACATTCGCGAGATTCTACAATCTCCGAGTTGAGCCAGTTTCTTCTCATGTACTCGCTTCAACTAGCCGGTGCTAGATTCTGCTCAGGTGTCTTCGCTTGCTCGCCATTCCTCTCCACGGACGGGATACGTGCGATATTTCCTCAGGTGAGCCTCATAAGCCCTGAGTCTCCTCCAGCACTGTTGACGTCAACGCCAGAGTTATGCCTCTGGCAGCTTTCGCGCTTGGCTAGGTGCCTCCATGTGCATGGTTCCCCCTCCGGGCGACCCCCACATGTGTATTTCCACTGTAAGCCTCTGAGCATGTGTCTTTCCCTCGGCAAGCCACCTTGCCACCCCTGGGGTTGAAATATTCCACCTGCGGCTGGACACCCCAGTGATTCTCCATATGCAGCCCCTCGGGGTCATATGTGTATTCCAAGTCCCCCCCTTCGGGTTGGGCATAATTGCATATTTCCACTGAGATATGCTTCCCAGTGTACCTTGGTATTCCTGTGTTAAGTAGGAGTCCTTCGTCCGTGCCAGTCTCACGACAGGGAGCTCAGACTTACGCAGGGCACTGGAAGACAGTCGAGAGGTGGCGTGATTACACTGGGAACCTCATTCGTCGTCATCCGACGTAACTCGGAGTGACTACGAAAGGGAACGTCTCGGTTACGTGTGTAACCCTCGTTCCCTGAGTAGGGAAAGGAGACGTTACGTCTCCCTGCCACTTCCGCTGTACCGCTGGTATGCCTGAGTTCAGTCTCAGCTCCTCAGCGAAGACATATCTGCATGTTGCCAGCGCACTTCCTTATATACCCCCAGGATGGGGCGGAGTTACGCTATGCAAATTCCGCAGACCCATGGCATGGCTCGTTTTATATACTCGAAGATGATAGGCTTTCTAAGCGAAACCCCATTCGTCGTCATCCGACGTAACGTCTCTGTTCCCTACTCAGGGAACGAGGGTTACATACGTAACTGAGACGTTCTTTTGTGTTTATGTTGGTTCTGAGAATAGACATGACTTTTTTCCTTACTGGAATTCCTAACTTGTAATATTCTAAAACAACATTCTGATGCAATAAAACAAGCAATTCTAAGATGGCATTCTATGCATTTGTCGTGTATTCTAAAGTCTGTCAATCATCATTAGAGTGTCACGCTCAGGCTGAATAACGCAAGGACATTAGAATTCTGTCAAAAGTGTGTCTAATGTTCACCGATTAGGATACAAAGCTTACAAAATGTTTATCATAAACTAGCGCTAAGACCCAGAATGTGCCCTACCCAAATTTACGGCCAGGAACCGCTACTGTATGAAGGTGTGACAGATTGTTCCAGATACTTTTATCCAACCAATATCAAAAGCAAGACAAAACGAACCCAGTGGTGCTGGACAGGACTTGCCTGTAGCCACCAGACTGCTGATTCATTTTCTGATCTAGCCAATTAGAAATGATTTCAGATTTCAAGACATCTGAATTATGAATTCATACTAGTTGTGGCGGCACATCAGAGATGAATATGAATATTCAATAATATAACTCTTTTTAAAGGATTCTGTGATTTGATTCACCCCAAAGCTCAATAATACAATTGCGTATTAATACAATTAGAGCTCTGTAAAACGTGACACACCATTCGTTAGGTCCCATTCTGCGGTCGTACACCCGAACAGATCCGTCTCCAAGACCTGCAGCTATAAGTGACCGCTGAGGATCACATGACAGGCTGGTCACACAGCTGTCTGCTCCTGTTGGGATGTCCTGCAACACAAAGCTGAATGAAAGGCTGAAAGGTGTGCAGTTTTCATGCCATGTGATACAACAATCTAAAACCTCAGGGCTTAAATTAGGTCTGCAAAATCACCAATGCAATACAGTACATCTCAGAATACATGTCAAGCTTCAGTTCTCAAAATCATAATATTATCATAAAATAATTATTGAATTATGCCTGAAAGTGCACCAAATGTGTGAGAGAGACCAAGCCTATCCATGAGAACTGAACTGTATGATCAGTTTCAGTCTTCTCTTGCGCTTCACTTCTGTCCAGCAAGACGTCTCATAAAAGCACAGTGAAAATACTAATTTTAGAGATCCCACTTATTTACGAACTTCACTTATGAAAATTTTTCTTGATAATGCCACTTTTGTGCCATATTTCTCCACTTGATGATGACTATCTTCACCATGGTATATCTAATTCCTTGGAAATTTCTTGTAGCCTTCAACTGAGCGACACCTTTAAGATTTTTGTGGCCCATGGCTCTTGTAGTAGCATGCAACCAAGATGATGTCAGAAAAATCGAAGTAGTATTTGGGAAGTTACTGGAGAAGTATCTGGAGTTAATCACAGTCACTGCGAGAATCAGAGTGAAGACAGGTGTGTACAATTTCACGTGAGCTTGATGATTAGTTGATTTTCAACACAGCCACATAACCAATTATAAAGGGGTGTGCACATTTATGCAGTTAGGTTATTTTTATTTTGTATTTTTATCAGTTTTTCAGTGGCATTAGATATGTTCTAATTTTTACATTAAAGGTGCAAAAGTTTTGATATTATAAATTTTTACATCACAAAAACCAGCTGTTTTAACAGGGTATGTAGACTTTTTATTTCCACTATAAATGATGGAGCTACAAAGCTCGCCTGGGAGTGATGTGTTTAAGATGAAGGGGTGTGTGTGTGTGTGTGTGTGTGTGTGTGTGCAGTACCTGCACTTTCATTTCTCTTTCTGTGTCCCAGATCCGGATGACTCGAACGTCACCTGACGTCATCAAGAGGCCAGTCTCCTGCTCCCAGTCCACCACCATACCTGCACCTTCAAAAGAGTAGGGGAGGTTTCACACATACAAACTCAAATATATGACTCCCTGGACTCTCCTAACACGTCTGTTCATTACGATAAAAGATAATACAATCAACATTCACCTGTTTTTCAGAATTATAAAACATGGATTAATGCATCATAATTTTGTCTCAACACTTTTATGAATTGTGTCATAAAACACTCAATACTGCATCTTTAACCTCTTGACTACCGATTATAGACAGCAACAGTAGACTTAACAGTTTTTTTTAGTTTGGTTGTGTGTTCGGTTCAAGACTCCAATTTTAATGCTCTCTTCAGGAAATAATTCACATTTTGGTAGCTGCAAACACTCTCATTAATGGAATTAATCCCCCAAATTAGATCAAATCATCATTATTATAAGTGAAATATATTTATGAATTTAAATAGAAATATTTGAAGTTGATGCGCTGCTTTTAAACATTTTTCCTGTGGAATGCTGCATTTTAATGGTTTTAATGTTTTAACGACAGAATTATAATGAGATGGTCGCATGATAATATCTATTTAACGATATATTCTAAATATAAAAATATTTAATTCAGTAATATTGAAATGAAATATGTGAAATATTTTCACAGTAATAATGATCAATGATGCATGCTTGATTCTGACTAGATGGCTTAGCAACATAATAGCTTGGCTTGACAAATGGCTTATAATGACAGACACTCAAGTCTTTGGGTGGTTGAACGGGCCATAGATCCGATGACACAGTACTGTACAACTGCTGCCGCATTGTGCAGACAGACAGTAGCCTAATGATGACACCTTCCACAGACTTAATAGAGGGTATGCGTGACATCACCATCGGCCGGAGTGACTGCGGTTGAGTGGCAAAAAGACTGAGCAGCAGCATTGGTTTTCATTGTGAATGCTGTGAAAAAAACACAAAACATCTAAAACGGGAAAGAGCTTTGCGATTGACTTTACAACTAGATTTGACAAGAAATCTGAGGTATATTTTTACAGATTGCCGAAAGCTACAGAACAGTGAAGCAAATGGATCGCTGCAATTAGAAACAACTGTGTATTTTTATAAAGCAACATATTGTATTTTTATAAAGCGTTCACATGCAAATTTGCTTTATTTCCCAGGCGTCGAAATCAGGCTCATATAAATGTCAGGTAACACGATTCTTGGCTGCATGCCAATATCCATGGATCACTGGATCTTTGGTAAGTTGTAAGAAACACTATATCGAGTCCAACCTTTAGTTTAAACTGATAATCGATTGTTTTACTCGCGTTTTCACAGTTTTCCCTATTAAATCCAGTCACGCAGCAGCACTTTTGCCACTCAGTCCGGCCGAGGGGGCATGTTCTGGCGGGAAAGTGATGTCAATGCATACCCTCTATTGTCTAGAATGTCACTGCAAATGATTTGACAAATGATTTGCTCTATACATCCGATCATGGTTGTATCTCGCTATTAGTGTTGCTCGATCGATATTCGATTGCTCCTGATCGATTGCTCCTGTCTGCTACGTTGCTTCTGCTGCTGTTGCATTGGTTTGCGTTTGTAAGCTTCGTATATTTTTCTGTTTTGAATCATTATTTACTATCATTCCTTGTTGTTTATACTGCTAAATATAACTCACTCAACATCACACATTAACCTGACATCGCTAGCTTCAATCTAAATCGTTATTGCTAGCACAACACGCTAGTAATTCGCTAGCCTGTTAGCGTGCCATCCGTCCGCTCTTTTATTATTATTATAATTTTTTACATTTTTTGCTCGCGCCTTTTACTAGTCCATCAAACAACTTAGGTGAGTAGGATCAGTCAACAAACATGGTGAGTCATGTCATCTTCTCCTCTTACTGTCACTTGCACTTCATGCAACATGTTTAGCATATCCTTCTCTGTCAGCATAGGATTTACATGTGATAAATGCAGGGATATAGTCAAGCTGACGGGGAAGATTTCAGTACTAGAGACACGCATCCAAACTTTAATCGAGGATAGTAAGCATGCAAGGGCTTTAGATACTGCTTTGGATGCGACTAGCTTAGTGAACTCTGTACATTGTTCGGTTCCGGCTGTAGAGCCCGTGTAGCAGGGCAATTGGGTGACGGTGAGGCACTGTAGTCGCGGGACAAAACAAAGCTCTTCCGTTCCGATTACAACTTCAAATAGATTCTCCCCACTCAGTGAAACACCCACTGAGAATCCTGTTGAATGTGCCCTAGTTATTGGCGATTCTATTACACGGAACATGAAAATAGATACACCACCCACCATAGTCACATGTTTGCCGGGAGCCAGATTGCCTGACATCAAAACAAATTTAAAAGTGCTGGCTAATGCTAATCGTAAATTGTCTAAGATAATTATTCACGTCGGCAGTAATGATGTTTGACTCCGTCAGTCGGAGATCACTAAAATTAATGTTAAAGAGGTGTGTGAACTCGCATGTACGATGTCAGGCACTGTAATTTGCTCTGGCCCCCTTCCTGTTCGCAGGAGTGATGAGATACTTAGTAGATTGTCCTCACTCAATGGCTGGCTGTCTAAGTGGTGTACCCAAAATAATATAGAATTCAAAGACAATTGGAAAAGTTTTTGGGGCAGACCTGACCTGTTGAAAAGAGATGGTATTCATCCCTCCTGGGATGGTGCTGCTCTTCTCTCTAGTAAAATGGCACATAGTCAGAGCTCAAACATGAATTGGGGCTCTGTGCCCGGTTGCATAAAGCACCTTAAGATTTTCCCTTAAGTATGATACTTAAGGGGCGATTTCCCCTTACCTAAGAGAATAACTTAAGGGTGTTGCATATAATCTCTTAAACGGTTCTCTTAGGTAAGGGAAACATTTAAGTGTTTCACGACAGCGATCCTGGATTCACGTTATAAAAGTCTGTTGTTGCCATAGATACACAAAACACTAACTCGCAGTTTCATCAAATAAAGTAGGCTAGGATATCGGAATGGATAAAGAAAACAAAAAAGAAAGCCTAATTGGACCGAGAAGGAGAAATGCATTCTTCTTGACGAATATGGTAAAATAAAAATACATTTCTTTTGACCGTTGCGTTTAAATGACGGGAAAGAGCCCCCGCAACCCGGTGAACCACTCTGCTGACAGACGATTTATGCACGTGGAAAACATCTCCCACCACCGTCTGAAAACTCCGACTGAAAACGACAGTGCTATAAGCAGTTGTAACACCGCAGGTAAAGAGTGGTTGCGATGTGTGACATGCAGGTCGCCGTCTAGTTTGTTAGTGATGTCAAATATTGCGCGTCGATCAAATCGGTATTCCTGCAACAATTTTTCATCGCTAAGATGGTCCAAAGGGTTCTCCCTATCCCTAAAAATTATTCTTGTCAAATAATGATCTTCAACTGGTTTCATAAATTCAGCCATGTCGTCTTATTTTTGTCCGCGTTTCTCTTAAGGTTACGATTTCCAAACCTTAAGTTATACTTAGGGAAATGACCGTTAAGGGGTTTTATGCAACACTTAACGCTTTTTAAGGGATTACTTAAGTGAAAAAACAGCGTTTAAGGGAAATTCTAAGTGTTTATGATGTTTCACTTAAAGAAACCTTTAAGTAACACTTAAGGGTTTTTTTCTGCAACACCCTTAAGTTTAAGGGAAACATAAGGGAGAACTTAAGGGAAAATTACACTTAAGGTGCTTTATGCAACCGGGCACTGGTCAGGAAGCAGACAGACTGGCTAAACCGACCGTCTGCTAGCTGTCTCATGTCACCTAGGTCAGATAAATCCCATCACATAGAGCCTCTTTCACCTAGATATCATCATATAGAGACTGTGTCTGTTCCCCAAATTAGGACATACAAAAAACTTCCAAACCCATCTAAGGGTAATCATTTAATTGATGTTCAACAAATAAAAAACAGATACAATACAAATGAGCAAATGATAAAGCTCAGGTTGCTGAATATTAGATCCCTTACTTCTGTAAGCTCGCACTCGATCGGCCCAAAGCCGGCATCCGACCAGCGCGGAAGGTCTTAACGTGTTACTGTCCTTTTCTCGAGGCAAAGTATTTTTTTATTAAATGCAATACATTTGAATATGTATTCTCTCGTTATTTCATCTGACTCCATAAATGAAAAGGTTTTAATGATATCTGTGGATCATTAATTATGAGCGAATGTTTGACTATTCCGTTTAACTCTTCAATGAAAATAATGTCAAAGTCAGTTAGAATAATCAAATGTAACAATTTATTATGTCAGGTAAATGTATCATGCCAATTTCATAATCAATTCAAAGATAATCGATACAAAACATCAATTGCTCTGGAATAGAGAGAAGAGATGCAAACCCAACATTAAGAAATACATGAGGCTGAGAGATCTCTCTCTCAGCCTCACGAGCGAATCTGAGTTACAGAAAAGGCCCAGAACTTCCTGCTGCATTTCATTATATAGACAAACCTTTCACATGGAAACATGTGCTAACAAAAGAAATTTGCATTCAGAGGTTGCACCTTTTGGGAGTATGTGACCATTTGTCTTGAGAGACCACCTTCCTTGTATGTCAGTAATCTTTAAACTCTTAAAAGCCTTATTACCTTTAGTTTTACTTATTTGGAAATGAGACATTTGTACCAGTCGTACTGTGACATTTTAAATGATACCCAACATGAAAAATACTCTGTGATCAGGGCTTGACATTAACACCCGCCAACCCGCCAAATGCGGGTGGATTTTGCTCGTGGCGGGTAACATAGTCACTCCAACTAGCCACTTTGGCGGTTTGAATAATTGTAGTCTTTTCAAAAGGCATCTGAAATAAGTGTTACACTACAACACTACAACTCCCATGAGTATTAGGGCTGTCAACGTCAACGAATATTCTAAATTCGAATTTATATTCGAATAGTTTTAAAAAAACTGAATTTCGAAGGTGAAAATGAATATTCGAATGTGGAAAAACGCCCGCGGTAGCGGAGGCGCGGCTGTCTGCTTTGTGAGTGGGCGCACTGCCTGAAGGGTCAGGGACAGGTAACAGGAAGAAGCGTTAACGTTAAACAGAAACATTACTAAAGTGTAGGTTACTGTACTGACTGAATAGATATTGCATGAATAAGGTAGGTTAGATACAGCAGTTTCATGCACTGCAGGCTTCCACTGGTTTGATTATTTACCGTTTCATGTCAAGGAAAAGTTCTATGTTTACCACAGCACAGCTGCTCGGAGCGTTCAATGTCGGTTCTATATACTGTAAAACTTCAATTAATGTTAATAATATTTGTTTCAATCACTGAATGAAGCCTGCTATATAAGAGTCGTGACCTTAAATTGCTTGCACAAAACTCTTGATCAGCACTCAACATTTGCTTTGTTGTTGGTCATTTAAACTGTTATGCGCAGAGAGCGTGACGCCTCATTCGCGCCGCAAGACCTCCAGACGCGCGTAAACACGTCTTTAACATTGACTTCATTGAAATTAAAATCATTGAACATTGAAATCACTCGCGCCAGACGCTCTATTCACGTTTGGTGTAAACGCAGCATGAGGTTGAGGGCGAGAGAGAGAAAGAGTGCGTGCGAGTGAGCGAGAGTGAGGTCTGCGGTCTTGGCCATTAGTTGATTTACTTGTTTTTGTGTAGGTAATACGTTGTCAAATATGTTTAAACTTAAATAAACCTATACAAGTAGTTATGTCTCTTTGTATTAATTTGTCCTGTTATTGACGTAATGCACGTCATTGACAAAATGCGCAACCAGATGTTCGAATAGTTCGAATATAGGCTATGTGTTTTTTTTTAGAGGGAATATTCGAACGTCATTTTTGAGCAATTTTGACAGCCCTAATGAGTATTACATGCACACAGTGTTGCCTTGCGCTTGCACGCTAGTGACCGACAACACAGAAACGAAGAGACAGCTAGCTGTCCTGCTGGAGTTACGTCGTATGCTGGTGGAGCTATGTGGCGACATATAATACATAATACATGGTTTTATTTAAAAAAAGGAGCTTTACACACAACCTTATCAGAGCTAATGATAATGACCTGTATTGTTATATATTTATGTTGTCTTGATTTGGGTGTGTACAATGGTTTTACATTTAAAAGGGTTGTAAATCTAGTTCAAGTACATTTTAGCACGCCATAGTCAACTTTTATCAGGTAATTTCACAACAACAAAAATGTGGCTAGTAAAAATGCTGTGTGCCTAGTAACTTTGGAAACCCCCTAGCCACATTGGCTAGTGAGCAAAAAAGTTCATGTCAAGCCCTGTCTGTGATAATCATTCACATTAAACTATACATTTTCTTGGGTGAATTCAGGTGATCATCTGAGCATGAGAGAGAGGGGGTGAGGGGAGAGGGAAGGAGATGTAGATTAGGATGACTCGGAGGTGAGACTTTCGTCTCGATGGTGCACGAGGGGGAGTTCAAATGGTAATTTCCAGAGAGGTCCTTTTGTCCTCTCAGGGTCTGGTCGCTCTTGAAACAGACTGTCCGGCATTTTGTAATTTCTCAATTCTTACACTTCAAAAGCACTTATTGTTAATGATATGATTACAGACTATAATCTAGATGTGCTGTGTTTGACAGAAACCTGGCTAAAACCAAACGATTACATTACTTTAAATGAGTCCACCCCGCAAGATTACTGTTATAAACATGAACCTCGTCTGAAAGGCAAAGGGGGAGGTGTTGCTGTAATTTATAGTAATATTTTTAGAATTACTAAGAAGTTTAGTTTCAAATATAATTCTTTTGAAGTGTTGGTGCTCAGCAGAGGTGGGACAAAGTCATTGTTATGCAAGTCACAAGTAAGTCTCAAGTCTTTGCCCTCGATTCCCAAGTCAAGTCGAGTCAAAGATGAGGCAAGTCCCGAGTCGAGTCACAAGTCAAAGCCAACAAGTCTCAAGTCGAGTCCAAAGTACTACCATTTTAGTTTCGAGTCATTTCAAGTCCTCTTACCACAGAAATAAAATGTATACAAATCATGTATGTCTGTAAGATTTTTATTTATTTAAACGTCTTTTTATACAATGACATTAATCAAATACAGTGTGGGGGGGGGGGGGGGGGGGGGCAATTGTGATGCAATTATTAATAATTGTGACGTAATTTTTGCATCACAATAAGTGTATTGTGATTGTCAAAACATTTTTGTAACTAAACTGAATTTTATTAGGTTTAGTGACAACATGTTACAATGTTTACATGGTTCAATTTCTGGTAAGCTACGCTTTTTTATGATTTCAGTTCAATTCAATTATTGTGATTTGATTTAATATTGACTCATTTGGATAAATATTAGGTAGGCTACACAAGATAGGCATTAATTTTTCTCTAGAAAAAAACAACTCACCTAATGCTGTAAACATACAGAGAGCCCTATATCAGCTGGCGGTATTATTTAAGGTTAAAAATAACAAATTAAATATAATGCGTTTTTTTATTATAATAACAACTTTATTTAATGATATAAGTAAAAATATAATAAACATGCAATATAGTATTTAGCAAAATACTCTCTATAGCTCTTTTTTTCTAGCCAACTAACATTATGGTCATTAAATGGCTTTCCTGAGGTAAATGTTATGTGACATAATTGTTCTCCAGCTGTTTTATTGACCCCTTTGATTGATGGGTCGATATTATGTATGAGGAATATACATTTCGGTAAGTTGTACTGTATCTTTCAACAGTGTTCATTCGTGTTTAACGTTATTTACTATCAGCTAGAGATGACCGGTCGACGTGCCGCTAGGGATCTGTCGCGTCACATTTACAAGCGCCAAAACGGTATTTATTGTCTGAATTTCGTAATAAAAGTGACAGAATCTGAGAGCTGGGATTTTTTTATATCATAACTAACCTGCTCTGTCTAGTCTGTCGGTCTCCGTGTCCTCTTTGCTTTGCGATTTTTCTGTGCATGAGAAAATGGATGTGTGGCATGAGAGCGTGTGAAAAGTGTCAATTGCGTGAGTCTCAGTGAATGCATGAGAGTTGGCAGCTATGTAAAGTTACGGTACATCCGATAAGGTGCTTAGCATTCGTTCAAATTCGTAGCATGCGTTGTTGCGTGTTGCGCTTCATTGGTTGTCTTGCAATGTGCCTGCTTAGATGCTGTCGAATCAAAACAACGTGGGACTACAGTGATTGGATGTCGTGCAGGCAGCGCGCGCGCTCTCTGCATGCATACAGGTGGTGCACATTTTTTCACAGATGCAGATAAACTGAGAGCGTCGCGGCCGTGTGAACATTTTTTCCCCAGTTTTCATGGGAAGTAGCAAGTCTTCTCGAGTCAAAAGGCGCAAGTCCAAGTGAAGTCACGAGTCATTGATGTTAAAGTCCAAGTCGAGTTGCAAGTCTTTGTACATTTTGTCGAGTCGAGTCTGAAGTCATCAAATTCATGACTCGAGTCTGACTCGAGTCCAAGTCACATGACTCGAGTCCACACCTCTGGTGCTCAGTATAGCAATATATTGTGTAAATGATAAATCACGTTTGAGCACCATACAGACTTTATCAAAGAATTTGCTGACTTTCTATCAGAGTTAGTACTGGCTGCAGATAAAGTCCTAATTGCTGGTGATTTTAATATACATGTAGATAACGAAAAAGATGCATTGGGATTGGCATTTAAAGACATTCGTAACTCTATTGGAGTTGGACAACACGTGTCAGGACCTACTCATTGTCGTAATCATACTCTAGATCTAATATTATCACACGGAATCAATGTTGATGCCATTGAAATTCTGCAGCAGAGCGATGACATCTTAGATCATTATCTAGTCTCGTGTAAACTTCATTTAGCCAAGGCTGCAAAGCCGACTCCATATAACAAATATGTTCGACCTATCACTTCTGCCACTAAAGATTGCTTTATTAATAAACTTCCTGATCAGTTTCATCATCTCAGCATCCCAGATAGCTTAGAAGAACTTGTTATTGCGACAGAAACTTTTAACTCTCTCTTTTCCAGCACTTTAGACACAGTTGCTTCGTTGCGCTTAAAGAAGATTAGAGAAAATAGTCCAACGAGCACACTCAGGCCCTTAAGAGAGCAGCCAGAAAAATGGAGCGCAACTGGAAAAAACAAAACTAGAGGTATTTCGCATTTCATGGAAAGAGACCTCGATTGCATACAGAGAGGCCTTAAAAGCTGCTAGATTTGCTCATTTTTCAACCCTATTAGAGGAAAATAAACAAAACCCTAGGTATTTATATGAAACAGTGGCTAAACTAACAAATAATAAAGCTTCAAGTCCAGAAGTTTCCAAGCAGCACAGCAGTAATGGCTTTATGAACTTCTTCACTTATAAGATTGATAACATCAGGGAGAAAATTATTACTATGCAACCATCTACTACAGTATCGCATCAGGGAGTGCATTGTAGTCTCCCAAAGGAAAAATTCAATTCATTTATTGCTATAGAAGAGGAAGAATTCGATTCATTTATTGCTATAGAAGAGGAAGAATTCGCTAAACTCGTTAAATCATCTAAATCGACATCATGTATGTTAGACCCTATACCGACTTAGCTACTGAAATAGATGCTTCCAGAGGTCATAGATCCTCTTCTTAATATCATTAATTCATCTTTGTCATTAGGATACGTACCAAAAACTTTTAAGCTGGCTATGATTAAACCACTCGTTAAAAAAACGCAACTTGATCGTACAGAATTAGTCAGGCCGATCTCGAATCTACCTTTTCTGTCAAAGATACTAGAAAAGGCAGTATCCTCACAACTATGTTCCTTTTTAGAAAGAAATTGTATCTGCGAGGATTTTCAGACCGTACCATAGTACTGCGACTGCTCTCATTAGAGTTACAAATGATTTGCTCTTATCATCAGATTGTGGTTGTATCTCTCTGTTAGTGTTACTCGATCTTAGTGCTGCATTTGAAACTATTGACCACAACATTCTTTTAAATAGACTTGAAAATTATGTTGGCATTAGTGGAATTGCATTAGCATGGTTTAAATCATACTTATCTGACCGTTATCAGTTTGTAGCAGTAAATGAAGAGATGTCTTTTCGATCACAAGTTCAGTATGGCGTACCACAAGGCTCAGTACAAGGGCCGTTGCTTTTCACTCTGTACATGTTGCCCTTGAGGTATCATTAGGAAGCATGGAATTAGTTTTCACTGTTATGCTGATGATAGTCACCTCTATATTTCTTCATATAGATCCTTTTCCTATTTAGCACCAAAACGTTGGAACAGTCTTCCTAACATTGTCCGGGAAGCAGACACACTCTGTCAGTTCAAAACTAGACTAAAAACACATCTCTTTGACCTAGCATACACATAACACATTATAGACTTCTATAATTCAATGTTAGGCTGCATAGATTAGGTCAGCCGGAACCGGGAACACTTCCCATTAATCCTGATGTACTCGTTACATCATAAGAAGAATGGCGCCTACGCTAATATTAGTCTCTCTGTTTATCCCGAGGTTTACCGCAGTCCGCCGGATCCAGGCTGTATCCAGAGCTGATGAAGGACCTGCGCCTGGACGTGACGACAACGCAGTCCTGAAGTGTCAACTAGTCTCTCCCCTGTGAAGGCCTCCCCTCCCTTCCTTTACCTCTCAACAGATAAAGCGTTGTCGGGATAATTCCGGTTCACGTGGCTACACGGAAGCGATACAAATTCTGTATTATATATTTTAAGGCCAGACAGGTGGTTTGTTGAGGGTTGATTTGTAGGGAAGGACTACACGCCTGCGCACATATATTCAAACGCGCATACCTATGGACTGAACTCGTGGTGTGCATGTGCACGCCGTCGGCGTTCTCGCAGGTTCGCGTTTTTGAAGTTTGAGTGTCGTGTTAGCGGCCCCTAAGTTAATAACTAATGATCGTTGCAACGGAACTGAATCAATCAAAACTAACTTTAGCTGGACAATAACTTTATTCTAGAGCTGCTATAAAGCCAAAACAATCTCTGTTACTTTAATTTCCTATTATCAATGTAAAGCCGCTTTGGTACAATCTACATTGTTAAAAGCACTATATAAATGAAGATGACTTGACTGCATGCAGTAGCGTAAGTAGATTTGTATTTACTGGAATAGCCAAACCTGCTAATTACAAGCTGGGCGCCCACACGTCTATTCACATTATTCTTAAAGTAAGGGCGGGCGTGGCCATTGTAACTTGATTGTGTCGAGGCTTCCGGTCTCTTCCGCTTTCATTTATTTAAGCTGTACAAAAAAAGTCCATTATGCTGCTTGATATTGTAAACTCTCTATATATATATCAGTTAAGCTGTTTGAAAAACTGTTTGAAAGTTCATATTAATTAATTAGGTGCAAGGTGGAATATGGATATAATCTTTTCATACAGTGGCACAATACACACATGCACACACATCGGTCTGATTTAGGTACGATTAATAATACAAGGCACACCTTACATACATATATTTTTGCTCTCATAGTCACATATTTTAATGCACACATTCATACATTTTGCTCTTATGATCTCATATTTTATAGCGCACATACTTACATTTTACTCTTATATTCATATATTTTATAATGCACATTCATAGTCTACACTTTATACTCATATATATATATTATGCAAACATTTATACATTTTGCTCTCATGCAAATGTATTAAAAATATACATATTATAAATAATAAATGTATGTAAGAAGAAAATTAATACATTATTTAGTCGCCCAGACACACTTATGCTGATTAAAACCACTTAATTAAAATTAAAAGGTTACATAATATTTTATTGCCTTTCTTCATATGTGTGTTATAATAAACAAGAGCTTCACGAATTAACATCTACATATAATTATTACGGTAAAGGTAATGCGTATTTGGCGTGCTGTCCGGGTGGAGGGCTCCGAGCTCGGAATTTCTGCCCGAACCCAGAGTACTCCCCCCGTTGGTAAGAGTAGATGGAACTAGAAGTGAGGAGATGGAACTAAAAGTGAGGAGATGGGGTGGAGGTGGGATGCTGATAAACTGTCAAAGAACAGAGGTGGGTTCTGCTGTTATTTATCTTGTCCTGAGTTGATTACTGATTGATCTCCACTTGTGCTAATTGGGTTAATTATCTGCACCTGCTCCTCCCGAACCTTGTTAATAAAACATCATAATGAGAAAGCCCACACGAAATCCACGTTTCAACAAAAATGCCCATCAATTGTAAATTCCTACAGATTCCACATCCCTTGTGTGTTTGTTAATTTTAGCTAAGAGCTTAAAAAAAAAAAAAAAAAAAAAAAAAAAAAATCCAATTACATACTGGACAGATCTGACTTCCACCAATCAGAATTGAAGAAAGACCAAAAAGAGCCAATCGAATGGATGTAGAGAAAAATGTTAGGCTATAACTGGAAAAACATTAGTGGCTGAATCTCACATATGCAAACACCAAACAGAGGTGAAGGAAAAGAAGAGAGAGAAGCACTCACCTCCCTGCTTACTTCTGTCAAGATAGATTGAGACCCGTCGGGCCAAACCTGTGAGGAGAAGAGGAAGAGAGAGGAAGAACAAAGGAAGGAGATCAGGAGGCCCGGTCAGTATGTCAGCCAGAGGACAGCACAGTGTTATCAAACACACACCAGGATGTGATCTGTGGCCCTAACCCAAATGGTGCACTTCATGCGCACTTGTGGTCTTACAATTGCCTTTGTGCACAAATGTCAGTAAAATCCACACAACTGTAGGGTTGTCCTGTCTTTCAATTTAGGCTTTAGTGCTTGAGAATGCCTCCTTTGTGACCATCATGCGTTCTCGATGCACACTTGGACTACCAACAGTCTGTGTGGCATTACATCACCAAAGAGTGAATTTAGAGGTGGTATGCAAGGGTATAAGGGTACTGAGCCTTATCACACACACACTTTTACATGGAAACAGGCTCTCGCATTCACTTTTCTATTGTTGAACGCACACACACGCACACAGAGAGAGAGAGAGAGAGAGAGAGAGAGAGAGAGAGAGAGAGAGAGAGAGAGAGAGAGAGAGAGAGAGAGAGAGAGAGAGAGAGAGAGAGAGAGAGAGAGAGAGAGAAGAGAGAGAGAGAGAGAGAGAGAGGGGAGGATGTCCAACCATATTCCACCTGAACTTAATTCACCCGTATAATTCACCCATATACTTTATCTACACTCACACACATACACACTGCAGGAAAGGGATGGAGAAAAGGCTGTGGTTTCCCAGCATGACATCTGCCAAGTAAATCAGGTTCTCTCACTGGGAGACTGAACAGCAAGGGAGATGCTTCCAGAGTCAAAACTTTGCTCATCCATCTTAAAGAAGCACAGATGTGAAGGAGCTCTTTAGGAAAGCCAGCGGCTCAAGCATTTATTTGCGTTCTGATGTACGTGACTGAGATGTCCGGACATTCAGTCTGGAGGACATTAAGGTTTTTATCGTGAAATTGTCGTATCGTATTTACTGAGTTATTTTATTTTTAGATTTTTTTTTTTGGTTATGCTCTAGATTTGACCTTCGGGCAGTGCTGATTGTATGAACTCATATAGAATCACTCCAATTTATTGTCTGATATAGTGAAATAGTGAACGTGCCATCTGCTGCTCAGATTTTCTACCGAAGAAGCCCCCCTCAGCAGCGAGAGGAGCTTGGCAGCGAACACAGCATCTTGTTCCCTATTCAGAGAACATGGTAACTCAAGTAACCCAAGATGTTCTTTCATAGGTTCACTCAGCACTGTGTAGCAATGACGCTTGTGAGAATATACCACACAAGCTAAGCGCTGCCAGATCTGGCCCAAAGGGACTCCTCTTAAAAGAGCCTGGGAAAGACATGAGACTCCTAGTAGAGTGAGCCCTAATACCCAGAGGTAAAGGGAGCTTCCGCACCTCATAAGCCAAAGAAATCACGTCTCTCACCCAATGAGCCCCTCTGTGGCTGGCCCCAAAGCACACACACAACTGAGACAACTTGCACCACTGGCCAGAGTGGTCCACATACACCTTTCAAGCCCGAACAGGGTGAATGAAGCCTCTCCTTCTCCGTGGAGGCAAAGGGAGGAGGACAGAAAGAATGAAGCACGACTACTTGAGAGCGGAATGACGTGGGGAAAACTTTGGGTACATAACGAGGCCTGTGTCACAGAAACACCTTCACAAGACCCAGGGCAAACTCTGTGCAAGGCCAGATCTACTGCACATGCCGTACACCAAGACATGAAAGACCTTCCACTTGGAAAAATACAGCCATCTAGTAGGAGGCACACAAGCGTTATCAATGGTCTCCCGAACATCTGCGGGAAGACCAGAAGCCACTAGCAATCGCCTCTCATCAGCCACACCCATAGCTTCCAAATCTCGGGTTGAGGTTGCCAAATCCTGCCCTGGAGCTGAGACAACAGAACCACCCTTCCACCAGGGAGCTCAGCTCTGAAAACCACACCGTGCAAGCCACTCTGCTTTCGAAGACCGCACTCCAACCAGTCAGGTGTCTGTTGTGATAACCTTATGGCGGCAGACCACACCCATCTTGACCCCTTGTAACAAAAAGAGAGGGTCTTTCCACCTCCAGAGAGCACAAAGGCACATGCATGATACTCTCAGCAGGCAGGTTGCTGCCATGAGAACCAGAAATCTGCCATGTGCTCATCGTGACATGATGGCTCAGCCTGAAACAGGCAAAGCACGCATCGAGACTGGAAACTAGAGCATGGGCCAAGCGGGCCTGCATTGAGAGAGAATCGTCGGCTGCGGACCCAAAATCCTCCAAATCGTCTGTGTGCCTCTGGACTGGGGCATAAATAATTGTGGAGAAATTCCACAGGTGAATCATCCTGCTCGCTCTTCATAGCCTTGAGCTCGACATCTGATCCCCAGGCCTTGGATTTATGAAGGGCCTCAGCCGATTTATTTGCCACAGAGTTACGGAGAGCGGATGAATCCTTATCAAAGCAAGCAAGCGAAACTTGCAGTCAGAAGCGGCATAAATAGCCTCGTGTGCATTTCACACACTTACCATGCAGGTTGTCTCTTGCAATGAAGTGAGAGCACAGCGGCTGGCAATGACGAAGATTCATTGTGCTTCACCAAGAGGAGAACAAAGCACGTTCCACTAAATGCGGTTGCTGGTGCACAAAATTGAGAATATCCAACAAAATAGCTTAACTAACATGGGCCAGATAAACTACTTCTGAAGAGGAAAATCTGAGGAGCAGATGGTGAGTTCACTATGTCAAGAGCGGCGCCGGCGCCAGAGACAATAAATTGGCTTGATTCTATACGGGTTCAGACAATCAGCATTGCCCGAAGGGTGTTTCCATTGCATCATGGCAACACATCGATGAGTAAACCTATGAAAGAGAACTACTGGCCAACAGCAATAGGTATGTTGAACACGGGTAGATTTTTGTTAAAACGGTATCGTAAATAAAGGTTCAGTTTACCCAAAAATAAAAATGATCATTTACTCACCCCTCATGTTTCTCTAAACCTAAACTTCTTTAACAACAAAAGAAGAAATGTCATAGTTACCATGTAGTATACAATGGCATTTACGTTTTATAAAAGTAGTCCATACAACTTGTGCACTATAATCTAGTATATAATATAGTCTACTTAAGCAGTTCTCAAAGTTTTTGGGGCCAGGGACTCTTAGAGCAGTGTTTCTCAACTGGTGGGCGAATACTCAGTCAAACAGGCATACAGACACACAGGCATGAAGCTTGAATTCTCTTCTTTTAAATGAAGTAATTTTTATAAAAAAACAAATATTCTCAGTTTATGTAATCTGTATGAAAAGAGAGAGATGTCAGTCGTTCTCATCTCAGCTCATTATTTTTAATTTGACCCCGCCCACGGAGAGCGCGCGCTATTCAAATGCAAATTATCTGAGGCAATCCATGTAAACTAAGGAATAATACTATCGTAATAATAATAATGGAAAATGTACCTCAGAAGTGCGGGTATTTCGAGGAGCAACGGATCCTGAGCTGAGGAATACTGTAGTACGTTTTTTTCATTCTCAAGTGAATCGCGTTTCTGTGTGTGAATGAATGAACGGCAGAGATGCGTGCTGTTTACCACAACTCGCAAAAAGACGGTTTAAATTTGAATCGCGTTTCTGTGTGTGAATGAATGATCCGCTTTTATATTCCTTATAATAAAAACGAAAGACCTATGTTACAGACATATGAAAGACAACATTTCGTTGACTAGTTTTGGATAGATTATAAATTTTTACTGTCAAATATCTGCCACCTCAAATAAGCTTTTGTTTGCCAATTTTTGCTCATACAGTGAGGAAAATAAGTATTTGAACACCCTGCTATTTTGCAAGTTCTCCCACTTAGAAATCATGGAGGGGTCTGAAATTGTCATCGTAGGTGCATGTCCACTGTGAGAGACATCATCTAAAAAAAAAAATCCAGAAATCACAATGTATGTTTTTTTAACTATTTATTTGTATGATACAGCTGCAAATAAGTATTTGAACACCTGAGAAAATCAATGTTAATATTTGGTACAGTGGCCTTTGTTTGCAATTACAGAGGTCAAACGTTTCCTGTAGTTTTTCACCAGGTTTGCACACACTGCAGGAGGGATTTTGGCCCACTCCTCCACACAGATCTTCTCTAGATCAGTCAGGTTTCTGTGCTGTCGCTGAGAAACACGGAGTTTGAGCTCCCTCCAAAGATTCTCTATTGGGTTTAGGTCTGGAGACTGGCTAGGCCACGCCAGAACCTTGATATGCTTCTTACAGAGCCACTCCTTGGTTATCCTGGCTGTGTGCTTCGGGTCATTGTCATGTTGGAAGACCCAGCCTCGACCCATCTTCAATGCTCTAACTGAGGGAAGGAGGTTGTTCCCCAAAATCTCGCAATACATGGCCCCGTTCATCCTCTCCTTAATACAGTGCAGTCGCCCTGTCCCATGTGCAGAAAAACACCCCCAAAGCATGATGCTACCACCCCCATGCTTCACAGTAGGGATGGTGTTCTTGGGATGGTACTCATCATTCTTCTTCCTCCAAACACGTTTAGTGGAATTATGACCAAAAAGTTCTATTTTGGTCTCATCTGACCACATGACTTTCTCCCATGACTCCTCTGGATCATCCAAATGGTCATTGGCAAACTTAAGACGGGCCTTGACATGTGCTGGTTTAAGCAGGGGAACCTTCCGTGCCATGCATGATTTCAAACCACAACGTCTTAGTGTATTACCAACAGTAACCTTGGAAATGGTGGTCCCAGCTCTTTTCAGGTCATTGACCAGCTCCTCCCGTGTAGTTCTGGGCTGATTTCTCACCTTTCTTAGGATCATTGAGACCCCACGAGGTGAGATCTTGCATGGAGCCCCAGTCCGAGGGAGATTGACAGTCATGTTTAGCTTCTTCCATTTTCTAATGATTGCTCCAACAGTGGACCTTTTTTCACCAAGCTGCTTGGCAATTTCCCCGTAGCCCTTTCCAGCCTTGTGGAGGTGTACAATTTTGTCTCTAGTGTCTTTGGACAGCTCTTTGGTCTTGGCCATGTTAGTAGTTGGATTCTTACTGATTGTATGGGGTGGACAGGTGTCTTTATGCAGCTAACGACCTCAAACAGGTGCATCTAATTTAGGATAATAAATGGAGTGGAGGTGGACATTTTAAAGGCAGACTAACAGGTCTTTGAGGGTCAGAATTCTAGCTGATAGACAGGTGTTCAAATACTTATTTGCAGCTGTATCATACAAATAAATAGTTAAAAAATCATATATTGTGATTTCTGGATTTTTTTTTTTTTAGATTATGTCTCTCACAGTGGACATGCACCTACGATGACAATTTCAGACCCCTCCATGATTTCCAAGTGGGAGAACTTGCAAAATAGCAGGGTGTTCAAATACTTATTTTCCTCACTGTATGTTAAATAAAGTATGTTTTGTCAAAAATAAAGTCATCAAATAATATGTTATTAGTGTTTTTTCCAATGTAGCCTATATAGGCTATATTCAAAGTAATGAATCCTTAACTTTGAAATATGTATGTTAAAATGTATACTTTAGTTTTTACAAAGAAAGATTACATTTGAATTGTTGTAATTGTAACCTTTTTAATAAAAAATATATTTACAAGGTATATGTAAACAAACTATTAAAAGGTAAATATAAGCCTTTTCTTTAAATACTTTTTATTGTGTTTTATTAGTGACAAATTTGGGGAGAGGATACATATTCTAAAACTGAAAATACAGTATGAGAATTAACTGCACAATTACTAGACATGTTTTCCTTGGATATTTTGCAAGCACAATTTGTGGGAAAATAAAAATAACTTGAGATGCTTCTAACTGTGAACCAATTTGGTAGAATATATATATCATTCTGATATGATTATTTTTTTTTTAAATCAATGTTGGAAACCGTTGTGCAGCTTAATATATTTTTATAACCAATGATACGTTTTTTTCAGGATTCTTTGAATACAATTTTGACTGCAATCAACAATTTTGATTATTTATTTTGCTCACATTTGATTTGCTTAGAGCCCGCATCAACGGGGCATAAGCATTTACTGTGAGATACCTGCCTTTACTTTTGTTTATTTATCGCTCACAATTGCTTTGTTTATAGCCGACTGATTATTTTTTTATTTTGCTCACATTTGATTTGCTTAAAGCAAATTTAGAACATTTAGTTCCTCCACATAGAGGAATTACAATAAAACAGATTGAAAAACAAAACCTTTGAATATCCTCTCATTCTTTGTTCTTTGTTCAGGCTGCCTCACTTGATGGCCCATTAGCCATTGGGGGAGTGTCTATAGCCGCTTTCCGACCGGAGGAACCTTTTCACAGTTCCTAGAACTATTGGCTAAAGTACCCGGATGTCGGCGTGTTCGCACCGCAGGAACTAGGAACGATTTTAGTTCTAGGAACTCCATTTGTAGGAACTAATTTGGGTCCTACTTCAGAGTAGGGTCTAAACCAGCACTATAGGAACTACCCGTGACGTTAGTGTACGCTGATTGACCGAACGCACGCGGAACACCAGCACCCGCCATTTTTAAAACAGCTAGAATGTAAACACACAGATTATAGCCTATATATTTACTCCAGAAACTAACTATACAAACATGGAAAACAGTGATAGATGGGTCTCTAAACCTTTATGCTGAAGAGAAAATCCAACGCAACTTTGAGGGGACCAAGCCAAACATAATTATGTTTATCTGCCCAGCTAGCAACACTGGACATCAACCACACGGCATAGGCTAATAACCTTTTTTCATATACTGTCTACTTTCTATAACAGTTCTATCTAATAAGATATTAAACAGTACTGTTAGACAGATCGCTAACTAATAAACACAGAGAATGCGAGCATTGTTTGCTCTGGCGTTCTCAGCGCCGCCAAAATAAAGGTGGGTCGCACCGTCAAAATAAAAGTCACCGTGCTTGCGTCACTCCCTTACCCCTCCTACCAGTTCCTATGGCCACTTGGCCAGTGCGAACGCAAACAGCAAAACCGAGTTTGGGGGAGAGTAGTTCTTAGAACTGTTTAGAAGTGGACAGTTCCTAGAACTAAGTTCCTAGAACTACTTGGTCGGAAAGCGGCTTATGTCACACCCCTGGTCTAAATCTCATTAATATTGATAGGCCATTACCACTCCCACGCATAAACCTCTTCTGACAAAAAAACGGACTTACAAAGTTTAAATCAATGTATTGTTTTTATGTGAACGATTAGGCAGGATGATTTTCAGATCATTTTGAAGAAAAAACTCTAGGCGACAACATCCATTAGTCAAAAGTCTTATTGACACATATTTAGTATGTGTTTTGTGGCCTTATTTCAGAAACTTTAGTTTTTAGTTTTTTCAATAACCATGCATAAACATTATTCTCTCAAAAATACAAACATGAACATATATGTTGCTCACATATTATGGTAGCCCTGTTTGTGCTAAATAGAGTGTAATTACACCTTTGCCATTAATATGTTTATAAGCAACTGAAAAAAGCACAAATGTCAGGGCATGTCAGAACATCTCAAGGACCCCAAAAACACCTCAGACCCCAGAGGGTTAAGTAAAAACTGCCTGAGAAAAACGCGTTGCCCAGATTCAGTATCCGCGGTCAGATGAGATGTTGTCAGGTTATACGCCAGCGTCATTATTCTAACGTTCTTTTCAAAGTCTCTCACCTCAGAAAAACAAACTTTCCTGCCCTGGCAGCTGTTATACTGAGCTTGTAGCGTGCACTCTTCAACAGCATGCACGAATGCGGCAGCGCACGACTCTTACTAGATAAATATTGTTTTAGAAAAATATATTTCTAAAAATACTCTTTTAGAAATTGGGTCAAATCTGAATAGGTGATTTGATTTGAAAAACTCAGCCAATCAGAATAGTTTCTCTCTTTTTGTGCACCTTCAAAACACAAATCTTTTATTTTTTTCATTCTGTAATGCTTTTCATGATTTTCCTTGAAGAATTTGAGAGATTTGCTATTTCAAATCTAATTATAAATGTTCACAGTCCAAAGCCACGTTTAATATGCGGTTTCGAGAGTGTGCGGCTTCCTGGCAGAAATGGAAATGTGACAATGTACGATCACGGACCAGTTAAAACTCATGGAAGAGATACATTTTTAGTGTGCTGCTTGTTGCATTGTGTTTGATTAGGAAAGCAGAAATTTGAAAGCCTCAAAAGACTTAGGTATATCTTATATGAGGCTAAATATTTATAGTGCTTTATTTGTGTGAAGTCACTATGCTTTCAATGTATTGGAAAGAGCTGCATAAACATTTAAAAGAAAAATATTTTATGGCCCACAGAAGATAGTACTAGTGGTTTATAGGGGTTTGGTATTAGGGTTAGTAAGAGATTTTTGGGTGAACTAACGTATTGCTGACAGATGCAATATTCCTCCTTTCCAATGACAGAAGATGCTAGCAAATGTATTTACAGACATTACAGAGGAAAAGTGTAAACAGATTTTTCTGTGGGATTACAGTGATAGTTGTTTATTAATAAAGACAATAAAGGAAAGCAAAAGAGTGTCTAATAAACTGTTACTATATGCAGGGAAAACAGGAATGAGGAACAACACTAAGAATAAGGGCTACAGCAAGTGGTCATGGAGGACACTAACATTTATAATTTCTATTTAAGCTGCTGATTTTTTTCTTCTTCATACTTAGAAGCAAACCTTTTCATTTTATAACTGAGGTAAAAGTGCCATCTAGCATGGATTAATATAAGACAAGCTTTCATGCAGAAATGCATTAATGAATTTTAAATTTGGCTAGCAGTCAGTCATAAGGACACTTTAGGATTTACCTGTATTTTCTGTACTGATGGAGTTTTGACCCGGCTCAGTGGTCCTCGAAAACCAGTTTAAATGACATTTCTGAGATCAGGCGTATATGATATCTTTATGTGAGGAAGAGACCAAAATCTTTCACTGATAATCTTGCATTCCGCCAACACTCAAAAAAATAAGCTGTTGAATGAACTTGATTAAATTAAGGAAAACTTTTCCACGAAAATGAATTACATTTTTCCAACAAAATCGAATTTGTTCGAAATGATTTGTTGTAATCTTGTTGAATGAACTTAAATTAATTTAGTCATTCCTGCTAGAAAAAGTTTTGTCAGGTGGACTACATTTAATTTTTGCCCTGCCTAAAATCGCCAACATTATAATTTTAGCTAATTTGACTCTACAGTTATTTCCAATGATAGAAGCTACTAGTGTTCAATTTAATTAAAACCATCTTTTACAGAGTAATATTGAATATTACTTATGCAGGTCTGCGATTGAGGTTTAATGCATGTATAGTGTATGAGTGCCCACAGCCCTAAACTAAACACAGTCGCCACTCTTCTGCATAATGTTAACCACAAAATTCAAAAACATTACAGAAAGTCCTCTAAGTTTCTAACATAACTGAATATTAAACAGTTATGCAAGAACATTAACTAACAACATCTTTCCATTTACAGAAAAACACATAAAATAACACTTTAACCCCTAAATTTACCCTCCTAATGCAGTCCCTTGCAAAGCATGCTGGGAACTACAGATCCACTGCCCAGTTAGTTGTCAACAAAAATGATTCATGTAGTTTTCACACAAATTAAGTAAGTAAACTTCAGTTTTAAATATATTAGGTTGATTGAACACAATTAAATTAAGTTGTGACAAAATATTAAACAATTGTGTTACTTTTGCTTATTTTAATTAATTAAATTTAACAAGAGGCAAACAAATTTTTTTTTTGAGAATAATTTACATTTCAGAATATGTAAAAGCTTAATTTGTGCGATTTTAATCCAGTTTTGTGTAAATATGTCTTTTGGTTGTCCAATCACATAATGGGCCCTATCTTGCACCCAGCACAATTGACTTTGTACACCAACGCCTGTTTCATTCCTATTTTGCACCCGTCACACAGCGGACTTTTCCCTCAGCAGACGCACGTCAGTAATTAGGAAATGAACTTCAGGGGGCGGTTCAGCGAAAAGAGGTGGCGTGTTCCGGCGCAAACGTTCCCTGGTGCTATTTTCCAGTTTCAGAAAACAATTACGCCACAGACCAGGAAAAAACTAGTCTAAAGTCAGTGGCGCGTTTTCAGTGGCACGTTCAGATGCTATTTTAAGGGCGCATGCTTGGCCACAATGTAGCGTGTGCACAACGCGCATACACTTTGCTTCTCTCATCTACACAGCTGCAGCAGTTGACATTTTTGCAAACCATACATAATTACAAGGAAAAATATTCCTCAAAAAAATGTGAAAAAATAGGCATAAATCTAGCTTACACATTTACCCAAATGATTATAAGCCTGTTTAACAGAAGCTTATTTGGGTGTTCTCCCATCCCCATACAATGTCACTTCTCTGTCTTTTAAGGCCCTGACGAGAACGTCGGTCTCCTCGGCTGTGAACTGCTCCTGGCGTGCGCCTGGCAAATTTGCCGTTATAATAGCAATCCGCCATGGAACAAGCGCGCCTGCTTTTAAAGGGAATGTGAGATGACGCTGTGATTGGTTTATTGCACGTTACGCCCAAACCACACCTATGAGTAATGTAGCTACTTCAGACCAACCCATTTTAGATTTGCGTCGGGCGCCGAGATCCGCCCATAAAGTTACTTGCGTTTTCGCGTTTGATACTTGCGTTTCAGAATGGGATACAGTAATTTTTTATTTAAATTAAATGTGCACAATGTGCAGTACACACAATATGGAGACAGCATACTATAGAAATAGCATGAATAGTACACATTAGTATGCCATTTCAAACACAGCCAAACTTCATTTGTTATAGTGACAGTACCAAATTTGAACATTTGGAAGAGCTTGAAATGAGATTTGACACCTAGGAATTCATCTAGGTATTATCCACCGGGAATAATGAGAAGGCACTGGGACGATAATATTGTTTTGTTTAGTCGGTGACACTTCATTTTGATGGTCCCGTTTGAACATCCTGTTGACTATTAGTAGTGTTGCACCTATGTGTCAACTAACTCTCATTAAAGTATTAGTAGACTGTCTGCTTAATATCTGCCAACACGTTATTGTGATGATCCTCCAACAGACACTCTACTGAAAGTAACTTTGCAACTACAACTACATGTCAACTTATTCTAACTCTAACACTACCAGTCTACTAATACCCGACTAACACTCTAATGAGTTAGTAGACATGTAGATGCAACATTACTTACAGTCAACAAAATGTGTTAAAGGGACCATCAAAATAAAGTGAAACCATTTAGTCTATTAGTTGATATTGGGAGTCTTAACTTCTTCAACAGACAGAGCAACAATTTTTTGGCAATGGTCTGAATGTTTAAAACGTTTTCATAAGATTGTCAGTCTGTGCACATACACTAAAGAAAAAAAGAATAGAGCTAATATAAATCACATAAAAGTTATAAGCAATCCTAATATATATAATATAAAATATATATATTAAACAAAGGTAAGCTTAGCCACCTTTGTAGCTAAACGTGTAATGTAAATTATATGTACAGTACTGTGCAAAAGTCGTAGGCATGTTAATATCTGTTGGTGTTAATATCTGTTATATTATGTTAATATAATTGTAATAATCCAGTGAGATTTCTGTATGCACAAGGAATCTGACAACAGCCAGGATGATCTGATCTCACCATCATAGATTACTGTGATTGTCTGTGATTACATGAAGAAACAGAAAAAACTTAGACAAACTAAATCCAGAAGAACTGCGGGAACGTCTCCAAGATGCTTGAAGAAACCTTCCTGCAAAGCTACAGTACTGTGAAAAGTACTGGCACTTGTGTTAAAATGCTGTAAAGTGAGAATGCTTTCAAAAATAAAATCACAAATTGAATTTATTTATGATTTAACTTCTATTAACTAATTCAAATCAATATATGGTGTAACGACCCTTTGCGTTTAAAACGGCTTTTGTCCAGGTACACTTGCGCATAGTTTTTCAGGTAGCTTTGCAGGAAGGTTTCTTCAAGCATCTTGGAGACGTTCCTGCAGTTCTTCTGGATTTAGTCTGTCTCAGTTTTTTCTGTTTCTTCATGTAATCACAGACGGACTCGATGATGGTGAGATCAGGGGCCTCATTTATAAAGCTTGCGTACGCACAAAACGGGGCTGAAAACATGCGTACGCCAGTTCCTGCGCAAAAGGTGGGATTTATAAAGAAAAACTTGACGGGAAAATTTGCGCACCTGCACGCAAACTCTGACCCATGCGTACGAACGTTTTGGAGATGGAGCACTTTGGCGACACCGATGGTGAGCTGGAGTTAAATGTATTTTTGGTCACTTTTATACAGAAAATCTAAAGAAAATTAAACATATACAGAAAGATTATACAAATACAATTTCAATCACCAAGCCTGTCACTTGAAGCAAACATCCATTCCTTCTTAAATGTCCGTGGCAGCGAGCGTGTTGAGCCGTTTAGTGAAACTGACGCAAATAACAGTTTAAATAAATAAAATACTTCTGATATAAACATTTATATTAAATATGCCATTCAAATTAATGGAGTTAAACACTTAAACATGAAATCATTAGGCTACTGAAGTTACAACATTTTTTAAAATTCAATCATTATAAATATTTGTTGTGGATGCGATTGTTTTTGAACACTTTTCCTGTGGCGTGCTTTAATGTTTTAACCACAGAGATAATTGCTTATCATGATAATACCAGATTGTCTGAGAAAATAGTTTCGTGCAAATAATGCCCAAGGCCTATCTGTTTCCATTAAAAATATAAATCAATTAAAAATACAATTCGGCAAGTGGAAAAGATTGAGAAAAACTTTCTCTGAAATGTATTTTACACTATTTGATTTATGTAGGCTATTCAAAAACAAGGCAAGGATAGACAACTACTTGATTTGTATTAATGTAATGTTTCTTGTACCGTTTATATCATTTGCATATGATTATTCATCCACGTGATAACGTTTAAGTTATCACGTGGATGAATAATCATATGCAAATGATATGTAGATGAGGATCTGCATAGTAAAACTAGGCGTTGTAAGCTCCATATATGGTTATTTTGGGTGGAGACGCATGTACGCACAATCTTCCGCTGACTGGGATTTATAAAGTGAATTCTGCGCAGGTTCTGGTGTACGAACGGTTTTATAAGTCTGAATATTTTTTTGCGTACGCCATTTTTGGCTTTCGGGCGCACGTGCACTTTTAGTAAGGTTCCTACGCACAGTTTTATAAATGAGGCCCCAGATCATACCGGCTGTTGTCAGACTCCTTGGGTACACAAATCTCACTGGATTATTACAATTAATGGCAAAAAGAATGTTTGGAAATGTAAACTGATATTTCCTACTAACACACTACAGCAAAAGATATAAATAACTGACTTAAAACCTTTTTTATACTAGGTATTAACATGCCTAAGGCTTTTGCACAGTACTGTATATCCCCAAAATAGCTAAGGTTCTGGTAAGGACAATAAATACATTCATACAAATGTTGTCCAACACAAACAATTGTGAAATAGACACAACTGCCCATTTGTCTTACATAACAGCACACTGAGGACATTTGAAATAAACCAACAAAACTGAAACTAATACAATGACTAATATTCTGTTTTCATACCAGAGCACCCATGGCTCTACAGTCCCACTCCCGCATCATGCAGGAAGACTGGAAATACCGACAGATTTTTTCAATCACTGGCCAAGTGTAAGGTAGATAGGGAAAAGAAACTCAGATGACAGGAGAAGAGTGGTATCTGCACAGTGTTTGGGAGTGTGAAAGCAAACCTCGTGTGGTGGGCAGCATGTCGGACAGCCCCTGCCATGCTGTGACCATCTCTGGATTCCTCTGGTCAGCAAAGTTCTTCCAAATTCGCAATGCTCCGTCATCTGCAAAAAAGTGGCATGGTGAAAGTCAGCACAGAAACTGACAAAGATGAGAACCATTCAAAGTCTGGGTCAACATGATTGATAGGTGAACAGACCAGTAGCAGTGAGGAGGAGAGAGCAGTCATGCCCATTAAGATACTCCATGGATGTGATACGCGTGTACCGTGGGTTCCCATTGTAGAAATAATCCAACCTCTCTCCTTTCTCCCAGTCCCAAAAACTGCACACACACAGAGAATACAATTTAAATACAATTCACTATGCTTCTCTATGCACAGCTAACGTGAGTTCAGCAAGAAAATTAGCAGTATGGACATGTCAAACACGAACAAGCCAAATACATGTCTCTAATGACCAGATAACATTACGTGTTACAAATTATACATAATATATAATGTATTTCATTACAAAATGTAACTATCCAGATTATTAAAAACAGTTGCAAATAATCCTGAAAAAAAGAAACTTACACAACGATTTCAAGATTGATAATAATAATTAATGTTTTTTGAGCATCACATTAGTATAAGAATGATTTCTGAAGGATCATGTGACACTGAAGACTGGAGTAATGATGCTGAAAATTCAGGTTTGGATCACAGGAATTAATTAGATTTAAAATTTTAATTTAAATTTCAAATATAAAATAGTTATTTTAAATTGTCATACTATTTAACAATATTACTGTTTTTTGTTGTATTTTTAATCAAATAAATGCAGCCTTGTGAGCACAAGAGACTTTTTATTAAAAACAAAATATCGTACCTATGTATGTATGTATGTATGTATGTATGTATGCTGTTTTTTGCTGTTATGGTCTGTAAGGACCTTTGAAATAACTGAAATCATTTGGCGAATGATATGGAACTATAGTCCGGTCAAGACCTGCCTGGAACTACTTTAGCCATGTTCTATTAAATTCTATCCAATTCTATTAAAACTAATTCAGTCATTTATTTATATTGTCATCAGTCAGAAATGTTCTGTTACATGCTTCAAAATGTTTTAGCAATATATACATATATACAGTGGGGAGAACATGTATTTGATACACTGCCGATTTTGCAGGTTTTCCTACTTACAAAGCATGTAGAGGTCTGTAATTTTTATCATAGGTACACTTCAACTGTGAGAGACGGAATCTAAAACAAAAATCCAGAAAATCACATTGTATGATTTTTAAATAATTAATCTGCATTTTATTGCATGACATAAGTATTTGATCACCTACCAACCAGTAAAAATTCCAGCTCTCACAGACCTGTTAGTTCTCCACTCATTACCTGTATTAACTGCACCTGTTTGAACTCGTTACCTGTATAAAAGACACCTGTCCACACACTCAATCAAACAGACTCCAACCTCTCTGCAATGGCCAAGACCAGAGAGTTGTGTAAGGACATCAGGGATAAAATTGTAGACCTGCACAAGGCTGGGATGGGCTACAGCACAATAGGCAAGCAGCTTGGTGAGAAGGCAACAACTGTTGGCGCAATTATTAGAAAATGGAAGAAGTTCAAGATGACGTCAATCTCCCTCGGTCTGGGGCACCATGCAAGATCTCACCTCGTGGGGCATCAATGATCATGAGGAAGGTGAGGGATCAGCCCAGAACTAGACGGCAGGACCTGGTCAATGACCTGAAGAGAGCTGGGACCACAGTCTCAAAGAAAACCATTAGTAACACACTATGCCATCATGGATTAAAATCCTGCAACGCACGCAAGTTCCCCTTGCTCAAGCCAGTGCATGTCCAGGCCCGTCTGAAGTTTGCCAATGACCATCTGGATGATCCAGAGGAGGAATGGGGGAAGGTCATGTGGTCTGAGAGCTTTTTGGTCTAAACTCCACTCGCCGTGTTTGGAGGAAGAAGAAGGATGAGTACAACCCCACGAACACCATCCCAACCGTGAAGCATGGAGGTGGAAACATTCTTAGGGGATGCTTTTCTGCAAAGGGGACAGGACGACTGCACCGTATTGAGGGGAGGATGGATGGGGCCATGTATCGCGAGATCTTGGCCAACAACCTTCTTCCCTCAGTAAGAGCACTGAAGATGGGTCGTGGCTGGGTCTTCCAGCATGACAACGACCCGAAACACACAGCCAGGGCAACTAAGGAGTGGCTCCGTAAGAAGCATCTCAAGGTCCTGGAGTGGCCTAGCCAGTCTCCAGACCTGAACCCAATAGAAAATCTTTGGAGGGAGCTGAAAGTCCGTATTGCCCAGCGACAGCCCCGAAACCTGAAGGATCTGAACAAGGTCTGTATGGAGGAGTGGGCCAAAATCCCTGCTGCAGTGTGTGCAAACCTGGTCAAGAACTAGAGGAAACGTATGATCTCTGTAACTGCAAACAAAGGTTTCTGTACCAAATTTGAAGTTCTGCTTTTCTGATGTATCAAATACTTATGTCATGCAATAAAATGCAAATGAATTACTGTGATTTTCTGGATTTTTGTTTTAGATTCCGTCACTCACAGTTGAAGTACCTATGGTACAAATTACAGACTTCTCCATGCTTTGTAAGTGGGAAAACCTGTAAAATCGGCAGTGTATCAAATACTTGTTCTCCCCACTGTATATATATATATATATATGTATATACATATACATATACATATACATATACATGTATACATATACATACATACATACATACACATACATACATACATACATACATACATACATACATACATACATACATACATACATACATACATACAGAGCAATGCATAAGTGAATACACCCATGCCAAAGTTGACTAAAAAGAGGAATAAAAAATCATATTTTGGAAATTGAACTTAATGCCTTAATTTAAAAAATTAGGAAAAATCCAACCTTTAAGGACACCAATTTTCTTTGTGAATGAATAATGTATCGTAAATAAATAAATGTTCTTCCTTAAAATACATGGTGCATAAGTGAGTACACCCCTATGTTAAATTCCCATAGAGGCAGGCAGATTTTTATTTTTAAGTATTTTTTTTTTAGGATACTATGCATCCTGATAAAGTTCCCTTGGCCTTTGGAATTAAAATAGCCCCACATCATCACATAGCCTTCACCATACCTAGAGATTGGCATGGTTTTATTTCAGTTAGCCTAAAAGCTAGTTTGATTTGCATTGAGAGATGGTCTTATGGAAAGTACCCCATGCCAATCTCTAGGTATGGTGAAGGCTATGTGATGATGTGGGGCTATTTTAATTCCAAAGGCCAAGGGAACTTTATCAGGATGCATAGTATCCTAAAGTTTGTTTAAAAAAAATTTAACATAGGGGTGTACTCACTTATGCACCATGTATTTTAAGGAAGAACATTTATTTATTTACGATACATTATTCATTCACAAAGAAAATTGGTGTCCTTAAAGGTTGGATTTTTCCTAATTTTTTAAATTAAGGCATTAAGTTCAATTTCCAAAATATGATTTTTTATTCCTCTTTTTAGTCAACTTTAGCATGGGTGTATTCACTTATGCATTGCACTGTACATGTATGTATGTATGTATATATGTGTGTGTATGTATATATATATGTGTGTATGTATGTATGTATATATATATATATATATATATATATATATATATACATACATACATACACACATATATATATACATACACACACATATATACATACATACATACATACATACATACATACATATATATATATATATATATATATATATATATTAACACACACATATACACACACACACACACATACATATATATATATATATATATATATATATATATATATATGTATATATATACACATGTATATATACACAAAATGTTTTAGCAAAAAACTATAATATATATATATATATATATCATTTTTTGCTAAAACATTTTGAAGCATGTAACAGAACATTTCTGACTGATGACACAAATAAATGACTGAATTAGTTTCAATAGAATTGGATAGAATTTAATGGAACATGGCTAAAGTAGTTCCAGGCAGGTCTTGACTGGACTATAGTTTCATATCATTCGCCAAATTATTTCAGTTATTTCAAAGGTCCTTACAGACCATAAAAGCAAAAGAACCAAAATCCACAATGACACTGACCAAGCAGTTTTTTATTTACAGACAGCATATAGGCCTACTCTCTTTCTCCCGCTCTCTCTCACCCACTAAAACACACACACAATCAGTATGGACACACTTACACAGAATCGTGTTGCCAGAGCTGCTCTGACAATTTTAGCAGTAAATTGTTAAAGTTAAATAGTTAAAAAACAACTTAAAAGCTACATGCCATTTCTAACTAGCGAGGAAATGACGGCATAAATGGTCCTTGGAGCAGATAAACTTACAATTTCACTATTAGTAGAGACGCTGGTGCCGAACACTGTTGAGAGATGCACAGACTCAGGTAATTCACACACGCTTGAAAACTCTCTCTCTCTCTCTCTTTCTCTCTAATAACTGCATTAGTCTACTATCAATGGATCAAGCCTCCGTTACTAGCTCTAAAATTACCTTTTGGAATTAGCAACGGAGGCTTGGTACTAGATATGTAAGAAGTTAGTCCTATACACGATCGCTTTAAGGACAAAACCTGACAAATGTCTTGAAATACATCATCTGAACAATGTTTTGAGGTGTGGTAACTGTAGTATAAGCGGAATAATTGACTGCAGGCTGTCAAATTATTGAAAAATAATTAGCTTATTTTTAATAATAATCCGTGTCATGGCCGCATTATCACCCCAGGTGAGGATTATTTTTTCCAATAATTAAAGCCCCTTCGTCACCAATTATTCCTTACTTGCACTACAGTAGTAAAATGACAGTGCTGTCTTGATTTCTTTTTCTTCACTTGCAAGAGTTAAACCCTCAAGCTTTGAATTTTGGTGGAAAACTACAGTTTAAGTTTCTGTGACAACAGATTTATAAACATTATCTCATCTACAAACAGTAGTGAATGATGTAGTGGAAATAATGTGAATGTGAAAAAGCATAACTGGTGCATGTTATGTTCCCAAATGCAGAGATTTTACTGTGAACCAGCCTCCCTGAGATGGGATAAACGCAGGGTTATGAGCTGCTTGCGCAAACACAGTGCAGCACTTTGCTTTGAAACATGCAGCACAATAGACAATATACTTATTTAATTAAAACACAGACTTTCATGATTTGATAAGCACATTTACCCATATTGCAAGCTCAGTTTTTGTTCGATTTACAGGTGCTTTGCCAAATCAATGGCACAAAACACAACTTTAGAGATCTGTTATTAGAAGAGTAAATATATTTTCAATTCATTATAAAACTGTGGCGGGACAGATTAGGGAGTGGCGAGTAATTCATGGACAACACTGCTCATGCTCTCTAAGATTATTATTCACATTGCCACTAATGATGTTTGACTTCGCCAGTGGGAGATCACTAAAATTAATGTTAAAGAGGTGTGTGAACTCGCAAGTATGATGTCAGGCACTGTAATTTGCTCTGGCCCCCTTCCTGTTTGCCGGAGTGATGAGATACTTAGTAGACTGTCCTCACTCAATGGCTGGTTGTCTAAGTGGTGTCCGCAAAATAATATAGAATTCATAGACAATTGGAAAAGTTGGTATTTGGTATGGTATTCATCCCTCCTGGGATGGTGCTGCTCTTCTCTCTAGTAATATGGCACATAGTCTTAGAGCTCAAGCATGAATTGGGGCTCAGGTCAGGAGGCAGACAGACTGGCTAAACCGACCGTCTGCTACCTGTCTCACGTCACTGAGGTCAGATAAATACCATCACATAGAGCCTTTTTCACCTAGATATCATCATATAGAGACTGTGTCTGTTCCCCGAATTAGGAAATACAAAAAAACTTCCAAACCCATCTAAGGGTAAAAATTTAAACGCAACAAATGTTCAACAAATAAAAAACAGATATAATACAAATGAGCAAATGATAAAGCACTTATTGTTAATGATATGATTACAGACTATAACCTAGATGTGCTGTGTTTGACAGAAACCTGGCTAAATAAGTCCACCCCACAAGATTACGGTTATAAACATGAACCTTGTCTGAAAGGCAAAGGGGAGGTGTTGCTGTAATTTATAGTAATATTTTCAGAATTACTAAGAAGTCTAGTTTCAAAAATAATAAACAGGCCACCAGGGCACCATACAGACTTTATCAAAAAATTTGCTGACTTTCAATCAGAGCTAGTACTGGCTGCAGATAAAGTCCTAATTGTTGGTGAATTAATATATAATTATGTAGATAACGAAAAAGATGCATTGGGATTGGCATTTAAAGACATTCTTAACTCTATTGGAGTTAAACAACACGTGTCAGGACCTACTCATTGTCGTAATCATACTTTAGATCAGGGGTGTCCAAACTCAGTCCTGGAGGGCCACTGTCCTGCAGAGTTTAGCTCCAACCCCAATTAAACACACCTGAACCAGATAATCAGACCTTGATTATCTGGTTCAGGTGTGTTTAATTGGGGTTGGAGCTAAACTCTGCAGGACAGTGGCCCTCCAGGACTGAGTTTGGACACCCCTGCTTTAGATCTAATATTATCACATGGAATCAATGTTGATGCCGTTGAAATTCTGCTGCAGAGCGATGACATCTCAGATCATTATCTAGTCTTGTGTAAACTTCATTTAGCCAAGGCTGCAAAGCCGACTCCGTGTTACAAATATGTTAGACCTATCACTTCTGCCACTAAAGATTGCTTTATTAATAATCTTCCTGATCAGTTTCATCATCTCAGCATCCCAGATAGCTTAGAAGAACTCGATATTGCAACAGAAACTCTCTCTTTTCCAGCACTTTAGACACAGTTGCTCCTTTGTGCTTAAAGAAGATTAAAGAAAATAGTCCAACACCGTGGTACAACGAGCACACTCAGGCACTTAAGAGAGCAGCCAGAAAAATGGAGCGCAACTGGAAGAAAACAAAACTAGAGGTATTTCGCATTTCATGCAAAGAGAGCACGATTGCATACAGAGAGGCCTTAAAACATGCTAGATCTGCTTATTTTTCAACCCTTTTAGAATAAAATAAACAAAACCCTAGGTATTTATTTGAAACAGTGGCTAATCTAATGAAAAATAAAGCTTTAAGCCCAGAAGTTTCCAAGCAGCACAGCAGTAATGACTTTATGAACTTCTTTACCAGGGACGTCACTAGGATTGGAAGACAGGGGGGGCTTAGCCCCCAGGGTATTTGTAACTTGTATTTGCAAAAACTTTGCACTCACATCTAGAGCTACACTTATGTCATGCTAATACCATTTCTTGTATTTTGCTTGTTCACTCTAGCTAGACTACAGTTTTCCATAGCAAACCAAAATATCCCATTTCCTTTACCTCAAGAAAACGTAGCTAAAGGTAAGCATCTTGGCGGCCCCTAATTTAATAACAAATTATCGTTGCGACGGAAGTGAATCAATCAAAACCAACTTTAGCTGTAAAATAACTTTATTAAAGAACCGCTATAAAGCCAAAACAATCTCTGTTACCTTAAATTATACATTTATCTCTGTAAAGCTGCTTTGAAACAATCTACATTGTTAAAAGCGCTATATAAATGAAGATGACTTGACTTGATTAAGCAGGTAATTATTTAAAAAAAAACTGTTTACTTAATCTTCCTTTCACCATTTCACCGTGTTTAACTGTGCGTTCACACCAAACGCGAATACCGCGTCAAATTCGCGTCTAGTTGGACGCTTGAACATTTTGAATCCATTCGTGCGTCCAGAGCGAAATTGACGCGCGTAAAAAGCAAAAGTTTGAAGCGAAATTGATGTGCGAATGAGGCGGATTCGCATCCACCGCGCCGCGCTAAACGCCTCATTCGCGCCGCAGGACCTCCAGACGCGCGTAAACGCGTCTTTTCATTGACATTGAACATTGAAATCACTCGCGCCAGACGCTCTATTCGCGTTTGGTGTGAACGCACCTTTGAGCGTATATCGGTGTGTGTGGGCGGGAGGGTGCATACTAGCGAGTTCAACTTCAGACCAAACTAGAGTAACGACGAGACGAGATGAATCCTCCAGTTACTTGCAGCGCTCCGGTCTACAACGCTCTGAAAGCTGCCACAGTTCACACCAATGCAACAAGACGGTGCGGTGCATGATCATCTTGATAGCACAACGAATCTTTGTACTTCTGTCCAACTTCCGACTTTTCGGCTATTTTTGTAGCTGGATATATATCATTTGTTGCGTCTAAATATGAATGAGGATATGGTTATTGATAATTCGAATTGTTATTGTTGTTCTTATTATCATTTAGGGGGGCTTAGGAATATTTTGGGGTGGCTCTAGCCCCCCTAAAATAGGCCTAACGACGTCCCTGTTCTTTACTTATAAGATTGATAATATCAGGGAGAAAATTATAACTATGCAACCGTCTACTACAGTATCGCATCAGGCAGTGCATTGTAGTCTCCCTAAGGAAAATTTTGATTCATTCATTACTATAGGAGAGGAAGAATTTTATAAACTCGTTAAATCATCTAAATCGACAACATGTATGTTAGACCCTATACCGACTAAGCTACTGAAAGAGATGCTTCCAGAGGTCATAGATCCTCTTCTTAATATCATTAATTCATCTTTGTCATTAGGACACATATCAAAAACTTTTAAGCTGGCTATGATTAAACCGCTTGTTAAAAAACACAACTTGATCCTACAGAATTAGTAAATAACAAGACGATCTCGAATCTACCTTTCCTGTCAAAGATACTAGAAAAGGCAGTATCTTCACAACTGTTCCTTTTTAGAAAGAAATTATATCTGCAAGGATTTTTCAATCAGGATTTAGACCGTACCATAGTAATGAGACAGCTCTCATTAGAGTCACAAATGATTTCTCTTATCTTTCGATCGTGGTTGTATCTCTCTATCAGTGTTCCTCGATCTTAGTGCTGCATTTGACACTATCGACCACAAAGTTATTTTATTATAGACTTGAAAATTATGTTGGCATTAGTGGAATTGCATTAGCATGGTTTAAATCATACTTATCTGACCATTATCAGTTTGTAGCAGTAAATGAAGAGATGTCTTATCGATCAAATTTCAGTATGGTGTACCACAAGGCTCAGTACTACGACCGTTTCTGTTCACTCTGTACATGCTACCCTTGGGAGATATCATTAGGAAGCATGGCATTAGTTTTCACTTTTATGCTGATGATACACATATTTCACATATGCTCTATATTTCTTCACACCCTGACAAAACTTACCAATTCACAAAATTAACGGAATGCATAGCTCAGGGGTTTTCAAAGTGGGGGCCGCCAGGGGGGCCGCAGCAAGTTGGAAAAAAAAAAGCGGAAAAAAAAGTTTAAAAAAATGTATATTTATATTAAATATTTGCTAATATGAGTATTGTTATGAAATAACATTATAATAATTTGTTGCATAGCCTTTCTGAACATTATACTTTTAATGTTAATCTTTTAGAGATTAACTGATTAATCGGCTAGTGACAAGAATTGGCCGATTTTCACGTGATTTTCAGTCTGATATATGCTGATTCAAATGCACTCGGGCGCCGCATGAATAACATCGCGCAACATCAGCATCACACATGCACACAGAACACACATGTAGGAAACCTTTGTGAATTACGGCCGTTTCAGACCGCGAGCGTCGCGTGAGCAGCGCAAATTTTTTCCGCCGTGCATGTTCAGTGAGTGTATTCACACCGCGAGCAGGAGCAGCGCGTGAGCGTCAAGCAGGAGCGTCGCATGAACAGTAGTGAAGCGGAGGGTTTCGGCGCCGAGTCTATTTTTGCTGCGCTGCTCACGCTCAATTAAAGTGAAGGCACACTTTTGATGGACAAAATAAATATGATTTCACACAAAAAGTACTACCTAAAATGCACATAATTTGCATGTATAGTGTGTTTGAACAAGAACTGGAGTAGGATTTTTGTCTTAAGACAAAAATATTTATAGAAAATGTATCCATTTAAACTTGTTTTTATTAATCAGTTTGGGTAAAAGTGGTGTTTTATTATATATATATATATATATAAAATATTTGTGTGTGCTGTAAAGTGGTTAGAAAAAATTAAATCAGAATCGGCTAAAATCTGTATCGGCAGGTCAAACTCAATGAAAATCGGAATCTGCCTTGAAAATTGTAATCGGTGCATCTCTATAATCTTTCTGATATCAAACACCATCACATAATCTGATCATCTGATGTACACCTAGATGTTTTATTTATTTATTTCTACACGTGCTGTAGTATTGTCGATGGGTTCAATAACACATCCTGCAAAAGGGGGGCCTTGGCCAGAACCTAGTGGTATTTGGGGGGCCTTGGCATGGAAAAGTTTGGGAACCCCTGGCATAGCTGATATAAAAAACTGGATGACTAGCAATTTCCTACTACTTAATTCTGAAAAAAACAGAGTTTCTATTTATTGGACAAAAAAACTTCCTCACGTAATAACCTAGAATACTGTCTAACATTTGATGGCTGCTCTGTCAAGTCCTCGTTGTCGGTTAGGAACCTGGGTATGCTCTTTGATACCAATCTTTCATTTGAAAGTCACGTGTCTAGTATCTGTAAAACCGCATTTTTTCATCTTAAAAATATATCAAATATATCATATGCTGTCAAATGAAAAATGCAGAACAATTAGTTCATGCGTTCATGACATCAAGGCTAGATTATAGTAATGCCATTATGGGTGGTTGCCCTGCACGCTTAATAAACAAACTACAGCTGGTCCAAAATGCAGCAGCAAGAGTTCTTACCAGAACTAGGAAGTATGACCATATTAGCCCGGTTCTGTCAACACTGCATTGGCTACCTATTAAACAACATATACATTTTAAAATATTGTTGATTACTTACAAAGCACTAAATGGTTTAGCTTCCCAGTACTTGAGCAAGCTCTTAACGCATTATAGTCTGTCAAGTCTATTGCGATCTCAAAATTCCGGCCAGTTGATAATACCTAGAATATCAAAATAAACTGCTGGCAGTAGATCTTTTTCCTATTTAGCACCAAAACTTTGGAACAATCTTCCTAACATTGTCCGGGAACTTTGAATGCACAGAGATACCGTGACAAGATCCTGAGGCCCATTGTTGTGCCATTCATCCACGACCATCACCTCATGTTGCAGCATAATGCACAGCCCCATGTTACAAGGATCTGTACGCAATTCTGTAGACTTTGACTAAAAACATCTCTCTGACCTAGCATAGACATAACACATAGACTTTTATAATTCAATGTTAGGCTGCATAGATTAGGTCAGCCGGAACCAGGAACACTTCCCATAAATCCTGATGTACTCGTTACATCATAAGAAGAATGGCGTCTACTCTAATATTAGTCTCTCTGTTTATCCCGAGGTTTACCACAGTCCGCCGGATCCAGGCTGTATCCAGATCTGATGAAGGACCTGTGCCTGGACGCGACGACAGCGCAGTCCTGAAATGTCAACTAGTCTCTCCCCTGTGAAGGCCTTCCTCCCCTCCCTTTACCTCTCTACAGATAAAGCGTTGTCGGGATAATTCGGATAATTAATAAAAAAGCAAGAAAAATTCTGTATTATAAATTTTAACGGTTAACAGGCCAGCCAAGTAGTATGCTGAGGGTTGATTTGTAAGGAAGGACTACACGCCTGCGCACATATATTCAAACGCACATAACTATAGACTGAACTCGTAATGTGCATGTGCACGCCATCGGCATTCTCACTGGTTCACATTTTTGAAGTTTGCACAGAAATAACTTCTTGTGTTAGCGGCCCCTAAGTTAATAACTAATGATCGTTGCGACGGAAGTGAATCAGTCAAACTAACTTTAGCTGGACAATAACTTTATTCTAGAGCTGCTATAAAGCCAAAACAATCTCTGCTACTTTAATTTCCTATTATCAATGTAAAGCTGCTTTGGAACAATTTACATTGTTAAAAGCGCTATATAAATGAAGATAACTTGACTTGACAATTCCTGGAAGCTGAAAACATCCCAGTTCTTGCATGGCCAGCATACTCACTGGACATGTCACCCATTGAGCATGTTTGGGATGCTCTGGATTGGCGTATACGACAGTGTGTTCCAGGTCCTGCCAATATCCAGCAACTTCGCACAGCCATTGAAGAGGAGTGGACCAACATTCCACAGGCCACAATCAACAACCTGATCAACTCTATGCGAAGGAGATGTGATGCACTGCGTGAGGCAAATGTTGGTCACACCAAATCCTGACTGGTTTTCGGTGTCGAACCAGGAAATATGACCATACTAGCTCAGTTCTCTCAACACTGCATTGGCTCTGTAACAATATTAGCTCAAAGGGGAAATATTAATAATAATTCATAGTTACCAATTATGATTAATTATTAATATTTGGGTCAGTTAATTAGATTAACTTTGAGGTAAGCTAACTTAATATTACAATTAATTAATCAGTTCCAACGAACTCCTTGATTATTAATTTATTCTTAGAACAATGTATCTTTCATGGTCACTGAAAAATAATTATTCCTTAGCTTGTACAGCACTTAGAGCATGTAACAAGATCAAGATCGTAAAAGGGACTTTGTATGCAAACAGAGAATCAGAAACCAAATGCATAATTGTGCACAAGTTTTATTAACTAAATCACAAACATGACTAAACTAAACAAACAAACAAACATACATACATACATTCATCCATACATGCATAGGTAAAGGGGGTGAGTGATGTGGAACCGGAAGCAGGAAATAGAACTATGGAAAAGATCTATTTAACATTGAGAAGAACCATAAGCTTATCATTTTCAGAGCACCTCATTAAATTGATACTTCCATAGTCAATTCTTGAAGTGGTTGAAGATTGGGTTCGTTTATGGGTCCGTGAGTGTCAAATGTCACTGTATAAGTTGCAATCGTTTCTTCTCCGCTGGATGGAGAAGATATGCTGGACTTTCGTGGTTAGTTCGACACTGTTCTCATGGCTGAAGTGCAGATTGTGGCCTGCCAGCCCTGGGCCGGAGAGGACACGCAGAGCAAATGGTGGGAGTTGTGATGGACTTCTTGTGCATTGAATGAAGATGTTGAACTCCTGAGGTTGTCCTTGATGCTGTTGTGGTGGAGAGAGAGTCCTCTCTCTCCGGATGAGCACATGGCTGTTGTGAGTCGAGGCCTGCTGGGCCCAGGGCGCTGAGAAGCGCTGAGAGAGGAGGCAGGGCTAACGGAACGGACTTTTAAAGCTTAACAAAAGGCACACCTTGCAGGCGGTCTTAAACCAATCAGAAAGGGGGAATTTCTGGCGGGAGTTTCCTTTGTGTGAAAGATTTACGACGCTGTCTCAAGTACTCTTTTCTGTTCATTAATACTCAGATAGATATAACAAATCCGCACTGCATTCTAAGAGAAGGTGATGTACATCAAAGCGTGAGTCATCAAATGAGGATTAATTAGATAGGAGACATGATACAGGTAAGGTTACATTGACCGTTGGTTGTATAATAAAATACATACCATGATGTATACATAATAGGACACAAAACATCACAATCATTCACACAGTTTCTGGGATGCACGTTCATTTCTAGATCAGTTCGTTTCTGATTAATGCAGCGAAGTCTGCATGGAAGATTGTTTCTCTCTTCCCATAGTCTCTCTCTTGCACATGCGGCCAAATTCTTTTGGATCGTAAAACTCTCTGTGTTTCCTGTAACAAGACACCGTCCTGCCAGTGCGTAAGCTTCACTTGTGATGTTAGTTTTTGGTGAAAGTTTCACAGTGAGTTTGCTGGATTATTCATTAAATAAATTAATTGTGTTTGTCCGATTGGTCCAGACGCTACAGCTCCCTATTAAACATCGTAGACATTTTAAAATCTTGCTAATTACTAACAAGAAATAAATGGTTTAGCGTAGTCAGCCGGATTCGGGTCGTATCCAGATCAGATGAAGGACCTGCGCTTAGACACGACCACAACGCAGCTCTGAAGTGTCAGCAGAGACCGTGTCAACTACACTATCCCTTACGAAGGACTCATAGACACTCTGTACAGATGTACAGATGAAAACATATAAAAATGATTCCCATTCACATGGATCTGCGAAAACGACTTAAAACGCTGTATTATGCATGCCAGACAATTGGCAAGGTCACTTTGTTAAGAAAGACTACGTGCACAGACATGCATTCAAACACGCATGCCTATAGACTAAACACATACTACGCATGTGCATGCTGTCACAGATTCACATTTTTGAAGTTTACATGGAGATGATAACAGTATTGCTTTCAAAACTCATTTTCAAAAACTTGCACTTTGAAACCTACTTCAAACTTTGTGTTCTCAGGCCACCAAAATGCCGTTGTCGTGTAAATAAACGGCCAGAATGCACAAAGTTTTCTGTTTTCAGTTGAAAATGATGTCATGTAAGTTAATAACTCAAGATATTTACAATGGAAATTAAACAACCAAACCATTAAGCTAGACAATGACTTTCTCCTAAAGCTGCTGTACAGCCAAAAAAATATTTGTTGCATTAATTTCCTATTATCACTGTAAAGCTGCTTTGAAAAAATCTGTATTGTAAAAAGCGCAATATAAATAAAAGTGACTTTACTATTTGCAATGCTATGAAAAGCATAGATACCCATCATCCCCTTATACACAAGTGTCATTATTTGAAAAATTCCAGTCACTCACCAGATTGAGTCTTTGTCAGCTACAGCAATGCAGGGGTTAAATGGATGAAACTTCACCACTGATGGCACTCCTGGGTTTCTATTAATGAAGATCTGATCATCTAACCGTGTCACTCCTAAAAACAAGAAGGATGGGTTAGTATTTTGATTATTATTAGAACATTTTTAATTAGTGAAATATTGAGCTTTACTAATAACCAAAGCAGTGTTTTGGTTTCTGAGGAAAGTGAATAAGGGTACTACAGTGTGAAGCTTACAGATTAGAAAAAAAAAAAAAAAAATGCATGAAGGAAACTCAGAGGGAATTGAGGATTTCATTCAGTTCCTTCAGCTAGACTGAATGAGGGCAGCCCCACTCTTGGTTTCAAAGGGGAGGATGACGGAGAGTGTGATGAAAGGAGAAAGACACACGAGCGTGAGCCGGATCCTCCGCTCTGACGCAATCAGTCCTGCTTACTTGTGCGTGTGTTCCGGCATTGACGTAAGCACATTAGCTATTCAGTTTGAGACTCTGCTGACTTAAGACAGGGAGCCAAGCACATTGCTTTCTTTTAAGCTTGAGGCTTTCACACAGAAAAACTACATCAAACAACTGTTCACCCAGTTCCACTTGTGAATTCCACATCATTATTACCCCTGAAGCATCTAATGTATAGACAGTCAGGGCATCTCTTCTAGAGGTTTACTATAGACTTAAGTCAAATGACATTAGCAACTGGAAGTTTGAGCTTTCAGGTTGTCTTTCAAACATTTATTCGGTATCTCACTAACAGAATAACCTCGGGCATGACCAATCCTGGAAGTACCAATAACACCATGGGCCCTATCTTGCACCCAGCGCAATTGACTTTGTACACCGACACGTCTCATTCCTATTTTGCACCTGACACACAGCGGACATTTCCCTCGACAGATGCACGTCGGTAAATTAGGGAATTAACTGGCGGTTCAGCGAAAAGAGGCGGCGTGTTCCGGCGCAAACGTTCCCTGGTGCTATTTTGCAGTTCCAGAAAACAATTCCGCCACAGACCAGGAAAAACCTAGTCTAAAGTCAGTGGCGCGTTCAGATGCTATTTTAAGGGCGCATGCTAGGCCATAATGTAGCGTATTGCACTATACTTTGCTTCTCTCATCTACACACAGACGCAGCAGTTGCCATTTTTGCAAACCATACATAATTACAAGGAAAAATATTCCACATGAGGGAAATCATTGTGGTGTGTCCATGAAGATGTGAAAAATAGGCATAAATCTAGCTTACACATTTACCAAAATTATTATACGCCTATTTAACCAAAGCTAATTTGGGTGGGTTTCTCCCATCACCATACAATGTCACTTTTCTGTCTTTTACGGCCCTGACGAGAACGTCGGTCTCATCGGCTGTGAACCGCTCCTGGCGTGCGCCTGGCAAATCCGCCGTTATAATAGCAATCCGCCATGGAACAAACGCGCCTGCTCTTAAAGGGTATGTGAGATGATGCTCTGATTGGTTTATTTCACGTTATGCCCATACCACACCTATGAGTAATGTAGCTAATTCAGACCAAACCCATTTTAGATTTGCATCAGGCGCAAGAGTTATTTATCCCGCCGGTATAATAGCAACAGCGCCCGAGATCTGCCCACAAACTTGCATTTCGTGTTTGATACTTGCGTTTCATATCGTTAAAATAGGGCCCCATGTCTGTAAGTCGACAGATCAATCATGACAGTGATGCAGGAGTCCTGCCTCCCTAATATGCATAACAGTCCCTACCTCATTCTCTTCCCTATGAAGATCTTTGGAAGCTATTCTTCAGCATGTTTTTCAAAAGAAGCTTAACTGTTATTAGACAAGCCGCCAAAGTACTTTGACAAATGCTGCTGTTTTTGATAGTGGGCATATTCACTGTCACTGTGAATATTATTTGTGCTAGGGATACCTAGATATTCAAAATGCTATGGATAATTCTCTTTCTAACAGTTATTTTATGGTGACTGCTAGTTCTGTAAGCAGTGGAGCAAGGGGGAAAAGAAGCCTTGCATTCATTGTTTTCACATCTAGGAAGTGTTGAACAAAGAGTCCTGTTCAGGTGGAGCTTGACCAACTTGAAATGTGGTCAAGCAGAAAAACTCTCAATTGATTGGCCGCCACAGCCGGTGGGGGCCAGGGAATGGACAGAGATTTGTATGATGGTAAAAGACTGCCGTCATATGCCCCGGTCATTAAACAGCTCATTCCAGCGCGTGTTTTAAAAAAACATGGTTTCATCTGCCTTAGCTTCACTGCCAGGACGCACTGAGCAGCCTTAGTTTTTCAGAAGATCTAAAGTTCCTCTGGCCTGGCAGTGAGGGTTCTTAATGCCACCTCTCTTATCACCTTCCTTCTATCCAAAATCAGCCAGGGTTATTGTCTGCAGTTTGCTTTAAAACTACCACTTTTCAACAGTGTAATGTCCACAGCACAGAAGATATTAGCTCAGGATCTAGAGGAAGAAATAGCCTATTTCCTGGTATTTTCTGTCCCATTCAGGATTTACAGAACACATACCTCAGAAAGTACAAGAGGTTAAACTAAAAAAAAAGAAAAAAAGTGAGAGTTTAAACTCAAGTGTTACAGGTTTGGCTCAGAGGGTAAACAAAATGATCCAGAGTGAAAGAGCAGATTTAACACGCTCTCTCATGCAGATGTGTTATGTTTTCTGCAGGAACTTTTAAATAAGGGCAGAGCCTTTTCTACTGTTTATCTTGCCGTGATTTCTGTTTGCCATGTGGGGATTGACAATGACATTATTTATTAAGTTTTCATAATTATTTTCTCTGTCCTGTTCACATATTGTGTTGCTATGTGAACAGAATGAAAGAGTACAATCAGTTATTTGTCTCATAGGCTGATTCTCAAAAGAGTAAACCTATATAACCTCAACACTTGTCCCATCTGGTAGTGGAAGCTATTATATTCAGTTAAAATAGCATGGGTCTTTATCCCCCAGAAGGGCTGCAGGCTCATTCTACCAGAGTTTTGGCTAACTGATGGGCATTATTTAAGGGTGTTTCAGTTTAGCAATTTTTAGTGGGGCAGCGAGATGGGCTTCGCCTCACACTTATGTGTTATGCTGTGATGTATATTAGGGAGGCAGTACTCTTGCACCACAGTAGTGATTGGTCTGACAACTGACAGACAAGGTTTTATTGGTGCTTCCAGGATTGGTCACGCTCAAGGCGATTAGCGAGATACCTCACTCGTTATCAGAGACCCGGGTTTAATAACCTAAAGATTTACACAGCTGAGGCTGTGAGGCTGCTCTGAGGTTGTTCCAAATTCTGTGTATACGTAATAATGCTGCATACAATTCGTTGTCCAAGTTGTTCTCCACCTCAGGCCCTAGTGTAAGTGGCTCTTGATGCTGCTTTGGTTAGGCGTAAATGAAATGCAGCATCAGTGCAGCTTTAAACTTGTCGTTTTCATAAGAGCATATATTTTAGTTTCATATTTGTATTTAGAATTTTCTAAAGTCTATATTCAAATTATTTCTGTATTCATATTTCCATATTTAAAACAAATTTTATAAGATTATTTCCGCAATTAATGTTGAACATTATTTCAGCAAAAGTAATTCCCTTGTGCGCCTGTTTAAATGCATTTTCAAGGAATATATGCTGCTTTATGGTGCCTTTGCAGTGTAACAAACTTTTTTTATTTGAAACATTTTGTGAAATATCAAGTAACTAAATATATAAATGAATGATAATGCAAGTAGTCTTTGCTGTCAGTATATAACAAATTCTGGAGTTCTACCTCTCTGAGTGATGTGTTGGCTTTGTCGGCGTACACGAGCGTTACGTAAGAATCTCCACTCCCTCTCCTTACGAACCTGACTCTCCAAATCATGCTCTTCTGGAATCTGAAAGAGAGATAAATCAATTCAATTTTCAAATAATGAAGCACCAAAAGGGTCACCTTGTTTAAAACCATAAACACATATAATTACAGACATGAACCTGGTTTTGACAGTTGTGAGTACAGAAACTAAGTAATTGTGTAAGAAAACACTCAAGACTAACAGTATCATCTCTCTAAAAAAGTGATCTCTACTGTGATCTCTCACACTCTCTTTATAGTTTCACACCAGTAATGACTTTAAGAATTTCTTTACTAACAAGATTGATACTATAAGAGAGAAAATTGTAACCATGCAACCATCTGCTACAGTATTGCATCAGACAGTGCTATAAAGAGCCCCTGATGAACAATTACATTTATTATTTGCTATAGGGAAAGAAGAATGGTCTAAACTTGTTAAATCCTGAAAATCAACAATATGTACAGTATGTTAGACCCTATACAGACTAAGCTACTGAAGAGATGCTTCCAGAAGTCAAAGATCTTCTTCTTAATTCATCATTGTCATAAGGATATGCAAACATTTCTAGCTGGCTGTAATTAAGCCACTTATTAAAAAAAAAACACAACTTGATCCTAAATAATTAGTTCACTACAGACCGATCTCCAATCTCCAATCTCGCCTTTCTTTCAAAAATACTAGAAAATGTATGTTCACAGCTATGTTCCTTTTTAGAAAAAATTGTATCTGCAAGGATTTCCAGTCATGATTTAGACTATAACATAGTACTGAGACTGCTCTCATTAGAGTTACATCCATCTTCTTCCGCTTATCTGGGGCCGGGTCGTGGGGGCAGCAGTCTAAGCAGAGATGCCCTGACTTCCCTCTCCCTAGACACTTCCTCCAGCATTTCTGGGAAGGCGTCCAGGAGGCATCCGGAACAGATGCCAGAACACCTCAGCTGGCTCCTCTCGATGTGGAGGAGCAGCGGCTCTACTCTGAGCTCCTCCCGAGTGACCGAGCTCCTCACCCTATCTCTAAGGGAGCGCCCAGCCACCCTGCGGAGAAAGGTCATTTCGGCCGCCTGTATCCGGGATCTTGTACTTTCAGTCATGACCCACAGCTCATGACCATAAATTACTTTATTCATTTGATTGTGATTGCATCTCTCTATTAGTGTTACTGGACCTTAGTGCTGCATTTGATACCATCGACCACAGCATTCTTCTGAATAGACAAAAATTACGTTGACATTAGCGGACTTGCACTGCCATGGCTCAAATCGTATTCATCTGACTGTCACCAATTTGTAGCAGTAAATGAAGAGGTATATTATTGATCACAAGTTTAATATGGAATACCGCAAGGCTCAGTACTAGGACCATTGCTTTTCACCCTGTAAATTAGGAAACATGGTGTTAGTTTTCATTCTGATACATACATAAAAAATTAAAAATCAGTTATACAAATTTAATACAACATTCAGTCCATTTCTCTTATCATTAATTGTTCAATTATAAATTAAGATTGTGAGTTTATGCCTCGCTTAAGTTTAATGAAATATAAACACTATTAGCTTGTATAATACAGAAATTTTATTATAATAGTAATAATAATATTATGGTGATGATTGTGACGCTTATCTTCATAATGACCTAGAATACTTTCAAACTCTTGATGGATGTGTCTTCGTCATAAGTAAGGAACCTGGGTGTGCTTTTTGATACCAAACTTTCATTTGAAAAAATATCTGTAAATGACTAAATATGCTCTCAACGTCAAATGCAGAAAAGTTAATTCTTGCATTCATCACCTCAAGGCTAGATTATTGTAATACTTTACAATTGCCCTGCAGGCTTTAAAGAAAAAAATCCAGCTAGTCCAAAATGCAACCGCTAGAGTTCTTACTAGAACCAGGAAGTGTGACCATATTAGCCAGGTTCTGTCAACACTGCATTGGCTCCCTATTAAACACTATATACATTTTAAAGTCTTGCTGATTACTCATAAAGCCCCGAATAGTTTAGCTCCACAGTACTTGAACAAGCTCCTATCACTTTATAGTCCTTCACGTCCACTGCAGTCTCAAAATCCTGGTCAGTTGATAATACATAGAATATCAAAATCGACTGTGGGTCCCTTTCCTCAAAGACTTTGGGAGGCAGACACACTCTTTCAGTTTAAATCTAGATTAAAGACCCATCTCTTTAACCTAGCAAACACATAACACACTATCACATTTCTATAATTCAAAATCCCTAAAAGGATTGTTAGGCTGCATTGTTAGGTCAACTGGAACCAGGAACACTTCCCATAACATCCAATGTACTTGTTTCATCAAAATAGAAATGGCATCTAGGCTAATATTTGTCTGTCAGTCTCATTCTTATCCCAAGGTTACCAAAGTCAGCTGGATCCGGTTTGTATCCAGACCAGATTGTAAACCTGCACCTAGAGATGACCACAATGTAGCACTGGATGTCAGCGGAGACCACAACAACTAGACGAGCCCTACAGACAGATCCCCAGTGAAGACCTTGTCAACTTGACAGCCATCAGTATAGATCCTCAGCAAAGACCACAAGAACCAGACCCTTCAGACCAGACCAGACCAGACCAGACCAGACCCCTCTGAACAGACCCTTAAGGCCAGCTACATCTCCCCCTCCCTCCATATGCCAGTGTGATGTAATGTGATCTTCAAGCAGAAGGAATCATAAATCACACGATGCTTGTTCATTTGGACAGAGGAGAACTGGTCCCCCGACTGAGCTTGGTTTCTCCCAAGGTATTTTTGACATCGCTTTGTGACACTCTCTCACCATTGGCTTGCTTAGTTGGGGACACTTAAAATTCAGTAATATTATTGTTTTGACTGCACTAACACTATCGGATGAGAACTGAATTAAGCTGGATGATGACATCACTGTTTTCTCCTAAGGTGCTTAATCTCATTAACTTTACACAGTTATTGAACTGAACTGAATCAACACTTCAGCTGAAAAATGACACTGTCTTTTTAGAGCTGCTTTATTGCAGAACTGAATTGTTTGCATCATTGATCATTATTTTCCTGTTTACTGTAAAGCTGCTTTGAAACAATCTGTATTGTATAAAGCGCTATATAGATAAAATTTACTTGAGTTGACTTAAATAAAAATAAATAAATAAAAAACTTGTAAGAATGAGGAAACTGCTCAACAAGTTAAATAAAGTGTCCATGTATGCACACACAGAGCTGAAAATCAGAGCTCCAGCTAATTAGCCCTGATCGATCCAGTCTTCACACCTGTCTTTTTTTCTGGAGCTCTGGGGCTCCACATCAATCTCTTAATGAGAATCAATGATTTGGTTTTTCAATGGAAATGAAGCATGTGAATTCGTCACAGTTAATGGTCTCCTCCCGAGCAGTTTTTATATCCTTACAAGTAAACACAGTCAAGTCACCAGCAACATGCACTTATCACACCCATCACTCTAATAGACTGGAATAGAGTTCTTCTCACTCAAGACAGATTTCTCATTTTGCACTGAAAAAGCTTTCTTAGATCTTTATTATCCATTATGCACATCTCAAACTTGTGTCCAGACTGTTCGCTGTTTAGTAAGCTTTCTGAACTACCACTGCATGAGCTTTACTGTTTTTTTTTTTTTTACTAGGAAACCCTAAGAACACTTGCTTTCTAATGAAAATAGATCAAATTTCTTATTTAAGTAGAGGTTGAATTATGTTTTTTTTTTCATATAAATATATCATCTAGAAAAAAGGGTTGCTGTTATCTAATTCAGATACATTTATATGTATTATATATAATATAATATAATACGAGACATACAACTGATGAAATTAAATGAAAATATTTACAATATATGTAATAGAAAATCTATAAAATACATTGACAAGGAAATATTTTCATACATAGTTCCAAGGAGGAACTATTATAACTTTATAATTATAACAATACTTTCATAATAATATAATAATCATGATATTATAAGGCTCTCTGGAATTTGGATGTCACACCCAATTACTTTTATTTTGACATTATTTTTGCTCTTCGGCTTATGTCTTCACAACAATCCCCCTGTTTCCTGTGTTTGTGTCAGTCACCAAAGAAACTCATCAGTTCATCTCACCTGTGCCTTGTTTAATTTAAGTCCTGTGCATTTATACCCTCTCTGTTGTTCACTCTTTTGTCAGATTGGTGACTGCTGCATTACATTAAGTGCATATTGTGGCTGGTAAGTTCCCCCCTCTGGGGGAGTCCAAAGAGTAGGGGCGTTTAATACGGTGACCAGGAGGGGACATGTTCGGTTCACACATACATACACCACATACATCAACAACTTATGAAAATCTATGGAAGACACTAGCACGCATTTCAGACGTGAATAATGGCGAATAAAGTCGACGAAGAAAACAAATTTGGTATTTACGACAGTAACGTTAAACACAAGTACTCCACAACTGTTGCATGCCTTGTTCATGTGGATTACCTGTTTGTTGTTACCTGTGTGGATTTACCCCTTACTTTGAAGTCTCAAATTTTAACTTAGATCAATAGTGGTGCAGGAATGACATATTTTTGTAGGCCAACCCGGAAGTTAGCATCAGTTTACTTATTCGGCTTATGCTGTTTAATGTCCCCAACAACCTCTAGTCCCATTTAGCCATTTGTTAGCAACCACTTTCACAAGACAACTAAACGATTTTTTTTTTTTTTTTGTCACAAAAGGGTATTAGGCGAGGCAAGGCAAGGCAAGTTTATTTATATAGAACATTTCATACACAATGGCAATTCAAAGTGCTTCACATAGAAGAAATTAAAATAATAAAAAGAAATTAAAGCTGCAAGCAGCATTTAGCGGGGTTCAAGCATTTAAGGCCTTTAAGCACATAAGCATTTAAGACATTAAGATTTATTTAGAAAGCTTTTATCCACTGAAATAATAGATGGAAAAGTCCATTTACAGCCAATACAGGCAATTTACCATAGGGAATAAATGGTTATCAAAGCTTTTTAACAGTTATAGCGCCACCTATCATCCGATCTCCATCAAACTCTCAATTTTGGTGAAGTTCTGAGTTTTCATTTGGGATTTATAGGCTTTTGAGTGTATTTTGCCACGCCCCTTTTCTAAATGACCCTGTTACAGCCACCCAAATGCCAAAGTTCAACTTTTTTTTGATAATTATTGATCTAGAGAGTCCAGAGAATTGTCCTAGACTGGTTTGGTTCCGATCGGGCGAAAAACCAGGGACTAGTTCGCAAAAGTAGGTTTTGGACAAAATTCGACATAGCAGAAAATTTTCCCTGCCTACATCCAAATCGGAGATCGCCATTTTGTCCGCCTTGAGCCAAGGATTCCAACGATATAAGACACTTGATCCTGGGACAAACGGTCTAAGAGTTATGAGCGATTTTGAACTTTTGGTTGCTGTAGCGCCACCTATGGGCCAATCGGGGTCATACTCTGATAGGTTGTCCCCAAATTGAGGCCTACCATCTGGCCAGGTTTCACGTCTCTAGGACTTACGGTTTGGCCTGCACGATGCGTTTTACGAATCCTTACAATTACAATAGGGTTTCAGCATTTCATGCTTGAACCCCTAATAAGAATGAGGGCTTTTTGCCAGTTATAGCGCCACCTATGGTCCGATCTCCATCAAACTCTGCATGCTTCCTCACCATGCTCTGACACATATGCTCATCAATTTTGGTGAAGTTCTGAGTTTTCATTTGGGATTTATAGGCTTTTGAGTGTATTTTGCCACGCCCCTTTTCTAAATGACCCTGTTACAGCCACCCAAATGCCAAAGTTCAACTTTTTTTTGATAATTATTGATCTAGAGAGTCCAGAGAATTGTCCTAGACTGGTTTGGTTCCGATCGGGCGAAAAACCAGGGACTAGTTCGCAAAAGTAGGTTTTGGACAAAATTCGACATAGCAGAAAATTTTCCCTGCCTACATCCAAATCGGAGATCGCCATTTTGTCCGCCTTGAGCCAAGGATTCCAACGATATAAGACACTTGATCCTGGGACAAACGGTCTAAGAGTTATGAGCGATTTTGAACTTTTGGTTGCTGTAGCGCCACCTATGGGCCAATCGGGGTCATACTCTGATAGGTTGTCCCCAAATTGAGGCCTACCATCTGGCCAGGTTTCACGTCTCTAGGCCTTACGGTTTGGCCTGCACGATGCGTTTTACGAATCCTTACAATTACAATAGGGTTTCAGCATTTCATGCTTGAACCCCTAAAAATCCTTACAATTACAATAGGGTTTCAGCACTTCGTGCTTGAACCCCTAATAAGAATAATTAAAACAGTTTAGAAAATAAAATAAAATAAAATAAAATACAGTACAGTACAAACAGTCGGACGAACAGCGGCACAGTGCTCATTCAGTAAATGCATAGCTAAACAGATGTGTTTTGAGTCTGGATTTGAATGTGACTACTGTAGGAGCAGAGGCCAGTGAGGAGTCCATTACAATAATCCACCCTGCTGGTTATGAAAGCATGCACAAGTTTTTCTAAGTCTTGTCTGGAAACAAAGCATCTAATTCTTGCAATATTTTTCAGATGATAGTATGCTGATTTAGTTATTGCTTTGACATGACTACTGGAACTAAGGTCTGACTCTAGTGTCACACCAAGATTCCTGACTTGATTTTTAGTTGTTTGACCCCTAGAGTGAAGGTATGCGTTCACCTTGAGAACTTCATCTTTGTTTCCAAACGCAATGACTTCAATTTTGTCTTTGTTTAAAGCGGGGCTCAGTAGTTTCGGGATTTCTTCGCTGTATTCTCGCTTTTTGCTCGCAGGTTTCTCTCTAGAGCTCCCCCCATAGCTTCGGAATAGATATTTGACAACACTGTTGTAAAAACTCGTTGGCGATTCTCAGACACCAGAGGCTAGTAGATCAACGACATCAAAGCAGATGGGACATTCTTTAAAACGTCTTCTTCATTCGGGTTCGAACAGCGTGAGGGAGCGCAATAATGACAGCATTTTAGCAGATTTCTTTTGGCCGTAAAGCAATTGTTTACATCGCGAGACCTGATATCACGCGATAATTCCTGACGCCGGCTCAAAGTTGCAAGTGCATATTTTCCGCTCACGGGCACCAGGGGGGAGCTGTTCAGTTAAGGTAAAAAAGTTACTTAGTTCACCTTTAACTGAAGAAAGTTTTGGCACATCCAACTGTTGACTTCATCAATGCATTGGCACAGGGAGTCAATGGGGCTGTAATCGTTAGGCGATAGGGCTAAGTAGATCTGTGTGTCGTCTGCATAGCTGTGGTAAGCAATTTGGTTCTTTCTCATGATTTGGCTCATTGGGAGCATATAAAGGTTGAACAGGAGTGGCGCAAGAATTGAGCCTTGAGAGACTCCGCATGTCATGGACGTCCACTCAGACTTATGGTCTCCTATACTCACATAATAACCTCTCCCATCTAAGTATGACCTGAACCATTTTAGCACTATCCCCGAAAGCCCCACCCAGTTTTCCAGCCTGTCAAGAAGTATGTTATGATCGACAGTGTCAAATGCAGCACTGAGGTCGAGTAGTACCAGCACTGATAATTTGCCTCAATCAGTATTTAAGCGAATATTGTTTATTATGTTTATGAGCGCTGTCTCTGTGCTGTGATGCGGTCGGAAACCAGATTGAAAATCGCCAAAGTATCCATTCGAGCTTAAGAATTTGTTCAGCTGATTGAAGACAACTTTTTCAATGATCTTGCCTATGAAAGGACGATTTGAGATCGGTCTATAGTTGCTTAATATAGTCTTATCCAGATTGCTCTTTTTCAGGAGGGGCTTGACAACTGCAGTTTTCAGGGAGTTTGGAAAACTCTCAAACAATGTTAGCATCTGTTAGATTTAAAAGGGGGGAAATGGTTAAATTTGAGTTTTTTTCCGCTATTTTCGTCTTCCGGGTTTAAAATCTTCATCGTGCAGAGCACTATAGTACTTTGATGACTCATCGGTGTCTCATAATTATTCATGACTGAGTTTTCTTATCCAATGAGAAGACACTGCCTCTTAATTATTCATGACACCACGTGGAACTTTTCCAAAGACAGACATGTCAAACTGTGATTTCGCGTAGTAGATGAGAGAGGCAATGATGGGACGCGCGTTTGTTTTCGTGGTGCAAAAGTTCCAGTGCATCTTTCCCCGCGATGCTGCCAGGGCTAGACTCCGGCCATCAACTACGGACACATCTAAACTATGTGTGTGTGCAACCATTCAATGGGAGAATGGTGGACTTCAGCCTTGTACACCAATGCAGGTTTCTTGCGAGTGATGCGGTCCCGAGGACTTTTCTATCGCTTCAGAGGTGTGTGTGTGTGTGTGTGTGTGTCTAAAATGTAACCCTGACCGTTTTACTTGCCTTTTGTTAAATAATCACTCATTATTAAAATTGAGATATTTCGATAATACCTCAATTGTATGGAACGTATGCTTAGTTTGTGCAAATTTCTATGACACTGTCCATCTTTATTATGTGGGTTTAGGGGGCACGTAGATCGAGGCTATGTACGGAACGTTTTTTTTTTTTTTAAGCGGAACATTTATTATTTTCAAATATATGCATTTATAGTGTGTATATAAACAAATATATTTTATAATGGCATAATTATACATATTATACAACATTTATATGTTTTAAATAGAATTATGATTACTGTAGTAGGCTAATATGTGTAGCAGGGCATTCAGTTACTTTTGAAAGGACAAAAATAAGGTGTCAGTGTATTTCATTAGACTTTAACTTTGCCAGCTATAAAAAATCTAGCATTTCCTCACGTTTTACCACTGATTTTTAGTGACAGTCGATATGCATGGGCCACTGGCTTTGACCACACCCACTCCCCTCCCTTCTTCTCACAGCCACCACGCCCATTTAATGGCGCTTTTCCACTGCATGGTACGGTACGGCACGGCTCGGTTCGGTACGGCACGCTTTGGCGCTTTTCCACTGCATGGTATGGTACGGCTCGGTTCGGTACGGCTCGCTTCGGCTCGCTTTAAATGGTACCACCTCTGTTGAGGTTCCAAGCGTAACGTATCGATACTAAAATGTGACGTGAAAACACTGCAGATCACTGATTGGTCAGACAGAATCATCTCTACCAGCGTCATTGTATTTACGAAACGAGACACTTAAACCCACTAGATTTAAATAGCCAGTAGACAACAGCCAACGCTGTAGCACCTGTTTTAAAAGTATTTGCTTAAAAAAAAGAGTATAAAAAAAAAAAAGAACAAAAAAAAAGAAATGGCTGAATCGTGGTCAGTGGACGAGGTGCAGACGTTCCTCTCGTTGGTTGCCGAGGAGTGGATGGGGAAACACGGAATGAAAAATTCGAATTTAATATGATGATGTCATGGTAGAGACGGCAACTATAACGATCAGTCCCACCCACTTTGAAGCGGTACTAACTGCAGTGGAAAAGCAACCGAGCTAAAGCGAGCCGAACCGTGCCGTACTGAGTCGAGTCGTACCACGCAGTGGAAAAGCAAAGCGAGCCAAACCGTTCCGCGCCGAGTCAAACCGTACCGAGCCGTACCATGCAGTGGAAAAGCGCCATAAGTTGCATTTTTCAAAAAGATTGTGAGCTAGTCTTGAGCTGAAAGAGGGGGGTTTCATGACCCTTTAAGGTGCTGTACAGTTTCTTCCAAAATTTTGCCATCAATTTCTTTGAAATCAGACATAGTAACTACTTTCTCAGGTGGTCTGATCTGTCTGACCTCAGCGCAACTCAAGGATGTGCTGATCACCTTTCTGATATTATTGATTTTCTCAGAGAAGAAAGAAGCAAATTCACTGCACTTGCTGTCAGAGCATTTCACTGGGAATCTGGCTTGGAGGGTTTGTCAGTCTTTCTACAGTAGCTAAAAGAGTGTGTGTGTTGTTTAAATATCAGTTTATAATATTTGAGAAGAAAGTCTGTCTAGCTTTGCCTAGTTCCATATTGAAAGCATGAAGGCTGTCTTTGTAGATGTTATAATGGACTACAAGTTTTGTCTTCCGCCACATGCACTCTGCTTTTCTGCATTGTCTTTTCATATTTTGCACTGCTGTTGAGTTTCTCCAAGGTGCTTTTTGTCTGCCACTCTTCTTCCTGACTTTCACAGGAGCAATATCAATTAAAGCTGCAAGCAGCATTTATCGGGGTTCAAGCAGTTAAGGCCTTTAAGCACAAAAGCATCAAAAGTTATTAAGTTTTATTTAGCAAGCATGTAACCACTGACATCATAGACGGAAAAGACCATGTTCTAGCATGATTTACCATGATAAACCACATTTTAGCATGATTTACCATAGTTTATCATGATTTACCATGGTTTACCATGATTTACCCTGTTCTAGCATAGTTTACCATGAATTTATCTTAGTTTACCTTGATTTACCATGTTCTAGCATGATTTACCATGATAAACCACATTCTAGCATGATTTACCATAGTTTATCATGATTTACCATGATTTACCCTTTTCTAGCATAGTTTACCATGAATTTATCTTAGTTTACCTTGATTTACCACATTCTAGCATGATTTACCATGATATACCACATTCTAGCATGATTTACCATAGTTTATCATGATTTACCATGGTTTACCATGATTTACCCTTTTCTAGCATAGTTTACCATGAATTTATCTTAGTTTACCTTGATTTACCACATTCTAGCATTATTTACCATGATATACCATATTCTAGCATGATTTACCATAGTTTATCATGATTTACCATGGTTTACCATGATTTACCCTGTTCTAGCATAGTTTACCATGAATTTATCTTAGTTTACCTTGATTTACCATGTTCTAGCATGATTTACCATGATATACCACATTCTAGCATGATTTACCATAGTTTATCATGATTTACCATGATTTACCCTTTTCTAACATAGTTTACCATGAATTTATCTTAGTTTACTTGATTTACCACATTCTAGCATGATTTACCATGATATAGCACATTCTAGCATGATTTACCATAGTTTATCATGATTTACCATGGTTTACCATGATTTACCCTGTTCTAGCATGATTTACCATGATTTACCATGTTCTAGAATGATTTACCAGGATTCTAGCATGATTTACCTTGATACACCACATTCTAATATTATTTACTATGATTTACCATGTTTCTAGCGTGATTTACCATGATTTACCACATTACTAGCAATTATGTGAAGTGTCAGTGCAAATGAAGTGATGAACACTGACAAAATATGATTTTGTTATAATAGTTATTGTTATATAAGTGATTTTTTAAGGTCCTAAGTATGAATGATGAAAAAGCACATGTGAAAAGACTTCATTAATAAGTAGAATGGCTAGCAGAGGGCAGTAGAAGACCACTTATTGGCTCAGTTTCACTTTAAATTTCACGATTTTCACCAGTTTTCAGCACTAAAGCAAACCAGTTTTTCCATGTTAACTTAATAATGCATGCTTACAAACACACACACACACACACAAAGACAAATGTTGTTGTTTTTTCAATGCTATTGGGATATGTCATTATGAAAATATATTTGAATGGTCTATAAACATTTCACAAAGTCTTTGTAAACTATTAATCAGATTATTCAGAATTTATTCAGAAACCTAAGACTACACACACACACATTCTGTTGTAGAATAGATGCAGACATTTGAACTATATGATGTGATCAAACTGTTTACTGCAAGTCTCCTTCAGGATTCACATTTCTAAATGTGACACAATTGTCAGCAGTAATACTTCAATAGATGAATTTTGACTACATGTGATTGTAAATGTTAAAAGAATGAGTCTAAATATGAATTATAGAACAATATGACAAAATTACAATTTTTTAACAGCAGGGGGCAGTAAAATACCACTTATTGGCTTAATATGCCATTACATTCATATCATTTTCACCTTTTTAACTGTTATAGAGGCAAATTTTGTCCGATCTGTCTGAAATTTTTCATGTTTGTTCAGAGTGATATTTTACATGTTCTGACTTGTTTTTAAGAAGATCTGAGCATCTTAAAAGATATAAGCTTCCGGGGACACTTGGTCAAGGCCACATTTTGAAGTGACCCTATTATAGCCATCCAAATGAAATAGTTCAACTTTTTCTGATCATTACTGATCTAGAGAGTCCAGAGAATTGTACTGCACTGGTTTTGAACATTATTATATGAAAATTATATGATCATAGATGAAAAAGACCATTTACAGCCAATGCAGGCAATTTACCATAGGAAATATATGGTTTTAAAGCTTTTTAACAGTTATAGCGCCACCTATTGTCCAATCTCCATAAAATTGTGTATGGTTATTAATGATGTTATGGCACATATGCTCACCAATTTTGGTGAAGTTCTGAGTTTTCATTTGGAATTTATAGGCTTTTTAGTGTATTTTGCCACGCCCCTTTTCTAAATGACCCTGTTACAGCCACCCAAATGCAAAAGTTCAACTTTTTTCCGATAATTATTGATCTAGAGCGTCCAGAGAATTGTCCTAGACTGGTCTGGTTCTGATCGGGCGAAAAACCAGGGACTAGTTCGCAAAAGTAGGTTTTGGACAAAATTCGACATAGCAGAAATTTTCCCTGCCTAAATCGAATTTGGAGATAGACATTTTGTCCTTGTCCATTTTGAGCCAGGGATCACAGTGGTGTAAGGCACTTTAGTCTAGGTCAAACGGCCTAAGAGTTATGAGCGATTTTGTACTTTTGGTTGCTGTAGCGCCACCTATGGGCCAATCGGGGTCATACTCTGATAGTTTGTCCCCAAATTGAGGCCTACCATCTGGCCAGGTTTCACGTCTCTAGGCCTTACGGTTTGGCCTGCACGACGTGTTTTACGAATCCTTACAATTACAATAGGGTTTCAGCATTTCATGCTTGAACCCCTAATTACACTTTTAACTTTTGAGTTAAAAGAATCAAGGAGAAAATCAACAGAGTCAGCAGATATGCTTGGTGTTAAGGATATAGCCTTCATAAATAGTACACTAGTGTTCTCATTTAAGCATCTCTTCTTGACAGACACAGATCTAGCTTCAATGGCAGGAGAGATCAATATATTGTACATCACTTCGTATTATGTATATTTTTATTTATTTATTTTTATGTACCATGCACCTTATGCAGAAGCTCTGCAATTTCGTTGTATCTTGTGTACAATGACAATAAAGAAATTCTAATTCTAATTCTTCTTCTATATCAAAGAAAATACAGAAATGATCAGACAGTGCTACATCCTTAATAACAATCTATGAAATGTTTAGACCCTTACTGATAAGTAAATCTAGAGTGTGTCCGCAATTGTGTGTGGGTCCATGTACATGCTGAGTCAGATCAAAAGTTTTTAAAACAGTTTTGATTTCTTTTGCCATATTGGTTTCTGCATTATCTATGTGAATGTTAAAATCTCCAGCAATGGCAAAACAGTCGAACTCTGAGGCAATTGTTGATAACAGTTCTATAAAGTCCTCAGCAAAGGCTGGAGAGTATTTTGGAGGCCTGTAAATAATGATAAGTAAAATGCGTGGAGCACCTTTTAACACAATACCCAGATATTCGAAAGACGGGTAATTCCCAAATGATATTTGCTTACATTGATAGATATCTTTAAAAAGAGCAGCTAGACCCCCACCTCTCTTAACAGCTCTGCAGACACTCATAAAAGTAAAGTTAGGAGGGGCTGTTTCATTGAGGATTGTTGCACTGCAGCTGTCTTCTAGCCAGGTTTCATTTAGAAGCATAAAATCCAGGTTGTTTGCGGTTATTAAGTTGTTGACTAGAAGTGATTTATTTTTAAGTGAGTGGATGTTTAACCCTCTGAGGTCGGCAAACGCGCCGGCGCGTTTTGCTGGATTTTCTTCACATTGTAGCACTATAAACTTAAATTACTCCGTCATTTATGGTCATACAGAAAAACGAAATATAAAAAAAGAATCTGTGATATTTCTACTTTTGTATGTGTCCACTTACAATCAAATCAAAACATTGTGCTTTTGTAAAATAAAGAAAATAAACAGGGTGTGCGTTCTGCCTCTCCGTCGCGGTGAACTTTTTTTTCTTGAGCACGTCTATAAACTGAAACAAAACTCAGCAAATACTTGTCACACATTTATGAGCCATATACCTTTATAAACATTTAAGTGTGTACTTTTAAATGATCGGATTCAAACTGAAAACAAATATTCTCTGTTTAAGTAATTTGTATAAAACCAACAAGATGTCCAGCTTCTCAAACGCTTCCTAATTATTTTTAATTTGACCACGCCCACGCGCACAAAAGAGATTCACATACAAATCTCCACATGGAACGCGAACGCGCTCATTACCTCAAAAACAAAACACCAAAACACTTCACAAGTCTCTGCTTTTCGTCGAGTTTGAAAGACGCGCCGTGAGCTTACATTGGATTTAGGCTACCTCAGAAGAAGAACGCGATTTGAAGACAAGAAAGATGTAAGGTAAGAAATTCTTACATATTAGTTTGTTATTGTTGCATAAATTTCACATTGCAGTTGAACTGTTGCTAGATATATGGTGAATATTATAATATTTAGACCCGTGTTTACTGTTACTGTGTTTGTGGATATCTGCTCAAACGTAGATATGTATATGGTAACCATAATGTTTTATATTTGAGCGTGATCGCGTTTGAATGTATCATATTTTGGATCGCGTTTGAAAAGCAAAACGCACCAAACGGCTTCATGTTTTTACTATTATCTCATTTCATATCATCATAACGAATGGAAACATTTGAAGTAACATGATAATCAATATATTTTTCTCTAGCTTAGTTGTTACTGAAATCTTTTGGAAGATTTATAGGCTGCTATAGGTTATTATTATTATTATTTTACTTTATGCAGCACTGCGCATAGCCTATGCCTACAAGGCACAACAAACCTGGTGTTCATTATATTATATATTGTTGGAAACATTTGTGTGTGTGTGTGTGTGTGTGTGTGTGTATTCTGTGAATTTTAAAAAGCAATTTTAACCAGAAAAATCTAAAGTTTATTCCCAAAATCGTGCAGGCCTTTCTCTTGATATCAGTATGTTCACTTTTTTTTTCTTTCAGGGCCCAGATGCCACTGAGTCCTGCTGACTTCAACATTCACATGAGTCTCTGTACATGAACATGGTAAAGTGAAACACCTTGGAAATGAAAGGTATGTACAATGTTTTTAGGAACGGCACAAAGGTCTCTGTCTTTGGATCATTGTTTTCAATGACTGCTTTTTTGTCATTTGTTGTGTATCTTTGGATTATGCTGTGTTGTAAATAAATCCAAACAATCTAAAAGCCATTCTTTTTTAAATCTCCTCATTCTTTGTGCAAGGTTGCTCAGAATGACAGGGCCTGATAGCTCCTAATAGGGCCGTTAGGGGAGGGTCTTTGTCTTTCTCAGGTGTGAAAAGCTTACATATTAATGAGCTCCCGCATAAAGCTTTCTCACACAAAACACTTCGTAAAAATTTTAAATCAATATACTGTCTTATCTGAATGAGCAGTCAGGGTGATTTTCACATAGTTTTAGAGCAAATATTCTAGGCTACGTCATACAATTTTCAAAAGTCTTGAGAAGAAACAATCAGTATGGGTTTCATGACCTTATTTCAGTGAGAATTTTTTTTTGTATTTTCACAAACCACGCATAAATGTCATTATCTCAAAACTACAAACTTTTACATACATACTGCTGATATATTATTGTAGCAGAGTTTGTGTTGAATACAGTGTAATTAGACTTTAGCCATGAAAATGTCACAAGTAACAGAAATAACCACAAATGTCAGAGCATGTCAGAACACCTCCAGGGCCCAGAAAACAGCTCAGACCCCAGAGGGTTAAAAGTGCTAACTTAACAGTCTTAATTTTTGTCCCCACAGCAATCTTAGTTTGACGTGTAATAGGCACCAGATTAGTTTGGTTTGCTGTACGGCTATTGAAGGCCTTAGACTTTCTATCTTGTAATAGAACAGCAATAGAGAAAGATCGCTTGTTCTGTAAACATTTGAGAAAGTTACTGTTATCATAGCGGGGACCCAACACATATCACTGAGAGCTGGTATCAGTTGTTTTTGGTTCACCTCGAGCTGATGGAGGAGGGTGTGGGCCCTGGCGTTGTGGCAGAGGCCGAAGAGCTCTCACAGAAGGAGGGGGAGGGTGAGCTGGGCCCGCAGGCTTTGGTGGTTGCGTTGCCTGCCATGGGGCTTGCAGCAAAAGAGTGGGATAGTTTGGTTCCAGCATACACCAGTTCTTTCATTTTCTGTGAGAAGCACAGAAGTGGAGATGCTGGAGAGAGGGATTAAGTGTCTGGTGAGAGGGGCTGTCGCTCTGGTTTTATCGGAGGCTGTAATATGCTGTCCTGGCTTCCCTGGCTGTTTTCCAGGAAGTCATCCTTGGGTGTTAAATCTTGGAGCAGTTCTAATATGTCTGTCTGTGGTGAGCTCTGTGGGCAGGGCTCAGCTGAGATTGTGTCCGTGAGCAGAGGTTGTTGTGGCTCAGTGGTGTTATCATTGTCCTTGTGTGATATGTCAACTGCATGTCCATTTTGCTGCTGAAGTGAAGTCCTGTGGTCATTCATACTGTGTCCAGGTGTGTGTGCCGTTCAGATTGAGTGGATTGGCACACACTGCAGAAGGATGATTGACGGAGAAGTAGATATTGGGCCCTATTTTAACGATCTGAAACGCAAGTGTCAAAGCGCAAAGCGCAAGTAACTTTGTGGGCGGGTCTTGGGCGCTGTTGCTATTTTCCCGGCGGGATAAATGACTCTTGCGCCTGGCGCAAATCTAAAAAGGGTTGGTCTGAAGTAGCTTCATTATTCATAGGTGTGGTTTGGGCGTAACGTGAAATAAACCAATCAGAGCGACATCTCACATTCCCTTAAAGAGCAGGCGCGCTTGTTCTAAAGCGGATTCCTATTATAACGGCGGATTTGCCAGGCGCACGCGAGGAGCGGTTCACAGCCGAGGAGACCGACGTTCTCGTCAGGGACGTTGGGGATGGAGAAACACACCCAAATTAACTTCGGTTAAACAGGCGTATGATAATTTGGGTAAATGTGTAAGCTAGATGTATGCTTTTATAATAAAATGTCTATCTATCTATCGTAATAATGTATGATTTGCAAAAATGATAACTGCTGCGTCTGTGTGTAGATGAGAGAATCAAAGTGTATGCGCGTTGTGCACACGCTACATTGATTAAGGCCAAGCATGCGCCCTTAAAATAGCATATGAATAACATGCGCAACGCGCCACTGACTTTAAACTGTTTTTTTTCGGTCAGTGGCGCAATTGGTTTCTAAACCTGTAAAATAGCATGAGGGAACGTTTGCGCCGGAACACGCCTCCTCTTTGCACTGAACCGCCCTGGGGAGCGCAAGTGTATTTCTTAGTTAAAGGTGCTGTATGTAACTTTTCTACTAAAATGAATCCTTTTTTTATTGCCTGTGTGTGAAGGGGTTGTAATCTCACATTAAAATGATCCACTTTGCGGGTTTTGCTATTACCTCGGAAAGCAAGTATTCTTATTTTTATGTGAAGGTGCCGGGTCGGATTTACCGCGAAAACCAGTGACGTGACCTGCACGTGCGCTCCCGAGCCTCTCGCCTCGTCTAGCCTACTGACTTTGCACTCAACAGCGACGACACTGCAACTTATGACATGGACTTATGACTTATGCAACTTATGACATGTCTGATAACACTAAGAAACGACCTGCTCCCAGCACAACACAGACTCCAACACAAACTCCACATATTGATAAAAAAATGTAAAAAAAGTTTTTTTCTGCTGAAGCTCGTAAGGCCAGACGTGAATAGCATGACCTTCGGGTGAAAAAACACGGCTCAACATCGGCAGGGCATTTGAATCATGGAGAAACCTTATCTACAAACCTAGAATGTACATTTCCTGAAGAAAATGTGAAGTGGTGCTTGCAGTGGCAAAATTCGGCACGGTTGATAGGGTTCCATACTTATCATGGCACGAGCATGGAGCATTAGTTCAACGTCAAGCTGATAAAAGTAGCCTATTATTGTAACGTTGCAGTGGGAGTTTACCTTAGTTTCCAGCATTGTGTGATGCTTTCTCCGGTGTGTTGCGTCTCGGTACCCACAGTGCTCGCTCATAAATTCGAGCACTCCGCAAGAGCACGCGCTTGTAAACTTTTTGGTTGCAATCTGAAACATCACCGCTAGAGGTCGCTGAAAACTACATACAGCACCTTTAACCTACGTGCGTCTGTGGAGGGAAAAGTCCGCTTTGCGCGGGTGCAAAATAGGAATGATACATGCGTCGGTGTACAAAGTCAATTGCGCTGGGTGCAAGATAGGGCCCATTGTCCTTTAACACTCTTGAACCAAGTTTGTTTGGGTGGTGGCCATCCTGATGAAACAGGTGTCTCTGACTCCAGAAAAGATTGAAGTTGTCAATGAAGTTCACTCCTTTTATATTGCAGGTTTTTTGCAGCCATGTATTAAGCCCAAGCAACCGTGAAAACCTGTTTGTTCCTTTTGCTGGGAGTGGTCCACTGATGAATGTTTGAACTTTCAGTCTTTTAAGTGTTTCAAAAAGTTAATTGAAATCCTTCTTAAGGAGTTCTGACTGCTCTTTATGAATATCATTCTTCCCCACATAAATGATGAGTCGATTTGCAGTCTTATGTTTCATCAGAATGTTCTGAAGTTCCCTGTTTATATCAGAAGTTGTTGCTTGTGGAAGGCAGCACGTAGTTGTATCCCTGCTGCTAATGTTTCTGATTATGGAGTCCCCCACTATCAGAGTCCTGGGCTCGGCTGCGCTCTGCTCAACCTTGAGCGACAGTTAGCATCAGTATTAGCTACTGGCTGATTCAGTCTGTGTTCGATCACATTCATCACGTGTGGGGATTCCTCATTTACATTCATTAGTACTTCAAATCTGTTCTCAAGATGTATAGGCGGTGGTAGGAGACCAGTGTTTGCAATCCTTGTCAGAGCTGTATCTGGGGTAGAGGATGCTACTGCGGCAATATGTGATGCTCGTGACAATCTGATGTCTCGAGTGCCTTTGGGTCTCGCTCCCTGTTTGTGCCATCGATTTGTAGGCCGATCGGCTTGTTTCTCTACCTGTCAAGGAGCACTAGTTTCATGGGACTCACCGGCTATATGCACCGGTGTCCATGACGAAGCTCTGTTGTGTGTTCCGTCTGGTTTGGTGGTCCCGTAAGTAACTTTGTTTCAAGAACTGCAATCCTTTGTAAAAGTCTGTGGCAGTTAGTGCAGTAAGCAGATTCTTGAACCAGAAGAGGCATTTTCTCTCTTATCCTTATGAATGTAGGCAGTTGTGTTTTCCTTTCCCCGGAATGTAAGCTGGTCGGGTAAAAGAATTCTGCGTTTTTGTAGTAATACAAACTTTGTCGTTTGAGCACTGTGCTGATTTGCTGAAGTTAAAATTAGGTGATAAAAGGAGATAAAATATTAAAATATAGAAGATAAAATATAAAAGCGATAGAGCAAAGTGCGGAGCAGTAAGCAAGAGCGTCCGAACAGTAGCTGAGCAGGAAGTGAATGATGTACATATTTCACTTATATAAAATACATATTACTGATGTATTTTAAATTGTGGAATAAAATGTAGAAATAAAATTGTAGAAAATATCTTGAGCTTGTGTTCACCACAGACCTTATTTCATGCATTTAACAACAAAACCCATTTAAAAGATCCATTGACTTCAGGACAATGGAACCGGAACTGCTAAAATGCTAACTTGTTTACAGGTTTTGGCCAACAAAAATATGCCATCACTGCACTACACTGCAGTAGCGATGTAATAAGGGGGATGATGTAAAGTTGTCACAAATTAAATCCCTTTCAGATTAAAGGTCACTCAACTAAATATATTAACCCCCTGTGGTCAACGAATGTGCCGGCGCGATTTGGTGGAAAAATTAAATGCAGATTTGCATCCTAGATGAAGAATTGCCAAATTTATGGCATTCACAGAGCATGACTAGTCTTTTCAGGGCTTTAAGGGAATTTTGTTGGAAAAAAAACTATACGTTTATTTATTACGCCCAAAGTGAAAGCCAAACAAAAAATAGCAAATCTAGGCTCCTGCTTAAGGCAGTGTGTTTTGAAACTGTATTGGTCAGAAATACATTCAAGTATAGAGAAAATCTTTGAAATTGAGATTGAGGAAACAGATTATATTCTATATCTTAGTAATATACCAGATTCAGTTAATAATATAAAATATTTACTGAGGAGACTTCTAGCAGCAGCAGCAAAAAACAAAAAATAGGTTCTTTCCCCAACGAGAACTCAGTAGGAACAAATTGTTACAAACATTTATAAAATGGAAAGACTGTCATTCAAGTTGAGACTACAAGATGATACTTTTGAAAAACAGGGGAAAATGGACTATGCATATATAAAAACAGAGAGAAGGGAGATAAATGTGTAATAGGAATATGTATATGCATATTTGTAACCACCACCATATGAAAATATATGACTGTAAGCTGCATGAAAGTATGGCTGAGTATATTTGTGTATGTATGCGTCTATAAGTGTGTATATGTATATGTTTACATGATAACCTGACGACTTACTTTTACTTAAGGATCTCTTTAATATAGTGCTAGTACTAACCATTTATGGAAACAGTTTTTTTCCCTTCAATGTTATATTTATATTTATATATATAATATATCTTGATTGGTTGGGCTCAAATCACCACACTAAAAATGGAAACTGCAGTGCACTGTGTGATGTGTTGAAAAAATTAACATCCCAGTTAAATCTATATATATCCTGGATGAAAAAAAGGCTGGTGAAAATCATGCTGGCCTCTCTCGCACCTTGACCAATCCTTTTTCCAGCATCTTCCCCCATCAGCACACACTAAGAGTGAGAACCTATCAACAAAGTCCTATCAGCAACATTGTGTATGCTATTTTATTGATGTTTTATGCTGTTTTGTCTCCCACACATTATTGATTATTACGTGTCTTGTTCTCTTGCAGTAAACATGAGGTATTACTCTCAGCACTGTGCCACAGGCTGTGTGTGTTCCTCACTGATCACATACTGATGGGAATGCATTATACTGCATTAGGACAGGACACAAAACCCACATGAATTTTCACAAATATTTTCAGTCGTAAATGACAATTACAGAAAAAAAAAAGAAAGAAAAAAAAGCCCTTTCTTACTGAAATACCATGGCGGTGATGTGTTGCATTCGTGGTATTAGATGATAATACCACGGTCCTGAATGACTAACATTTTTATACACCATGGTATTACATGGTGCATGCCCAAATAACATGGTAGTATGATTGTATTTTGTGTTCTGACTATATGGAAATACATATCTACACAATTCACAGTGGAAAGGGTAGTATAATAGATAGTATAGAATAGCCCTGTAGTAAAGCATGGAGCCAAACACACATATATTTAAATATTGGTTTATGGGATAACACTGAATACTGCAGCAGCAGTTTTGTATTTTACAATATAAAATATGTCCCCTCTGGGGACAATGAAGTTTGGCAGCTCTAGTTTGGCTAGGAACTAGAAAGTGTTATAAAAAATTTTTTTTAAAAAAGATAAACGGTTGAAGAAATGTCATACCATTCCCATGGCACCAGAAAAACTAGCATAACTTTGAGTCATGAAATCTTACCTCATTGTACCTCACATTATCAGCTTATGGGGGTCCTTAAAAATCACAAGGTGCATAAGGATTTTCAAATGGCATTTTGCAATGTTTGAAACCAGTTTGCATATTTCCCTCCAAAAACAGTGTAGAAAATTATTTAGAACTCGTTCCCATTACTTTGTATTGGTGGTCACATTTTATTAATTTGTTTCCTTGCTTTAGTTAAATATTGACCACATAACCTCCCCCCGCCGCAAGATTGTGCGTACATGGATCCCCACCCCTCGCATACACATTCTTGAGACACTTCATCACTAATCTTTACTTCACTTTGGGCAAATAGTTTTTTGATAATATTAGAAGTGAGGTCCAACTCTTTCATATTCATTTACTAATATTATCTAAAGTTTACTTGCTAAATCAACATGATTAAATCACCCTGAATAGATTGTATGTAATGATTTCAAGTCAATTCATTAACTGAATTAGTTTGATTTAGAAGTAAATGAATTCGATTTCACCTCTAATCCATGCAGCACTCACCTTCATGACTGGCTGAGCAAAATATTTGGCACTCCAGTCACAAAGACCTGTTTGCAGATTCACACTGATGAAGCTCCTGTGAGCAGCTGTCTCATCTCCATCCTCAGCAGCCTGAGGAACACACCAGACAAATGACAAAATGTAACTGAATCACTACATAAACGCTGACTGGGTGATCAGGTCTGACTGTGCTTTACCCTGCTTATTACACAACCTTTTACTAATTAAGAAAAACGTGGGCATGAAATATTTATTTTGAAAACTGTTGTGCTGCTTAATATTTTTATGGAAACCATGTTAAAATTTTTTAAGGATTCTTTGATGAATAGAAAGTTTAAAAGAACAGCATTTTTTTGATGAATAGAAATATTTTGTACTATTGTAAATGGTACAAAGGCTTGGTTTCATGGCACAAGGCTTGGTTTCACTGTTATAATCTTACAAATATGCTACTACAACTAATGTCTACTGCTGGTTTAAACCACAAACAAGGCTGCCACAAAATAAGAAAAGCACAAAGACTGCAAAATACAGTTTTCTTACAAATGAACAACACAGAAGGATCTGTGGGAAACTAATATCAATGCTGTACCTGATCAGGGCCCTTGTCAAACATCTTTCTGGTCCGTGGGAACTGCTGTGAGTGGGGCGCCTGACCACCCAGAGTCGGTGTGTATGGTGGCCGAGCGGGCGGCGCCTCCCGGACCGGCGGTTTGGGCACTTCATTGGTGAGGCTGGAGCTGGAGGCACCGGGCATGGGAGGAGATCCGCTGGAGGGAGATGAAGAGCGTTTGGATCTGTGGGAAGCACTACAACACCAACAAGCAGGGCCATAACACACAGATTAATGTGCTGCAAAAGAAGAGGGTCAGCATGCACAACAATGCTGCATGTTAAAACTAAATTAATAGCCAGTGCCAATAAACATAACCCAAAAAAGAACAGGATGTTATTTAATAGATGCAAAGAAGAGTAAAATAATAGAAGCACAAGCTATTACATTATGCTTTTTCATCGGTCACAAAAGAATCATTCCAGATGACTATATGGTCCTGCTGCTGATTTTAAATTAATCTAATACATATTTAAGTGTGAGTAACTAACCCTGCTTGATGTATGAGTGTTCCTTTGCTGGTGGGGCTGGCAGGCGCTGATTGGGTCAGAGATCCTGAGTCCAGAATCCTCTGTGTGCGAGCATTCATGGTGGCCTGATGTGAGAAGCAGTGTAGAATGCAGATGTATTATAACAATGTAGTAAAAAAAATTGCATCCTGGTCCTGATTCAGTTAAACTAGTTATTATTGAACTCTGCTATTCTTTAAAAGTAACAAAAATCCCATCTACCATTGATGACTACTGCTAAGCACTGAAACAAAAATTATTTCTGGTGGCCTTGTAGGACTGCAAGTAAAATGCAATACAGCTAATGCATGCAAATATAGAGAATGCATGTCTGTTTTACCTGCAATCCTAGAGAAAAAAGCATCAGCAAAACTCTTCCTCAAAACTCTAATCACAACCTAAAAAAAATCCAAAACAATGCTGTCTCCAAAAACCCAGAAAGTTTACTTATTTGCTTCATCAAAATATAGTTAACAATTCCATCCTCTCATCACCATCTGGAGAGATGGTCTAATCTGATTTTTATGCTAAAGCCTGCAGAGAAGTGAAAGAAAGACAGATTCATCATGACTGAGTAGACAGAAATAAAGTTATTGTGTGTTTGGGCAGCAGATCAAACATTAAAATGCTTGTGTTTGTGTCCCACAGATTCATTAATTTAAAAAGAAAGCCCCCTCGTGGCTGGCTATTATGGCTACAGGTCATAAGTCCCGCACTTTTCATAAAAGTGACACTAGCCTACTCTTCAAATACAGTTTCTCCAAACGTGTTTATTATTTTAGGTAGTTATTATCACGATAATCCATGTCCAAGAGTCCATTTCCTCGAATGAGATGGTTTTTATTAGTTATTTGACACTATAAACCATGCTATACACACTGACCTCCTCGAGCTTTTATTTTGGCACTTCGGGTTACCGGCATTTTGAATTTGCATATTAGTTAAATATTTAGTTTCACCTGAAACATTTAGATTCAGCATTTAGATTTAGATTTAACATTTAGAATCAACATTTAGATTTAGATTTAGATTTAACATTTAGATTCAACATTTAGATTTAGATTTAACATTTAGATTTAACATTAGATTTAGATTTAACATTTAGATTTTGATTTAACATTTAGATTTAACATTTAACATTTAGGTGTAACATTTAATATTTAGATTTAACTATTTAAAATATCTCTAAGTTGACAAATATTGTTGTAAATGTGCTAAAAAGTGACCGTCAAAAATTCATACCAGTTTTTTAAACATTGTTTGAAGCTAAATGTGACAAAATGTTGCTGTTATTTTCAGCGTGAGCCGCTTTACAAACGGCACCCCATACCTACTGCCTTCATAGGCAGCATCCTAAAACTGTAGGTGTCCTCTAAAGTGAGGCATCACAAAGCCTAAAGGCTGTCTTTAAAAAGCATAAATGCATCACACAAAAATATTGGGTAAAATAATTACACAAAGATTTTTTAATCAGAAGATTATTTTATAGATTTTATTATATTGTTTGACCAAGCTTGTCACAATCCATTTTGGTATTGTCCTGTGCACAAAGGATATATGCGATGCTGCCTTAATTTGGCTAAAACAATGCACTTAGCTAAGGAAGCAGCATAATTAAGATACTTATCTTTTGGAAAAGCCATGTGTTGTAAGCGCGCCTATGATGCCCCAGAATACTGCCTCTATAGTGTAAGAATTGAGAAATTGTAAAATGCCGGACAGTCTGTTTCAAGAGCGACCAGACCCTGAGAGGACAAAAGGACATCTCTGAAAATTACCATTTGAACTAGCCCTCGTGCACCATCGAGACGAAAGTCTCACCTCCGAGTCATCCTAATCTACATCTCTTTCCCTCTTCCCTCACCCCCCCCTCTCTCTCATGCTCAGATGATCACCTGAATTCACCCAAGAAAATGTATAGTTTAATGTGAATGATTACCACAGAGTATTTTTCATGTTTGGTATCATTTAAAATGTCACAGTACGACTGGTACAAATGTCTCATTTCCAAATAAGTAAAACTAAAGGTAATAAGGTTTTCAAGAGTTTAAAGATTACTGACATACAAGGAAGGTGGTCTCTCAAGACAAATGGTCACACACTCCCAAAAGGTGCAACCTCTGAATGCTAATTTCTTTTGTTAGCACATGTTTCCATGTGAAAGAGGACTGGCTATTTAATGAAATGCAGCAGGGAATTCGGGGCCTTCTGTACCTCAGATGAGCCCATGATGTTGAAGGACCTCAAAGAATTCAGCATCATGTATTTTAATGTTGGGTTTGCATCTTCTCTCTATTCCAGAGCATTTGATGTTTTGTATCGCTCATCTTTGAATTGATTATGAAATTGGCAAGATACAATATTGACATAATAAATTGTTACATTTGATTATTCTAGCTGACTTTGACATTATTTTCATTGAAGAGTTAAACGGAATAGTCAAACATTCGCTCATAATTAATGATCCACAGATATCATTAAAACCTTTTCATTTATGGAGTCAGATGAAATAACGAGAGGATACATATTCAAATGTATTACATTTAATTAAAAAAGACTTTGCCTTGAGAAAAGACAGTAACACGTTAAGACCTTCCGCGCTGCTCGGATGCCGGCTTTGGGCCGATTTAGCGCGAGCTTACAATAGGTAGATCACTAGTGTTTGAAACAGCTAATATCTGTTTATTTATGTAGTTTGCACAAATACATAATTTCATAGTTTCCTGCTATTTTTGTTTTACTCCAAATCCAAATTTCTTGTATTATTTAAATCCAAGAACTAGTGAGAACGATAAAAGCTGAGGCACCTCAGTGGTATAGAGGGTGAAGTATCATTAAACAACACTATGTTTGTGCACAGAACATAATCAATGAAAAACAAAATATAAGCTCATATTTTCTGATTCTCATGTGGAATTGAGTTTCAATACACTTAAATGTACATATGAAAAATCCTAGATAAGTTATAAAATGTTATTTGAATGCATTGCTGTCCTAAAAGTTCAAAACATATATAATAAATATTGCCTAATATTGCCAATAGAAGTTTCTGAGGGATCTTTCTGAGACTTTATTAAAACAAACACTATAGCAAAACAACAAAGAGGTCTGTAGAAACAAGATGCAGTGGTATATTGTAGTAGTGTATCACTCTCAATGCTGGCATATTGTCTTTCTACATTCTTTAGGAGATGCACTTTCCCCATCACCAGTGAATTATATACTGTACTTTTAGTACTAGTAAATCAGTCAGTCAGAACAGGCTCAAAGGTGTGTGTTTGTGTGTGTGTGTGTTATTTTGCACTGATTGGACTCAGCAGGTCTATCTGAGTACCACTGCACAAATGTCAGCATGACAAATCACTCATCGTCACCTGCTGCTCCGGAACTTAAGAAAGGTCAAAGACAAAACAAGCTGAGTTTGATTATTAGAAATTTACAACATGACCCTCTGCTCAAACAACCTCGAAAAGTTCTGCAATCATGGTTTAGAGACTTTTTAACATCAATCAGTCTAGTAAAAAAAAAAAAAAAAAAAAAAAAAAAACACACTTCAAACCCATGCTTCAAAAACCTAGAAGCAATTGTTAGTCATTTGGCTGCAATTGGGCTCAAGCTGATGTAGACGTGATGCAAGCAGCCCCAAGAAATCAAGCCAGAGTGTCTGATAATTTGTCAGATAATTTTAAGAACTCTGTCTACCCCTCCCCTCTCTTCAGTTCAAACTCTGTAACAGGAGATTATACAGACACTGTAAAGATTCAATTTAAAAACATAGCCCAGCATGGTGTACACAAGATGAAAAGAAGAGTTTTAGTTAAAGCAGAAAAACAAGTCTGCAGTAACTGTGAATTTTATGAAGTCTCTCTACAGCTTTCTTATGATAGATGACGTCAAAGTGAGAGTGTTTTCTGGAAATCAAAAACCCCAGCTCGAAAGAGATGTGATGACAATCTACTGATTAGTGAAGTCTCACATACCCCTGAGAACAACATTTGAAACCACTTCTAAGGTGATGCACATGACACAGTCAGGAAAGCACATTTTTAGAGTAAATTCTGGAAGATGTTTGCCTCAAAATTCATATGAACTTACATGATTCCACTGTTGTTAAGTTAATGTGCAGAAGTTAAGTTAAACTTCTGGAAACCCTTGAGCAATGCAATGTTGAAGAAGCACTTTTAAAGGGGTGGTATAATGCCCTTTTCACAAGATGTAAAATAAGTCTTTGATGTCCCCAGAGTGTGAATGTGAAGTTTTAGCTCAAAATACCCCACAGATATTTTTATATAGCATGTTAAAAGTGTCCATTTTTGAGGGTGAGCAAAAACACACCATTTTGTGTCTGTTCCTTTAAATGCAAATGGTATTTTGCACAGAGCACAGCACAGAGGTCGGAGCTTCAACAGCTTGCACTCACACAGACATGCACTGAAAATTTCAAAAACTTTTAGCCTTTTATGTTCAAACCGGATTCAGACAATGATGGAGAGACTCAAGAAGAAGTGACAACATGTAGAATGCAACATGATGTTTCTGAATGGTTAGGTGATGAATTTATGTAGTTTATGTGTGTTATCTTCTAGTCACTGATTAGCATATTCTGTCTTGATAATCTATAAATCGTGTTCCGGGGGTGGGGTATATGTAAATTTTAGGGTTGGTGATGTCACTAACCCGGGAGGAATGTTGTATAGTCCCTACCAGCCATTTGTTGTAGTCAGGGCTTGACATTAACACCCGCCAACCCGCCAAATGCGGGTGGATTTTGCTCGTGGCGGGTAACATAGTCACTCCAACTAGCCACTTTGGCGGGTTGAATAATTGTAGTCTTTTCAAAAGGCATCTGAAATAAGTGTGACACTACGATACTACAACTCCCATGAGTATTAGGGCTGTCAACGAATATTCTAAATTCGAATATACAGTGAGGAAAATAAGTATTTGAACACCCTGCTATTTTGCAAGTTCTCCCACTTAGAAATCATGGAGGGGTCTGAAATTGTCATCGTAGGTGCATGTCCACTGTGAGAGACATAATCTAAAAAAAAAAATCCAGAAATCACAATATATGATTTTTTAACTATTTATTTGTATGATACAGCTGCAAATAAGTATTTGAACACCTGTCTATCAGCTAGAATTCTGACCCTCAAAGACCTGTTAGTCTGCCTTTAAAATGTCCACCTCCACTCCATTTATTATCCTAAATTAGATGCACCTGTTTGAGGTCGTTAGCTGCATAAAGACACCTGTCCACCCCATACAATCAGTAAGAATCCAACTACTAACATGGCCAAGACCAAAGAGCTGTCCAAAGACACTAGAGACAAAATTGTACACCTCCACAAGGCTGGAAAGGGCTACGGGGAAATTGCCAAGCAGCTTGGTGAAAAAAGGTCCACTGTTGGAGCAATCATTAGAAAATGGAAGAAGCTAAACATGACTGTCAATCTCCCTCGGACTGGGGCTCCATGCAAGATCTCACCTCGTGGGGTCTCAATGATCCTAAGAAAGGTGAGAAATCAGCCCAGAACTACATGGGAGGAGCTGGTCAATGACCTGAAAAGAGCTGGGACCACCGTTTCCAAGGTTACTGTTGGTAATACACTAAGACGTCATGGTTTGAAATCATGCATGGCACGGAAGGTTCCCCTGCTTAAACCAGCACATGTCAAGGCCCGTCTTAAGTTTGCCAGTGACCATTTGGATGATCCAGAGGAGTCATGGGAGAAAGTCATGTGGTCAGATGAGACCAAAATAGAACTTTTTGGTCATAATTCCACTAAACGTGTTTGGAGGAAGAAGAATGATGAGTACCATCCCAAGAACACCATCCCTACTGTGAAGCATGGGGGTGGTAGCATCATGCTTTGGGGGTGTTTTTCTGCACATGGGACAGGGCGACTGCACTGTATTAAGGAGAGGATGACCGGGGCCATGTATTGCGAGATTTTGGGGAACAACCTCCTTCCCTCAGTTAGAGCATTGAAGATGGGTCGAGGCTGGGTCTTCCAACATGACAATGACCCGAAGCACACAGCCAGGATAACCAAGGAGTGGCTCTGTAAGAAGCATATCAAGGTTCTGGCGTGGCCTAGCCAGTCTCCAGACCTAAACCCAATAGAGAATCTTTGGAGGGAGCTCAAACTCCGTGTTTCTCAGCGACAGCCCAGAAACTTGACTGATCTAGAGAAGATCTGTGTGGAGGAGTGGGCCAAAATCCCTCCTGCAGTGTGTGCAAACCTGGTGAAAAACTACAGGAAACGTTTGACCTCTGTAATTGCAAACAAAGGCTACTGTACCAAATATTAACATTGATTTTCTCAGGTGTTCAAATACTTATTTGCAGCTGTATCATACAAATAAATAGTTAAAAAATCATACATTGTGATTTCTGGATTTTTTTTTTTAGATGATGTCTCTCACAGTTGACATGCACCTACGATGACAATTTCAGACCCCTCCATGATTTCTAAGTGGGAGAACTTGCAAAATAGCTGGGTGTTCAAATAATTATTTTCCTCATTGTATATTCTAATAGTTTTAAAAAACAGAATTTCGAAGGTGAAAATGAATATTCGAATGTGGAAAAACGCCCACGGTAGCAGAGGCGCGGCTGTCTGCTTTGTGAGTGGGCGCGCTGCCTGAAGGGTCAGGGACAGCTAACAGGAAGAAGCGTTAACGTTAAACAGAAACATTACTAAAGTGTAGGCTACTGTACTGACTGAATAGATATTGCATGAATAAGGTAGGTTAGATACAGCAGTTTCATGCACTGCAGGCTTCCACTGGTTTGATTATTTACCGTTTCATGTCAAGGAAAAGTTCCATGTTTACCACAGCAAAGCTCGCTCGGAGCATTCAATGTCGGTTCAATATACTGTAAACCTTCAATTAATGTTAATAATATTTGTTTCAATCACTGAATGAAGCCTGCTATATAAGAGTCGCGACCTTAAATTGCTTGCACAAAACTCTTGATCAGCACTCAACATTTGCTTTGTTGTTGTTCATTTAAACCGTTATGCGCATAACTATGCGCAGTTAGAAATCATTGAAAATTTCAATCACTCGCGCCAGACGCTCTATTCGCGTTTGGTGTGAACGCAGCATGAGCGTGAGGGCGAGAGAGAGAGAGAGGTCTGCGGTCTTGGCCAATTAGGTGATTTACTTGTTTTTGTGTAGGTAATACGTTGTTAAATATGTTTAAACTTAAATAAACCTATACAAGTAGTTATGTCTCTTTGTATTAATTTGTCCTGGTATTGACAAAATGCGCAACCAGATGTTCAAATAGTTCGAATATAGGCTATGTGTTTTTTTGAGGGAATATTCTAATGTCATTTTTAAGCAATTTTGACAGCCCTAATGAGTATTACATGCACACAGTGTTGCCTTGCGCGTGCTAGTGACCGACAACACAGAAACGAAGAGACAGCTAGCTGCCCTGCTGGAGTTACGTCGTATGCCGGTGGAGCTATGTGGCGACATATAATACATAATACATGGTTTTATTTAAAAAAAAGGAGCTTTACACACAACCTTATCAGAGCTAATGATAATGACCTGTATTGTTATATATTTATGGAGTCTTGATTTGGGTGTGTACAGTGGTTTTACATTTAAAAGGGTTGTAAATCTAGTTCAAGTAAATTTTAGCATGCCATAGTCAACTTTTATCAGGTAATTTCACAACAACAAAAATGTGGCTAGTAAAAATGCTGTGTGGCTAGTAACTTTGGAAAACCACTAGCCACATTGGCTAGTGAGCAAAAAAGTTAAATGTCAAGCCCTGGTTGTAGTCCTTAAAAAGCGATTTCTTTAAAAGCAAATATCTCCCTTTGCTTTGAACTTTGAGCGTTGTAACTTTGCAGATGTTGTTTATGCTCAAACAGCAACATTACACACTAACTAAAGTTAGAAAAGTGAAATCATAATCAGCCACCCCTTTAAGAAGCCTCTGAGTGAGTTCACATAGTGTAACAGCGCAGCGCTTCTGGGTTGTACGTCAGAACGTAGGCTCACTATTGGCCAACGCTGGTCAAGTGTGTGATGCTGGCCAATAGTGAGCCTACGTTCTGACGTACAACCCAGAAGCACTGCGCTGTTACACTACGTGAACTCACTCAGAGGCCCACACAGAAGAAAATTAATAGTTGAATAAAGTCGTTATTTTTTTTTATTTTTTTTTGCGCACAAAAAGTATTCTCGTCGCTTGATAAACTTAAGGTTGAGTCACTGTACCACTTGGACTATTTTAACGATGTCTTTACTAACTTTTCTGGGATGGCAGATATCGATTACCTAGCAGCCTATGAAGGAGTGAGCCAGCTCTCAGATTTCATCAAAAATATCTTAATTTGTGTTCCGAAGATGAATGAAAGTCTTACAGGGTTGGAACAACATGAGGGTGAGTAATTACTGACAGAATTTTCATTTTTCTGTGAACTAACCCTTTAAAAACAGCTGATACGCTGCTACATGTTGGAAAAAAAGTAATTTGTTACTGGACAAGTTACACTATTTTGAAAACAGCAACTAAAAAATGTTGTAGCAAATTATCTCAAAAGGGAAATATGAATAATTAATGATAACTTGTTATAATTAATTATATATATATTTGGAACAGTTAATCGAATTAACTTGATGTAGCTAAATTATTATTACAATCAATTAATCTGTTCGTCCAGCGAACACTCAGTATTGGTCATCTATCAACTCTCAGAAAATATTTTTAGCAACCAGTAAAAGCAGCAAGAGAGAGGGTGGCCACTCCGAAAGTGCCCTTTAATTTGTGGGGGATGTCACTCCTCCATGTGACATTGAGCCAATGGTAATGTAAGCTTTCGGAGGGAAAGTTTTACAATCCTTCGTCTTGAGCATGGCAATTTGCATATGTAACTGGATTGGGTGTTGATGCAGAAACTATTAAAGATTCTTGTAACACTAATATGTTGCATAGGTATCATCATATAATATACAAGATCATGTAGGTCATCAAAATACAAATTCGTAGATACCAAGCATAATATATATGCGATTTGATTAATCAAGTAATAATAACATGGTCATTCCAGGATTAATACATAGCCCAAAACACTATTAAATAATGTATGATCAAATAGGGAAATTGGATACAAAATTGTGCATGTCTCAAGTGATTATACAACTGTAAGAATTGAAAAATTACAAAATGCCGACCAGACCCTGAGAGGACAAAGGACCTCTCTGGAAATTAACATTTGAACTAGCCCTCATGCACCATCGAGACGAAAGTCTCACCTCTGAGTCATCCTAATCTACATTTCATTCCCTCTTCCCTCACCCCCCCCTCTCTCATGCTCAGATCACCTGAATTCACCCAAGAAAATGTATAGTTTAATGTGAATGATTAACATCGAGTATTATACATATTTAGTATCATTTGAAAGGTCTCATTGCGACTGGTACAAATGTCTCATTTCCAAATAAGTAAAACAAAAGGTAATAAGATTTTAAAGAGTTTAGAGATAACTGGCACACAAAGGAAGGTGGTCTCCTGGCAAATGGTCACACACCCCCAAAAGGTGTAACCTCTGAAAGCAAATTTATTTTGTTAGTACATGTTTCCATGTGAAAGAGGTCTGTCTATATAATGGATAGGAAAATGGCAGCCCGCATGCGGACAGGTGCTGCTGTCGCCGTATACTCAAACAATGCTGCCAACCACGCAAAACCCTATTCTTCGTACAAAACTGGCTCACGCCATCTTATACCATCAAGGCAAAGTGCTACGATCACTAAAAGTCTGTTTGTAGCAAGTTTAGTCTTTGTGCTACTCCTACTGTCTGTGCGATATTGTTGTGCCGGTTCAGCTGGGCTTGGAAAGTCTCAGCACGGCATCAGACCAAACGCATCGAGCCAACATGCTATTTACGAAGCTCTGCTGAACAAAGGCCAAGCTACCCTGCCAAATCATACAGGTTCCCGAAGGAAAATAAAATCAAGACGGCCCTACCAGGATATCCTTCTGCTGTTGGCTATCCTTCTCTTGGCTGGAGATGTCGAGCCTAACCCTGGTCCGCACGGAGCCGGTATTGGTGACACCGTCCTCTCCATGGACGCGCACGGCTGTCGCCTGGGACCTGCCCTGGACTGCCGGTGGGACAACAACCGCAATCGGAGTCTGAACGTGGGAGGAAGCCGAAGATCATGCGGGTGCTCGTGGATGGCATCAGTGGACGGCATGCTGCGGTCTTCCCTGGATGCGCTGAATCCGTGTGTGGCCTCCGGTTTGGATTCCACCTTACACGGAGCGACACGTGAGGAACACTCCGGAACTTTGACGCATGCCAGCGGTGAGCTTTCATCATTCATGCCACCGATGCTGGGGATCTCTACACCGGTAATGCGGCCTGTTCGTGATAAACGAAAACTTACTGATCTCAATCCAGCTATCAGGAAACATCGTAAGTTTACATTTTTCCAAACTCTAAACCATGCAAAAATTCTATGGGACCCACGCTCCAAACCAAGGGGATTATTAGGCGGACATATTAATATCCGTAGCATGGTCTCAAAGAGCGATCAAATGGAACATCTACTAAATAATTCCAACCTGGATTTTCTTGGTGTCTCAGAAACGTGGTTAAGTAAATATTCTCCAGAGGCAGCTGTTAATGTATCTGGATACAATGTTTTCAGAAAGGACAGAGACAAAGGGCGAGGGGGAGGCGTGTTAATCTATGTGAAAGACACAATCAAATGTAATCTGATTGAATGGTCGCCTGTATTAGATATTGAATGTCTTGGACTGAACGTTTGGCTATCCCCTGAAATGTCATTTATTTTAATTTGCCTTTATATGATAATTTACATAAACTGTTAAAACAATGTCAAGAAAGAAAGGAGCTAATTTTAATGGGTGATTTTAATATAAACTGGGAAAATAAATCTGACCGGAAAAAACTTAAAGACATAACAGACAAATTTGATCTCACCCAGTTAGTTCTTGGTCCCACCCGCATCACTCACTCCTCTCAGACGCAAATTGACTTAATGTTTACAAACAGACCGGAAAGGATAACAAAATCATACAATTTATTAACAGGTTTATCTGACCATAATATAACACTATTAGGAAGGAAACTCACCAAAAAACGTTTTAAGAGTACAACCATAGTGAAACAACATCATTTGAGTATTCCTAAAAATGATATGGACAAATTCAAATCTGCCTTAAAGGGACACTTCACCCATTTGCATTAAGCTTTGCATTGTTAGAAACCCAGTCATACTATTGAATGGTCGTGCAACACTCTCTCATTTTCCCCTGAGACGGGAGAAATCCGTTATTTACCTTTTACACTTCCTCCTACAATGACGCAAAAATCGTCATTTTGCGTCATTGTAGGAGGAAGTGTAAGAGGGGGGGATTTCTGTTGAGACTACAAGCACTAGTTCCTCATCTTTCCCAGGGGGCGGGACCCGCTCACGCTACAGACCTATTACAGTTCAGTGGGTGGGACTTTACTCTCTGAAACTGAAAGCAATATCCTCCATCTTGTTTGAAGCTAAGCTAACAGGCGCTGTGGAGACAGATGTAAAGTTATGACAATAGCGGAGGAGAGTGCTCAATATGATATAGAAGAAGAGGATTTCGGAAGTCTGATGCTTGAATCAGGTGTTTGTGGCTACCTTTACAAGCCGCATTATAGCGAAGAGCCGCCGAGGCAGAAGACCTGCCTGCCGCGGACGAGGAGCCCGGACTGGCTCGAGTTAGGGCGGACTGGTGGCGCCGGTGATCTCACTATGCAACTCATAGACTGTAAGATGCAACTACGAACACAGAGGTAGAGTCCGTCTGCGGCAAAGAATTTCAACGATGACAATTTCTCCTGGACGAAATCTCTGAATCAGACGAGGACACGGACGTTTGTGTTGAGAACTATCCTAGTTTCGCACCGCATATGTTCTGACTGAACATCCAGGTACCATGCAATAATTCACCTTTTCGAAAGAAATACAAACGAGGAGTAATGCACTAATGAGTTCGCCAACTAACTAGACATTTTGTGTGAATGTGAAATGAATTTCAAGCTCTGGTGGTAGCTAGCCTTGTAGACGGAAGAGTGATTTCTCTTATAGGCAGATATGCGCTTTCTGGATTAGTGGGAGTGGCTTGCGGAGCTGTGCAATGTGGTGCATTGCGGGAGTTGTTGTCTTTCATACAAATGCGTCCTGAAGTTATTTTTTGTCTTTCCTCGGTCACGAAGGCACCAAATTCAAAATTTATTTTACATTTCGACTACATATATGACCCACTTTAAATAAAAAACAATGTTCAAATGGGTGGAATGCCCCTTTAAATGATATCGACTGGACTGATCTTCTGGCTATTGAAGATATAGAGAACAGTTGCAACATGTTTTCAAGCACTGTTAATACTATAATATCCTTATATAACAGAAGAATGTCACACAGACCAAGACAGAAAAATTCTCCACCTTGGCTCAATGAGGCTCTCTGGAAACAGATGAGGGACAGAGACTCCTCACTAAAGATCGCACTTAAGTCAGGACTCAGAAGTGACTGGTATAGCTATACATCCCTCAGAAATAGAGTAGTAAGGAACATAAGGAAAGCCAAAGCAGATTTCTATATAAAAGTAATTGATGATGCAAAGGGAGATCTGGAACAATCTTAATAAATTAATTGGTAAAGATACTCAGCACTGCGCACCGGCACTTGAACTGAAATTAAATGGAATCATAACCAGAGAAGACGACATTATAGCAAGCACTTTTAACAATTTTTTTATCCAATCAGTTGAGGAATTGGCACAGAAGTGCATTACTAGTAATATAGTGAGCATTCCTATTGATAATGACAAACCTGTTTTTGGAATTGAGGAAATTAGTGAACTTGAGGTAGAGAATACCATAAATTCACTAAGGAACTCAAAAGCTAAAGATGCTTTTGGTCTTGATTCTGTATTTTTTTAAACTCATAAACAGTCTTTAATTAAACCTCTTACACATTTAATCAATCTATCAATTAAACAAGGTATTTTCCCAAGTTCCTGGAAAACAGCTGTGGTAACCCCCATTTTCAAGGCCGGTGATAAAACACTGGTGGAGAACTACAGGCCCATCAGTATACTACCTGTAATATCCAAGGTAGCAGAGAAATGGGTGGCGAAACAGCTGACTGCTCATCTTAGTAAAGAGGCCATACACCACTGCACCCAATTTGGCTTTCGAAGTAATCACTCCACAGAAACAGCTTTTTTATCGAGAACATCAAAATGAATCTAGATAAAGGAGGCGTGGTGGGTGCAATATTTTTAGATTTCAAAAAAGCATTTTACACCGTCGATCATGACGTTCTTTTGTCAAAACTATCCTATTTTAATTTTTGTGGGAATGCAATTAAATGGATGAAATCATACTTAACTGACAGAAAACAAAGCACACGCATTAACAACACTCAATCTACATATCTAAACTGTAAAATAGGTGTCCCTCAAGGATCTATACTGGGCCCCCTTCTGTTCAGTCTCTATATAAATGACCTGCCCTCTGTTTGTTCATCTGTACATTTACAAATGTATGCAGATGAAACAGTCCTCTACGTGCATGCTAAAAATAAACAACAAGTTGCACACCAACTGACTGAGGCTATGAGCAAGGTATCCATATGGCTAACTAATTCATGCTTACACCTGAACATAAGTAAAACAGTATGTATGTATTTTACAAAACAAACTACTGTGACTTATGACCCTGAGGTAATTGTTAACCAAGATAAGGTTAGAGTGGTATCTGACTTTAAATATCTGGGAATCATCCTAGACTCACAACTCTCATTTAAAAAGCATACAAAAAAGGTTGCCAATATTGTTAAATTTAACCTTGCAAATTTTAAGCACATAAGATCATATCTACCATTGAAGGCTGCAAAGCTCTTCTTGCATGCGATGATCTTCTCACATTTTTCTTATTGTTTAACAAGCTGGTCGCAGCCAATAAAACAACATTGCAACCATTGGAGTCACTCTATAAAAAGGCATTAAAGACATTGGACCGTAAGACTAATAGCTATCATCATTGTCACATAATCAAAAAACACAACATGTTTAGCTTTGAAAACTTCAGACACTTTGCTGATGCATGTCTTGTCTTTGAGGTACTCCGTGGGCTTGCTCCACCACCACTGTGCCAGTTTATAAAACAGAAAGATAAGGTCAATAGAGTAACCAGAGCAACCACCAGAGGGGACTGCATAGTTCAGTATAGAAAAAGTAGGATTGGAAACACAGCCTTTTCTGTCAGAGCCACAATTTTTTGGAATAGTCTGCCCAATGAGTTAAGGGAGTGTAATAGTCTCTCCTCTTTTAAAAAACAGCTTAAATCTTGGATTAGGGACAATTATAATTGTAACCATACACCAAATATTTAAGTTCATGAACATACTTTGCTTCTTTTTTTATTTTTTTATTATTATTTTTTAGGGGTTCAAGCACGAAGTGCTGAAACCCTATTGTAATTGCCCTGATTTTTATTATTTTTCTTCTGCCGTAAAACGCATCGTGCAGCCCAAACCATAAGTGCTGGAGACTTGAAACTTTGTCAAATGGTAGTACAAAAATCGAGGAGAGGTTCAGAGAGTATGACCACGATTGGCCCATAGGTGGCGCTATAGCAAGCAAAAGTATAAAATCGCTAATAACTCCTAGACGGTTTGTCGTAGACTCAAGTGTCTTATAGCACTGTAATCCTTGGACTATGTAAACTCACAATTGAGAGAAAGTCAGAATTGTGCCATAAGAAGTAGCAGTTACATTTTTTGTTTCTTTATTCTGCGGCAGAAACAAGCTTCCATACTGTACGTATTAGACAAAACTGTTAAACAGAGATGGCAAACTAATGAAGACGGTGAATGGGAGCATTGTGTGCTCAGGGGCTGGTGTTCTCAGTGCCATCAAAATAAAAGTCCCGCTTCCGACATATCGGCCAAACAGAAAAACTTGACACTGACAATGTTTTATTCTCCAATACTTGTAGCACAAAATGTTCTGGACCGAAACAAATAAAAGCAAATAAAATAACACTAAATATAAATATATGCAGATATAAATAGCACCAGGACTTGACATTTACTTTTTTGCACTGTGGCTAGCGGTTTTCCAAAGTTATTAGCCACTCAGCATTTTCACTGAACATGGAGAAAAAACTGCCATGTATATATTTTTTATATTATCTCATAATTTGCAGCAGGTAAATTAGGCTGCTGTCACTTTAAGACCTGACACACAGATCCATTATCCATTATACTATTACACGTGTTATCTTTCTTAATATTCAACAATATTACTGATCTGCCTGCATTGACACCATTGTATGAGAACTGAACTGAGCTGGGCGAAGGCATCACTGTTTTCTACAGAGCTGCTGTATAGATAAATTAACTAAATTAATAACCAATGATTTTTACAATGAAAATGAATCAACACTGCTGCATTGAAACAATCTGTATTGTAAAAAGCGCTATATAAACAAAGGTGACTTGACTTTCTCTACTTATGCTCACCTAAGATATAACTGTCTGTGTCTACGTGAATACTCGCCAATAAATATTCTTGGCATTTTTACATTATTTTGTGTATTTGACTGTTTAAGGTCAATAAGCAGCGAAAAATAACTCAATTTAGTACTGAGAGGTGGCTTTATGTGCGCACACTTTGGGTGTAAGCACAAAATCTGAGGGAATGAGTAAAATTCTGCGCAATGCGTGCAATCTCACACCGAAATTCAAGCCCTGTAACACCAACAATATTCATCCTGAGCAAATGAAACGAGTGAGTGAGGGGAGGCGGTTTGTGTGTCAACTCACTATCGAAGAGTAGAGAGATGGTATTGTGTGTCTATTCTGAGGAAAATTAGTATTGGAAGAGTTTCAGATATTTCAGTATCGATATATATTGAAAATTTTATATTTTTGACAACACTACATTGCACTTAGGTTGTTATTTTAGATGCCTTTTTAAAAAGACTACAATTGAAAATGTATATATTATATAGCCTATAAAATTCAACCCACCAAAGTGGCTAGTAGGAGTGAATGCATTACACGCCACTGCTGAAATCCACCCACATTTGCCATGTCTTAATGTCAAGCCCTAGTAAGCACAGTAAAATGGGGCAGGTGTAATGAGGATCCCAGGACTGTCTGTACCTTGTATGCGATGCTGTTGAGAACCTTCATGGCTAGATCAGAGACGTCTGGAAATGGATCAGCTGCTAGATGCAGTAACACCCTCCAAATCTGAGTATACACACTGTTAAAAGACACTCCTGAAAAGAGAAAACATTTTGTTAGTTTCATTTTAAATTAAGGAAATTATTTAATTGGTGCATTTAATGAGAATTTGTGTAGAAACAACTCAGTAGAGTTAAACTGAAGCTCAGATCTTCCCTGGGATATTCCTTACAAAAAAGTACTGCCGCTGCAACATGGTACAGTGATGCTATTGAATGAAAATACAGTGGTATTTTGAATTCATGGTACTGAACGATTAACATTTCAATATTAAAAGAATACCAGGGTATTATGACTTCATAAATCAAAAATCATAAATCAGCAAAATGATGGCACTATTACAGTAATTCCAAACCAAATTTTGCAGAGAATTAACAAACATTGAAGACATTCTCTATTATTCAGTCACACCAGTTTATACAGGACAGTTAAAGTTGTTTATGGTTTTGTTAATTTAGTATAAGACACAGATAAAACTGAATATCCTGTACAGTCATTAAGGTAATTAATTACTTCACCTCCCTGTACCAATAAAAAGAGAATTATTGATTTACACAAAAGTAATCGGCAGATCTCATCCATCTTTCATTAGAAGCTGTCATAGCCATTATCCTGATGTTATTGCCTGGTCTGGAAATTATGTAATTTCAGAAGCAGGAAACAGCTGTGGGAAAACGTTGATTTCAATCTGACATTTTCTCTCCTGTCCCTAGAGTTCACCAGCAACCGCAGATGACATTATAAGACTTTTGTGTTTTGTTTTTTTTTCTCTTAATTCTCATGCATTTTCATTCTATCATCGCCTGCAGCATGTCTTTAGTGTCAGTCACTAGTTCATCCTGCTCTGCACCACTCCGGTGATCAAAACACACATTCCTTAAATTATGTAGAGTTGCCATCCTCACCTCATTATGAGACAGGGCGCATCTGTAATGTGTGCATGTATGCTAACTATCCTATCGGCCCGATGAGTATACCTGTGCTGGAGCGCGTAAAGAAATGTGTGTGAACGTCAAGAGACCATCAGGCAGCTTAGCGTATTTGTGATTCCTTTCTGCTTTCCCTGTGCTGCTGTGTGAGTGTGGAGTCCCTCATCATTGGAATGCACAATGTGTCTGCCATACTGCATGCAAAATCCAAAGCGCTTCATGAACACAGTCTCTAGGGACACCTTCTCCACCTCACTCTCTCTTCTTGCACTTTTCTTTATCCACACAATAACAGCTGGTATGGAAAGCAGATGTTCAATAATCTGAATGATCCATCACTCTAAATGCTAATCTTAAACAATTTTAACTGAAATTAGTAGTAATTTTCAACAAATCAAAAAACTAATTTAAAAGAATTTGCAGCTAAGAGAATTCAACAACCATCAAATAGTCACCAGTGGAGAAAGTGAGAGTATAATACGGGATGGGGCGGGGCTCTGGCACACTCCTTTATTTTTATTTGCCGATGTAAACAGAGCCATAATTTTCAACAGAGGGGCATGAAATATTCAGCAAGACTGCAGTGGTGTGCTGTCACAACCTGACACAGTTTCAAAACACACTAAGAAATGGACCCAATAATGAAGTTAGAGGTTTCTAACACTGACAAAACATTTTCCTAACCATAGCAGATTATGCATATCATAGTATATTATATTATTCCAGTGCTAAACATACTACTCCAGAGAACGCTAAAAGCTCTAGCTCACTTTCCATGCATCAGCACTGGATAAATGTGTATTTGAGCCAAAAAACAAAACAAAAAAACAAGCATTCTACTGACCATAAGCTAGCTGTAACTTAAAAGATCAGACCAATGATCTGTAATTAAGGCTTTCAATCGCTAAACATTTATAATCACTTCATAATCTAATGAACTACATGATATACTGATTAATTAAAGTAGTTACAATTAAATTAATATTTGCTCAGAAAAAAATATTTTTTTTTTAGATGACAATTGTTGACAATTGTCAATATATTGTTGCATCAGATTTGCATCAGGTTTTGGCAAAAAATGTCATCCTTTTTTCATGACTTCCAACCATTCGTTCATGATTGCTATTATTCTTTATAAAAATTATTTTGTAGAGATTTGATGCCATGTATTAATCCTAGAGAAGAATACATTTAAAATGTTCATTGTACTAAATGTCTCCATTAAGAAAACAATATCTAACTGATGAATATCTATTAACATCTATTCAAAGAAACATTTTAGAGCAGAATATTTATATTACAGTACCTATAGATATTTCCATATCTTGTCCAGAACTGATTTTTTCTATCTACTGTGATTTCTATCTACTGAATGACACTCCTAGTTAAATTATTTTACCTTTATACATTGTTATGATATATTCTGCAACTTCACTTCAAGCACAACACCTGCTATAAACAAAACAAAACAAAAAACACCCTGAATCCAAGTATCCATGTTAACTGGAAGGTGCTTCGAACCCCAGACTCTGCTGTGCTAGCACTCATGTTTCCGCATTGCCTGGCTACTGATTTATGTATGCAAAGCACAGTCGCTTCTGGAGGCTGAGTAAGGACTTCATACTTGAAATGCATTAGTCACAGATTATATAAAATAAAATAAAGCTAAGTAGAGGAAAAGGAGAATTATAAGGAAAGGATGGGTTGACAGGAGGTCAGAGGATAAAGATAAAATGAAGAGGTTTTGTAAGGTGCTGGTGTGGACTGCACTGATGCAACTCAGAGGAGTGAAAGGGTGAAGAAAATGAAAAAGGATGCATGTGTGGCTGAATACAGAAAAAACAATGGTGAGCCAAAAAAAAAGGTAACGATTGAATGAGACAGAAACAAGTGAAATGGATTGAAATATAATGGAATCAGATATAATAAAAGCTTGAATATTGGAACAAAGCCTCAATCTGGCCTCACAATGATAAAAGTAACAATTTTAAATATCTGAAGGGGCTGACCAGAGCAAAAAAAAATGTCAGATAATAAAGAGTGAGAGAGAAAAAAAGAGCTTTTACAGCAGGTTTGATTGCGACTTAATTACTTAAATTTAGAGGATCTATATGTTGAAATAGCACTAAAATAAATGAGTAAAATTCTGCTGCAGAGGGATTTTTAGTTTTCTGTTCTCTTGATTTAACCATTTATCCGCAGAGGCCATACATGAACAAGGATTGACTTCCTTCTAAATTCTCAGAGAAGGGGAACATTCCAAGCTTTTGTGGAACAGGATTCAATTCAGTTTAGTTCAGTACATGTGAGAACTGTAAGAGTTCACATAAAAATCAAGGTCAAGATTATAGTGAAATTAATAAGTCATAGATTAGAAGTTTTATAAAACTGGTGTGTCATACTAGCTAACCAGCTTATCTTACAGACAAATAAAATGGGTCTAAATCAACTGTCAATCATTTGATTATAACTGAAAAATTATGTGATATGTTCATATGGATGGACAATTTACATCTTGGAATATTTACAATAACCAGCAGGTTTTAAATTGAGTCTATTATGATGTTGTTTCTTTGACATTTACTTTGTTAGTTCTGTTTGGATGTTCTGTTTGTTTTGGCTTTATGTATATTTATTAGGGTTGTCAAGTGGTTTACTATTTAAATCACAATTATTAAATCACTCTCTTAAATACTTGACTCTTATTGGTCAGACCTCTGTTTGACCTCTCCTTTAAACAGCAAATCCTCTCTAAAATCAGAGACTGCCTTTACAGATCAAAATTAATCAGATCATTCCAAAACAATGCTAGTCGGATTTATAATCAAACATCATTACATTGCATACAGTAATTCTACATAATGTCTGTAACCCACACATTAGACTATCATGTTGTAATCACTCATTGTTTATGCCCTTTTTAATAACTATTTAATAGTTCATATAATTATTATTAGATTATGGTGTGCTTGGTATCAGGATGAATGATTTTCTATTTCTTAAATTATGGTATGAATCAAATCCATGTAAAACGTATTGTACTCTCATTATAAAATTCAGGTCTAAATCATATGCTGCTAGTACAGGAAAATTAAGAGACCATGTGACTAATAAGATAAGAGGTCATTTATGTGAGAGGAGGAGAAACAGTTATGTCCCAAACTAAAGACAATGTCTAATTGGTCAGAACTCCTCTAAGGGTTGGACAAACATCTGAGTTTAAAAACTCAGGATACGAACAAAGCATTTGGTTAAGACTACAGCTTAAGACTGGCAAAATGGGTTAAGACAGAGGTTAAGACCAAACAATGTCATGCAAGCCACCTAACTACTCTCGTCTCACTTATTTTACATTTCTTTCTTTTACTTAGTTCCTTTTCTTTTGCGCTGAGATTTTTGCTTTCTAACTTTGACAGTGAATCATGTATAGAAGTTTGTATCAGTGCTCTGTGCCCTGAGTGGATGTAGCTTTCCTGTTCTGTTCCAGTGAAGAACAACTGACCACGGGCCATTGAATTATTCTGCTTATAGCAAGCTTAACATATTAAAGCATTGTGCAATGTTTTACTTCAAGACATTTGTCAGATTTTAAATAAATATCTTGTGTGTAGAACTAATTTCGTACACATCTCAACATTCATTTTCAAAGGAATCCGATGAAGGTCTAGTCTATGGCTGTAGAGGCTGTTGCTGAAACAGGGAATCTCACCAATAAGAGAATTTAAGGAAGAGTATGAGCTGACTCTCCTCATTTTGTCGATGGTTTCAAAGGAGAGTAGGTATTCATCATTATCAGGGCTGCCCAGAGTACTGCTGGCACTGCTACTGGTGCTCAGGTTCCCTGGAGAGAATGCTGCTGGACCACCTAGAACACACATATAAACACAAGCATGGTTTGGAATATAGATGAGCGATATGACCATAATATTATAATTTTAAAATAACAATATATATCACAATATTCAGTACTGAGCAAAAGTCCTAGGCATGTTAATATTTTCACGTTAATATAATGTGTGTGTGAAAATACTAGCGTGCCTAAGACTTTTGCACAGTACTGTAGTTCTTTTTGGCTGGAAATAAGCTTTTTAAAGTATCACATTTTTAAATATCAGTGAAATTTCTTTTAATTCTTGATACCAATTTCAATACCACTACTAAGCTAACTATGTAAGTAAAAAATCCTAAAGAAAGTCCTTGTGTTGAAGACAAGTAAAAATAAATAAGTACACAAACTAATTTCAGGCAATAGAATAAAGATAAATGAAATAAGGATTCAGGTAAGAAATTAGACCAGCATGAGGGTGAGTAAATGAAAGAATTAATTATGATTTAAGACAATTTTCATCATCAAGGTATAATCGATTGTATTTACATCAATACTCACTAAAGGCCCATTCACGCCAAGGGCGATAAAGATATAGTTCTACAAATTGTTCTAAATAAAAAAGATGATCAGAGTCCACACCACAACTATAACGAAAACAGCACAGAGGAGCGATATTGTGGCAAGCAGGGCGGGTCCAAGAGCCATGGGAACAGAGCAAGCTCCGGAAGAATAAAAGGGGGAGTGATGACAGTGAGAGAGGACCAGGCCTGGACTTTATGTGGGTGTTTTGTTTTGTTTTGTTTTTCTTTTCTTTTCTTATTTGTTTATTTTGTAATTAAAACTTATAAAGTCTTGAACATTCACCGATTCCCGCCTTCTCCTTCCCTGAGCCTTTAAACCTTGTTCCCAGAGATGCACTGATGTATCGGCCAACAATCGGTATCGGCCGATAAAAGCAATTATTTTCATCGCCATCGGACGATTGTTTAAAAACAGCCGATGATCAGTGACGATATATGTTGTCAATCAAAAGGGTGTGGTGACTGACTGCAACTCACACTGTGTGTGAAGAAAATATCTCATGTTGAGTTAGTTAAGGTAAGTTAATGCGACAATAACGCATTAAAAGCAAAAAACAGCTACATAAAAGCAGGCTCTATTTGACCCTATGAATCACCCATAGTTCAAGCCAGGGTTGCCAGATCTGCAGTTTTCCCCATACTAAGCATTATTTGTAGAGCGCCTCTCACTCAATAATCGCAAATAGCTCTGTGCTTTGTTACTTCTAAAAAGAAAAAGTGTCATCTTTCAATTTCTGTCCATTTTATCACGAAATTCAAACAATAAATGGCGTTTTGACGCTCTTAAATGTGACGTGACAGATCACCGTAGTGCCTCAGTTCAAGCAGCAGCATGGCGTGCGAGTCTATTCTTCCACTTTAATACAAATTATATCTAGAAAAGCATGCATGAATATCAGAAGGTAAGTTGAAAGTTACAGAACAACTTAACGAAATCCATATCACGTCTCATGTAATCAGTCAATTAGTGTTTCAACCGTGGAAAGATGTCAATAAAACTTGATTGTGAAGCTTGTGAACAATATCACTTAATGTTGCCTTTACCTCAGGAAAGTAATCTGTTTGTTAGTTAGCTTTATAAAAAATAAAATAAAATAAAAACTAGAGAGGAGCTTATTTACTGTTAATTATGTATGTTTGAATAAATTTGCCATGAAGACAAGTGCTTATGAAAACTACCTTACATGTGTGTGTAACTGAGTTGTATACAAACACTTCAGCTTTTATTTGAGTGTAATATTATATCTGGAAATAAATAGCAGTTGAATATAATATCTCTGTTGTTAATTTTAACATCTAATATTATAGTGTACCAAATGAAAGGGGTTCTCTGTATAGTTTGCAGTATTATTTGGGAGAGATTTTTTATCCATAACAAAAAACAAACTATCGGTATCAGCCGATATCATTCTGAATAATCGGCCATCGGTATCAGCTGAGAAATTTCATATCGGTGCATCTCTATTTGTTAAATTGGTGCTGAAACCCGGGAGGAAGGAGGTACACGCTGTTGGACAGCACTCGCTGCTGAGAAGGATTGCGGATCTGAGGAGATTGGGCAGCACAAAGGAGGCTTGAACCGGCACACGTTCAACTTAACTTTTATACACAAAATAAACAAATAACAAAACAAAAGCAAAACGGCAGCTCCTCATGGACGACTACCACTTAAATGAAAATAAAACACTGGCAAAAAGTCCAGGCCTGGTCCGCTCTCATCTCCTTTTATCCTTCTGAAGCTCCTCCTTGAGACTCAAGACCGCTGTGGCACACAGGTGACACTCATTAGCAATCGCTCCGTTCCCATGGCTCTCGGCCCCGTCCTGCCTGCCACAGATATCCAATCAGAAAACACCAGACTTTAAAGAGCTCGAGCATTTAAAGCGGCAGATATCGTGTGTTGGTGTGGCAGCTAAAATAGTCACAATTTTAGTTATCTTTATAGTTCTTGTTCTTGGTGTGAACAGTCCTTAAGACAAGCATTTTTAACATATTCATGTGTGCATTTGACCTTTTAGATGTGTACCTGAGCTCAAAGTATCCTTTTCTTGTCCGAGTTCCACGTCTCAGAGAAGATAGCATCAAATAGTGTGTAATTACTGAACTAAGCTCTCTTTCCTGGCTTATTACACTTTTAATTAGTCACTTTAATGCATCATGTTTTAAGCAATCACTTTGAACCAAATGTTATGAATGTAATTGAAAAATGAATTGAAAACTTTTCAATATTGTATTTTTTCAACAAAAAAAAATATATATAATTTTTTCTTTTCAACATTATACCTGCTGACTTCTAGCTGAGAATAAAGAGAATTCAGGCTTAGTGATATAGAGTGGAGATTGACTCACCCTCCTCGTTGAGGTTGAGGTTCTGAAGGCTCTTATTGAGGGTTCGAGAGGTGGTGGCAGCTCTGAGGTTTGTGTAGGAGTTCACTGATCGTAAACGAGGGATGGCAGGACTGTCCCTGCCCGGGGTAACGTTCCCTGTCTCTACATAAACAAAAAAAAAGTCAAAGGTCAGTGGCAGCCGGACATAACGGATAAACAATGGACCATGACTATGTTTAGAACAGCATACTACTAATTATGCATTACGTAAGTGCACAGTATGTCAATTTTCTGTATGTATGGAATATCTGCCCAACCAATTATATTTGGCAAAACACACACTTGAAATTCTAATACCAATGTGTTGAATGAACAAGTATCAATATCAACCACAAATTTTAACATCTACTCTTTGACTTAAACATCATTTTAATGTGACAATGTAGTATCCCTTAATTTGAAATGTGGCATATATTTAGTATATTGAGCAGTATACATTAAGTAGTATGTTAGTATTCCATTAGGACAATTTAATTCTATAAATCACTGAGAAAACCAATAAATCTAAAACAGTTTATAAATAATTACCTGTAGAATTTGCAGGTGAAGCCACAGCATAGTTTTTCTCTTCCTCCATGAACTGCAGAGCCACAGTACAGAAATTACTCTCATACTGCACCACTAGGTGACTAAGAGCAACAACCAGCTCCTAAACATGACAAAATACAGGTGAACAAAAGTTACTGAAAGTAAACAGGTCATCATGAAAAAGTCACTATAGGTCACCATGACAGATAATCCAGATTACCAGATAATCCAGACACCAATACAGATAATCAAGAGTCAATATAGATCAACACGGGCCAGTTAGGCAAGCGTCACAGCAAAAAGGGTCACTACAGGTGACTAATTTTAATCATTTTAATTTTGCTCTCCCCCAACTATTCATAGAAAGGTAGTGCAGTAGTGGTTCACTTAATATGACATGTGTATGATTATAAAATAATTACCAAAAAAATACTAAAAATTGTTTTAGATTTTAGCATATCACACAGCAGGACATGTCTAATAAAGTTGTTTCAAAGCAGCTTTACAGTGATAACAGGAAATGAATGCAACAAAGTTTGTTTTGGCTGTACAGCAGCTCTAGACGAAAGTCATTGTCCAGATAAAGTAAATTCAGCTTTGATTAATTTCCATTGTAAAAATCATTAGTTAGTTGGATAGTCAGCTCAAAAGTATTTCAAGCGCACTACGACAATACAAGAGTCACTATAGGTAAACATAAATCAACACTGCTAATATAGTCAATACAGGGCATCTGACATATACGTGCTATATGTATGCTTGTATGCAATGTTAATGTTATATGTAAATAAAAAGCCTAAAATAAATCACTTTATATAAAGCGATTATGTCTCTACAGAATAATTGGATTAAACTTGATTCATATGGATTACACGTTTACAATGTCTTAACATTCTGAAGCATCAAAGTTTTGGTTGCCTGGACATTAAATGAATGGACAGAAATGTCTCAGCTTTCATCAAAATTATTTATGTTGTTCCAAGATGATTGTTATTCTTATGGGTTTGAAACAATATGAGGGTGAGTAAATGAAGACAAAAGCTTTAATTTTTAGGTGAACTATCCCTTTCAACAAAACAGGCAAAAAACAAAAACAAAAAAACTAATAACGGAACGTGGCTTAAAACAGAAACACATTTGATTAGTTGAGATTGTAGAATGTTAGCATACATAGCTTGAATGTAACTCTACACCCTTGCTTAATTACTATACGCTGATCCATTAATATACAAATTAGCCCCGTCTCCACTTAATCACAAAAGCTTGGACTACCTGATCCACTTCTCCCTGGTCAACTTTACTGTAGTAAACTCTGCACAATGGCAAGTGGAAATACTGGTTTAATTCAGCCATATATGTTTGAACAAGAAACTTATTCAGAAGAAGGGAAGAGTGAATTATACAGGGGCGTCTACAAGTTGATGTATCAGAATAGTAATGCGTTTTATGTATTACTCTCTACAACGTTGGACACAAAATGGTAATTAAAGGTGCTATAAGCGATCTCGGTTGGCGTAACCCTTTTGTTGATGTTTGAATTATTATCAAACAAAACGGAGGATAGCTAGACCCTCCCTCCTCCTCATCCGCGCACTAACCCCCGAACCCCACCCCCACATCATTCTTGTTGGTTATTGGCTGGAACAGTTTGTTATGTTTCGTGGTGCGGGTCGCTCTGTTTGTTGCTCAGTTTGTTTTTGCTGCAGTTTGTGGAGCGTGGGCTGTCTGCAGAGACCGTGTTTTTTTACAGTGTGTTCAGGGGACAGGCAGCTAGCGGATAGTGAGGAGATGTTTGCGGTATGTGAAAAAAAATGTTTTAGCCTAAAAAACGCGTGAGATCGCTTATAGCACCTTTAATATGATTACCCTTTTGCTTGACTACGTTATCAAACTGCTAATGTGTTGCTAATGTTACACAAACCATGTTCCCGCTCACCATCTTAGTCTGCCTTCTAAAAATCTATCATTAGACACACTTTGAACAACATAAAATGTCAGTGTAGAAAGACATAGTTAATTATAACATGGTAATATACATCAAATGCATAATTAACCCGCTATATTGCTAAACATACCCAATTTTTCATATCAACAGAAAAATATAGCGGGATAACCTGGCTTCTCTTGAAACTCTCCCACTTCATAGTTAATGATATGCTAAAGCCCGCCCCGTACATTGACAGGATTGGTTACAACATATTTGTGATGTAGAGAACAAGGGCGATTTCAAACCGAGTTTCTGAGACTGTCTTTGTTTCACTGCGGTTTTAAGGAGAAAATTCTCAACAATGGTGTTGACTTATGAATTTGCGCATGGTTTGTCTTAAAGGATATTACATAAACAACATTAAAAACTTGATTTCCACTTCAGGGGACTTTAAATTACTAGTTACTAGTAAATTACTAGTTATTAGTCTTCGGTTTTCTTCCGGGAATGTACACATCACAATATCCCTCATTTAATTAATTTCCTCACAAGGCATATGCAACACAAAGGGTGCGAGGCCTGGTTGAGTTGCATTAGTATTGTGTTGTCAACATGTCCAAAAGTTTTTCCAACCTGAATCTAAAACACCCACTTTTTCAGCCTTCCTAAGGCAGTTGAACTTGGGAAACAGTGGTTAAAATGTAGTGAGTCAATAGTCAATTATCGGACTCTGGCCCGAACTGAGGCCATATTTAGCGTAGTTACAGTAGTGTTTACAGTGCCTCAGGAAGCCTCCAGAGCTGATACTTGCCAGTTATGGTAAAGGGCGATACCGATGTATGCTCTAAACGGTAGACCAATCACCACAGACTGGGGCGGGTTGACCAATCAGAGCAGACAATGCTTTTTGGAAAGCAGGTTAAAAAAAACTAAAAAAACTAATACAGAGTGTTAAGGCAAAGAGTTTTCGAAAACAAGTGCTGCAACAATATAAATTATTACAAAAATATTATTTTTACATTAGGTGACGTATTCTAGTAGACCCCATAAACAAAATTATGAACTTGTAAATAGGACTCCTTCAAGGTTTTCCCCCCATATTCAACTACCTATAGTTTGTATACCACCTCAACCAATCTATAGAAGATACCATTATCCTCTGCCCTTCACCTGATTGTACCTTGCCAGGAAAACAAATACTACTATTTGAGAATTCTGTTCATTTTAGCTCAAAACTGAACACAATCATTCCTCAAAAGCAGATTGTAAAGCTGGCCCTAAATACCTTTTAGTGTAAACAGGTCCTGGACTATATAATAAAGAGACCACAGAAGGTTTGGATTGCCTACAAAACCTTCAGCACAATCAGGCTAAGCATCAGCATCCCCCAGGTCTGTGTGCTCGGTCCACTTCTGTTCATTTTGCTCATTCTGGACTGTGCTGCCAAGCATAGATGTAATTACATCATCAAGTTTGCACATAACACGACCGTTGTAGGCTTAATCTAGCCTGGAAATCCAGACCCAAATCTGAAAGATTAAGGGTCTGGCATCGAGTAATGAAAATCGCCCAGCTTGAGGGGCGGCACCAAGCATGCATTTGAAAATCTCACTGCACGCAATTGGATAACACTGACCAATCACAACAATAAGCCCCATACGCTTAGCTACAGTACCAGCGAAGCTAACTGGTAGATTAGACTCTTGCCGTATCCGGTCGGCAAAACAGCAAAAACGTCCTTCTTGCAAAGGAGCGATTCGAGCGCCGTCTTCTGTTTTAGATAAAAAGCCAAGTCTAACTCGTTCATTGTAGCAGCCAAAGCCGTTTCAAACAATTGGTGTTCATCCATAGCCAGCCATCTTGCAATGTTTACTAATGACTTCGACGTCACAGTGCTGTCGTCATCTGTTTAGCTCGCCTCTGGCCCGCCTATATCAGATAATCCGATGTGATTGGTGCAGCTCGGATACAAGGGCATATTAAATGAGCATCATTACTCGATGCCAGTCGATGCTAATACCTCCACCCCTTCAACTGGGGCACCAAGAGAATGTTCTGACCAAATTCTAAGAAATCTAAAGCTACCCATTTCAAATCCTTAAAGCAGACAGTAAGGACAGCTGAGAACATTACCAAAATTAGAATCAGAAATAGTTTTATTGCTTTCATTCCTATAAGGAATTTACCTTGGCATTGAAGCTTCCAGTACACGCATATACATATAACAAGACACATATTAACAAAAAAAATAAAATAATAATAATAATATGTGTATAAAGACACCAATACTGTAGGTTTAGTCAGAATAAACATTGACAAAGAATGAACATATTTACAGTATTGTGTGTACTGGAACCTTTGTCCCAACAATCCAAGAACTCTAGCATCTACAAGGCCGACAATAGGACATTTTCTTTGCAGTCATTGCTGATTAGAAATAGATACTGGCCATCCAGACTCCACAAGAGCATCTTCCCCCAAAATGTAAGACTCCCTTGACCTCTGCCATTGTGAGGCTGGACAAGGTTTCAGAAATCATCACTCACCATCTGCTTTGTTGTTGACTTCAGTAGCCAGCACGTCACTTTCTCAAGGATTGTTTAACAACTGCAATAATTCCATAGACTTGCTAAAACTGCATACAATTTCCAAAAACCTATCTATTCTCAACACCATCATGGCACTCAGGAATCCTAGTCACATTGATGCCATACTGTCATCACACCAATATTGTTGTATTAGTGTTGTAATATGTCCCCCAACGTACTACGTGTACTGTGTACACTGTCTGTATTGTGTCTCATAGCTTGTCCAGCGTCACTGTTACAGTATGTGTGTATTATGTATACTGTGTATATTGTACTTTGTTCTGCAATATCCTACAGTATGTGTACTGTGGTTACAGTCTTAAAATGTAAAATAGTTGTATGTACAATTTACACTAGGATCTGTAAGAGAAACACAAATTTTGTCTCTTATGTACTCTAAACACATGTTTGACAATACATGCTAATGGCAAGAAATGATGTAATGACTTGACAGCACGTTTGGACAAAAAAAATGGAAGTAGAAAGTGTTACTGTCAATCACTCTGAGAATATTCATGATTCATAACAAGCCTCAGTTCTAAAACGCACAGTTCTCAGCATTAGAGCAGACTTAAGAAAATGATAATGAATCTGATGCTGATGAAAAATGCCCATAATGAAATTCCAATAAACTTGCCTTCCTCACGATGGGACTTCCATCATTAATGAGTTGTGCTAGCATCATGGCAACATTATGATCAATGGTGGTAGAATGATCTGTTCTCTCAGCAGAATTCCCCACAAACGTACCCAACGCAAACACAGCTGCACACCGTACCTGCCAATGAGACAACAGAATACATTCATGAACCACACAACAGCCATGGTTAGGGTTATGGTGCTTATAATATGGTACTTCTATAATAACAAGGCAAAACTCTGTTTTTGAGCATATTTAAAGATACATATTTTGGACAGGAATAACAGAAAAACAGAGAAACCAAGAAATCTATGTAAGGTTTGTAATGCATTATAGCAGAGTAATGGTCCTGGTTAAGGATCTGAATTTGCAGGGCAATGTAAAGGTAAACCATATATATTAGGGGTGTAACAATACCCTCATGTCACGTTTCGATACATATCACGATACTGAACTCACGATACGATATTATTGCGATACTCCAAGACATACTGTATGATAAAAGGTTAACAGAAAATGTGCTGTTGATTAAAATGCTAAATTTGGTATTACATTGGGTGTTTAAATGAATAGGCTTGGACATGGTGCTGGTAACCCAATGCAAAGGACAATAGTGACACCAGAATAAAAAAAAACTCATGATTCTGAAGCTGAAAATACAGAATTATTTTAGACGATTATGCTTGCACTCTGTCACTGACTAGATATATTTAAAATAATGTAGGCCACTTTTAACTGGTAACATAAGACATTTGGCATTATCAGGACCCACAAAGATTCCCCCATTGCATTATTATACATTATATTCAACATTGCATATAGTAGTTTAATGTAGTACTGCCACTAAAACTCTGAAAACTAGATTTTTTTTCTCACACAGAAATTCTCATTTTGGGTGAACTATACACAATAAATATTGTCACTATCCACGATAGCCTACATATTGATACATTTTTGTATTGTGATATATTGTGGCACGATATATTCTTACACCCCTAATATATTTACTAGAAAATCTACTACTAGATTGTCTAATAGTAGAAAAATATTAGTCTGGCCAACTTTAAGAACCTCTGGTATGGGATCAGACAGGAGACTGTAGAGCTTCTCATGGGCACTATCTCGAACTCCACACCAGCGTGCAGAATCAAAGTTCTGCCAGATTCTGCCCAGACAGATTGCCACCCACTGCCTCAGGAGAGGGTGAGGGTCGTTGAGTTGCTCCAGACAGATCGCAATCAGGTTACCCTGCAGACATGCCTCCTGATGGACAGAGAGGTCAATGAATCATCAGGGACAAAAAAACAAAACATTTTCAAAACAAATATATTTAAAACAAATATTATTGGCTAATAATTTTATTTATTATTATTTATTATTAATAAATTCTTGGCCCTAATTCTCAAATAATAATATTAATCTAGTTTGGAAACATAAAAAAAAAAAAAAGTTTTTGAAAAAGCTCTTATGTTCACCAAGGCGGCATTTATTTAATCAAAATACAGTAAAAACAGTAATATTGTGAAATATTATTACAATTTAAAATATTTGTTTACTATTTTAATACAATAGGAATAAAAATGTAATTTATTCCTGTGATGACAAAGCTGAATATTCAGCAGCATATTCTACTGTGAAATATTCAGAGAGAGAGAGAGAGAGAGAGAGAGAGAGAGAGAGAGAGAGAGAGAGAGAGAGAGAGAGAATTTATTCACCAAAGATGCATTAAATTGATCAAAATTGACAATGAAGACATTTATAATGTTAGAAAAGTTTTCCATTTAATAAATGCTTTAATTTTAATAAATAAATGTAATAAATGCAAATAAATGCTCTTCATTGAACTTTCTATTCATCAAAGAATCATGAAAAAAAGCATCACAAGCAGCACAACTGTTTTCAACGTTGATAATATTAATAATGATAAGAAATGTTACCTGAGCATCAAATCAGCATAATAGAATGATTTCTGTATATACGTACAATGATCTGCTGATCAGGAAACATTTATTATTATCAATGTTGAAAAAAGTTGCTGCTTATTATTTTTGTGGAAAATAATTCTTTGATGAATAGGAAGGTCAAAAGAACAGCATTTATTTTAAACAGAACTCTTTACTCTCACTTTTGATCAATTTAATGCATTCTAGCTGAATACAAATATTAATGTCTTAAACAAAAAAAAAAAAAAAACATACTGACACCAAACTTATGAACAGTAGTGTACAATACCATTCAAAGGTTTGGGGTCCACAAAAAAAATGGTATACACAAAAATATTAGGCAGCACAGCTTTTTGAAATTGATAATAATAAGAAATGTTTCTTGAGCAGCAAAACAACACATAAGTATAATTTCTGAAGGATCATGTGACATTGAAAATTGTGTCAAGATGTGCCATCACAGGAATAAATTGCATTTTAAATGTAATCCTATTACAGTAATTTTACTATAGATCTTAGACAGACAGACGAGATAGCCAGCCAGATAGATAGATAGATAGATAGATAGATAGATAGATAGATAGATAGATAGATAGATAGATAGATAGATAGATAGATCGATAGATACCTGTCCTGTGTTGTAGTTGTTGACGATGACAGCGAGGATAAAGACAGCCATAGTTCGATGCTCAGCCTGAATAAAGAATCGGGAGTCAACAATTAAATATTCATATGTCTAAGACTTCATTTAATTAATAGTGTACATTTCACTGCCTGTCTGTGATTTAATTTGTCAAAAGTGCAACAAATTCCAACCAAAAACAAAGCATAGCTTGAACTCTGCAAATATAGCACAGCAGATGCTAGAAAACAGATTTGGTTTTGAACAAAGTGGAGATTCAGTACCGTCTGCATGATACTTACAGGCATGTACGGGTCAGCCAGCACCGACAGGAAGTACTTGTGCCCATTGTCTTTTACAAGATCAGCTTGGCATGACTACAGAAAAAAGAAAGAGGGAGAGAAAAAGCAGGAGGGAGAGTAGGCGAGTGTAAAAGAGAAGGAATTGAAGGTGTGACAAAAATGAAACAAACACCATACTGACAGCTGACAACTGTTTCTACCAATTTTGCTGCCTGATAGAAACTTCTTATATCTGAATTTTCTCTAAATAAAACACTTACATACTCCTCTAAAGAAAATTTAACTGCAGCACGTGAGACACTTCACTGATAAACCAATAACACAATAACAGACCTTGGAATGACCAGAAAGAGAGAGAAAAGCTATTTGTCCCATCTCAAACAGAATGTGTGTTGGAGGATAGTGTGGGCAAGGCGGAAAGGGCAAGTTTTACTATCGACTGCTTGTGCTCTCTGTTTCATCTGCTAAGTTAAGTGCCATGTGCTTCAGTGAACTGACAGATGACACATACTGATCACTCTTTATAATATAAACAGTTCTGTACATAACCTACTGCATCTGAACAGTAAAGGTTTGGGGTCAGTAAGATTGTATTGAAATAAATTACTTACTCAATTCAGCAAGGACATATTAAATTGCTTAAAAGTCAATGTAGTGCCTATCCCTGTAGAGTAGTGCAGGGATGACATCAAAACCCAGAATAATAATGTGCCACTAGTTCTGTCGAGATTTTCCTATGGGTTTTTAAATTTATAAGTAAAATAAGGTCTGCTTTTCTTTCTTTCTTTTTTTAAGTAGCCTGTTTAGCAGCTTTGGAGTGTGATTTGCTGCAATCTCTGTGAGGGATGTGCATGAATGATCATCTATCTCTGCAGGTGTCTTAACCACTGCTGTCAGAGACAGATGGCAAACCGCTTTCACTTCCACTGCCCTTCCAGTGCCACACTCCAAAATACATTTACAAAAATACATTCTGAATGTTATTAAAGGAGAACTCCGGTCAATTTTAACATTGAGCTCATTTTTTTGTAAATTTGGAGTGCTGTCAGTACAGAGAACAACGACAAAAATCGGTGTTGCCTACACCGTGTTATCCTCTTTTTAAAATTTGCACCCTGTTGACTTAAATGGGGCAAGTTTTAAACCTGCTTTTAGCCTCTTAACATCCTTGATGTGTCATTACAAGTGCACAGCCATGTGAGTGATTCCTTCAGAGTGAACACGGGTGAATCTGACTGCAGTAGATGTGCAAGATATGAATAAAAATGATGTTATTTCAGCCAGCGCACATACCTGTATTTACATCCTGTTTTCGGTTGAAGTCCACAGTAGTCGAGTGTCGAGTTCACGCGCATAGGTTTAGTACGTACGATCATGCGCCCGAACTCGACAATCGACTACTGTGGACTTCGACCGAATACAGGAAGAAAATACAGGTATGTGCGCTGGCTGAAATAACATCATTTTTATTCATATCTTTCACATCTACTGCAGTCAGATTCACCGCGTGTTGACTCTGAAGGAATCACTCACATGGCTGGGCACTTGTAATGACACATCAAGGATGTTAAGAGGCTAAAAGCAGGTTTAAAACTTGCCCCATTTAAGTCAACAGGGTGCAAATTTTAAAAAGAGGATAACACGGTGTAGGCAACACCGATTTTTGTCGTTGTTCTCTGTACTGACAGCACTCCAAATTTACTAAAAAATTAGCTCAAATTTACAAAAAAATTAGCTCAATGTTAAAATTGACCGGAGTTCTCCTTTAAAGTTATATAACAATAATTTAGATTCAAAATCTTTTGAAATAACATGCACAGATTAATCCTTCCTACACCAGGAATGTGCATTAAAAAAGAAAATCATGATACTTAAAAAAATAAAAAAATAAATAAAGATTAAAAAAAATAAATAAATTACTTTCTAGTGAACAATTCATCACAGCATGTTATTCCAAAGAAAAGTTGTAGTTATTTATCCTTCCTTTGAAATGTCCTACTGAATAAATGTTAACCAACAGCCAAATAGCTACTTGGATATCAAGCAAATTCATATTTGGTTTGGCTGCATTTTTGTATGGGATGGGATGACATGACATGAAAGTAAAATGGGATTCTAATGGCAATTTACGCTGACTTTAAGTCTGATTTATTAACAGAGTTTGTCTGGATGATAGATGAGTTTTTCCACAAACGAAAAGGAACAAACTTGAATGTTTCTGTTGTACAAATATATTAAAATGTACAAATGGGACACATTTCTGAGATCTTAAAGAAGAGCATTTTCATCTGTTTCTATTTATTTTCAGTCTTTTTTTGGTGAATTATGACTTAATGCTGAGCTGACATGAGTTAAACTAGGACTGTCTAAACTGGGAGTGTATGATCTCTAAATCATATTGATCAATCAGTAATGCACATAGATTGATCGATCTATCAACTCTTAGAAATAAAAGAAATTAAAATAAAAACATGAACAGAATAAAGTCTCAAATACTTAGAGCATCAGGAAAAATGCAAGAGATAAATATCAATTACACTCTATAAGCCAATAAACAGATAACTCCTTCATAAAATAGCATTATAGAATACGGTCTAAAATAGAAATCGATTTGCTGTGGAAAGATTTAAACATTCAGTTGTTTGTACTACAATTAAGTTTACAAATTCACTTTTTTTTTTTCTTAATCAAATTTTGTCATTAAGATACACAAGAAAATTGTTCTAACTTTACATATTTAAACCATTTTCAAATTATACCATTACATATGCAGATATTTGCATATATCAAAATGTGATTTAAATGTTTATTTTTGTTTTAAAATATTCAACGACGTTTGGCAACTGTCAGAGCCTTCATTTTCAATAACCCATCTGACAATTATATTCTATTGAATTTTAAATAAAATGAAAATTAATAGGTCTACTGTGAAACAAGTAATATTATGTTTACCACAATTTTACGTAATTTTTTTTTTTTTTAAATCAGATTGGAGTATCACGTTAGATATTTTCGATTCTAAAAGGTTTTTAGCTGGTCATTAGTATCTGAATGTTAATTGTTTAGAAAATTTACACTATGTGGAATTTTGGTTAAAGCAATTGCTGAATTGCAAGGGATGAAGAGTTTTACATACACTATCTACAGCTAAGATCTTTGCCCAGATGAAGACCAAAAGAGGCCTGAGCTCTCTCGCTGAACTCTGCAACAGTTTCAACACGTATGGAAAAATCCCCACTGAAAGAGCCTAAAGAGAGCAAAAAGACAGAGTGAGTGAGTGAGTGAGAGAGAAGAGAGAGAGAGAGAGAGAGAGAGAGAGAGAGAGAGAGAGAGAGAGAGAGAGAGAGAGAGAGAGAGAGAGAGATTAGAGGATGATGTGATTCAAGGTAATTCAAGGTATTTCTTTGAAAAACTTGATTTAGTCATTTCGATTTCTTTCTTTCACAGGTATCTTGTATTCAGAATATCATTGTTTGATTGTATATGCGAATTCCAGCAAACCCTGGCCGCTACATAACTATATTAACATCCAAATTCCATATAAGGCAGGGATGGGCAGCTTCAGTCCCGGATGGCCACTATCCTGCAGAATTGAGCTCCAACCCTGATAAAAACTCACCTGGCCGTAGCTTTCTAGTAATCCTATAGACATTGATTATCTTGTTTAGGTGTATTTGATTAGGGTTGGAGGTGTATGTAAATTGACTGACATATGTATTATCTAAAGGTTTCTTAAATTGCATAAGTAGTAGTTTAGTTTATGTAAGCTTTAAAGTAAAAGAAAGATACAAAATAAATGTTAGAGGTGTGTTATCTGCCATCTCACCAAACTGACGGCCCAAGGGCCCAGGTCCAGAAATCGCCCCAGCAAATCTAGTGCTCTCAGTCTGTGTACCTGACTCAAGAGGACCTAAGAGAAACCAGATGGGAGAAAATTAATCTGAAGTTCTGCTCTGTTCCACAGCTAGTGGAGTCAGAGAGGAGAGGACAAAAGTGTGCCAGTGTTTAACTCTACAGCAGGGCCATGGATGAAATACAATAAAAGATACAATATTTATTTTACCCCACACCAACAGAAATCACCTAAATGTCTCACACCCACACATACACAAAAGCAGGAAGACATACATTCCCATGTACAATGGAAACTAATATAATCATTTGACCAGGTTCTTAGGCTCACACACACTCCCTGGGCTGGCACAAGCTAATCACTGCCCACCTGTGTGTGTGTGTGTGAACATCTGTGGTTAGGGTGGTGATTCATTAACACTTCAATATGTGTCTGTATTACTGATAAAAGGGGTGGTCAAAATAAGTTTCAGTCATGCAAAATTACGAATATGGTAAACAGGATATGATGTCACGCACCAGGACCTCAACTTGTGAAAGACTTACTTTTAACTTGTGGTATCCTTTATATTTAAAGCTACTTAACAATATTACTGACCATTCTAAATGATATTAATATAATATGATATACAAGGAACACCAGTTTCTGGTTGATGAAGGTGTATGTTAGCCTTACTTATACGGATGTAGGGGTACCGTACTTATGTATAAGACAAGGTAGGGAAATAATGATGAATGTGAAAGGTTGGGATACAATGATGTATGACTGTCTAGACACCTTTAAAACAGTACTAAATAACTTCACATGTATGATGGGCGCTTGTCTGCAAAGTTACAAAGCTCAGTCTCCCACAAAAGGGAACACTGCTCCAGATCTGCCTAAAGCACCTAAATCAAATTCAAGATATCACATCTGCAAATGTCTATGTCACAATAAGAAATATTAGCATAATACACGACCAAAGAAAAGCCAGGCTTCAGTGAATTGTAGTGTCGCCATATTGTGGTGACGCTGTGTTTCGGTGCGAAAGCAAAACCCCTTTGTTTGGTCTTCCAAAAACAGATGAAATTAGGAATCAGTGGATAAGATCTGTAAGAGAGTTAAAATATAAACCTTCTGCTCAAGTTGTGGTTGCAAAATTGGTTCCGATCAATCTGCTTGATGATCCACATTTTCAGAATTTGACTTGAGATTGAACTGATACAGTAAAACCGACAACATAGCTGTGTGTTTACAACTGCTTTAGAAACCTTGGGAACTGAAGCTTGTAATTAAACTCGGCCGTTACATTTCTGATACATGGTTGGGGTGTTTGGCCAATCACAACACACTAGGTCAGATGGCCAATCAGAGCACTTTTCGGAAGTAGGGGCTTTGTAGAAACCGGAACTCTGTCAGTGCGTTTCAGACTGACTTGGAATAATGCAATAATGCAATTATGAACAGTATGTGAACATTAAAGCATTTTAACCCATATTATTACAGCCAATAAACTTTTAAATCTAACTTTTAAAAAAGCATCATCTGACCCCTTTAAAATGTTAGTTTTGGCAAAATTTATTTTAGCTTTCAAAAGTAATTAAGCATTTAAGCATACACCTTTAGATCAAAAGAACTGAGATCAAGAGAAGCATACATTTTTGTTCTAGTTTGCATATTCCTATGCCAGCATTTTAAAACCCTGTATACGTGTGTATGTATTTAAAGCATCTAGTTGTGGCACACACTCTTAGCATGGTGAGGGGGTCTGGATACAGGCCTGCCCAGAGACAGAGCGTGCTGTGTAAGGAGCGCAACAGAAGGACTGCCCACCTCAATGCCCACACAAAAACACACAAACTCTGAAACGCCCGAAATCTCCTGCCAAAACAATACGCCACCCTGCCATCAAGGTATTAATAGATTGCAGGGTCACGTCAAATCATGGACTGTGAAAATTATCAGCATGCACCTTGGCCATAACAGGGCGTTCCTTAATACCCCGAGGCCTATGGACGGAAGGAAGAAAGGAAGGAAGGAAGAGGAGAGATGAAAAAATAGAAAGAAGTGAAGAATATGAGGGAGGTCTGTTTTTTTTTTTTTTTTTACCGATTCTAGCCAACTGGAAGATTAGTCAGCACTTACAAGTGGTGTGTGTGTGTAAAAGCGTGACTGGCTGTGGAGTTTAATATAAGTGTGAAAGTCTGAGCCCATCTGTGAAGAGTCCAGACCTCTTAAAGTAAAACACAGAAATATGAGACAAACTTTTTTACTCAATACAAGAGATGGTCAGCAGGAAACAATAAATGTGATCAGGAAGCATTTACATTACAGTTCATATTTGATCAGTTTTATGCATTCCCAGGGAATCAAACTCATGATTTTGGCAATACTAGTGCCACACTCTACTGTCTGAATTAAAGGAACATACTGTACACAGCAAGATTTTAGAGTATTTGAACACCAATGTCACATTTACAATACATTTTTGCATTTAGCAGATGCTTTTATGAAAAGCGACAAAGGATAACAAGGATAATAGAGGAGCACAAGTTACATATAAAAATGTATGGAAAAAGAAGACCAAACCAAATTGGAACCCGCTGACTTGTATAGCCAAAAACATGTTTTTCAAAATATCTTCCACTGTTTTGAGATGACATGATGATGATGAAAAAAAAAAAACAACAACAAAAAAAAATCATTTTTTGGTGAACTATACCTTGAACACTCTTTTTATGTTGGTCACCATACGAGACAATACAAAGTTTGCATTCACATTTAAACACAATTATAATACATTTTGTAGTGTATTTGAATATTTTAACATTTAAATAATATAATACTCAAGGAATTATACAAAACAGGTATATTTAAAAGTCTGACTTTTAAGTGTGACTTTATACAATGTAAAATATATGGTGTGGGCTTGTTCTTAAAAACAACAGGAGAGAGGGTTCTAATAAGAAATAGTATTTAAAAAACAAAAGTATTTTATGTGCGTGGGATAGCCAGATATATTTTAACCAGGACTTAATTTGTATTAATTTGTATTCTAAATTTGCAAGTCGAGTTGCATGTTTAAACAGAGTACGATAATGTGCGTGTTACAGTATACAGTAACCCTGAGTGTCATGAGGTTTGTGTTGTACAAACAAATCAAATCTCAACCATGCACATTGTATCTGACAAGATGACATCAGTCCAAAAGTGATCCTAAAATAGGAATCATGGGACATTTTGTGTATTCTGTACTCATTCACACATGGTGCTGTCTCTGTAGTCAATATCTCTCTATTTCTTTCACTCTGTTGCAAGTGGCAATTAGATTGAATTATTTTTGCAAATCATATTATTGTGTCATATTTATGACCGTTTTAATTACTGGAGCCCCGGAGCTGCCTTCTGAGCCAACCACTGATTTTTGCAAGCGACATATTTAAAATGCTGTATATAGTCAACAATTTTGCACGCAACACAAAGTTGTTTAGCATCAGTGGTGTAGTCGGTGCCATAAGCACGAATACGCCATATGCTTACTTTTTCCGTTTGCGTACAATGATTTCTGCGGATCACTATTTATGTATACTCTCGATAAACCCACTTGTTTTGCTGCTTCATAAGTCCATACTACTGTTGTGATACCTTCCCCATTAACTGTATCCAGTGCTGTTCTGAGAGAGAGCACGAGAAAGAGAAAGAGAAAGAGACAGAGTGCGCTGTTCATATATCAGTGGATTTTTAAACTGTTTGATGCTAAGGACTTGGGGAAGTTCTGTAAATAAATTACAGAAACGTCTGTCTGTCTGTCTGTCTGTCTGTGTGTGTGTGTGTGTGTGTCTGTCTGTGTGTCTGTTATTCGCATATCTCTCGAACCGTTAGTCCGATGGATTTCAAACTTGACAGGTGTCTTGCTATGGGCACGAGTAAGTGCAGTGCCAAGTTTGACGTTGTTTGGATTAGAAATGCAAAAAATTAAACATTCTGACATAAACACTCTGTCAGCTACACGGTTTACTTCTGAAAATTATAGTTTGGTTCCAAAACGTGATAAATCCATTTTGATTAATTTGAGTAAAAATGTGTTTTCTTTACCAAGAAAGTGGCAAGATGAAAACCTTCCACCTTCCACAGTGGCAAGATGAAAACCTTCCACCTTCCACAGTGGCAAGATGAAAACCTATGAAGCAGCAAAACAAGTGGGTTTATCGAGAGTATACATAAATAGTGATCCGCAGAAATCATTGTACGCACACGGAAAAAGTAAGCATATGGCGTATTCGTGCTTATGGCACCGACTACACCACTGATGCTAAACAACTTTGTGTTGCATGCAAAATCAGTTTTTGTGTGTGTTTTTAGTAATTGTTGGTTTGGTTTGTGTTGTTTGAGTGCTCATTGTTACAATTACACAGCAAAAGTTCAGTGACATTTTTATTTGTACATGGTAGAAAGCAAAACTGATACTTACATAATGACATACAATAAATGTGGAAAATTGAACTACACGATTCAGTGAGCAGGCTACACAGTGAACTCCGACAAAACGCTACTTTAACGCTGCTTTCTTCGACCCTCTCTGTCTCTGGTCCTGGGCTGTGCTCACTCAGTATGCAGTGTGAGAGGGGGAGTGGCCAGCAGCTAGAGCAGCAAAAGCCAGTGTGTGCTTCTTTTACCAATATATATTTAACAATATATTTAGCATTTCTAATCCAAACAACATCAAACTTGGCACTGCACTTACTCATGCCATAGCAAGACACCTGTCAAGTTTGAAATCTATCGGACTAACGGTTCGAGAGATATGCGAATAACACACACACACACACACAGACAGACAGACAGAAAGACGTTCCCGTAATTTATAGATAGATATAATATACAGAAGTAAACCGCGTAGGTGACTTATAGATTCAGTTAACATCCACAAATGAATAAGTGCGACGATTCAGGGAGCAGGCTACACAGTGAACTTGACGATTCAGGGAGCAGGCTACACAGTGAACTCCAAAAAAATGCTACACTTGAGCAAACAGTTTGTGAATAGGTTACTACAAATGATGGCCGTGAATTAAATTAAGAGTTTGGTTCCAAAACGCGATAAACGCCATTTTTCAAAAAATGTAGTTCCCGCAAAAATCAGTATTGTATAGTTTTCCTAGTTTTCCTTATCTACTTTGTACTTTTTGATCAACAAACAAACAAAAAAATTTGACGGCACTGATGAACCTGTGGTGGTTTCTGCCGTAGGGAAGAAACGTCCGCCATCGAAATCTAATCATTTACGTGAGGAGATTAAGAAGATGAGGCACGCGGGAGGAGGAAAAATGCCGACTGTTGCTTGTTCTCACACGACAGCATCAAACTTCTGTCACGCTGACACGTTGACCCCAGGGGATCTTTTAAAAAACTTTCAATTCTTGTACTCAAAGTCAACAAAAACCGAGCAGGACCAAGCCATTTTACAGCTGATCGCCGTCAAAAAAGTTCAGGAGGTATTTCTTAGCGATGGCTGATTGAATGTATTTTAGTCCAGTGCCTGTATAGCCTATAAGATTAGTATTGACCGAGTTCAGAGGCTGTCATGTGTGAATCTTACTTTGTTGTGTAGTTTTAACAGTTTCAATATGAAAAATAACTTTTATATTGATTCAAAGGATTAATTGCATTTTGGAAAAAAAATGTCATGAATTTATTGTATTTTTGGGAAAAAAATAATCAGTTTTTATAATAAATCTTTGAAAATCTAAATCTGGATTTGATTTTTTTTTGTTATTATAACCTAAAGATGCTATGTGAAAGTTTGAAACAGAAAATAGTAGGGGTGATCCCGAATAGTCGAAGATTCGATGCTTCGATTGGAGGAGCCTGATTCGACTATCTCACGGTCGAATCTCCGCAGAGGTGTTATGAAACGAGGATCATGCCACTTTGGCTATATGAGGGCGCTCAATGTCTGATTTCACATAGAACTATCGGTTTTCTGTCAATACGTTAATATTCAGCCTATTATGATAATGCTGTATATAAAAATGTGCAAAGAAAGAATCTTTAATAAATATTTTTTAACGTGCGTGACACACAGATTTAAGTTTCACTTTCAATCCGTGACCGACAGAGGAGCGTCTTGGCGGCAAGGATTTAAATCTTTAACAATGTCTGGGATAAGAAAATCTAAAGTGTGGATGTACACCATCAGAAAGGATATTCTCCAAGGCTGGATTTAGCATCAGGAAAAACATGATCGCACTTCTGCCGGCCAACGTTAACAAGTTGGTTTTCCACAGGACATTCTAAAATGCTTAACGTGAAAAAAGCTTTTAAAACGCTTAAAAGGCACTTTAATGTGGCTTAATGTATGTACACAGTACACACTTTATTAAGAAACCATACTATGTGCAGATAAGCAGATGAACCCAGAATATGAACGCAATGCGTTCCTACTATAGTAAAGCGTTTTCATATTTTAATTTTAACTATTTTAGGAGATTAAGACGTTAAACGTTTTTCACGGTAAGTGTTTTAGAATGTATTTTATCCGCGCACACAAAAGACTCCAACGGACACAGACAGAGTGAAAGACTGGATTTGTTCTCTCGAGGTAGGGTAGAAGTAATTCGATTTTTGGATGCTGTGAACATTTTTAGCTAAAAAGACTGCCACTCAAGTTTAGCATTTATTGTTGTTTCTGCAGTTAAAAATACAAAGTTGAAAATTCTGACTAACTCTCGTTATTTTAATAATTTCTTTATTTTAATTTTATTTATTGATCTGTCAGGGTTATCTAATCTAACTATTTGTGGTTTGTGTTTTGAATATATGTTCCCCTGCACTTTAGGCATTTTGCACACATTTGCTCCTCATCTTGTGACTTGCTTCTGATTTATTTCGTTTTGTATTTTTATTTATTAGAAAGGTATATTCTGTTCTAATTTAACTTAGTAAATTAATTGTTTATTTTTTTCGGTGCATCGATGTTGTGCTGTACTTAGAGCCTGCTCGCACAGCCGGTAATTTAGCCGATTTAATTTGATTTGCATGTGAAATGTAAATCCTGTCTGCAGTGTGGCCTTTCTGGAGTTATTTATGTTATTTCTTAGTTTTATTGATGCAAAATGTATTTATACATTTTCTTCTATATCTTTGTGTGATTTTCTGCACATCGCGTCTTTGAAATGTTAAAGCCCCGCCCCCATACACATGATTCGACTATTAGTCGACTATAGGCAAGACTTGACGATTCTGATTCGACTATGAAAATCCATAGTCGGGGACACCCCTAGAAAATAGTGGTTCTCTTAGGAAAGGTTCTCTCGTATTGCGTAAGTTGCTTACGCTACGGCTAAAGTAATCTTTTCTCGAGATATGAAGCCAAAAAATTATCCTTCATTTTTATAATCTTTTCAACACAGCCCGCCAGAAGGGGCGTGGTTTAGCGTATATAAGGAAGGGCTCGGAGGCTGCTCCCCTGATTTTCGTCTCTTCAGCGAAGCTCTCCGCATCGCTGGACTCTGAGAGAAGCCGCCGTCGAAACAAGCGACCAGCAAGCCGAGGATAGAGCCTGAGGAAGCCGGTCGTCTTCGCCGCCTTCAGCCATCCATGCCTGCTTCGCTATCCGGCGACCTTACCCTTTTTTGCTGTGCTTCCTTTGTGTGCTCGCCCCGTGACACACTCCTCTAAAAGAGCGCGAGGCGTTTGTTGCAAAATGCCTCGCATTTCCCTCTCAGCGACAGGGACCGCCATGTGATCTGCGCTCTCTGCCTGGGACGAGACCACGCAGCCCTCGCTCTCTCTTCGGGGGGCTGCGAATTCTGCGAAGAACTGCCTATGTCGACCCTGCGGGCTCGACTCGCCTTGTTCGACGCTCACGCTGTCTCTTCGCCTGCCTCCGCCAGACCGCGCAAGAAGAAGCGCCGCTCCCAGAGGCCACCGGAACCCGATGCAGTAGCTAAGTGCTCGCCGGAACCCTTCCCGCGAGCCTCGCTCTCTCCTTCTCCACCCCCCTTTCCCAACACGCAGCGCCCGCACTGCCGTCGCCTCAGGGGATGAAGCGGACGAGGCCGCTATCGGTGACAGCTGCTCTCTCCTGGCCTCGGACAGCGAAGAGTGGTCGGATCACACCGCTCCACCTCTTCTTCGACCCAGGAGTCTAGCCGGGCCCACGCAAATGTCGACGCGGAACTTCTCCGCCTCCTCACTAAGGCTGTCGACCAACTAGGCCTCGAGTGGTCCCCACCGAAGGCGCCCGCGCCTAACAGACTCGACGGGTGTTTTCTGCCTAGCCGCCGCCAAGCGCCTGCCTCTAGGTCAGCACCCTTCCTGCCTGAGCTCCACACCGAGCTCTCGAGGTCTTGGAGCGCCCCCTTCTCCGCTAGACTCCGCTCTCCGGTCTCCTCGACCCTCTCTTAAGTAGACGGGGCCGCCAAGAAGGGATATACACTCATTCCCCCGGTAGAGGAAGTGGTCGCAGCGCACCTTTGCCCGCCATCCGCCAGATGGCGCTCAAAGTCTGCCCTACCGTCCAAGGCCTGCAGGACCACGTCAGCCGCGCCTTCGCTGCCGCCGGCCAGGCTGCTTCCGCCCTGCATTCAATGGCAGTTCTCCAGATCCTACAAGCCGATCTCCTCCGCGAAATGGACGAGAAAGGCCAGGACCAGACTGTCTTGACGGACCTGCGCAGCGCGACGGACCTCTCTCTTCGCGCTACAAAGTCCGCGGCACAAGCCATCGGAAGATCCATGGCCGCGCTCACCGTCACCGAAAGACATCTTTGGCTGACGCTCGCCGACATGGGTGAATCTGAGCGCTCCGTGTTCCTCAACGCCCCGCTCTCCCCCACCGGCCTCTTCGGCCCAGCGGTAAGCGGGATTGTGGATCGCTTTTTGGAGGTACAGAAGGCATCGCAGGCCATGAATCTCTTCCTGCCCCACCGCTCAAGCTCAGCTGCAGGCCGCTCTCAAGCTCAGCCTCCAGCATGTAGCTCGTCACAGCGCTCTTCTCAGCCTCCGTCATCGCAGCGACGACAGGGCGGCCGCCCTAGATCACGCTCGACCAGCCGTCACAGACCGCCTCCCCCCCGGGAACCCCGGCCTAAGATTGCGCTGAAGCCCGAGCCTGCGAAGTCCTCCTAGCAGTCGCAAGGAGGAAAAGATGGTTGAGTCCCGCCGCGGCCGGACCGCCATCAAAACGCCCAGCTCTGTCAGTCCCCTTAGAAAAGGCTACTGCAGTAGCGTACACCGCAGCCAACGAGTCAGTTGCACAACTCGCTTGCCTGCACACAAACGCCGTTTTTACGGCGACCCAGAGAAATCTCAGAAAGAGTGTAATGTCTGGTTATCCGGCTCACGCCGATGGTGTTATGAGTGTAGAAAATGTGCCCACGTCCCAGTGTTCACCCCTACACACAAGCACGATCTCCCCGGTGTCTCTCCCACGATCCCGTGCCCACACCTACCCACTGCCCGCTCTGTCATACGGTTGTCCCGGGGATCAGATCCTCTAAAGCTCCCAAACACTGGCCGTGTTGCGAACGTAAGCCCTGTGCCCGCTCACGAGCGCGCGCACTTACCAATAAACACGCTACCCCCGACGCCGTGTTCGCGTCACGGGTTTCTTGCCACAAAATGTTCTCCGTCCACAGCGACCGAGCCATTAAGTGCTGCCCAGCCAGTCACCGCTACCAGCGAGCCTCCGTATTCGAGCACCAGCGGCGCGCGCGCCACCCCATCTCCTCTGATACAGGTTCCCCATCCCTTGCAGCGCGGCGATCTGAACCCAGAGACCATTCTACCCCTAGCTATGCGTGCGAAAGCATGGGAAGTGATACCGGGCGTGTCAGAATGGGTGCTGAATACTATAAAGCAGGGCTATTCGCTACAATTCGCTCGCCGTCCCCCGCGCTTTCGAGCACGGACCGAGACGAGAGTGAATACAGAAGTAGCTCACCTACTTCAAGCAGAAATAGCAAAGCTGCTTTGCAAGGGGGCGATAGAACAGGTGCATCCTTCTCTGAGCGAGACGGGCTTTGACAGCCGTTATTTCCTCGTTCCCAAGAAGGACGGCGCTCTCAGACCTATCTTAGAACAAAGCTCTCATGAGACGACCGTTCAAAATGATCACAACCAGGCAAATCCTCGCGCAAATTCGCCCGAGGGACTGGTTTATTTCTCTCGATCTGAAAGATGCATATTTTCAGATTCAGATTATACCCCATCACAGGCCATTCTTGAGATTCGCCTTCGACGGTCAGGTATATCAATACACCGTCCTGCTGTTTGGCCTGTCTTTAGCACCCCGTACATTCACGAAGTGCATGGACGCGGCCCTCGCTCCCCTGATAAGACAGGGTATGCGGATCTTGAACTATCTGGGCGACTGGCTGACACTAGCGCAGTCAGAGACAGAGCTTATGTCTCACAGAACAGCGCTTCTCAGCCATCTGGAAAGCCTGGGTCTCTCGGTCAACTGGACCAAGAGCTCATTACTGCCCCGTCAGTCAATTTCTTTTCTGGGAATAGAACTGGATTCGGTGGCTATGACGGCCAGACTGTCAACACAGCGCGCGGGCCACATTCGACATCTCGCCGCGTCTTTCCAGACGGACAGTCGGGTTCCACTGAGAACATTTCAGAAAATGTTGGGCATGGCCTCAGCTGCAGCTGTGCTCCAGCTGGGTTTACTGCGCATGCGCCTGCTACAACGCTGGCTGAAAGCGCGAGTGCCTCACCGAGCCTGGACTGCCGGTGGCTCGCGAATCAGTGTGAATCAGGGCTGCGTTTCAGCCCTGCAGCCCTGGCTGGCGGCCGAATGGTACCATACGGGAGTGACAATGGGAGTTGTCTCGCACCGGAAAGTTGTCTCGACTGACGCCTCCAACCTAGGTTGGGGGGCTCTCTTCGAGGGCAGACCGGTCTATGGCCTCTGGTCAGACCGGGAGAAACGCCTTCACATAAACTGTCTAGAGATGCTGGCGGTCGAGAATGCGCTGAAGCACTTCCTCCCATACCTGCGGGATCACCACGTACTAGTCCGCACGGACAATACATCAGTGGTGTCCTACTTCACGTCCCACACCGTCAAGGCGGTGTCAGATCCAAAATTCTCTGCGCCCTGGCGGAACGCCGCCTTGTTTGGGCTCAGCACTCACTGCGCTCGCTGAGAGCCGCGCACGTGCCCGGTCACCTGAACGATGGTCCAGACAGACTGTCCAGAGACAATGTTCCCCCGGGGGAATGGTCTTTGCATCCCCAGACAGTCCAGTTACTATGGCGCCTTTCCGGCAAAGCGAAAGTCGACCTCTTTGCGTCAAAAGACAACGCTCACTGCCCAAGGTTCTTTTCAAAGAGCGAGGATGCGCTGGCCCAAGCCTGGCCCAGCGGCCCGCTGTACGCTTTCCCCCCAGTCTCACTGTTGCCACAGGTAATCGGGAGAATCAGGGAAACGCGCCACTCGGTGCTCCTCATAGCCCCGCACTGGGAGAATCAAACGTGGTTCCCGGAGTTAATGCGGCTGGCAGACACAGCCTCATGGCCGATACTGGTGAGAGGAGACCTCTTCTCTCAAGCCCGCGGCTCGATCTGGCATCCTCATCCAGAGCACTGGTCTCTGCATACATGGATACTCAACGGATACCCGTTGACCTGCCAAAAGGGGTTGTGAACACCATCACGCAGTCTAGAGCTCCCTCTACGAGACAGCTCTACGCGTCTAAATGGTCTGTGTTTAATAAAAAATGTGTTCAAAAATTTAGACCCCCAAACGTGTGGGGTCTCGTGGGTGCTTTGCTTCCTTCAAGAGCTGCTGGACATGGGCAGGTCCCCCTCCACGCTCAAAGTGTATGTTGCGGCCATTTACGTCCCCAAAGTGATGGGCACTCCTTTCAGAGCGCAGGTCATTTCTCTCTCAGCCTTGCCGGCATCCGGCAGCGAGGTCGATAATAACCTCCTCTGCCCTGTCAGAGCACTGAGAAATTACATCACGCGCTCCGCCGCTGTCAGGCGCTCGGAGCAGCTTTTCGTTTCGTTTGGTGGGCGCACCAAGGGTCTCGCTGCCTCGAAACACAGTCTGTCCAGATGGATAGTGGACGCTATTGCGGCTGCGTACGCGTCTAAAAACCTGCAGTGCCCTTTGGGCATCAGAGCTCACTCCACTAGAGGCATGGCCTCATCGTGGGCTTGGTCCAGCGGGATTTCTATTCATGACATTTGTACGGCGGTGGGCTGGGCCTCCCCCTCTACATTTGTTAGGTTTTACAACCTGGAAGTTCCCGCCCTGCAGGCTAAACTTTTATCAGTCTAAGTCGCGTGTATGCCCTGCCCACAATTTTCGTGCGCGGGCTACTTCTACTCGATTTAGCTCTCCTGGTTGAGCTGCACTATAAGGGTTGTGTCAGTTTCAGTACAGACCGGCTGGGCCACTCTGCACTCCCTACTGTGTGCTTATGTACATGCGCTAGCCACTCTGTTGGCCGCCTGTTTCCCACTCATCCCTCATTGGGCGTGACGTCACGCCAGGCTCAGTGGTAGGCTGCTGCAGCACGCTAGATAGCCTGCTCTAGGTCTGCGTGCTGCTGCACTGCATGGACAAGATTATAAAAATGAAGGATAATTTTTTGGCTTCATATCTCGAGAAAAGATGCCTTTACCCGTAGCGTAAGCAACTTACGCAATACTCGTTCCCTCTTCTAGAGAGAACAGAGGTTACATTAGGCAACCGATTACGTTTTCATCTTGCCACTTTCTTGGTAAAGAAAACACATTTTTACTCAAATTAATCAAAATGGATTTATCACGTTTTGGAACCAAACTATAATATTCAGAAGTAAACAGTGTAGCTGACAGAGTGTTTATGTCAGATTGTTTATTTTTAAACCACAACCTTCTTGGTGCTTCTTTGACTGATTCAACCCTCTTATTAATGTCAGAATGTTTATTTTTAAACCACAACCTTCTAAGTGCTTCTTTTACCAATATATTTAACGATATCTTTAGCATTTATCATCCAAACAACATCAAACTTGGCACTGCACTTACTCATGCCCGTAGCAAGACACCTGTCAAGTTTGAAATCCATCGGACTAACGGTTCGAGAGATATGCGAATAACAGACATACAGACAGACAGACAGACAGACACACTGACAGACGTTTCTGTAATTTATAGATATACATATTATCTGGAAATATTTACTTTGTATTAAAGGGATAGTTCACCCAAAAATGAAAATTCTGTCATCATTTACTCACCCTCAAGTTGTTTCAAACCTGTAAGAATTTCTTTTTTCTGCTGAACACAAAAGAAGATATTTTGAAAAATGTCTGTAACCAAACAGTTGATGGTTACAAACATTGACTTCCATAGAAGGAAAAAAAAAAGTCAATGGGGTCCATCAACTGTTTGGTTACAGACATTTTTCAAAATATCTTCTTTTGTGTTCAGCAGAAAAAGAAATTCTTACAGGTTTGAAATAACTTGAGGGTGAGTAAATGATGACAGAATTTTCATTTTTGGGTGAACTATCCCTTTAAGCTACTTTTTTCTATCCACTATTATTAGCATAAGAAATATATTAAATTCAGATTATCTGTGAAGCACTTTGAATATAATTCCATTTTATAAAACGGATAGTTCCAGTCCTTGATTCTGATTGGTTGAGCCGCGTTCGAAGCCGTTGTAAATTACCCAACAAACATACACCTGTGACCGCATTACATTAGTATTACTGCGCAACTGCCGTTTGTGATTCTTTGTTGCTGCATACGTGTTGCTTATGCCTAGTTCACACTACACAACTTTAAACGTCGGCAGATCGCTGTGCTGTTTAAACTACATGACTTGCTCTGAAGTCTTGAAGTCGTTGTGGTGTTCACACTATGTGACACTACGTAAATGATCTGCAACAGGGGTTACACACTACACGAGCTGACAACAAGCTCTGATGCTTATTCATCCTTTCACCCATATTCTTTTTTTTTTTTTTTTTTTGGGCAGCAGGGATTGTCTGTCAGAGAGAGTTGGAGGTGAGTAAAACATTATAATGAAAAAGCAGCTGCCTGTTGTGGTTTGGCAACAATGGTTACAAATACAAAAAGGCTTTTGTAATGTCATAAGCTGATCATTGGCTGTTGCTCGTCGCGACACGTGACACCACAGGATATCGAGTCGGCCGACAGCTCCAGATATTTGGCATGCTAGATATTTGTCTGGCGTCGGCGACGCATCGGCGATGTGTCAGCGAGCGTTTTTGTTGCGTCGTTAAGTATTTCACACTTAAAGATTGGCGAGCGCGGATCACCCGCAGATTTGCACGCGATTACAGCCCGACCTGTCAGCGAGCTCGTTAACTTGCAAATCGGCCTTAAATCGGGCTTAAAATCCTGTAGTGTGAACTAGCCATTAGCAACCTCTTTGGAACTACATTGCTTGCCGGAGGAATAAATGTTATGCTCATTGGTTCCCGTCACCAAACTTCCAAACTTCCAAAGCTGGTTCTTCGTCTTTGACTCTTGATGGCTCTATCTTGGGTATCCAGAGTAAAATGAGGAACCTTGGAGTTATTTTGATGCTAATCTTTCATTTGATTCTTTCATTCAGAGTACTGTTAAAACATCTTTCTTCCATCTTAGAAACATCGCTAGATTGCGGCCAATGTTAACTTTTCCTGTAGCTGAAAAGCTGATAAATTCCTTCGTCGTCTCTCGGATAGACTATTGTAACGCCCTTTTAGCCGGAGTTTCTAAATCTACACTACACAAGCTTCAACATGTACAAAATTCTGCTGCCAGAATCTTAACTGGGTCCAGAATATGCAACCATATCACTCCGGTTTTGGAATCTTTGCATTGGCTCCCAGTCAGGTTCCGAGTCGATTTCAAGATTATGATGCTCACATACAAATCTTTGCACGGCCTGGCTCCAAATAGACCTGGCAGAACTGTTGTACCCTACACTCCTAATCGAAGGTTGCGCTCCTCACAATCGAGCATGCTGGTTGTTCCTAAAACTCGCTTAAAGTCTATGGGTGACAGGGCTTTCTCTTTCTATGCACCTGTCCTTTGGAATTCTCTACCTCTTGAACTTAGGGAAGCTCAGACTTACGCCATTTTTAAAGGTCAACTTAAGACATTTTTTTAAACTTGCATTTTCCTGTTGATGTGTTTTTTGTTGCTTTTAACAATTGTTTATTATGTGTACAGCACTTTGAGAAGCTGCTTTTAAAGGCGCTTTATAAAATAAAGGTTATTATAACGTTATATTTTTTGTTGCTGGTGTTTATTTTATGAATAAAATAAATATTAAAATTAATATTTTTATGGAGTAACCATTTTATAAAAGCAATAAGCCACTTGAAGCCGTGTTTTACAGTGGATTTAGAACAGCTAAGGGGGTTTTAGGCACTCCGCTCTGAATAATTAATTAATCATTTAATAATTAATATAATTTACAATGAATATAACTCCAAAGCTATGTTTGAATGTTGTCCAAAATGATGAATGTTTCCGCTGAAATTTTCGGCTATGATTAGCCTGGGTGCCAGCCCGAACCCCACCCACAACATTTTTTGGTCGGGAAGTTCGGTCTGGACTCGATCCGTTGAGGAGTAATTATGCTCGGCTCCCAGAAGGCCGGGCCAATCAAATTGCCAGGGCGGGCTTTAATCGATGATGGACAGATGATCTGCGGTTACGTAATCACCCACGTCACCAAAGAGCGCTTGATTTGAATTAGTTTACAACAAAGAAGACTGCCGCTGGAGAATTGAGATTTCACGAGTTCACACATGCAAATAAGTCAGATAGAATAAATGTGTGTATTAGATTTCACGAGTTCACACAAATAGGTCAAATGCGTATATGACGTGCTGTCCGAGGAGAGGGCTGTGGGCTCGGTAGCCATACTCCCCCCGGTATTCCTGGTTGTGAGAGAACAAGCCAAGACAAGAGTGAGGATTCGGGGTGGTGGAGGGGTGCTGAAAAACTGTCAAGGAGTGTTAGGTAAGTTGACAGAGTGAATATGCTTCCTCATGCTGATATAGGGTAACGTTAGACATGGTATTGTTTGATGACAAGTTGATATTGGATTGATTATTTGTACGTGTTCCTCCCGAACTTTGTTTATGAAACATCATGTGCAGATTCTGCCATCGCGTCTGTTATAGAAGATATCCACAGCGCATTCATTTTAAAAGAGGAACAGAGAGCCGCGACATTTTGTTGGTTGAAAATATGAATGAAGAACATGCGTCATTTACTCCGTTGCTCTGATTGGTTGTAGGTCTATCCAATTGACCCTTCGCTAAGCCACGCCCGAAAACCGCCACTGGCCAATCGTGGCTTAGCAACCGTAACTAGGCGCGGGAGGTCTGGCAAGCTTTCGAGCGAGGGAAACATGCCCATGCGTTATGCGTATGGATTGTGCAAATCTGATACCCGGTATCCTAAAAGTTTGGACGGGGTGGTGGATTTTGTTCCCTTCCCGAAACCTAAAACCCAAGGGGAGAAATGCCGGGCGTCATCTTCATTTATATAGCGTTTTTAACAATGTAGATTGTTCCAAAGCAGCTTTACATTGATAATAGGAAATTAAAAGTAAAGTGTTTTGGCTTTATAGCAGCTCTAGAATAAAGTTATTGTCCAGCTCGTGGATCAAGCAGTGTGATTAAAGGCAAGACGGAGGCTCACTGACATAACTTAACGTTACTTAAAAATATATTTCAGCATTTTGTTAATCGACGGCTAAACTAGTACCCCAATCCGATCGCGACTCTCCCGGTGTTAGTTCTAGTATAAGTAAAAGGTAGTTAGTAAAAGGAGGGAACATCAGGGGGCTTGCCGGAGATCTCCAAGGAAAAGGTTGGTATGCAAACTTAATCAGTTCATAACAGTAACGTTAGTCACTTATGTGACCCACGACCTATTTTTTACAGTCTATGCCCACAACGTGTGAGCTGTAGCCTGGCGCACTAAAAATATAAGCGGGAGAATGTTATCATTGCAAAGTGGTCAGAAAAATGTCTTGTGTTTATTCCACAATACTTATGGATAAGCTGTTTGATTTATAAATATTAGATTTTCAAATTTCACTCACCCTGCTGTGCATGCACATAGCTGTTCCTCAATTTGTGTGTTTCCCATTTGAATGGTCAGCGTATGAGGCGCTGCTGCTTGCGCTGGGACCTAACGATCTAGGCTTTAGCTTCAATTTTGATGAAATTATTCTCTAATCGTTTGCATATTATGTCGTGGATATATCCCTCGAATGCATACTGCAGTCCCTTTTGTCTTGCTCTCTCAGATATTCACCTGTTCGCCAAAAATGACTAATTATCTCCTTGGGAATGTCTGAAACCGGTGCATACATACTGTAATAGACGTGCCAGGCGCAAAAGCTTGACAGGCGTAGCAACAGTAACTAAGGAGGGCGGGGCTTAGCGAAGGGTCAATTGAATGCAAAGTTTTTTTTTTTTCTGGTTCGGTTGAGACACGCCCCATAATTAAAGTCCTATGGAGCAGTATCAGACTCACATTCTGACTAGAATATGAGTATGACGAAGTCAGGCTAGGCTATGATAGTATTCTGCTGTAAAATGTTGACTTTTAAATTTCACTGGTTACAGAGCTAGAGCTACTATTTTACAGGAATTTTGTTTATGATTCACATACAATAGTTTATGCTTTAGATGGCCCACATGAAAATAAAATAAGCTTTCTTAGGAGGCAGAATGATGTTGCTGCCAATCTTTTGGAATAGACACGTCAATAAAATTATCAATGTTAAATAAAAATGCTGTCTAGGTAGGCAGTTCCCTAGATGTTGAAACTATTGAGCTATTGAGAAAGTTTTTGTTGGAAGTTACCTGCAGGACAATAGGCAGCTGCTCCGGTGGGTTTCTGTTCTCCACGCCCATTGTCAGCCACACCTGAAAGGCTGTCAGCTGCTCAGCGAAGAATGGACTATGCTGTGAATAAACAAACATATTCTATTGTGATACAAAAAAACAAACAAAAAAAAACCACACACAAAAGTGAAGCAGTGAAAGAGCGCTTTGTTAAATCAGCCATAAACAGTGTACATAAGTGTTTAGGATGGCTGTATTGACAATCCCAGTAGAGTTATATAAGTCTTATACATAATACTTTCTCTCCTGCCCCATCACTCATTTACTCACCTTGCCCATCTCAAGTCTTTTCACTTTCTGTGTGAATGTGAGTTAGGCAGACAGGTCTTTGGCTTTTGATTGATTGATTGATTGATTGATTGCTGTTTTTCCATTTACTATCATTTCTCAGGAACTAAATTTTGCAATTCATTAAACTGTGTATTAAGAACATACATAAGAATCGGTAATTGAATGAAATTACAGTTTAAAATAGAAATTAATCATAATAAATGTATCTCCAGTATATTCAAAAGAGCATACAAAATAAATAAATAATAATAAATAAAAAAATTAGTGGATTAAGCTTATTATACAAGAATATTCCAGTAGCTCTGAAGTATGCAAATGCCTTTTTCATAATAATGACTTAACCAGAATACGGACCTTAACTGGAAAATGATGTGCATGATTAGCTATAAAGGGGATAAAGGGGATTTCTGATTCACAGCGGCTTTGAATAGACTGTAAATTGTCAGTTCTACCACAGACTTTCAAGATGAAATAACAGGACATTAGCAACTCTCTAATTTACACAGATAAAACACACACACACACACACACACACACACACACACACACACACACACACACACACACACACACACAATTACAAGCATATAAAAATGATTGAATCCCAAAAGTAACAATAAAGACAAGGGTGAATGTGTGTTTTTTGTCAGCAATATGAGTGCCAGAAATGGCATCTGTTGCACTAAACACGAATTACATCAGGCTGAGAACTCAACCTTACTGCAACCATTATACAAAACAGACACTAACTCCCAAATCTCTGAAAGTCATAAGAGTCAGGCCATTGTAAAACACTTTAGAAGGGAATCTCAGAAGGGAAATGAAGCTGTAACAGCATTAGGTATGTCCAAAACAACAGGTTACTGCACCTAATATTCAGTAAAACTGAGCACAAAACAAGAATAGGTGGAAAAAGGAAGTAAATAAAACCATCAGAGCCATGCTTAACAATTAGCAAGTGTCCATGAGAGAAATGAAGGTTTGAATATGACATCCTAATTTCTGTCTTGGTCTGTTGAAAATTATAATAATACTATAATAATACTATAATAATTTTACGTGGGAGAGGCAATGAAACATTTAGCTGAACTTCAGCTTCTTTTTCTGTGGTTGAAGTTAACTTAATATTCCATTTCTGTATATCATATTGTTTAAACATTTAGAAAAAAATAACTACAGACACTAAAAAGGCATGGTACTAATAGAAAACTGAACAGCATTCGGAAAAAAAACTGCACTCAGAGGGGTGGTGTGACCAGATTAAATTCAATGACTAACAATGGGGAATATACAAGTCACTGAGTATGATTAGAGATTGTACAACTAATTCATCATAAGTAGGACTACAGTGCTAATACGAGGAAAAGGAACAATAGATGTAAGAGACACTGAATTACTGATCAGGTAATAGCCCTTTCTCTGTGATCTTCACTCAGAGCCAGTATAAGTCATGCTCACCCTGAAGGCTGTGCCCTCCTCGATGATGGTGGGAAGCTGGGAGAGGCAGATGTCCACCGCAAGGTCCCATGCTTGCCTGGACACACACACACACACACACACACACACACACAAAGATGCCACACTAGTCAATCCCACAATCACGTTTCTTGCTGTGAGAGTCTAGGCTCTGATCACATGAAAAGATGCACTGGCACATTTTTTATTCATGACACTCATTATTAAGGGAGAGGGGAGCCTGCAAATTTACCCGTTTGAAATCTTTGAGAAAGATTATTTAACTTCTACACTTAAAGGGTTAGTTCACCCAAAGATGAAAATTCAATCACCATTCTGTACACAACTGTAAAGACAAAAACTAAAAATTTAATTGGTATAAACTTTTCCTGTAAATGAATAAGATATTTGGTTCTCAAATTGTTTTGCAACAGGGCCCTAATTTTACATTGGGTAACCCAACACAGTACTAAAATTTTATTTAATATAACCTTGAGCCAGTGGTGTGCATTGTCGATCGGGTGGGTTTGTTTTGAGCCCCTGCTCCTTTAATCGTGAAAGTGTCCTTTTCGGTCGCATTGCGGAGCCCCGCGGAACGTGATTTCCCCCGCCCCGGAACGCAATTTCGACCCTGCCCCCGCGGAGGTCTGTGCACGCCACTGCCTTGAGCAGATTTGTTCATGGTTTTTGAGGACGGGGGCAAGTTACATAATTATCCATGTTGGGATCTGCCTAACTTGGCTAGCCATCTAGTGACAGATGGATCTGCACCAAAATACAGTAAGCTTTGATTGGACACATTTCTTTTGACGTCAAAAGATACTGTATTGGAAGGGTTTTCACTTCATTTTTAAAAATGAATTAGCCTATTTATCTCGCTATACTAACTCTGTATTATTATACGGTTAGTTGCTCTTACTGCAGCACAAGTTGAGAAGCACTGCTTTATAGTATCTGCATGTAATCTTCACTGCACTTCTCAAAGGCTGCATGTTAAATTATTACATAAGAACTAATCTCTTGACACTCCACATACAGAAGCAGCACTGAACTTTTAGACCTCCATCACACACTGAGGTTTAACATTGCTTTTTTTTTTTTTTGCTTTTTTTTTTACATTGCTGTATTTTCCTTTGCCACATAGGCTGAGAGAATTGCTTTGATCATAGAACCCGCAACACTTTGGCTATATTTAATTCATGACATTACATAACACACCAAAAGTGTTGTCCACTGAAGAGCCAGAACTACAGCTGTGACTATAATACGCTTTGCTAGTCTCTAATCACCAGGATTTCTCCCAGTGGAATGTAAACATACAAAAAGAGTGACCCCACTACCATTAGGCCAGCTTCAATAGTGGATCATGACAACAGGCAACAGCATAGGGCCTTTCTTCAGGCTTTAATATCCTCACTCCACTGCTCTATTGTGTCTTGCAAGTTTTGCAGATCGATCTGCTTTTCCCTCTTATTACTATTATTTTGTGTTCTAACTTTTTCAGAGAAGCTCTATGTGCTATAATTCCCTTCCCACTGCTGCTTCAATGTGTCGTCCCATGATTTTTTTTTTTTTAAGTCTCCTCCGAGACCTTTATATTATTATTGTTTATATTGATTATTAATAATATACATTACTTGCGTAATATGCTGATAAATTAACCAATTTGTTGTACTAAATTAACATGTTGAATTGAAAGCCCTGATAATAATGATGGACACTGGACTGATCATTTCACAAAGATCATTCTCTGTCTATTTCCTGTATTGTTTCTCGCTCCTTTACTCCCTTCCCTGCTTTATCATGTCTCCTCCTAATAGCGGAAGGCACCATATTCCCTAAAATGTTCCCATAACTCTTTCCTTCTTTACCAAATGTTCCCTCTGTTTCCGCCTCTCTCCATATCTCATCTCCTGTTTCATAAGCTCAGAAGAACTTTCTGCTTAGTGTAACTGAAGAGCTCTGATGCTCCTTTATGAAACTGAAATCTATTACTCTCTTGCTAATGGCATGTTATGAGATTCAAGCTTCAACTACTGTGAAGAACAAAGCACTGTTTCTATTCCATCATACACTGTTGAGGATTACACAATGCAGGTTTAGCCAACAGCATGATACTGATGACAGAAAACAGGGAGAGAGAGCTGGGGAATGAAGATTCATAATATAGTTCATGTGAAATGCAGAGGGAGAGAGCTATGAGTAAAATAGCAATGTAAACTAGAATGCATTTCCGGAGGAACTGCGAAGTGTGCTTGCTCGGGTGCGGTTCACTAACGTTAGCAGGTAGTGGATAAGGGTGCGTTGAAGTTTGCTTGATCTGAGAATTTCAACAATAGTACTTTTTGTCAAGATTGTGCAAAAAGATGAAAAGTTATGTGCATTAAGAGACATGTCTGCAATGTAGACTAGTGCCAATGGCATTGTTTATGTGGCTTGGTTGTTGGTTTTGAAATATTTGGTTATGAATATACAGCAGAGAGTGGGAGTGTTTTGGGTGATGAAATAGTAGCCTATTGAAAAGAAGTTGACAGTCTTCATTTACTGTATCCAATAAGCCAATACAAAACTCACCCAGCTGTTCTGTGGTTGAGTGTTCCCTTTGATTAGGAACAAATTTACTATCTCAAATTAAGGTCTACCGTAATTAGCGATGCTTTGATTGCTGCTGTCAAGAAGATGGTTGTCATCACCTACACAGAAACGCTGATTTTTATAGCCTACCGTCAGTCCTCATATTGTAATTAAATGAAAAACGCTATCAGTTTCACTATTAGCTTACTCTAGCGATGCAATCGCAACAACATGGATAACGCTGTTTGGCCTTGCCTAACTTTATATGACATATAAATGCTAGAGTTACACATCCCGCTGCCATTTCAGGGCTTGAATTTCGGTGCGGGAATGTGGGGATTGCGCAGAATTTAAACCATTCCCGCAAGGTTAGCTTTTATAGTGCGAGAAATTCCCACACAAATATATTCGCTTCATCTCAGAACAAATGATTAAAAAATAAATTCACAGATGCGAGAAAAAATATGTCAGGCTGTCTTTTATTTTCAAATTTAATTCCTCAATCAGCGCTGGACCGGCATTTTCTGTCTTCCGCTGAGCCCTGGCCGTAGACAGATCATGTGTTTCACGCTGTCAATGCAGTGGTCTGCGTTGCGCTGATCTTATTCACACTATCGAGTGTAGGTGCAGCATTATAACATTGAGTCATAATGAGCTGTTTGTGAAGAAATTATCTGCTTCCAAATTATGTCATTTTAATCACGAAATTGAAACATTAAAAAACAATTTGCTCTTTATGGTGTGCGAGTGATAGAGCGCGGCAGCAACGAACCAACTGATCAGCTTGCAGCGTAACAACATTGAATGCTCGGCCGAACAGCTGATCATAGCTGTACATGGCGCCTTATTATTTTTCATCTCCATACATATATATAGTAGTAAAGCTAATGCAAGGGCTAGAAATCAATTAATCTTTTGCTGATACTTCCTTGTCATCATGGAGAGCGCGGTTCATGGTTGCATAGCAACGACAGACGCCACGGGAGAGCAAGCGCTTGTGGAAAGGAGACAGCAGCGCGCTCGCGCTTTCCACTTGTTTTTACACATCTAAGGTGCGTTCCATTCGACAGGGTCCATACGCAGTGTTCACTGCTCCCCTACTCCCTGAGCACGGTGTATCAGTTGAAGTGGACTTCACTGACAATAGAGCTGGTAAGTCCCGCTCTTCCGCTAACCCCACTGGACCTCTAGGTTGAAAAATCGTAAATGCAAGTGAATGGGAGAAAATAATTATTTTCTGGTCCCGTTTGAATTGTGCCATGAATGTGAACATATGTTGTCTGTGAATTTTTTTAATAATTTTTCGTGTAAAGAATGCTACAATTTAGCGGGTAGAAGTTTGATACGGTTAGACTTTGTGTGAGAGCACTTTGTGGACTACAACTCTTCGCTGCTTTCGACGCGTTTGAAATGTCACCACCACTCGCACACGGACACTAGCTCACGGATCCCGCCAAAAATGGCTGTGTCTTTGGTGCACTTCACCGCCTTCTTTCAGGGAGAGGACAAAATCGTTGAGGTTGGCAAAAACCACGGGTAAGTCAACTTTATGGGGTGACGTCACATAGGCAACATGCAGTCTTTCTCGTTATGTCTTTTCCACAACTGCTAGCCGAAGAATCATACCATATACTGTCAAACTCGTAACATGAAAAATTATAGAAAAATTCACAGACAACATTTGTATCTTTCAGAACACCCTAGCAAACGCCTAGCAACCACCCAAAATACCTTAGCAACCGCCTAGCAACACCATAGCAACCACCCAGAACACCCTAGCAACTGCCTAGCAAAAAACTTTCTGGTCCAAACTTTCTCAAGCCAACTTAAAGTTTGTCTCGACGAACTTATGCATCTAGTTAGTGGTGCTTTTCAAAGCAACACTATTGTTATTGCTCATACTTATTATTCCACACAAAGTTTGGCGCGTAACTCGCCCCGCACCGTTTGTCTCAGACCCCTGAGTGAGGTGTCAAATCGACCGGCTCATTGAGGAGAGGTGTGCTATGACTTTTCTAAGCGATCGGGTGTACGATGTTCGCACAGCGGACGAAAAAGCGGCCAAAAAAGTCCCATTGACTTAACATTGGGCATTCTAAAAAATTCAAATCCAAACCGACGGTTTCACACACACAGACTCCAAAGGGCCTGACACCCCTGCGTCTCTCCCTCTCTTTCTCCCTCAGAGGATTTATATTATCAAGCAACCAATAAGTAATGGCCTAAAATCTTCATAGCCACACCCTAGCAACCAGTTACAGCACCCTAGCAACCACTAAGAGCTCTCTAGCAACCACCCTAAACCAATAATAAATATTTTTTTCATTTTTAAAGCAATATCACACTCGTAGCCTTGCGATATCGCTCCATGCTTGTGCCAATTTGGCCATACTGAAGGCACTTGTTATTAAAGATTTTAAGAACTCTACAAAAACTCCATAGTAACCATCTTTGACAACTACCAACCACCTAGTATCACCATAGCAACTATCAAAAATACCTTAGCAACCACTCTGAACACCCTAGTAACGTCTAGAAATGCTCTAGTAACCACCAAAAATACCCTAGCAACCACCCAGAACACCCTAGCAACTGCCTAGCAACCACCCAGAACACCTAGCAACTGCCTAGCAACCACCCAGAACACCCTAGCAATGCCCTAGCATCCACCCAGAATACCATAGCAACTGCCTAGCAACACCATAGCAACCACCCAGAACACCTTAGCAACTGCCTAGCAACACCATAGCAACCACCCAGAACACCCTAGCAACCACCTGGCAACAGCATCTTGCTAAAAACATGCTAGCAACATGCTAGCAACATGCTAATCATGCTAGCATCATCCTACCAAAATGCTAATCATGCTAGTATCATTCTAACAACATGTTAATCATAGTAAATCATGCTGGAATGTGGTAAATCGTAGTAAATCATCTTAGAAACACGGTAAATCATGGTAAATAATGCTAAAACATGGTATATCATGGTATCACAACATGGTAATTGTGTTAGCATCTGCCCAGTAGCGAATTTTGCCACTGCAAGCACCACTTCACATTTTCTTCAGGAAATGTACATTCTAGTTATTATTATTCTTCTTAGCCAAAATTTCTCCACGCTACTCCTCCTAAACTGTTCAAGTTTACAACCACTAAACTCAGACTGAAACCTTCAAACTGTTCTGACTCGAGTTGCTTGCTCGTTTCAGACTGATCAGACTAACGGTTTTCCTAAAATTGCTGATCAAAACTTGGAAAAATCCCATAGACTTTCATTGCGGAATGTTCAAATTGGGCCAAGACTATTTAAACTTCAACTGTATAAATTCAAATTTTGACAGTTGGAGAGGCTCATTAGACTCCATCAGATGCCATTCTATGTACTATTTCTAATTTATTTAGACTCACATTTAAGCTTTCTTTCTTTCTTTCTTTCTTTCTTTCTTTCTTTCTTTCTTTCTCACTCTTTTTCTTTCTTTCTTTCTTTCTTTCTTTCTTTCTTTCTTTCTTTCTTTCTTTCTTTCTAACCTATCTATCTATCTATCTCTTATATTTCTTTCTTTCTTTCTAACTTCTTTCTTTCTAACTTTATCTATCTATCTATCTATCTATCTATCTATCTATCTATCTATCTATCTATCTATCTATCTATCTATCTATCTATCTATCTATCTATCTATCTATCCATCTTATATTTCTTTCTTTCTAACTTCAAACTAAATTCAAATTTTGACAGTTGGAGAGGCTCATTAGACTTCATTAGCTGCCTTTCTATGTACTATTTCTAATTCATTGAGACTCATTTAAGCTTTCTTTCTTTCTTTCTTTCTTTCTTTCTTTCTTTCTTTCTTTCTTTCTTTCTCTTTTTCTTTCTTTCTTTCTTTCTCTTTTTCTTTCTTTCTTTCTTTCTTTCTTTCTTTCTTTCTTTCTTTCTTTCTTTCTTTCTTTCTTTCTTTCTAACTAATCTATCTATCTATCTATCTATCTATCTATCTATCTATCATTTCTTTCTTTCTAACTTCAAACTAAATTCAAATTTTGACAGGCTCATTAGACTTCATTAGCTGCCTTTCTATGTACTATTTCTAATTCATTGAGACTCATTTAAGCTTTCTTTCTTTCTTTCTTTCTTTCTTGCTCTCTTTTTCTTTCTTTCTTGCTCTCTTTTTCTTTCTTTCTTGCTCTCTTTTTCTTTCTTTCTTGCTCTCTTTTTCTTTCTTTCTTTCTTTCTTTCTTTCTTTCTTTCTTTCTTTCTTTCTTTCTTTCTTTCTTTCTTTCTTTCTAACCTATCTATCTATCTATCTTATATTTCTTTTTTTCTCTCTTTCATTCTAACTCTAAACTAAATTCAAATGTTGACAGTTGGAGAGGCTCATCAGACTTCATCAGCTGCCACTCTATGTACTATTTCTAATCCATCCAGACTAATTTTCCATTCTATTTAATATTTCTAATCTATCTATCTCATAACAACCACCCAGAACACAATGGCAACCACCTAGCAACCACCCAGAACACAATGGCAACCACCTAGCAACCACCCAGAACACAATGGCAACCACCTAGCATCCACTCAGAACAATTATTTGATAATTTGATCGTTTTTCATGTGACGGCAACAAAATATTTTTAATTGTTATAAAAGGATCGAGAAAGACAAAATCAAGTAATAATGTAATACTTCAAACTACTTTAAACTTCTCGTCCAAACTTTTCCAAGCCAACTTAAAGTTTGTCTCGACGAATTTCGCATCTAGTTTTCTATTGTTATGCGCAGCATATTTCCCACGCGCACAAACACAAACACAGCCACAGACAATGAATTGTTTGTTCGGTTAGCGAAGAAGAGCATGATGTATTTTGTATAAAGTTTTTTGTTTTGTTTTGTTATTAACTGTTTTAAGAACTGGAAATGCACAATTCATGCATACAAATCTGTAGATATTAATAAATGAAGATGATTAAATTAGAACGATGCATCAAAAGTTATCCCCCCCCCCAATAATCTTTAGATCCCCCCGTGACCCATGTAAGCGTGGAATTCCCTCCCAGTTTAAAAAACGAAATTCAGGCCCTGCATTTATTAAGACAAACCTAGTAAAAACGAATGCAGTCTATACACTGACTTGGCAGCTCTGTGAAATGTAATACAACAGTGCCACCTACTGTCTAAATGCATTAACATTAAAAGTGTGAGGGGAAACTCTTTTGCATAGACATAAGTAAATGGGTTTGTCAATTAGCCTGAAATAAAAAAATAACAAAATTCAGATCTTGTGCATCCTCACATTGAAGTCCCGAGTTCATGTACAAACTTTGGTTTCGATACGTGACAGAGTTCCTGAGATATGGACAACCTCCTGTTTGACGACTACGCCGCCGATTTCGTTTGGCTGTGACGGGCAAACGCTTCCGAAAATCAAAAATCCTTCTAGTAACTTTTGTGAGGCTTGGTCCAAGGATCATGTACGTCCAGTTTCGTGAAGTTCGGACCAAATTTGTGACCTGTGAAAATTTAGTTTTGCTTTCTGTTCAATCCAATATGGCGGACGAACGACATGGACTCGTGATGTCATCTTTGCGAGCAACTTACACCGGTACTGACCGGACGTTTTAAAGTTGGAACGGTGTCTCTGTCTCAAAGGGCCTAGGTGCAGGAGCTGGCCAAAATTTATCTCCCGGGAATAATAATAATAAAAAGAAGAAGAAAACTTAAGAAGAACAATAAGTGTGCTGTTTTCAGCAAGCACACTTAATAAATGAATAGTGCCGTTCACTCTGGGAATAAAAGAAAAAGCTCTCTTTCTCCGTGGGATGTTGTTTAAAACCTGGCGCATCGATTTGACTTCTAGTAGAAATATAATAAAACAGAATGTTACTGTTACTGAGAGGTTGTGACTTGTGAAATCATGGTTACCTCAATACTGTTACCAGTAGTCAATAATGTTACCAGTGAAATTTCATGATTCACAATAAGAATTTTGCCACAGCAAAATAATGAATACTGCATACTACTGAACACAAAACTTTAATTAAAAATATAATTATATTATAATTTATTATAAATACATATTTATTTATTTTCTATTTATTAAATATCAAGAAAAACATTAACATATGAAACATTACTTTATATGTCATTGAAATATTACTTTAATTAAAACAATGGCATAAGGCCTTGAAGCAGTTAAGTATCTGGTATTTCATAATAAAGAACAAATAAATTAAGATAAGTAAGTGTTTTTATCTTATCAGCATTGTGGTTTGATTAATATTAATGACGCAATAGACAGTATCAGGTCCATTAGGCTACATTTACTCTGTAAATCCTAAAACACAAGTGACATTTTGAAAAAACAAATACTTAGAAACAGAAATATTTTGAACTAAGTACTGAGAAAGCATGGTACTTTTTTATTTTATTATCGACTTTGTACCAAAGTAGAGTAATGATGCTGAGTAATTCCTTTAAAGGGATGGTTCGGAGTAATTTCAACCTAGGGTCCTTTGCACCATGACCATGAGCCAAACACCCCTCCAGAAGCTTTTTTTTCCCTTGGTCGAACATTATTAAAGTTAGAGCTTATTTAGAGATATCAGCCGAATGGCTTAGTGCAGGCGCTAATGGATCCAATGTTGTATCTCGTAAATTACCCCACTAATAATGCCCGGAATGGTACCAAACTTCTACAGTAGTACAAATAGGTTCTGTACTCATAGAACGAAGCATTGGAAAGTTTGTAATTACATCAGGAGTTTATTTAAATAACACTTGCCTGATGGCTTATGCTACCGCTAACCTGTACGTCGAGGTCACTTCCGTGATTTGGGAAAAGCCCGTGAAAGTCCTGGCAGAAAGCGATGCATCAGGATGTAGTGTAATGACGCCCAGTTCCAGGAATGCACTAATATTTTTTTGTTAGTACCAGTTTGCAACAATTATTAGATAATACTAAGTTGTTAACACTTAAAATCATAGTAAATTGTCTTAGATCTTTCGATAAAAAATGCATCGCTTTCTGCCAGGACTTTTACAGGCTTTTTTCCCGTAATTTGTTATTGTGGTTGGATGAGAAGTATAAACATATACCATTCCGACACCCTATTGGCTTGTACGCAATCCATTGTGTACATCGTCTGCCTCTAAAGTTTGACTTTTTGCACCATCAGTGTTGCCACATTGGGCTTGGGCGGTTTTGAATTTGATTGTGCGGGGAAAAAAGGGTTTGGGCGGGTGGACAAAATTTGGGCTGGTTTGGGGTCAGTTCGGCGGTTTTCAAACATCTACATTTTAAAATCTAATTGGTTAAAAAACTAAAGTGTGCATGTAGTCCATAAAATCAGTCATCATGACATTGCAAAACACACAGGCCCATGCAGAGTCAGCTGGCGTTGACGTCACTGACGAGCACACACTTTTAGCCAATCAGCAATCAAGCAGGCAGACGCGATTTAGCGCGATAAGTTGTAGCTGTATATTCAAGTGATCGCTAATGCTAAAGTGACATACATATACAGTAAGTTGTATCTACAGTAAAGAGTGAGACAGTGAGAAACTCAAAAAATTTACACGTGGTGGGAGATGACTTGATGGAGAATATAACTCTGAGAGGACAGCAGTTGAATGACTTGAATTGAAATCGAATATGGGACGATTCCTGTCCATGGTCATGTACACACTAGCCTAACCTGACATCTGCAAATATACTTTACACCGTCCAGACTGCATGCACTCTACTTGTCCCTGACAGCTGCTGAAAAAGGTTTGAATCAACGATGAATCAGTTTTGACTGCTAAATTATTCGTTATGTTCTGCAATGTGTACTTCCGAGGGTTAAAGTCATCGGTTCATTCCTTGATTGCCGTTTTGACCGTGTCCACCAGGACATTTTAGTCATATTTGCTAATTCTCCTTAATTATTGCCCTATTTTGATCCGTTTCCTGAAAAAATTTATTTTATTTTTTTTATTTTTTTTATCAACGTTATTTTTTTTTAAGGAGATAAAAATGGTGCTTATCAACCTTGAATGACATGGTAATAAAATTATAATCACATTATTTTGGCAGTAAAATTTTGCCCGGTTTTTTTTTTTTTTTTTGGAGTGGGCGGGTTTTGGTAAGCTTTTGGGCTGGAAATCACCATCCCAATCTGGCAACACTGTGCACCATTACAATACTTATAGGCAACTAGTCATCATATCTTCCGCTCCATGAAACACGTTAATGCTCAGTAGAACACATATATGGTTCTTTAATGTATTTGCAATGTACTAAAATGCGCTCATTTTCAATGGGCATATTTGCGGCTGAAACAGGTAGCCTAGTGGCTAGTGCATCCCAAATATTTCAACATTAACATTTTAATATAACATTATAGTTATTATGGCATTAAGAAAAATGTTTTTTGAGGAGGTTGGGTAGTGCACTATAGGCCCTGACTTATAGGCCCACCCCTGTGGCGCGTCCTAAGCTTTTGTCCTTAATGGCATTTTTTTTTCCTTTCATTACTTTTTCTTTTATACTTTAAGTAGTTTTGAAACCAGTACTTTTACACTTTTACTTGAGTAAAAAGCTTGAGTTGATACTTCAACTTCTACAGAAGTCTTTTTTAAACCCTAGTATATATACTTCTGCATGAGTAATGAATGTGAATACTTTTGATACACCTCTGACAATGAACAACTAAATATATGAGTCAGATACACCAAAACAATCAGATTTTTGTCCTGTCTGAACAAAGGTTGCACATTTTGGGGAAAATAATGATGTATGTGTGTTCACATCCATACACTTACCACATAGCGTGCATGTATGTAGGTGGCAGCCTGGGGCTGCTGACTGGTGTACAATTATATGACCTCATAATTCTCTCAGCCAAAAGGAAATTACGAAATAGACTGGCCACCAAAAGATCCTGACGAAATAATTTCTGAAAGAGATCTATAGAGAAAGAGAGAGAAAGATTTTTTTTGTTAAATGCTTTATGTTTTATGTGATAACAGGTAACTTGATTAAAATCCTAAATTCTGTTGTGTGATATGCTCAGTCTTAATGAGATTCAATGATTATGATGTGTGTGCATGGCAGATTAAAGCCTGGGGATTTTCATTATGCAACTTTGATGCACAAAAATTAATTAAAGACTGTGAGATGTTAGGCTATACCCACAGAATCAGGCTTGGTTCCTCCTCAGTAAAGAGACAGAAGCAAATCTTCAAAGCTTGTGTTCTGTGCTGCTAGTGTTTGAGAATTTACATATATATCTTGTCCTTTAATGAAGAATACTGTTCAAACTGCCAGCAAAGCATTTACAGAGCTTGTGAATGCACAAACAAGCATCATTATACTTCCTTATACAACATAGTTTTGGTCCTGTAATCTGACTGGCCAAGCAAGCACTGTTAAAAGTGATGATATTCAGTATAACAGCACAAGGATGCTTCACCATTTTTCTCACTTCTACTGTCTGTGTTTACTGCTGGCAGTCTGTGAGTAGCTCTGGGACATGCAACGGCTGAACTTGCTGTGGCTTTTAGAACTATTTTGAATGAAGAAGCAAATATAAATTTAGAAAATGAACTTGCCAAATTGTGTCTAAACTAGGACTGAGCAATACATGGAAGATAAGTGACATTATCGCAATTTCTTTGCTGACAATATAAAATTAAGAATATTATGAATATCGCGATTGCGAAAAATTTAAAAAGTTCATCTTATAAGTAAGCAAATTTCAGGACTTTAAGCACTACTTTTTTTTTCTTTTTTTTCAAGGACTAGGCCTACAATCAGAGATCTCATTTATCAAAAAATATCTTTCTTTATTATCTTTTAAATTCTAAAAAAGGTAAAAATAAAAATAAAAATAAACTAATAAAACAAAATGGTAAAGTGCAGCACATGCAGTGACAGTGGTAACTTTAACCATTGAAAGACTCCTATGACAAATATTTCGCTTTCCTTATTCCTTATTTTTCTTCCATTAATATATGATTGACTTGAATAAAAACTGTTTCATATTCTTGGATATTTATATGAGCAATATCACGCTCATAGCCATGCAAAATGCCTCTATATCTATATCAGACGGACTGCAGCGTTAAAGGGATAGTTCGCCCAAAAATGATATTTAGCCCATGATTTACTCACCCTCAAGCCGTTCGAGATGCATATGTCAATCTTTTTTCAGACGAACACATTTTCAGTTATTTTAGAAAATGTCTTAGATCTTTCAGTGGTTAGAATGTGAAGCAATGGGGTCCAGCTCGTTGAAGTCCGCAAATGAGCATGCATCCTTCACAAAAGTAATCCATCCGGCTCCAGGGGGATAAACGAAGGCCTTCCGAGGGTAATCCGTGCGGTTTTGTCGTAAAAATATACAAATTTAAAACTTTATAAACGAAAATAACTGGCTTCCGGTGGCGGTCGACGCGCGTTCACGGAGATGGATGCTGGCATTTGACGTAGGACGTATCGTAGGAAGCGTCGTGACGAAGAACGAACGTAGAGTTTTGTTTTGCTCTGCTCTCTGGCTGCGCTGTCACGTTCGTTCTACGTCACGACGCTTCCATCTCCATGAACGCGCGCCGACCGCCACCGGAAGCCAGTTATTTTCGTTTATAAAGTTTTAAATATTTATATTTTTACGACAAAACCGCACGGATTACCCTCGGAAGGCCTTCGTTTATCCCCCTGGAGCCGGATGGATTACTTTTGTGAAGGATGCATGCTCATTTGCGGACTTCAACGAGCTGGACCCCATTGATTCACATTCTAACCACTGAAAGATCTAAGACAATTTCTAAAATAACTGAAAATGTGTTCGTCTGAAAAAAGATTGACATATACATCTCGAACGGCTTGAGGGTGAGTAAATCATGGCTTAAATATCATTTTTGGGCGAACTATCCCTTTAATTTTGTGTGAAAAGATTGTTTTATCAATAAAAGAAAAAATAAATTTCCCATATATTGTCTTTCAATAATTCAAGCACTTTTCAAGTACTTCTTTATACAAAATAGCTGTTTCAAGGGTTTTCCAGAACCTAAATTTCAAAAAGTCAAATTCAAGTAATTCAACTACTTTAAGCACCGTGTACAAATCCTGTTGATTATAATTTGCAAAAATGCTGAGCTCAGTCAGTGAGATAGTGCTAAAATGATTTTATATAGATACATTTAAGTAAATATGATTTCAAAGATTCATTTTTAATACATTTTTAATTCAAGTTTAATAAAAACTTACAAGCAGGCATTGTCTATTTTTTTTTTTTAACTAGAGGTGATTTTGCAGTAAACAACATATGTAATTTGTAACAATATCTATCTTATCCAGATCATGTCTTTTTCATGGGGTTAAAAAAAAAAAACTTTTTGCAAAAACATTGAGATAAATATTGAATAACATCAAAATACAGAAGAAAAAAAAAAAATCAAGAGCTACATCACCAAGCCTTAATCTAATTTTTTTATTTTTTTATCTCTTGAACTGTTAAAATCAGTATCAACATGTATAATCTGTGATTTCCTCATGTGATATTGCATAGTTATGGATTTTCATAGAGGGCAGCAATCTATATATGTTTTCACACTCAATCTTTTGAAGATGTTTTATTATAATCTTTTAAATGTTATTAGTTTTGTAGCAAAAAGGATATTAGTAGGGTAGAGGGATCGGAAAATGACATCAAATCCAAACTCATCCGCATACTGTAAATGCCACCACACTGTGCATATTTACGTCACGTCACCATGTTAAGTGCATATGCAACATCTCCGCCATTTTTTGTTATTTTGTGGAACAAGCAAAGTTAACAGGCAAATCTGGGTTCTGACTGAGCCAAGTCATTTAACAGACGTTGAATGATCAAAATGAATTTTGTAACCTTTGTATGAGGGCCCTGAAAGGTCTTTGTTGTTGATTGACATGAAACTAAATCTTCAGAGATTGTTGAATAGTTGGATTTTTATCAGAACAAACCTCTCGGCAGGACGTTCCATGCAATTGTGTCAGTAATAGCTGTGAAAATCCAGTTCAGCTCTCCTAATGGTGTCCTTCTGTCATTCAGTCTGCCGGGGATCCTGAGAAAAATTAATAAGCACATACATGAAACCCAAAAAATCATATCAGCATTTCAAAATAAACTGAGATGTGATTGGATGTGAAGTGCTGTAAGTTTCAAACTTGTTGGTTCTCATTAGAGAGAAAGTATAAATATAAAAGCACAGTAAACTTGCTTGTTTTTGAACTGATTCGAACAAACACGGAGCTGACTTGAGCTGAATAATGACACCTTTGTCTGTTGTAGAGCTGCTTTATAGTTGAATTAAGTACATTTTCATAATTGATGAACTTTGTAACATTGACACGGTAATTGAACTAAACACTGTCTACTGTAAAGCAGGTTTACAGCTGAAATTAAAATTGTTTCATAATTACTTCACACAACTTCATGAATGAACTCCGTGACATTATTCTAAAGTTTTCACCAAATCGCTCAACTGTCAACACAACTCGCTACGCACAGTGAGCAGTCTCTGCTTTGTATCTTCATTCAGATGGTGTGAAGAACTCGACCACAGCATAGGCAAACCCGGCATTGTGATATTCATCACGGCGCAGAATAATATCCAGTATGACCATAAAAATGTGTTTTGAATTTGATGTGAGTAGATTAAAACAATGGCCGGTAACACGCATGCTGTATGCCTATATGAGTTTGGTTTAACAATACTTATTAGTAAATAATCAGAATAATGAAAATTGCATGTAAACTGGAATGAAGAGTTCTGCTCATGTCATGTAAACATCTTACTGCAATTAAGATCTTACTCTGATTATTATTCAGGATTTGAAAGAATGACTAGCTGTGTTACAACTGTGATCAGTTTGGATTTTTGTACTAAGAGTTTTGAAAATGTACACCTTACTTATGAAATGGCCAGCAGCCATATCACCCTGTAGCCCAAGACTGGCTGCCCACTGAAGCTAAGCAGGGTTGAGCCTGGTCAGTACCTGGATGGGAGACCTCCTGGGAAAAACCAGGTTGCTGCTGGAAGAGGTGTTAGTGAGGCCAGTAGGGGGTGCTCACCCTGTGGTCTGTGTGGGTCCTAACGCCCCAGTGTAGTGACGGGGACACTATACTGTCAAAGAGCACCGTCCTTCGGATGAGACGTAAAACCGAGGTCCTGACTCTCTGTGGTCATTAAAAATCCCATGGCACTTCTCGTAAAGAGTAGGGGTGTAACCCCGGTGTCCTGGCCACATTCCAGCCATTGGCCCTTAACAATCATGGCCTCCTAATAATCCCCTTCCATTGAATTGGCTATATCACTCTCACTCTCTCCTCTCTCCACCTATAGCTGGTGTGTGGTGAGCGCACTGGCGCCGTTGTACTGTGGCTGCCGTCGCATCATCCAAGTGGATGCTATACACTGGTGGTGGTTGAGGAGAGATCCCCTGATATGATTGTAAAGCGCTTTGGGTGTACAGTAGTACATATGAAAGCGCTATATAAATGCCTCATTCATTCATTCATTCAAAATAGCACCAAAGTGAATAAAAACAACAACTGTATATTAGTTGATATGACAAGACTATATCATGTTTTCGCAATGTGCCAATAATCAATATTAAGAATCTATTGTTGCTATGAATCCCTACAGTAAAGGTGGACTGAGGTGAGATGGTGCATAGTAACAGAGCTGCATAGGACTCGGCTTCCAAAAAATGCTGTTGCTAAGCAACCATGACCTCCTTTCTACTGTAATTCTAACACATTCTAAAAAACAACGAAAAACTGTTTCCCTTAAACCACAAAATACACACTGATCATTAACAATTCGATTGATAACAGAAATAAATGCATTAACTGCATTAACTGCCAATTCTATTAAAAACTTTCCTATCAAACTTTCCCCTCTACTGTATCCAAATCCAAGTCTTGCAGCTTGTGAAGGTCTAGCAGAGGACTTGACATGCCCTTCAAGACCCAGAGTAATCCTAATTTTCGGAACAGGATAATTTGTATCAGGAACCTCAAAGCCTTTTCCAAAGGTCATAAGTAGTGTAATTGGCGAATTGACCTGTGCCCCAGCAAAAGGGCTACTGCTGCAACATCACTTAAGTCAGGGCCAGCCACACTGACAATTTGCCTCAGCTTCACAGTTCTAGAGGCAAACAACTTCTGAGTGAGGCCAGGCATTTGTTATATCTATCTTGACAAGGGGCTGCTCCAAAAGCCAAAATAAGGAGTCTGAATTGTCCATTATCTCGAAAGTGAAGAGTCCCCATATTTTAAATGGTCCACAATAAAAAAGGAGATACGCCATTCAGGTACAACTTCATGTAATCCAAAAAGAGACTAGTCTAAAGACTAGACAAGTCCAAGTCCCTCCACCCTTTGTAGAATGACCATGGTCACGTTCCTCCACACCAAATCAGCAGGTCGTGTTAAAAATCTTTGAATGAATTGTAGACGAAATGTTGCCATTCTGCTTGGCAAATGCACTAAGCCTTGTCCACCCTCATCCTTAGGTAGAAACAATACACTTTGTGGAATCGATCAGCAAGTTCACTGGTCTCCAGGGACCAGTTGCACCAACAAGTTAAAGTAAGTTAGAACTTAGCCTAGTTTTGACGTAAATGGACACTAAGTTACGACTTACACACTTCTAAATATTTTTGCGTTGCACCATTAAAGTTAGTTGAAGCGTAACTCTAAGTATAAACTAAATATTTACGGCAGCTTCCGATCAGGAGTAACGGTTGGACTAAAATATTAGACAGACTGAACTGCATCAAGCTCTTCTTTTACCTGACACACTTCAATTCTTCAATTCTTTAGACATATATGATAATGCTGACATTTACACTCGCTTACATTTTAAGAGAGAGAACATTATGTGAAAAGATTACTTTGTTAGCGGCTCTTTAACATGAACCCGCCCTGAACAGCCCGCTGCTGTGAGCATCTGTCCATGTTGTGCATGTCAAATATCAGTCATAAACAATAAACGTAATTTCTTATGTTTTTAGCGCAATTTTCCACCGGACAAAATTGCGATTGTTAACTCATGATTTCTGTTCGTTCTGTCTGTGCGCACCAATCTTGCACTTCTATCTACTCCTCAACCAGACCACCTAGAGACTTCGGGTTTTCGGCATTATGTTAAGGAAGGTCTAATCTCGGGAACGCACAAAAAAAAAATCCAGGAAAAGATTTTGGATTTCCTGGAAATTCCAGAAAAAATTCAGTTTTTTGCAAATTTCTCGGCAACCATAATAGCTATCGAGTTGAAACAAATTGCAATCGATAGCTTCTAAAATGTACAATAATATTAGAAAAAAAGATTTGATCAAAAAACGTTCCTTTATGCTTCAAAAATTGAATTTTGAGTGTTGTGATCCTATGACGTGAGAAAATTGCGCTAAAACACTCACTGAGTTTTTATTACTTGTTTGTATCAATATTTATTTATTGATCCTTATTCATTTCATTTCAAATACAGTTTCTGAATGTTATTTACATATAAAAACACTTATGTTATTGTTAATGATCAAGTAGACTATCGTATTTAATGGAAACTTATTTTTACCGTTAGTAACGTGAGGCAAAAGAAGTTAGAATGAAGGATAAACTGAAATTCACGGCATTTCAACACAACTTCTGCTCACGTATTTGAAGGCTGCTATTGGATCATCGAGGTGAAACGTCATATTATGCGACTACGCATTACTTTACGGAGAGCTTACGACCTACTAGCAACGTTTTGCCTTACGTACAAATGGTGCAACGGAATAAGTACAGAGTTAGTTACAAACTAGCTAGTAGTTACTAAGCCTCTAGTGTGGACTTTATGTTCCAATTTAAGAAAGAACTTACGAACATCTAGGGCATCCCTACCCAGGCCTTTATATCTTGTAATAATCGCTCTTCTGCAGCTTAAAGGCAACAACCCCTCAGATAGGCTCTCATTGAGAACAGCCAACAGGTCATTGCCCAAAACACTCTGTAAAACTCCACAGGGAGTCCATCTATGCCAGGGGCTTTACCCCCCTCCATCTCTTTCAGAGCAATGAGCAGCTCCTGCTCACACACTGGCCTCTTCAGCTCCGCTCTGAGCTCTCTGAAGCAATGGGTAGACCTTCGTAGAAGTGAGCAGACAAATCATCATCACTGTTGTACAGTCCAGCATAGAACTGTGCTGCTCTCTTTCTTTTTTTCGAAAGGGTTTTGCTAGCTCCTGCCATCTTCAGTGCATAACCACTGCTCCTTGTGCCCTAATTCTTAATAGATCTATGAGAATAGATTTTTGGGATTTAAGAGTCTCCATCTTCGAGGTAACATCACCCAAATCCTGTAATCAACTTTTTCACTGGCTGCCATACAATCGAGAGAGAGAGAGAGAGAGAGAAAAAATGATGAATCAAAAAACAATTTCCTACTTGCAGTCTGTGACAATAAGAAAACGGATATTCTGGGAGGACAAAAGTCATTGCTCAACGATTTCAATTCTCACCTTAAGGGGTGAAGGTGATCTTGGTTTTCATCTCAGCAGCTGAGCTGAGGTAATACCATGGAGAAGTACAGTTAACCATGGCAGAAAACTGATGGGGTACAACACCCTGCTGTGTTTCTCTGTTTTACACAGATGTGATGAATCCACAATATAAAGATGATGCAATATATGTGGATGTCTATAGATTAGAAGCTTAGAGAGAAAGATAACCCCTTACAGTTCTATAATAGTCTGAATAATGTTTCACATTTTAGATGATTTTGTGGTCATTCATGACCTTAATTTAGTCTATCAGATAAGACACATCAAATGTGCAGTGCTGAGGGGCCTCCAAGACCAGGATTGAAAAACACAGACAATTTTCAAGATTTTACAAAATAACTCTTACTTATAATCTCCTAATTAAAGTAAATCTGACATTACTGAATGCACCTTAAGTCCATGGTAACATCAGTCATATCAGACATATTGCACGATGAACTGTAATTGTATTATTGATGGTATTATTGTAAAGTGTAAGTGTTTAGGAACAGCAGCAACTCGGCCACGAAGTGGAAGACCACACAAAGTCAAAGAGTGGCATCACTGAGGCGCATGGTGCATAAAAGTTGCCAATGTTCGGTTGATTTATAGATTACGGTTATATAACTTCCATTGGCATTAATATCAGCACAAAAACTGTCTGGCAGGAGCATCATGGAATGGATTTTCATGGCGGAGCAGCTGCATGCAAGCCTCACATCATCAAGTACAATGCCAAGCGTCAGATGGAGTAGTTTAACTCTAATTCTGTGTTGAAAACCCTTTAACACCTTTGTGTTTCAAAAACGAGCCCTAACCTCAACCCCATCAAACACCTTTGGAATGAACTGGAACTGAGATTGCGAGCAAGGCCTTCTTGTCCAACATCAGTGCCTGACCTCACAAATGCTCTATGGCAGTGGTTCAGAGATCTGTAGGGCAAATTGTTTAAGAAAAAAAAAAAAGACACAGACAGGGCATCATTTGGGTACTCTGTGTATTTGATAGCTTTTCAAGTAGAATGTACATAAAAATAAATAAAAATAAAACGTTTGCATTAAAAAACAAAAACAAAAAAAACATGTTTCCTCTCCCTCTGTATTTTCTTTTTGCTAGGGAGAGGTGGAGCTTAGCCTGCCTTTTATCTAGCTATCAGTGCAGACCAGTGTTGCCAACTTCACAACTTTTCAGACATCTTTAGCGACAAATCTAGTGACTTTTTGGACAAACCGTTGCAACTTTTCAAATGTTGCCAGTACTGTCTGCAAGTGCCAGGTCTTGCTTTCCCACTGCACTCACACCTCTCTCTGCATAATGCACACCTCTCTTCATAATGACATTCTCAGAGCCTTAGATAATAAAAACTCAATGGTTCTGGTGCTGCTTGACCTTACCGCTGCTTTTGACACCGTGGACCACGCAATCCTCATCTCCCGTCTACAACATGTTGTGGGTCTACAGGGCACGGTGTTAAACTGGTTCTCGTCATATCTCACCAATAGAACATTCTCAGTAATGCTTGATGACTTTTCCTCCTCAGCTGCCCCTGTATCATCTGGTGTGCCCCAGGGTTCTATTCTTGGTCCTATCCTGTTCTCCCTTTATATGCTGCCACTTGGTCAACTCATTTCAAAACATAACGTACAATTTCATTTCTATGCTGACGATCTTCAAGTCTACCTTCCTGTAGTTTTGAATAATCATTCAGCACTAGACCCCCTCCATAACTGCACCCAGGACATTAAACAGTGGCTTTCTCAAAACTTCCTTCATTTAAATGAAGGTAAGACCGAGTATATACTGTTCACCCCAGACTCACTTTGCAGCTCTCTCAGTTTTGGCCCTTTCACGCCCAAGTTTGCATCCACTGTCCGTAACTTGGGTGTTGCTTTTGACAATAGATTGTATTTTGATAAACAAATCGTCGTTAAGAGTCGTAAAAAGTCGTTAAGAGTGGCTTTTTCCAGCTAAGGCTCCTTAGTAAGGTGAAATCATTCCTGTCCCGCGCTGATCTAGAAAAAGCCATTCATGCCTTTATCAGCTCAAGGCTAGATTACTGTAATGCCCTCTACACTGGGCTTAACCAATCACTTCTCAACCGTCTTCAGATGGTTCAAAACGCAGCAGCGCGTCTCCTTACCAATACCCATAAACGTTTATACATCACCCCCGTTCTCTGCTCACTTCATTGGCTCCCGGTACGGTTTAGGGTGGAGTATAAGTTTCTAATGTTTGTTTATAAGGCCATCAATGGTCTGGCCCCGGCATACCTTTCCGAGCTGGTCACTGTATACCAACCTGCCAGAACCCTCCGCTCCTCTCAGAACACCTCTTTGATAATCCCTAAGTTTAGATGCAAAAAGTTTGGAGGCCGATCTTTTGCCATCCAGGGACCTACTTTGTGGAATGCCTTACCTACTCCCCTTCGTAACATAACTGTGTTTAGTGTTTTTAAATCGCAGTTAAAAACGTTTCTTTTCAAGAAGGCTTTCAACATGTAATCACTTATTTTGTGTTTTGAGTCCTTGTGTTAGTTACTTTGTTTTAACTGCTTAATTTAGTTTTAATTTGTTATTTTCATATCCTGCTGCCTTTTTTATGTGTTTTATGGAAAGCGCTTTGTGCACCTTTCTGGTTGTTGTAAAGGCGCTATATAAATAAAAACTGATTGATTGATTGATTGATTGATTGCATCTTCTCTGTTCAGAGTGGCTGAGAGCCGGAGCAGCACATTCCATTGACCAAACGGCAGCTGACATAGAAGTGAATGAGCTGCGCATGTGCACGCTGTGTTGCCACGGGTCAATCCCTTATCAGCTTCTACTTTGTTTTAAATTTAAACAATTCAATTTGACAATTTATTCTTGCCATGTACTTATATTACTTACTCACACTGCAGACAATGCAGACACATAAGTGACAACCAGCCGAAAAGATTCCATTATGGACAAATTCATCACACATGCCAAATTGAGTTGTGGCGACGATGTGTCGTCAGCACCAACCCCTAAGAAAGAATGACATAAGCAATCTTCAGTTTGGCTTTTCAGGTGGCTGGGACAGAAGCTGAACCGCTGCCCCAGTGTGTTATGTCCACAGATTTGCTGGCAAATGATAGCATGAAGCCATGCAAGCTGAAGTGCCATTTAGAAACCAAACACCCAACACTCAAAGACAAACCCTTAACATTTTTTCAAATTAAAGTTATCTTGCCTTGCACAACAGAAACACAAAATCAACAAACACATATCAGTGTTTAACAGGTGTCTGGAAGTGTCCTATATGTCTCGCAAAGAGTTGCTAAATTAAGAAAACCTCACACAATTGCAGAGACGCTAACCTTACCTGCTGCCAAATATATCTGTGGAGAGAATTTCGCACAACAGAATGGTGATATCCCCCTTTCTAACAACACTGTTAGGTGCCGCATATCTGACATGGCAAGCCACATTAAGGAGCAATTGCTAGCTAACATCATACAAAGCCAGTACACTATGCCCTGCAGCTTGAGACAACTGATTTTGCAGGGCTAGCATCTATTTCAGATATATCAAAAATTGTATTGAAGAGAACATTCTTTTCTGTCTGTCTCTTCCAGTGCACACAACTGGAGAGGCATTGTTTGAAGTTTTGGATGACTGGGAGGGTTAGTGGTCTGGTCACTTGTGTCGAGCATTTAGCCCCTTTAGCCAAGTGTATGAATCATCGCCAATTTCTCACATCAAAGAAAATGCCTTAGTCTCTGGAGTCAGTTTTAAACTAAGTTTTAAAGCAGGCAGTGCTTTGTCAGGAAATGAGAGCCAAACATGAGCAGATCCTATTTCACACTGATGTTGACAGTGTGAAATAGTTGTCAAACCTTGTAGACATTTTCGACAGGTTGGATTTGTTGAACACATCGATGCAAGGGAGAGATGCCAACATCTTGCTTCTTTCAGACAAAGTCAGTGCATTCGTTGCCAAATTGGATCTTTGGCGTGATCGGCTGATTAATTAAAATGTTTGCAAGAGAAAGGGATAAATATTTCTTCTTTGATTAACACAGTCGCTCAACATGTTGAAGGACTAAACAACAATTCAGCTGTTATTTCAGTAAGGATTTCAGTTAATTTGCTTGGGTCAGAGATTCCTTCAGTTGCCCAGAAAAATACCTTGCAGTTGAAACGGAGGAGCAGTTAGTCGAATTAAAGAGCGACACCAGATTGCAACACCTCTATAGCTTATGCTCTCGGTCTTTGTTTTGGTTGAGTGTGATGACTGGATATCTATCTATCTATCTATCTATCTGTCTATCTGTCTGTCTGTCTGTCTGTCTGTCTGTCTGTCTGTCAGTCAATCAAAAACAGATTATACATTGCTATATATATAAATATATAGATTTTATGCTCTACTGGATGAATTGGAAAAACCCACAGAAACACTCCAAAATCTTGTGGAAAGCCTTCCCAGAATAGTGGAAGCTGTTATGGGGGACTAAATCCATATTAATGTATTTAGAATGCAATTGTCATTATAGTCCTTGTTGGTGTAATGGTCAGGTGCCCCAATACTACATATGTGACCCGTGCTGGCAAAATGAATCGGAATGCGCACAGGCTAATTAAGAGCTTCAGGCAAAACAAGTGAAAAATTTTAATTTTGGTTGAATTTGAGGTTTTCACAAAAATGTGTTCATTAAGCCCTCGTCTAACGATCCCAATGCTGAAAATAGCATTTATGTTGTATCTATAGGTATCTTTACTTGTACTTTTTCTGAGAGGAGTACCTTTCCCTTGTCCATGAAAATTGCTATTTTTCTCAGCTAGCTTCTCGGCGACTGGCACTTCCACTCAGAACAAGTTTGGTATAATTGTAAAGCGCAACATTCCAACTTTGTGAATATTCATTGCCAATTCTCGATGGCACCAATGAAATGTAATTTTCAAACTCATGCTGATGTAAACCTAAGCGTGAGCTTAATCGTGCTGACTGACAGATCCGAGGAGTTCACACAAAGATGCCTCAGACAGCGTACAATCCCGATATAGACATTTACACAGAAGGTCTTAGGTTCAGTTAGGTCTTAATATATAGGCTGTTTGTTTCATTAATGTTAATTAAACAATTGTGGTATCATGGGCAAAAAGTTGAATATACTGTATATTTTTCCTATAGATATTTGGTTTTGACTTTGTGTGTGCCAAATTTGGTGCTATTACCAAAATTGACTGTTGACTTCAAACAGGTATAGCTCATTCTTTTTTTTTTTTTTTTTTTTTTTTTGTCTGATTCCAACAAATCATACATTATTTTGAAGGTTTTTTAAATAAACAATAACTAATTTTTGAAAATGTGCTCATTCATTGTGACTCATTTTGCCAGCAAAGGTCATATATTTTACATTTATATATTAGTCAGGTTCATTATATTCAGATTTTAACCTTTGTGGGACTTTTTGGGGGATTTTCTAAACTATACATTTTTGGAAAGGTTATTGTATAAGGAGTCAGAAAATCAATGTTTGCATTTGCTCAGATGTCTCTTTTGCTCCTCAGACTTCTGATATACTGGGAGTTGTTGTGGAACACACAACATATTATATCAGCTATGCTCAGCTGTCCTCAAGAACATTGTTTTACAGAGCATCTGGTACATGTATAGTAAGTAGCCTATTATCTTAATTTTTTACCTCAAAATGTTATATTTTTGACTGCAACATATACAACATATACATTTATGACTGCTGCTAACAGGTCGCTAACATTACTGTATAGTACGTATCAGTGTCAAATGACGATTGTTTGAAAGAGTATTTTTTCCCCTACAAATTAGCCTACTTTATAGTTAGCTAACACTAGCTAACTATCTAGCTAACATTAGTGAAAGTGAAAGTGAAAGTGACACGTGACGGCCAAGTATGGTAACCCATACTTGGAATTTGACCTCTGCATTTAACCCATCCAAGTTAATGCACACACATTAGGAGCAGAGTAGTGAGTAGTTAACACACACACACTGCAAACGTGGATACACACACCCAGAGCAGCGGGCAGCCTTTGTGTGGCGCCCGGGGAGCGATTAGGGGTTAGGTGCCTTGCTCAAGGACACCTCAGTCATTTCCCACCGGCTCTGGAATTGAACCAGCAACCTTTGGGTTACCAGTCCAACTCCCTAACCACTAGGCCATGACTGCCCCCTGTATGTAGCCCCCTGTATGCCCCATGTATGTAGCCTACATGGCTGCCTGTATGTAGCATGGACAGAAAAGAAGAAGCACAGAAACGGCTGAGCCAGACCCCTCAACATCTGGTTCTTCATTGCCATTCACACGATCCCATACAAATCCACTGGATAAGTGATGGCATCTCTTCTGCAAACATAGGGCAGAAAGTGACAAGCTCCCTCCAACACTTGAAGCTCTGAAGCAGCACATCTTGAGAGTCCATGTCCAAACAAGTGTATGGGCACAGGCAGCCATTGCTCTGCAGGATCCACTGCAAAACGGATACTTCAAACACTCGGATGGCATGCTCAAACCAGTGACCAGAGGTCCTGCAAGCCCCAAAGGCCATCCTTGAGTTGGTTCAATGCAAGTGTAAATCTGACTGCTTTTCTGGGAGGTGCTCCTGCAGAGCTAAGAACTTAGCCTGTACTGACATGTGTCAGTGCAGCAGCCAGTGCCAGAACGATGACGCTTCCCAAGCCGTGATGTATGAAAGCGATGATGATTGATGATGTATAGAAACTGTCTAATTAAAAAGGTTGTTTAATCATATGTCGATAGTTCCAGAACATTCACGTTTTACATAAGCTAATTTTAAACTCTTCAATAAAAGGAACTCCAGAACTATCATTACAAAGAGATTGCAAGAAAACAACCACACTGGGTCATTTTTTACCCACTTATGCATCTATGGGTTAATGTGGCAAAGTCTTGTAGCTTTGTAACTAGCACCATTGGATTCCCTGCCCCTGAAAATGTGGGTTTAGCAGTAAAAATCAACATTCCAGCTTATTCAGAAGCCAAGACATTACAAATTAAAGTTTTACGGCGGCTATTTTTTTTTAATTCAATATGGTCGCCACATAGACATCTGGGCAAATGCAAACATTGATTGTCTGACTCCTTATATAATAACCTGTACAAAAATGTATAGTTTAGCAAATCCCACAAAAATTCCCACAAAAATATATAGTGAACCTGACTATATACCTTTTTGTGCTCCTCTCTTTCTCGATTAAATGAATAAGTGTACATCAACATAATTTCTAATCATTTCAATTTATTTAGGTGTAAGATTATTTAAGTTGAAAAATTACTGGTATCATTTAGAATGCCTTTGAGAGAACAGAGTCAGTGATCATTGTTAGAAACAGCTGAAAGACATGGAGTGAATAAATGACTGAAGATATCACTCTCATTTGTCTTTGTCTTGTAAAAACAGAGTAAAATGAAAGAGATCTGAATGTAATAATGAGGAAGATGTTGACATGTCAGCATGATGCTGATGGCAGAAAGCAGGCTTAGAAAGGTAGGTTTAGGACAATTTACTGTATATGTAATCCTGCTTATGTGATCACTCGCAAATATGTGCACAAGAGACAGAAATGTATACAAAGTATATTTATGTGGGTGGAACCAAAGTCTATTACAAATTCCAGAAAAAGTTACACCTGATAGTGAGAGTCACAGGCATCAACATTGTATGTGTGACTGGCAGCAGTGGGCTCTGTCCTCGTGATGAGTGGGTGAGTCAGGCAGCTCATGCTGGGCAGAAGCCTCAAGCAAATGTCATCGCTTCTAACGTGCCACTGACTAACACACTGCTGCTCCCAGATGCCATCTCTGACTGCACACACACTTCTGTTAACGGCAGCCCCACAGCCAAATTGTACTCTATCCATTCAGCAAACTTACTTTCTTTATTTGTTTCCAATCATGAGTAATGTACCTGGTCTCCAGGAGCTGTATGTTTTATGAAGCAAAATGTAACTTCTCGCTAGCTGAAGGTATAATTTAGTATCAGTGTGAATCTAGGTAGGCTGTAACTTTCTTGCTTTGACATGGTTATTTTCAACATTGATACATGTACCACTCAAAACAGCACACATACTGGGTTTCACTTCCACAATGTCGACCTCTGAGACACATCTCTCAGAGCGAGACAGCTTGGTAATTGCTTAGCAGCTACCTGACTTCAGTTCCAATAGCACATTACAGTACAAATAATCTAAATAACTAAATAACAGTTTGTTTTTGAGATCAAGCATATTGTGCCAAGTTTGAAGTCAATAATGGCACTCAATATTACTCTCATAACTAATTGCAAAGACCAAAATTGCATTATGCAGAAATACACATGTTATTTGAGCAATATATTTTTTGAATGAAATATTTCAGTCTGTTGATTACAAAACTATTGCATGGCTTTATATGAATATTGTATTAGTATCCATAGACTGCCACATGTTACAAAACTGATGGAAGGAAGTTTTAAGGACCCAGATGCAGGAAGCTTTAATGAACGCAGTAGATATGGAAGGGTTTCTAAAAACAAAGCCCAAAGTAATGTTCGTTGGAACTTTGGTTTCAGGAAACACTGAATCAGTAATTTAATTTGATAACAACAAAACTTATTGGGAGAAACCACATTGGTTCATACTTGCTTCTTGACATGTAACCATCCTGTTTACCTCTATATGTGCGTTGATCAATGTCTATGTATGAATAAAGGCCTGAATGTAATCTGTTCATCATACAAAGCGATCATGTCTCGAAGACCTGGATTACCACTTGATTCATGTTCATATTACTTTCACAATGTCTTTGTGCTCTTTTTGATACATTAAGTTTTTGGTCACATGGAAGTTCAATGGATGGACAAAAATATTGAGAGTATATAAAAAATATCTTTATTTGTATTAGAGAACAGAAGTCTTTTGGGTTTGGAACAACGTGAGGGTGATAAAATGATGACAGAATTTTCATATTTGGGTGACCCTTCGCTTTAAATAGCTCCAGAAAACATCAAAACAGTAACTATTTTTTTAATTATGGTGAAAAGAGTCAGGATTAGTTGCATGTGGGCATCTGTCAACTGAAAGTGCTTTGCCTATCGTTGCCCAGCCACTTGCAGCTCAATGATTACAAGAGAATGCTCTGAAGTTGTTGATGTTCATTCACTTCACTTTCCATTAGGACACAAAAGTCAGACAATGGAACGGCAGAAAATGGAATGACACTCCTTTACAGAAGTGCTTTGTCTTTGAAATGATTTGCATTGTGAAAAGCACTATACAATTAAATGTGAATTGAATTAAATCTGTCCTCAGATAACTGTGTGGGTCATTCATCTCTCTCCTCCTGTGATTTCGCACAACAGTAATCAATCAGAATTAAGTTTTGCATGTGAATGTTCGATGCTTTTGAGTGTCAGAAAAGGGGTGTGAACAGGAAGCCAAGCAAGGGAACATAAATACATTTTCAGGTGAAAAGTAATACAAGTAATAATGTATGTGATGGCATCACTGTGATGAGTTTAATTATCTGTTTCTATTATTCACAACAAAGTCCTTTCATGTGCTAAATGTAAAAACTCCTGGGTAGAAAGCAGAGGGAAGCTGACTAAGATATCACCAAGTAGTTAAGATACTAATAGAAAAAATGGGATTACATAATAATTACATGAGCATTTTTAACAGGGATACATATACCATTGTGTAAAACCTTTTTAGGTTTTGAATACACTTTGCATACAGATAAATAACAGGCTAATATAAGGCTGTCATTTTAAACCACACAGGAAACAGAACACCAGACTGTGAAGAGTGCTGTTACAATGCAATCTTGGGAAATAATTAACATTATACCCTATGGAAAGAAAGTGTGGATCAAACAAACAAAAAAAACCTTGTCCTGTGTGAGAGGAAGTCTGACCTAGGACGACAACATACATATGCGTGTAAGGCTGGTGCCAGTATGTCTGATCGACCCCTCTATGAAACAAAAGGCCCTCCTGAGAATTAACACTTGAACTATCTCCTGCATATGTAACAGGAACTTCCGAGACGCAGCACACAGTGCAGTTCACACTTCACACACACTATCTCCCCTTCATCCCCCTCCTCACCTAAAATACACTGAAAACCTATGCAATGTTATGTATGTACAAGAAGTAACTATACATGTTTGATATAATTTAAAGTATATCAGTGCGCCTGGTAAAATGGTCTCATTCTCCCAACCATAATGAAAAGCTTAAAGAAGTTATAAAATATGAGAAAAGTGATGAGTCCCTTAAAGGTGTTTCCCTCTCCCAGATCCTCCATTCAGACTATACCTCCTGTATGTAAAACAAGAACCCATTCAAGTACAAATTCTGATCTCACAGTGTGAATCCCTCAATAGGGAACCAAAATCTAATTATAAATACAGACGCCACCATTTGGTAAGAATATTGAATTATCTGGGTATATAAGGAAAAGGTGCAGAAAAGTTTGAGGAGTCTGTAGGTTGACTTCCCACACAACCGCTGTGTGTAATTTTTGTTGCCAGGCAATAATTCCTACAAATTCCTCTATTTCTGAATTGTTATGCTTAACTGATGATTTTATTCTTATGAATTGGATTTTGAATTATTGCTTCATTACCTGGTCAATAAATTGTAAACGTTTGATTTTATTCTGAACAACTCTGAGACTTGTTTTTCCCATATAGATTAACGGATCCGTATATTTCCACAAGGTTGCGTCAGAGATTAGTGACGACTAATAAACCGATATCAAAGAACAAGTGTGCTTGGATGAGGAGATGAGTTTGTCTGTCTAGAATCAGCAGATACTGATTGATCAATCTAGCTTGGACGCATCTGATGACCTCTGTTCTAATTTAATGTTACTTTCAGAGGTGTCAAGTAACGAAGTACAAATACTTCGTTACCTTACTTAAGTAGAAATTTGGGGTATCTATACTTTACTGGAGTAATTATTTTTCAGACGACTTTTTACTTCTACTCCTTACATTTTCACGCAATTATCTGTACTTTCTACTCCTTACATTTTAAAAATAGCCTTGTTACTCCTATTTAATTTCGGCTTGTTTTCATTCCAGCTTGTCGTCGTTAAAAAAAAAAATTGGCCAATTACACAAACGGTTTAGATCTGAGTCCCGCCTCCTGAATACACATCGCTAAACTGATTGGCGTTGTGTTTTCTTTCTAACTTGTGAGAGGCTGTAGTCACATTTGGTTGTGCGAAGTGCCAAAACTCCTCCGAAGGAAACCTAGATGCGGTAAGCGAGGGAGAAATCGGGGCAAATCGTGTCAAATATTGATTTAGAGAGAGAGAGAGAGAGAGAGAGAGAGAGAGAGAGAGAGAGAGAGAGAGAGAGAGCATTAATTGCATTTTTTTCCTTAAATTACTTTTATACTTTAAGTAGTTTTGAAACAAGTACTTTTATACTTTTACTTGAGTAAAAAGCTTGAGTTGATACTTCAACTTCTACAGAAGTCTTTTTAAACCCTAGTATCTATACTTCTACCTGAGTAATGAATGTGAATACTTTTGACACCTCTGGTTACTTTAGATAAGTGTACGTGGAACAAGCCACGAGCTTGGCCAAACAAAGCCATTTTTAAGAAAGGTATAGTTGATCGACTAACGTCTTTAAATGGTGGTCAAAAAACTCTATTAAAGTAAACGATTGAATTAAGTTCCTGAGGGGCATCCAAGGGGGCTATGAATATATCTTCGATTGTGCGTGTGGGAATTACGGCAAATCTTAGATATTTAGCCAACTACCTCTGTTTTTGATCTTTGGGAATGATCAATTGTGCCTGAGACCTGGTAAGGAACTCGAAGCGATGTAGTTTCCTGATGCACAGATATCATTAAAATCTTTTTCATTTATGGAGTCAGATGAAACGAGTTATTACATGTGAGAAAATATATTGCATTTAATCTTGTTGTGTTGCGAAAAGGAAAGACAAATAACACGCAGAGAAACCTTCCCTGTAATATTGGAGACCCCCATTGGACCAATAGACGGGCTTACAAAAGTGGGGACCTCGACGTGATAAATTTTGCATGAGTTTTAAATCGCGCTGTACTTTTTTGTATCCGCAACTACTTTGTTTTTTCTCATTTGACATTGGATTATTTTATCCTTGGAGTAATGGCTTCACAGCAATTGGTCATCGAAATGGGGACACTTTTGAATGGATTAATGCTGATCTTCTAACCTCGGAGTGGGTAAGTCTGTTTTCATTGCTTCATGGCATGGTAGGGAAAGTCTCCATTTGCATGAATTATATGAAACAGATTAGAAGTATCAGAATAAGTAGTCCCATTATTGTGAAATCATGTGTACTGATCATGTCCTGTTTACATTATGGGCCGAAAAGGTTGAGCCTACACTGTACAAACTCAGTAGAAAAGGTCTTAACATGGATGCTATTGACAATGAAATTTTCACTTGGTGGAAAACAGTGGGTAGTAAAGCAGAAGAAATCAAAACATGGTGAAATAATTGAGGCTTTAAATTTCATAAGTTATAAACGGCTAAATGAGTTAACAAAATTTCTATCTTCGCTTATGGATGCTAAATGTGAAGAAGTGCATTCTAAAAATGCAGAGGCACAAAAGTCTGAGGAAAAGATTCAAGATCTTCAAACACAGCTAGATAAATTACTAGCTGAGCTGTTAGCCCTGACTAAAAAGTGTAAAAATCACAAAGACACCATTGCAGATCTTAAGGCTAAGCTAAATGCTAAAAAGTCCAAGTCTCCCAAAAAGCTTAACAGCGATTGGGCTAAAAATGTACACTTCTTAGATGAGGCAGCCTGCTCTAATAATCTCGTATCTTTTCAGACAGATGAAGCATGTGATAAAGTTATGAAAAGAGTGCCTGTTTCACCCCTTAAGGTGATACGGCACCCAAACGGCACAGAGTCAACCATTCGGCGTCCTTTAACAGCAACTGAATGTAGCTTCTTTAAAGCAGAGATCAGACCATTCCCTTTGAAAGGGCAATTCGAACCATGGTGGAGACGCATTGTTAGTCTAAAACATGCATTTCAGCTCGAACCAAAAGATATTTGGCAAATTGTTATCAGCTCAATTCCAGATGTTCTGATCTATAAGATACCACAGGTTTTGATGACAGGCACCATTGTGCAGTCAATGCATCAAAATGAGCCTGAGAGTGAAATCTTTAATAGCCTAAAACAATGCCTTCGCGAGCTGCGTGGTTGTAGTCCTGTTGGATGGGAATTGATTTTCAATCGGAAACAGAGTACTGAAGAATCGTTTGAGACATATGCTGAAAATATGTTTGAACTTTTTGAGGAGTATTCTGGAATTGAAGGTGTTAACCACAACAATGTAATTCTCCTTGAATTCCTGCTTACAAATGCAGGGCCACATGTACAGCAATCACTCATGTGTGGTGCTTCTCCAGCACAAAATACATTCGAAGGTATTGTTAGCTGGGCAACAATAATTGAGTCACGGAAACAAATGCATGGTGAGGTAGCTGTGTTAGAACGTCATGAAAATCCTCCATCTGCAGGAGAATTCAGAAAGCCACACTGTGGAAAACTGAACAGATTCTGTAATTCCTGTCACAAAACAGGCCATACAGAGGAAAAGTGTTGGTCACTGGGCAGAGGCAGACCTCCCCCTATTTCATAAAACGCAGACAATCACAATCTAATGACACAAACCAGGACTCTGCAAGTAACCAAAGCTCAAATGCATCTAAAACTTTTACTGACCTAACAACTTTGGTCACTCAAGGCCTTCAGCTATCTACCCGACTTGCAAATGACGCTAATAGCTGAAGGCCTTGAGTGACCAATAGCAGCCCAATAGCAAATAGCTTAATAGTTTAACATCTAAATTCATTGAACCTGTCTGCATTTTCAAAATTGTAATTGTGCATAACATATTGTTGTTTTCATAAAACACACAATAGTTGTTTCTGTTATGTATACACAGACTAATTGAGTTTGCTCCATTAAAACACTTAGGGGTTGTAGATGCCACATGCATACTAGACCAAATGTCTTGTGTTAAAAAGGAATAATTGTAATACTGGAATTGTTAATCAGTTTCAAGTTGCATGTGTTGATTGTGTTTGTCTCCTAAGTGGCACACTCTGCTATTTTCCATATAGCTGGAGTTAAACCATACACAGGAGCACAACAACGCCACACGGCTACAATATGTTTCACAGTTGCATTAACCATGTAAATGCTTTTCTCACAACAGGATTCAGTGACAATGTTACCATGCTCTAGTAACAAACCTAGGTAAAAAGTAATTTGAGCCCAATTACAACCTGATCACAAGTCTCACTCCCCATCTCACTAAACAGAGATGTTCATGGGCTCCCTGTTGCAGCAACAGGACCAAATTTGCATCACAATTGTTAATAGCAACCTTTGTCACCTTAGGTTGGAGCATGGTCACACAAACACATAGCCACACAGCCAAATACAGTCACACATTTGTCTCTCTACACACAGAGTTAAATTAAATTCCTCTTCTTACTGTAACAGCACATAAACTGAATTGTTTCCTTATTGTAATGTTATACATCAGATGTATGCACTCCAATAAGTATTTAATTTTGCTTTTGTCTATTTACATCTTTGTTTTTTGCCATCTTACAGTAACACCTCGGGCATTTCATTTACTTTTCATTTGAGACATTTTTAGGATTTTTGAAGTCTTTACTACATCAACAATTGATTGAAATTCATCATGTTTCTGAATTTGGTTTCACTAAATATTTTGTCGATGCTCCTACTATCAGAGGAGGGTTTGAAACCCTCCTTTTGGTTGCTGGAGGGTTTTGCTTGCTGTTGCCTGCAAGTCATTTCCTCTACTTGAAGGTAAAGGCAACTTTACATGAACAGCAGAGAGTTGAACATACCCTCCATGAGAAGGAACAGACCACCACAGACACTAGTGATCTTGTTCAGCTTGCCAAAGCCAATGATGCATGTAAACCTTGCTATATGGACAGAGTTCCTGACAAGTGTCTCCACATGAACATCTGACTAAGCCTACACCTGATGGGAGGTAGGTGTTCTGTGTGTGTATCTTCTTAGCATCCTTGACAATGACAATTATCATCATTACCCTGTGCTACTATGCCAATGGAGACACTTCTTCAATGCACTCAGCCCTAAATTTTAAGGTCACAAATGTACCTCACATAATTCCTGAGGTCCAATGTACCTGAGGAGGGATTTGTAACTCTTTACTGCCCTAGTACTTCAAAAAGCCTTCTAAAGGTATACATGTGAATTAAACGTGGCACAATGGCCTTCATCATCACAGTATGCTAATGCTTATCTAGTGCAGGGATTTCATCAATATGCTGATTGAGGACTGTTGGGACACTCCAGGCACAGGATGGTTCTGTTGGGAGAGACAGAGTCGTTTGCACCTCAATGACACGTCTGTACCATTTGCTTCACAGGACATATGCTTTCAACTACATACTGTTTATTTACTAGTGTGTTCTAATATGTAACTATGCCATGTTTGGTCTCATCTGACAGCTTATAAACTGAAATGAATGGTGGTGAACTTAATAGAGATATTAAAGTATCCTAATGTACAGTCTAGGTACTATTGGTTAAACATGCATTGAGGAGAATATGTTAATGTTCTTCTCCCCCACTTGATCACTACCCATTTGCCTCATCTTTTGGTTTCCTGTCAGTTGGGTTTGGTGTTGGTATTCCACTCATGTTTAACAATGCTTTGCTCACGGTATAAGAAGGAAAGGTAACTGTTGATCTAGGAGAAAGGCTTTAACCCTGCCACTCCCGCACATCGGTGCGTAACCTCCTACCACAAGAAAGGCTTTTACGGCCTCTTCTGCACGACAGTGCATTATTTGTTACAACTAAGTTTCTATACAGTATGTTGTTCCATTCTACTGTCTGTATATTTAAACGTGACTTAATAAATAACTTTGCCTGCTTTAAAGGCTTTGGGAATCTTTCCTTTTATCACTGATTACGTTGAAAGCTAAAGTGATTATAACTTTCGTTATCTAAACGTTCAGGTTAAATCCTACGTTTTCCTATCAGTTCTAAGAAAGACTTTTAACTTTAAAGAATAAGAGGTTAAAGAATAACAACAACTTTAATGGAGTCAGATTAATTATATTGGAGTCAGATAAATATTTGAATTATACACGTCATCCTTCAACTGCCTTTTGTTCCGATAATTGGTTCAAAATAGCAGCGTAAATTTCTAGCCTTACACGCGTCAGATTTGTTATCAAACATGCGCTTGACATAAATGTTTGTTTATTTTTTTAATTCATACGTAAACATGTTTTTCATTGTCTTAACTCTGGTTGTGGTGGGAAAAGTTGCTGATCTCTGACAGAGATTGTAAGCTTATTTCAGTTTACAGATGAAATGGAGAAAGAGGAAGCAGAGGGGTTAGAGCTGTCATGATCTCATCAAGAGCTTTTCATCTGCAGAATGCTCAAAGATCTGCCTCTCTTCCTCCATCCAATCCCATCATGCCTCAGGGGTCCCAGGGCTCTTATACAGGAAAAAGTTCAAACATGAACTTAAAGGTTGCAAATGTCAACTTCAGATCACTGAAAAAGTTCTGTTTAGAACAATTTAGTTTTCTTTAGTCTTTTATAAATACATCTAAATAACATTTCTAAATAGTTTCAACACAGCTAATTAGTTTGTTTATTTGACGATCACTGTAAAGCCTTTGCAGCTAGAGAATCATAGAATTCATGAGAAGAACTAACAAGTCGACGAAACCAAACAAATAAGGATTAAAACAAGCATAAATTGAGTTGTTTCAATGCAACCACGGGCGCATGATAGAACTGCATGGAATTCATAACAACATAAATGCTGAATTAAAATTAATTCAAATACAGGGTTTTCACAACTTTTGACTTAAGATTTCCATGGCTTTTTTCAGCTTTGCATGATTACTGGATACAAATTATTTAAAAGGATTGTGATTGCACTCACAAAGATAATTTACTAGTGATTATTTTGATTTATTTAAGCAGAAGTAAAAAAAAAAAAAGTAAAAAAAAGGCATAATCACTATAAAAATGTCTTATTCATTTTCATGGCTTTTTCAGGTTTCTCTGCTATTTCCAGAGAGCAAAATAATGGAGAACAGAAATCACAAATAGAAAACTGAAAAGAGAGACGAAAAAATCTAGAAGAGACAGGCAGCCAAATGATTTTTTTTTTTTTTTTAAACCTACTTCTCAATCAAGTCCAAGGTCACTCCTGGCACCAGCTTTGCACTCTTCTGCATACAGAACCTTAGAGGAAAAAAGGAAACTGTGAGAGAGGAAATACACAGACACTCCTTTTTTTGAACTTCTGCCTCATTCAATTTCACCCACTGCTTTGAAGTGATTCATAATTACTCAAACCAGGCTTGACATCTTAGCACTGACCTCTCTCTATACCCAGCCTCGAAACTTTCATACATTTCCACACACAGACATACATAAAACACAATTATAGTAATAGTAATCAACTGAACTAACCCTGTAAGTAATGGCGCTTTTCCACTGCATGGTACGGTATGGCACAGCTCGGCTAGGTTTGCTTTTCCATTGCAGTTTAGTACTGCTTCAAAGTTGGTGGAATTACAGACTGAATGTTATAGTTGCGCCGCTTCTACTGCCGTGACGTAAATGCGACATGAACAAACGCACAACACAGAAGCAATAGAGCATATCGATGGAATGGTGTTCTTGATTCTCAGCATGTGGATGTTTTCACTGCAAGAGGAAGAAGTTTGTTTGTTCGGGTTTTGTGTTTTGTGTCGCAAATCCAATGATGTTTTAGTGACGATTCTCTCTGACCAATCAGTGATCTGCAGTATTTACACGTCACATTTTGGTACTATTTAAGTGAGCCGTACCGAGCTGTCTCATGCAGTGGAAAAGTGCCAAAGTGAGCCATACAATGCAGTGGAAAAGCACCTTTAATAGGAGCTTTATTTTACACACACACACACACACACACACACACCAACACGTTGTGATTTCGTGTTTTATGGGGACTCTCCATAGACAAAGATTTTTATATGGTACAATTTTATTCTATCCCCTAACCCTACCCCTACCCCTAAACCTACCCATCACATAAATCTGTCTACATTTTTACATTTAAAAAAAAAAAAAAACATAATTTAGTATGATTTATAAGCTGTTTTCCTCATGGGGACCAACAAATGTCCCCACAAGGACAAGGATTTTGGATATTGCCATTTTTGTCGGGACATTTTGTCCCCATAATGTAGAGTTAACCAGGCCCAGAATGATCAGAATGATCTGGATTTGGAAATCCTATGGTTTGCTATTCAGGATCAGGTAATCCATCTTACTTTTGTGCCAGTTTTTCAAATCAAAATTAGATTGGATCACCATGATCCTGATATACACTTTTTCAGATTACCAAATTTGGATTTCTAGTGCTCTACGGAGCCCCTAAAGACACATGGAGATGGACAAATATGAGATGGTGAAAAAAAATAAATAAATAAATATATAAATAAATAAATAAATAAATATATATATATATATATATATATATATATATATATATATATATATATATATATATATATATATATATATATTTCACTGTTTTTGCGTTCACCCGAGAAACTATAACAAATAACTTTTGACTGGTTCAACTCATGATTGTCCCAATGTTGTTTACAAACTGGGATAAAAATAAATTATAATAAAAAACACTTTAAATTAAAAATAATATTTTTGTTTGATATTTATAGCTGTTTGGGGATTATTTTATGGCACCAAAATCTCTCTTTTTTTTCTTTACTGTAGGCTACCGAAAGGCTTAATAGTCAATAGCCTACAGTATGTCTACTTCCAATTTATTACTTTAAAATGAAAACTAATCAAGAGAAAAATACATTTTGTCCCCATAATGTAGAGTTAACCAGGCCCAGAATGATCAGAATGATCTGGATTTGGAAATCCTATGGTTTGCTATTCAGGATCAGGTAATCCATCTTACTTTTGTGCCAGTTTTTCAAATCAAAATTAGATTGAATCACCATGATCCTGATATACACTTTTTCAGATTACCAAATTTGGATTTCTAGTGCTCTACGGAGCCCCTAAAGACACATGGAGATGGACAAATATGAGATGGTGAAAAAAATAAAAATAAAAATAAATAAATAAATAAATACATATAAATAAATATATATATATATATATTTCACTGTTTTTGCGTTCACCCGAGAAACTATAACAAATAACTTTTGACTGGTTCAACTCATGATTGTCCCAATGTTGTTTACAAACTGGGATAAAAATAAATTATAATAAAAAAACACTTTAAATTAAAAATAATATTTTTGTTTGATATTTATAGCTGTTTGGGGATTATTTTATGGCACCAAAATCTCTCTTTTTTTTCTTTACTGTAGGCTACCGAAAGGCTTAATAGTCAATAGCCTATGTCTACTTCCAATTTATTACTTTAAAATTAAAACTAATCAAGAGAAAAATAAAAACAAAATTTTGACAAGTTTTAAAGTTTTATTACATTTTTGTTCCTGAAATCCACCCTTCTGCTGAGATCAGTATAATCCTGATTTTTTGGATCAAAGATTTTGTGATCTAATCTGATTTCAGAATCCTTTTTTTCTTTTGAACAACCCATTTTTGAGATTTGATCCAATCCGATAGTCAAAATCATATCAGATTACTTATGAACAACTGGCCCCAGGAGAGAGAGAGAGAGAGAGAGAGAGAGAGAGAGAGAGAGAGAGAGAGAGAGAGAGAAAGAAAGAAAGAAAGAAAGAAAGAAAGAAAGAAAGAAAGAAAGAAAGAAAGAAAGAAAGAAAGAAAGAAAGAAAGAAAGAAAGAAAGAAAGAAAGAAAGAAAACATCTGACTGCAGATAATCGGGACAACACGTTTTTCTCAGGCACTCTAACTGCGTCAAACAAGAGTCAACAGCTTTCACGCAGGTCTTGCAAAACAAGTCTCACATCATTTAAAATGTACATTGTTGTTGTTGTTTTGTTTTGTTTTTTATGTCGTTTCTTTGATTGCACACTCCACGTCCCACTAAGAATGGTCTTGCAACCCACTTTTGGGTTGCAAACCACTAGTTGAGAAACAACCAGTTGGTTAAAGGACTTAATGACATTTTTTCCATTACTTTTCAAGATGTACCTTTTGGAAAAAGACATTTTAAAGACCAAATATTGTCTTTTGTAAAGAAAATTCTTTTATTTAAAAATAATTTTCATATTGCATAATTTTCATATTTTATTGTAACAAATGTACCAACAATCACATTTAACAAACACTTCATGGTATACCATAAAAATAACCTGTAGTTCTCATTTGATAAGTGATTTCTCACCTTTTTTTTTTTTCATGTCAATAAACACAAAAAAAAAAAAAAAAAAAAAAACATTCGCATTACCTATCTGATCAAGGGATATACATATTTTTGCACCGCTCTGTTCTGGACGGTCACTTGCCATCATGCAGTCCCCTGGCAATGAAAACTTTCGGTAGTTTACAGGGGCTTGTCGCATCAGTTCTGGGAGGCACACTCAATTTACAGTTATTTGGTGCTCCCTATTGTTGCCGGTATATTATTGACATGTAAAAGTCAAGCGGCAACATTCCGGTCTCTCTCTAGAAGCCAACACGAAAGTGACTTAACCTGCAATTCATCGACTGGCCGCTAGAGACAGGCTGCAAAAGTGAGTCAATCCAATTTACCATATTAGTCTATATAGCTAATTTTGCCCTTCATGACAACTGTGAGGAGGGTGAATTTTTTTTATAACTCATCCGTTGAAATTATATTAAGCCTTAAAGTTCTGCATAACTAAGGGCGTGGTCACTTGAGTGACAGGTGGTTTGCCGCTGCTGTCACTACTAGCTGTTTGTCTGCTGTCTGTTATCAAACACGTCTCACCAGCTAATCCCGCCTTTTTGCCCATTTTCATTTATCCAGGAGTGACGCGTGACCAAGATGGTGACGGCCGGCTCTGCCCACTTTGGGCTTCAAAAATGCTCCTCAGAAACCTATGGGTGACGTCACGGACGCTACATCCATATTTGTTTTACAGTCTATGGTAAAAGTCTAGACCCAAAATATAAGACAACCCCATTTTTTTCAGATGTATTTCAGATAAAAAACACAGTCTTATATTCATAAAAATATGGGTATTAACAATGTAGAGACTACAATATATTAACTATAAACAAATAGTTTGCGAATGATCTGTAAGTACTTTATTACTGTATACATATTATAACGTGTTAACCATATGTGACCCTGGACCGCAAAACCAGTCACATGGGTCAATGTTTTGAAATTTAGATGTATACATCATCTGAAAGCCGAATAAATAAGCTTGATTGATGTATGGTTTGTTAGGATAGGACAATATTTGGTCGAGATACAACTATTTGACAATCTGGAATCTGAGGATGCAAAAAATCTAAACATTGAGAAAATCGCCTTTAAAGTTGTCCATTTATGTTCGCGATTGTGCTGCATTCACTCACAAAAATAAATGTTTTGTATATTTACAGTAGGAAATTTACAAAATATCTTCATGGAACATGATCTTTACTTAATATCCTAATGATTTTTGGCATAAAAGAAAAATCTATAATTTTGACAATGTATTGTTGGCTATTGCCACAAATATACCCGTGCGACATGTGACTGTTTTTGTGATCCAGGGTCACATATGACAACATAAACACCATAATTGTAAAGACTGTCATAAACAGTAGATCAAAAGCAGATAATTAGCAATTGACTGGGTATTCATTGATTGCAAACTGTTATTTATTGGAATGTTATTTTGTATTATTTGGCCTGCCCGATTATCAACAGTGTCTGCCGATATAACCGCATCACTACTGCTCATGAAACTCTTCTACTGTATATATTTGTAACACTCCTCTCTGGAATACGTATTCCTATTGGTCAATTATGGTTTTCTGAGGTCAAATATCTTTGTAAAACTCTATTGTCTCTTTGTTCTAACATAATGAAATAACTTAAAATTTCAATTTACTTATTTATAGGGTAAGCAGCTGGTCATTACCTCAAAATCAGCTTCTTCAGTATGATAAAAGATCCCTCCACAGGGTTTAATTTGCAATAATAAGTGGATAACTGCACATGATGCCTTACTGATATATATATATATATATATATATATATATATATATATATATATATATATAATGAGGGACTACACTGAATATTTAACCTCCATTAGCTAATACAGCTACTTTGTAGAGCAAAGAGCAAAGGTCAAAAGAAAAGTGAGTAAACAAAAACAAAAAAAAAACAGAGCAGAAGGGTTATTCTGAACAAAATCCTGGCTTGAGTAGCTCACCATTCAGGTTTTACATGTACAGTAGGTATATGAGTGAATGCAACTGCATGTGTGTGTAATCAGTGTATCTCACCAACGTAAGGCGATTTTGATTGGTGTAGTGAGGCAGGAGGTGAAGAGGTCAGCAGGGAGGTCAGGGTTCATGGGCAGGAGCTCACTGGCCTCACAGGCAGCCAACTGAATGCAGTTCTTCATGGAAGGAGGCAGGGGCATCTGAGCCAGCGGGTGGTTTGGGTTTATTGCTGCCACCTAGTAAAAGATAATGAGAACAAGTGAGCAGAATTAAATCAGGTCCCCCAGGAATATGGAAGTATGTTGTGTCGATGTCAACATTCAGTGTTGTTTTCCCTTACTGATGACTCTGATGTCTGAATGTGTTCAACAGACTTGAGTGACACAAACGCCAGCTTGTGATCATTGTTTTGTTTTTGTTTTTTGTTTTTTTAACCCTCTGGGGTCCTTCGGGTCCAAATGGACCCGAAGCGTTTAAATAAAAAAATGTAAAAAATCATAGCTTCATCGGAATGGTCCGGAATTTGGTGACTTTGTTGGTACTTGGTATATGAACACCCAAAAAAATTGGGGACAGGATTTGAATAGTCTAAGTCAGCCATTCCCAAACTGTGGTCCGTGGACCACTAGTGGTCCGTGAGGGTACTGCAGGTGGTCCGTTAAGGCAAAATAAAATATAAAATAATATTTTTTTTACCTTCATTTTACCAGGAAATTCCCATAACAAAAAAAAAAAGTCAAAAGTAGGCCTATATTGATATAAAATTTTAATTAAATTGTCAAGTTATTGTGTGATTACTAAAATAGCCTAGTGGTGTTCGGCCGTGACATTCAAGTTCAGTGCCGTTAGAACCACAACATTGGTTCGGTGGATAGCAACAGGTTCTCTGAAGAGAAAAGGGCTGAGGCAAATATGTTCTCATTATCACATCACACGCATAGCCTTTAATGGTGCGTTCACACCGGACGGAATTTCGCTATATTCTATTATGTGTATTATGAGGTGGTCCGCGAAAATTCTTGATTTCAAATAGTGGTCCACACACACAAAAAGTTTGAAAACCCCTGGTCTAAGTGGTTGTAAAAAAAATTGTCACACTCAGGACCTTCGGGTCCAAATGGACCCACCATAGGAAATGAATGGGAAATTGGCAAAAACGTGAAAATGCAGAGTTTTTTTGTGCGTACAATCTAAAAATCAGCCACGATCCAGAAAAAAAGCACACAACAGTGAAGGGGTTAATCTATAAAACATCAAGAGTGCAAAACAGACACATCCACACATCCACACACACACACAAACACACTTTTATACACATACACACTAATAAATTCAGATTACAAAAATCTGTTTTGAATTTTTAAAAATCACAGCTTCATCGGAATGTTCCGAAACTTGGTGACTTTTATGGTATTGGGTATGTGAACTAAAAAAAATATTGGGGTCATGATCCAAGCACGTCACACTTCTGCTGTTTGGTCAAAAATGACTCCCATAGGAAATGAATGGGAAATTGTCAAAAATATGAAAACACAGAATTTTTTTGTGCATACAATCTACAAATCAGCCAGGATGCAGAAAAAATGGACTCAACAGTGAAGGGGTGAATCTCGAAAACATCAAGAGTACAAAAAAAAACCACACACACACACATTTTTTTTAATAAAAATAAAATAAAATAAAAAATATATAAAAAATGTGTATTATATTCGATGGGAAAAAATGGGTCATAATTATTGCATAAATATTAATTAAAATCATAAAATAATCTCAAAACACCAAAAAAGAAAAGAAAAAATATTATAAAAAACAAGTAAAAAAAAAAAAAAAAAAGACTTTTTTTATATATATATTAATCCCGCCCTCCGGGTCCATTTGGACCCGAAGGTCCTGAGTGTGACTGTTAAACGAAGGACCCCAGAGGGTTAATAATCTTTTCCCTGACAGAACATAACACTTTTTGGACAAGTTCGAAAAATATATATTTGTTAACTTGTTTATTTCTTTATTTTTTCCAAGTGAAAATGTGTGGTTGAAAATTACTGTACTATATTGTGGTAAAGTACTATACTATGTACTATATTGTGGTAAAGATTTTGGTCATATCATGTATCTCTAAGTAGGAAACAGGAAGCTGCTAGAAGTCACTTCATAATGCTTAAATGCACATTGTACTCACCCGACTGTGCTGGTCAATAGCACAATGGGAAACGACTCGCTGACGACACAGCTTAATGCTTATTGATTTAATTAATCATGATGTATTGTTTTCTTTTAAAATGTTTGATTTTGAAACTGTAATAATATCATGCTTTAATATGTATAAATTATTTGTGAATATTCCCAAACTTCCAGACAGTGCTATATCTCTATGGGATAAGTGATTGTCATATATATATATATATATATATATATATATATATATATATATATATACACTCACCTAAAGGATTATTAGGAACACCTGTTCAATTTCTCATTAATGCAATTATCTAATCAACCAATCACATGGCAGTTGCTTCAATGCATTTAGGGGTGTGGTCCTGGTCAAGACAATCTCCTGAACTCCAAACTGAATGTCAGAATGGGAAAGAAAGGTGATTTAAGCAATTTTGAGCGTGGCATGGTTGTTGGTGCCAGACGGGCCGGTCTGAGTATTTCACAATCTGCTCAGTTACTGGGATTTTCACGCACAACCATTTCTAGGGTTTACAAAGAATGGTGTGAAAAGGGAAAAACATCCAGTATGCGGCAGTCCTGTGGGCGAAAATGCCTTGTTGATGCTAGAGGTCAGAGGAGAATGGACCGACTGATTCAAGCTGATAGAAGAGCAACTTTGACTGAAATAATATGCAGCAAAGCATTTGTGAAGCCACAACACGCACAACCTTGAGGCGGATGGGCTACAACAGCAGAAGACCCCACCGGGTACCACTCATCTCCACTACAAATAGGAAAAAGAGGCTACAATTTGCACGAGCTCACCAAAATTGGACAGTTGAAGACTGGAAAAATGTTGCCTGGTCTGATGAGTCTCGATTTCTGTTGAGACATTCAGATGGTAGAGTCAGAATTTGGCGTAAACAGAATTAGAACATGGATCCATCATGCCTTGTTACCACTGTGCAGGCTGGTGGTGGTGGTGTAATGGTGTGGGGGATGTTTTCTTGGCACACTTTAGGCCCCTTAGTGCCAATTGGGCATCGTTTAAATGCCACGGCCTACCTGAGCATTGTTTCTGACCATGTCCATCCCTTTATGACCACCATGTACCCATCCTCTGATGGCTACTTCCAGCAGGATAATGCACCATGTCACAAAGCTCGAATCATTTCAAATTGGTTTCTTGAACATGACAATGAGTTCACTGTACTAAAATGGCCCCCACAGTCACCAGATCTCAACCCAATAGAGCATATTTGGGATGTGGTGGAACGGGAGCTTCGTGCCCTGGATGTGTATCCCACAAATCTCCATCAACTGCAAGATGCTATCCTATCAATATGGGCCAACATTTCTAAAGAATGCTTTCAGCACCTTGTTGAATCAATGCCACGTAGAATTAAGGCAGTTCTGAAGGCGAAAGGGGGTCAAACACAGTATTAGTATGGTGTTCCTAATAATCCTTTAGGTGAGTGTATATTGTCATCACATATATTGTTTCTGTTAGGAAAAATGCATCTTTTGGATGAAATTCAATAAATAAGTCTTGTTCGTCATAATTATTATAAAAGCAACAGAACCTATATTACATCCAGTTTATTAGCAGTTTATTTATTACAGTGCATGAGTGTGAATCCTGTGATATCCGCCTTTGATCTGGTAGGTGTCTGATCCACTACGAGAAGAGAGAACTGTCCATCTTGGCAGCACTTTTTTCACTCCTCCCCTCACTGCAACCACCTACTCTGGCCTAAATTTTAGGCAAGGCGATGCACATCTCAAACGAGCCTATTGATCCACTACGAGAAGAGAGAACTGTCCATCTTGGCAACACTTTTTTCACTCCTCCCCTCACTGCAGCCGCCTACTCTCGCCTAAATTTCAGGCGAGGCACATCTCAAATGAGCCTATAGGCCTTTATTACATTTCCACGTTCGATCCATGTGGTAGCATAATATTCAGACACACATTTTTTTATTTAAAGGGGAGAGCGCAAATCAGAAGTGTGTGTGTGTGAGTGTGTATGCGCAATAGAGTGTCTGATCATTTTATTTTTTTACAGAACTGCAAGAGTACAATACAAACAACATATTACATTAAAGAACATCAGAATTAGACAAAGCTTAACATTGTAATGATGACTAAAGTCTATTTTGGGAGGATTAAAGGTTTGGGGGAAACTTATTGCATTAAACATTAATGTTGCCATTTTTATCATGCACTTACTTTACAAAGCAATCATCAATAATTAGATCAAATTGAAGTTGTTTTAAATAATGGAATATTTCCAGCCCATAGACAATTATTCAAAAATAACCGGTTTGATCATCTTAAGTCATATCCTACGTAATTGAGGACAATGACAAAAATGGGTGGTTAATCATAATAAATATAATGCAAAAATAAAACAAATTAATATAAAAAAATTAAATGAAAGCAGTCCGATTATTCCTCTGGTAGTAACTTGAGCTGCTTGTTAATTGCTTGTTAATATATCATGACTGGCAACACCAGCAGCACTGACAATTGTGTCTATCAGATAATGCAAATAATTTCACAACAATGACAATAATTTCACAAGCAGCGCATCTGGTTCACGTTTTTGCATATCTCTGCCCATGTTTACATATTAATTAAATGTGTTAATTCGACACGCAAATGCAAGTCAGTGGTGGACTGAGAAACAATTAGAATCAAAGAAGCTGCCTATAAATAATGTGCAGCGTCTGGACCCATCAGACACAAAAATATTATTAAAATTGAACACGCCAAAAAGGCAGAACAGGCCTCTGGTTACCATCTGATAAGATGGAAAAGGAAAGACTAGGAAAGAATGCAGAGCCAGAATGCCTATTACCGCTGCGGCAAAGCCACCACAGCAAAAATAAAGTCGCATTTCAAAGTATTTTGCTAAATGTCCACCAGGTGGCGCAAAGGGACATTTTGCAAAACAGTTGCAATTGCCACATTTTGAAATTTATGTGGAGCAGATGTCAATTAACAGTAAGCATGAAATACGACAATTATGGTAATTTCCAAATACGGTAATTTCCAAATACGCCTACAACAAACATGAAAAATCAAAACAAGAGCTATTGACATTTGCTGTACAATAATGAAACAAACAAAGATTTGGTGGATACAATATTCCATATTGTAGATGTCGGTGGGCAACAGTAGCCTATTCCTTGGAGGAGCAGCGCGATAAAAAAACAAAACAAAAAAAAAACACCACAAGACCATCATATCTCGCACTCAGTGAAAATAAATTAGGTGCAATGACGCTGATTATTTTTACGATTTAATGAGACGAATGAAGAGCACTTTTCTCTCGTGTGTGTGGACACACTGACTGCTGGACAACTGAACTTCTGGGCATTTCTCAGAGAGTAAATTTGTGGTCGAGTGGTTGAACTTAGGTTTCATATGACACAGGTTCAAATCCCGAGCACACATGGGCTACTGTATTTTTATTATTATTATTAATGGAGAGATGGTTCTAAAACTTTGTTACAACAATTTTTTTCTTATTTTTTTTTCTTATATTTATAAAATAAAATTACCATGCATTTCCATTTTACACTAAGGAACAAATATTATCCAACAGACTGAATTTACATCTGTATAATTCCAATTGTAATTTCAAAAGCAGTTCTGTTAAATAAAAAATAACGTCAGTTACCTATGCCAGAAGCAGTAGACACATCACATTAACGATTTCAATATAGGACTTATTCTCTTCGAAAAAGACTATAAACATTACAGATCACATCTGAAGTAACAACTATATAGTAAAACTAATCCTGTGAGACTGAGATGCTGCAAATCGAGTGATTTTAGGTCAATGTTTTGGCTGTAAGTCAATAACGCCCTCGGTGGGGAATAGTAAGATGGCTGCTCAAACACTTCCGGTTGCTTCAGCGCCTGATGGCAGTTTAGAACGCAATGAGCAATCCAGATATTATACAGATCAGTGGTTAGCCCTTGTTATCTTGTGTATAAATAGCCCTAATGTTTCCTGTGTTTAAAAAAATTCACAGTTAAATTTACGGTAAAAAACTGGCAGCTGTGGTTGCCAGAAATTTACCGTAAAAAATATGGTAGCAACATTTTAGATTTTACAGACTTTACTTAAATTTTAGAGTAATAAACCGTATTTAATTATCTGGTATAATGTTAATTTACTGACCCTATTGAAGTATTAATATCTGTTTTGTACCATAGTTATACACTGATAACCACCAATCACAGCGGTGATGAAAAATCACATGATGAATTAAAGCTCATCACAAGCAGCTCTTTCACAAGAAAGTTAATACTAATATATAGAAGCTGCACAGTGTCATTCACACAAACACTAAACACCATCATGGTAACACACCATGATGAAATAAAAAAAAAATGCAATAAACATTAATTTAACATAAGTGTAACATAAAACCCTAATATCATAACTGATTAGAAAAAACTAAGAAAACTATGAAGAAACAGTTATTTCAACAAAAATACATCAAATGTGAAGTGTGACGCAGGGAATTGTGGGAGTGTCAATTTACGTTTTTTCACTGTAAATTATACAATGACTTTTTCACTTTCAAAAACTGTAAATTTCACAGTATTTTACAGTAAAATTACATTAAATGTACCGTTAGATCTATCACAGTTGTTTACCGTATATAGTAAGGAAACTTTCTGTTAACCAATAACCAATCTTTGACAGTTAAAATCACGATCATTTTTTACAGTGTATGTGTGGTTATTCTGTTCCCTCGTTCTCCGGTCTTCATGTTGAAGTTATAAGTATGTTATTCTGGTAATAAAACTCACTGCATAGATCAATCTCTCCCTTGGTATTTTTTTATTTTATTTTTTTTCACCCTGTGTTAGAACTACATTACAAAAATTGTATGACCACTATACGTTATGCATGATAAAAAAAAATGTGTCAGATGTAAATAACACATTGAATTGACATTTGACCATAATGGTGTGTGCACATGAGAGAGAGTGTGTGTGTGTATATATATAAAATCACACACCTCCAGCTCCTGCTCCCTCTGCAATGCAAACTGTTTGAATGACTTGACAATGATCCCAGCGTTAGAGCAGTCATACACAAAGATGGAGGGACTTCCCATCCATGTCTGTAGGTCATAGATGGACAGAGGGATGTACTGGGTGTAGTTCTGAGAGAGAGAGAGAGAGAGAGAGAGAGAGAGAGAGAGAGAGAGAGAGAGAGAGAGAGAGAGAGAGAGAGAGAGAGAGAGAGAGAGAGAGAGAGATTATTTTTGATAACTCAAGTCCAAAACAAATTAACTTTAAAAACTTCAATAAGTGCAAGAGAAACAAACTACTGCTAATGACTGCTGTGGGGAGATGTGTTAAGTTAAGTTAGGGACAGGTTTGGTGGAATGGGTAGGTTTTAGTGTTGGTTAAGGGGTCAACAGTGTACAGGGACCAATTTGATTATTATATAAGGGTACATGGTTCAAACTGTTTATATTACATTGTTTTAATTAATTGAACGAGTATTTTCTTGAAAATTTAACTGTTTTCTCCTGTTGATGCATGATTTAAGGAATATCCTGTTTAACGGAATAGTTTACTTAAAAATGAAAATTCTGTCATCATTTACTCACCCTCAAGTTGTTTCAGACCTGTATGAATTAATTTCTTCTGCTGAACACAAAACGATATTTTGAAGAATGTTGGTAACCAAACAGTTGATGTACCCTATTGACTACGATTATTTTCCTACTATGGAAGTCAATGGGGTCCATCAACTGTCTGGTTACTGACATTCTTCAAAATATCTTCCTTTCTATCTTCCTACGAATAGTGTTAACATAGATTCAAAATACTAATTAAACTCATTGTTTCACAACATTTGTACATGACCCACTGAATTGAAGTTTAATGACATTTGTTAGCATTTTATTTACATTACATAATGATTAGCAGATAATTTAAACAAAGCATAAAGCATATTATCTCATAGCTATTTGAATATATATTAACTAATACTATTTGTGTCATGTTTCTTAACCCTTATGTGCTGTTGGGGATGTTTTCATCCACTATGGGGTATTTTTGAGTCTAAATTTGGCCATAACTTTTTCTGTGTTTCAGCAAATGGAATGATTTTTGGTGACAAATCTTATTTTGACACATATTTTGGGAAAATGCTTTGAAATTTTTCAAAAACTCAACAGTACACTGTGGGCAAATTTACTACCCTTTCGTTATGTTCGTGGCTGAAAACAGCCACTACTTTAAACTGCTGTAAAAATGTATCAGATAAATATTTTTTTCAATTTTTTTTGCATAAATCTATTAATCAACCTCAGTCCTGCTCAAAAATACTAAATGTTTAAAAAAAATCAGGATTTTAACTCTTTAATTGCCAAATTCGTAAATGATGTCACTGATTTGGGAAAAAACACACACAAAATGACTCATTTTCAATATAAAATGTGATTGTGGACTGGATTTTTTTTTACCTTTTATCACAGTCTTGGACATGTCAAAGATTAGAAACAACATTGGTTTTGATGCATTGTTAGTTTTTGTGCAGCATCAGATTTTAACTTTTTCTCCCTCATTTACTGTTCGTGGCTGTTTTTGCCCCATTGACTTCCATTATAACCAAATTTTTTGATTGCAAAGTCATGACACCATATAATCATGCATTTTTGATTGTTGGTGGTTTTCCCTGTTGGGAAGAGGTAAAATTTGTAATTTTTACTGTTGATAACCAGGTGGCACCATTAACCCTTTAGATAGGCCTGTGCAAAAAAAAAGCTTAGTTTCTGGCTTTTACATGGAGTTATATGGAGTATAATAGCATAATAAAGTGTGTGTTTGTGTGTGTGTGTGTGTGTGTGTGTGTGTGTGTGTGTGTGTGTGTGTGTGTGTGTGTGTGTGTGTGTGTGTGTGTGTGTGTGAACTCACCTTGATGCGTCTGAGAAAATATGCACCTCAGCTCTCAGAACTACATGGAGTAAACAAAAACAAAGTAAGTGTATTTATGCATCTGCTGCCTTTTGATGGTGAGAAATGCAGACTAAACAAAAACAAAGCAAGTGGATTTAAACGCGTGCATGCAAGCCTGCTGGTCATTTGATGGTGAGAAGAGCAGCAAGCAACATGAGAAAGGGCTTGACTTGTAGTGAAGTTTTAGAGATGATTATGCAGCCTGGCCCTTCCAGCGAGCTGCAGGATGTATCGTCTTCTCCCTCTGACACCACAGACTCAGGAGAGTCAGATCCTGATTTGGATGTGGCACCCTCATCATCCTCTTTAGCTTCCACTGAAGGCGAGGAGGATTCGGAGGATCCTGGATCTGGGTGGATTGGGAGAAACGGCGAAGTGTGGTTTTCCACCAACGCGGAGACAACTCCCTTTCTTCAGCCTGCCAGAGGCGTGACTCCAGGGCCGACGCGCTATGCCTTCGCAAGGGTCCAGAACATGGATTCCGTGTTCAATCTGTTTTTTACGGAGGAGATGATTGACCTCATTGTCAGCATGACTTGCGTCAACACATACATGTTTGTACAGTCATACAAACATGTATGACTATGCCTTGTGATGGCATAGCGCGTCGGCCCTGGAGTCACGCCTCTGGCAGGCTGAAGAAAGGGAGTTGTCTCCGCGTTAGTGGAAAACCACACTTCGCCGTTTCTCCCAATCGACCCGAATCCAGGATCCTCCGAATCCTCCTCGCCTTCAGTGGAAGCTAGAGAGGATGATGAGGGTGCCACATCCAAATCAGGATCTGACTCTCCTGAGTCTGTGGTGTCAGAGGGAGAAGACGATACATCCTGCAGCTCGCTGGAGGGGTCAGGCTGCATAATCATCTCTAAAACTTCACTACAAGTCAAGCCCTTTCTCATGTTGCTTGCTGCTCTTCTCACCATCAAATGACCAGCAGGCTTGCATGCACGTGTTTAAATCCACTTGCTTTGTTTTTGTTTAGTCTGCATTTCTCACCATCAAAAGGCAGCAGATGCATAAATACACTTACTTTGTTTTTGTTTACTCCATGTAGTTCTGAGAGCTGAGGTGCATATTTTGATTTTCTCAGACGCATCAAGGTGAGTTCACACACACAAACACTTTATTATGTTATTATACTCCTTATAAACTCCATATAACTCCATGTAAAAGCCAGAAACTAAGCTTTTTTTGCACAGGCCTATCTAAAGGATTAATGGTTCCACCTGGTTATCAACAGTAAAAATTACAAATTTTACCTCTTCCCAACAGGGAAAACCACCATGTGAGAAAGTGAACCTCACTTCTCACTGTTACGCACTCCCGCATTGACTGTGAATGGCGTTACACGCGAGAGCGGGAGAGACTCTGGACATTTGCACACGCACACACATACACCCACACGCTCCTTTATAAAAATGATGCCTTGCTTAGGCTAATTGTGTTATTTTGTGAAGGTATATGGATGGCTAATGAACACGGGGGGGGGGGGGGGGGGGGGTTGTGTTTAAAGAGAAGGCTGGCGCGGGGCTATGCGCCATTAACGCATTCGCGTTGATTTGTTTGTAGCGCGGTTAGTCCGCGATTTCATTCACAACTCTCAAAACTAATTTGTCACTCCTTATAACTTTCCTACTTTACCACCTCCATGACATGTAGTGCGGTACCCACTAGTTCATGTCCCATTTACTCCCTGTTTCTGTCTAAAATCCTAGTTAATTCATACATATTATGCATATTGCATCCCGGTCCGATTCGACTGCTCCTATGCGGATGCGCGCGCCGCTGTAGGGGCGGTATTTATCCCTGTCACAGGGCAGAGGGTGCAGAGCATTGTTCACAGGGGTGTTTGTTTGTAATAATGTTTTGTATGTATATGTGTGGTGTGAATAGGTGGAGTAAATGTTGTATTAAATGGTAGTGATATGATGATAATATTTTGTTTTCATGTAATGTTTATTTTCTACTTAGCTAATAGCTTATTTATGGCCTTAGGCTAAAGATAATACCCTGAATGTTGGTATGGTCCAATTGGCCCTGAATGGGCCAATTTGGCTTAATGCTTTGGCCTATTTAAGATGGCCTCATTCTGCATTAGAGAGAGGGAGGGTGAGTACTAGCTTGTTGTGAGGCTATGTACAAAGTGTTTGCTATACTATTGTTGGAGGCTAAAAGCATTGTGCTATTTCGATTTATTTTTGATTATTTTGTTTTCTTGACTTCTGAGTTAAAATATAAATAAACTATTTTATTTTTGGAACAATTGAGATCTGGTAGCCGTCTTTTCCACCTCCACCATCGCAAGCCAGTGAGCCTACACATCCCAATACTTGGGGTGACGCTCGGTACCCCACACACCAACAATCAAAAATGCATGATTATATGGTGTCATGGCTTTGCAATCAAAAAATGTGGTTATAATGGAAGTCAATGGGGCAAAAACAGCCACGAACGGTAAATGAGGGAGAAAAAGTTAAAATCTGATGCTGCACAAAAACTAACAATGCATCAAAACCAATGTTGTTTCTAATCTTTGACATGTCCAAGACTGTGATAAAAGGTAAAAAAAAAATCCAGTCCACAATCACATTTTATATTGAAAATGAGTCATTTTGTGCGTTTTTTTCCCCCCAAATCAGTGACATAATTTACGAATTTGGCAATTAAAGAGTTAAAATGAATATTTTTTAAACATTTAGTATTTTTGAGCAGGACTGGGGTTGATTAATAGATTTATGCAAAAAAAATTGAAAAAAATATTTATCTGATACATTTTTACAGCAGTTTAAAGTAGTGGCTGTTTTCAGCCACGAACATAACGAAAGGTAGTAAATTTGAACAATGCACAAGGGTTAATGATTTATTAAAGAAGCTTTTAATCATTGTAAACCATCTGTCAAAATCATTTATAGATTTTTTAAAAAGTGCATGATCATATAAATTGAAAGTTAAATGACATTTGTAGGCATTTTAATTTGTTAAATAATGATCTGCTAATCATTCTAATCAAGTTCATTAGTACACATTAACAAGCACATCATCTAATTTTTTAGCTGTGTGAATATATATTAACTAATGATCTGTTAAGCATTATGTAATGTTTGTTAATAATTTATTAATGAAAGTTATTATAAAGTGTTAACAGTTTTTTTTTATTTGCCCATTTGTCCTGATACTTTTTGCCTTACCTTATTGAAGACCCAAATCTCTCCATTGACGGTGGGTCGAGGCACCCCATGGCCATTATAATGAAAGAGAACACGTTCCTCTTTGGCATTTCTCCGTAGGGAAGTGCACAACTTCTTCACCTCATCAACTGTAGGGTCCAAACTCTGCTTATAGCGGGCCTGGAAGAGAGAGGATGTTAGATGACAATGACAACCAGAAAGAACATTAATAAATCAGAATGTGTCAGCACAGATCTAAAAACATCTGAGAACTATACTTATAATATAAAATGTAAACATATCGATTAAAACAGATTGAAATTCATCAACCCTTACAAATCAATAAACTTTAAAATCTACAGAGAAAAGATCACTGTAAAAAAAATGATCATGATTTTAAAGGTAAAAATGCTACGGTAAAAACCTGTTACCTGTGAACCTTTTATATATTAGTATTTACCTTCTCAGTTTGTGGAAAAGCTGCTTATGATAAGCTTTGATTCATCATGTGACTAATCACGACCTATTTTTGGTGGTTGTTAATGTATTACAAAGTATTATGTAATAATTGTTAAGTTACAAAACAGTATATTATATCAGTTAATGAAATCCAATTTTTTTTTTTTTTTTTTACTGTAAATTTAAGTTAAATCTGTCAAACCTAAAATGTTGCTACCATATTTTTACTGTAAATTTCTGGTGTCGTTTTTTTGTTTTTGTTTAAATACATACATCACCAACCTGCACTACATAAGCCCCTTTCACACAGCGCTATGATCCCGGGAAATTGCCAGAACGCCTTCTGTGTGAACGCAAACACGACCCGGGATTGATGCCGGTGTTGTGCCGAATTTCGACCCCCGCCAAATTATTACCCCCCCTAGTATTGGTAGGTTTAGGATTAGTTGTGGGGGAGGGGTTAGGATTAGGCAATCAGGTACTGATTTCAACGAGGGGGGTAATAATTTGGCAGGGGGTCGAAATTCGGCACAACACCGGCATCGATGCCGGGTTGGGGACCTAGTAACAACATTGCTGTGTTCAGTCCCAGAACGCGCTGTGTGAACAAAAGCGGTCATCAATGCTGTGTCGTAATGATGACGCTGAAGCCGGGATCGTTCGCCAGCTGTGAAACGGTACGTAATGCGCTAGTTTATGATCGAATCAGAGAAAAAAAAATGCACAAACGTGGTTTCTCGAGAGAGAAATCGCAGCTCATAAGCAAACTTAAGACGCTGCTGAGACATTACATGTCACGTCGATGTCACGTGTCTTTACGGGATTTTTACGGCTTGTGTGTGAACACAATCTGATTCCCGAAAATCACTGGCAGTGTGAATGAACCAAAATCAAACGAACCCGGGTCAAATCCGTGTATTTACACTTTATCCGTGTATTTTCCGGAATCTCTGTGTGAAAGGGGCTATAGACACCGGTTATGGAAATCCCCATATGAGTCAAAAACCATGTCTAAATATCTTACCACTTAAAACAAGCTCACTAAAATCTCCCATCAGGGCACAGTAGACAGACACATGATGAGACAGACCAGCAGTAATAGCCATCTAATTCTAGATAGATAGATCAAGAAGAGAGAAGGTCAGAAAATATGGGTTTGAATATTGAATATGAGTTTCCTGACTAAGCATTTGTACCAGGGCTTTAATAATGCATTCAGAGCTATCTTTTCTCACCATCCATGGCTGTTTATGGTGCTGAGTGAGTGAGTGTGTCTGTGTGTGTGTGTTTGCATCTGTGTCTGTGTGTGTCTGTTAACAGAGCTTAGATAATAAGAGAAGGGTCTTGGGAGTGAATGTGAATGAGGACAGAAACCGGTTGAAAAAAATCAAATAAGTATATGTCATGACCATTATTCACTGCACTGACATAAACTAATCTCTCTATCACTATTTTATGTTCTTTAAATTATTAAAGAAATCTATTTTTTATCATGCTTTCTTTTCTAATTTTATTCTAATTAAGTTTATGCTTCAATTGACCCTTCGCTAAGCCACGCCCGAAAACCGCCACTGGCCAATCGTGGCTTAGCAACCGTAACTAGGCGCGGGAGGTCTGGCAAGCTTTCGAGCGATTGAAACATGCCCAAGCGTTATGCGTATGGATTGTGCAAATCTGATACCCGGTATCCTAAAAGTTTGGACGGGGTGGTGGATTTTGTTCCCTTCCCGAAACCTAAAACCCAAGGGGAGAAATGCCGGGCGTCATCTTTATTTATATAGCGTTTTTAACAATGTAGATTGTTCCAAAGCAGCTTTACATTGATAATAGGAAATTAAAAGTAAAGTGTTTTGGCTTTATAGCAGCTCTAGAATAAAGTTATTGTCCAGCTCGTGGATCAAGCAGTGTGATTAAAGGCAAGACGGAGGCTCACTGACATAACTTAACGTTACTTAAAAATATATTTCAGCATTTTGTTAATCGACGGCTAAACTAGTACCCCAATCCGATCGCGACTCTCCCGGTGTTAGTTCTAGTATAAGTAAAAGGAAGTTAGTAAAAGGAGGGAACATCAGGGGGCTTGCCGGAGATCTCCAAGGAAAAGGTTGGTATGCAAACTTAATCAGTTCATAACAGTAACGTTAGTCGCTTATGTGACCCACGACGTGTGAGCTGTAGCCTGGCGCACTAAAAATATAAGCGGGAGAATGTTATCATTGCAAAGTGGTCAGGCTAATGTCTTGTGTTTATTCCACAATACTTATGGATAAGCTGTTTGATTTATAAATATTAGATTTTCAAATTTCACTCACCCTGCTGTGCATGCACATAGCTGTTCCTCAATTTGTGTGTTTCCCATTTGAATGGTCAGCGTATGAGGCGTCTGCTGCTTGCGCTGGGACCTAACGATCTAGGCTTTAGCTTCAATTTTGATGAAATTATTCTCTAATAGTTTGCATATTATGTCGTGGATATATCCCTCGAATGCATACTGCAGTCCCTTTTGTCTTGCTCTCTCAGATATTCACCTGTTCGCCAAAAATGACTAATTATCTCCTTGGGAATGTCTGAAACCGGTGCATACATACTGTAATAGACGTGCCAGGCGCAAAAGCTTGACAGGCGTAGCAACAGTAACTAAGGAGGGCGGGGCTTAGCGAAGGGTCAATTGTCTAGCTCAAAATCTCAGCTCAACAAGCTTTATAATAATGTAATAAAACAATGGAAATCTGGCAGGAGGCAAGAAACATATCTTTAATGATACAGTGTTAAACATGCCTTATTCTTTCTGGTGTACGTGTGTGTGTGTGTGTGTGTGTGTGTGTGTGTGTGTGTGTGTGTGTGTGTGTGTGTGTGTGTGTGTGGTATTGCATAACTCTTGAGTGAGAGGTTGGTGTTTGAAGAAATAGTTTAGAGCTGTTTATAACAGCCTCATTTCCCTGACATACACTACAGGTCAGTGGACTAGTGTGTGTGTGTGTAGATTTTGCCACCATTATGAGGACCAAATGCCACCACAAGGAGAAGAAAAGCACCTACATTGTTGGTACCGGCGAGAAAAACTGTCCTACAATAATGTCCTAATGAAAATGTAAAAGTATTTGTGTGAGGGTTAGGTAAGAATAGGTTTAGGGTAGAAAATAACATTAGCTCAGCATAAAAAAACACATCAGATATTGATGGAAAGCCCCTACCATGACAGGACAAAAGTGTGTGCAGATCAAGATCTCATGATCAAGCTGAGTTAATGTCTTAGATAAAGATATTACAATTGTGGACCAGGGACCAGTTGCATTAACACATCCACTATGTTAAGACTAGTCTGACAAGCTAGCAGTTAGCCAAGGGGTATAATCAGTCAAACTTTTTGGATTCAAATTACATCAAAGTTATGTAATTAGCCATGTTTCCAGCCAAAATTGATAATTTAATTTATTGAGAACAAAATGGTCACTTCTCGATAAACTGAAAAATGGAAGTTGCTGCAGAAGCCACTGTAAATAATAATTTTCATATTGCCCATAATAAATTACTTGCGTTTTGTCCGCACGCTCTGAGGTGCAATAAACACAGTCATGTTATCTTGCTTTTGGAGGCGGATGGCATGATGCTCATTTTATTATGGGGATGAGGATATATAAAATGGATGTAACAGTGAACTATTCCCCCTTTTTCTACCTCAAGCTCTGAGTAACCTACTGATGATTGGTTACTATATATATATATATATCATATTATAAAGAAAATTGACCACTGTGTTGTACAAAACCTGTACAAAACCTTGCTAAAAAGATATAAAGATAAACAATTTAGACTGCAATGCAGTGAGAAGGAGAAGAGTATGATAAGTGATGGATCCTTATACTCTAGGGACAGTTATAAGCCTGAGTAAAAAGAAAGGTTTTTAACTTGGATTTAAATTCAGATTCTGAAGAAACTAATCTGAGGGAAACCGGAAGACTATTCCACGGTTTTGGCCCAACAATAGAAAAAGCAAACAATCTGTGTATTTGGATTTAAAAGATCACAGAGATATTTAGGAGCCGATCCACTCAGAGCTTTAAAAACAAGTAGTACAATTTTAAACTCAATTCTATGACATGACTGGCAGCCAGTGCAAAAAGAATAATACAGGGGAGATATGATCAGATTTTCGGGTGCCAGTAAGACATCTTAAGCTTCTATAACTGGTTTGAATTTACTTATATTGCTGCGTTCTTTCACTTTGACAAAGTAGAAAAAAAAAAAGAAAGAAAAAAGAAAGATCTAAACCACAGATCCTTGATTATTTTGCAAAAAAAAAGTTCATGCCAAACGTGAATGGCACTAACAGTTGCACTTGAGTGTGCCGGTATGACTTGAGATTCTGTCTGTTTGTTTTGTGTTTAGTTCTTGTGTACATTTTCAGAAGGTAATTTGGAATAGGTTGTTTGTAAATTCGAATTTTGGGGGGGGGGGGGGGGGGGGGGGAAGAGATATTTTTACTGTGTAAAAATAATGACAATAACTCAATGGTTCATCACACAAATTTACCCAATTCGTGCCTGATATGAGCCCTTGTCTTTTGCTTGTATATAGAAATGTCAATAATACTTACAGGTTGGCTACTTAGTACTTACACTGACTACATTTCGCAACTGTTTTGATAACTTTGGCTACGTACAATCTTTAAAGTGACTCCCATGATCGAAGAATTGCGACGAATGTTGCTCTAGCCCTCATGTGGTGTTCAAAACCCTATAACACCTGTGTTGTTCCCGTTCAAAAATGGCCGGCCTATAATGGGGGGTGGTGTGGCGCAATGGATAAGACACATGCCTTTGGTGTGAGAGACCCGGGTTCGAATCCACTGTGAGACACCAATGTGTCCCTGAGCAAGACACTTAACCCCTAGTTGCTCCAGAGGCGTGCGACCTCTGACATATATAGCAATTGTAAGTCGCTTTGGATAAAAGCGTCAGCTAAATGAATAAATGTAAATGTAAATGTATAATAAATAGCTTATAAATCACTCATTATACCATATTTTCACCGAATCTTAGATTCAATCTTTTTGTCAACTTGTTCTCTTTCAATTAGGACTGGTTTTATATTTCAATTTGCATCTGAATAATCGTAAGCCTCATTTATTTGAGAGTAGGCATCTCATTTTTTGAGTAAAAATAATAATAAATAATAATAATTTTGGAAATATTAAATAAAATCTGAAGAAAATTGGCACTGTTGATCACACTAGTCTACTTTAATATTTCACCAGAAATTTTGTTTTGAAAAACTTTTATTTTGTACAAAATGGCACATTGTCACACTTGTGGTGTTCCCGGTCAAAAATGTCCGGCCTACAAAAAATAGCTTATAAATCACTTGTTTTGCAATATTATCACCCAATATTGGATTCAATCTTTTTGTCAACTTGTTCTCTTTCAATTAGGACTGGTTTTATATTTCCATTTGCATCTGATTAATCGTAGGCCTCATTTATTTGAGAGTGGGCATCTCATTTTTTGAGTAAAAAAAACATTATTTTTGAATAATTTGGGAAATATTGAAGAAAATCTGAAGAAAATTGGCACTGTTGATCACACTAGTCTACTTTAATTTTTCACCAGGAATTTTGTTTTGAAAAACTATTTTTTTTTTACAAAATGATACAGAGTTACACTTGTGGTGTTCCACTGGGCCATTGAGGGCCATTGTTTCAATGTGCCATTGAAAGTGAATGGGAGAGACTGAAAAGTTTTCAGGAGCATGTTCATTATGTTTATGTACACATATGTGCATGTGATGGATTATGGTGAGTTTGGGCTCTTTTTAATCTTAACAATCTCATGTAAATAATGATGTGCCATTTTCCACAATTTATGCATGCTTCATTGAGTTACGAGTTAAAACGCGACATAAGTGCTAGGCTACATCTATATTCAAGGCTCTGTGTGCGCCTGTTGGGGTTCGTGTGTTACAACTCCATTAGGAATATCTTTAGATCTGAGTGATGGATTATGCTGAGTTTTGGCTCTTTTTAATTGTGATAGTCTACTGAAAATAATGATGTACATTTTTCTACGATCTGTGCATGCTTCGTGAAGTTATGAGCGAAAACCAAACGCGAGTGCTTCATGAGTATATACTTGACTAGGTGTGTCTGTGGTATTCCCTGTGTTAGAACGCCATGAGGAATATCTTTAGATCTGATTGATGGAATATATTGAGTTTGGGCTCTTTTTAATCGTGAGTTCCTGATGTAAATAACGATGTGCCATTTTTCATGATCAATCTATGTTTCATGAAGATACGAGTAAAAAGGCCAAGTCTAAGCTACCTTGCTTGGCTACGTGAGTCCGTGAATTTCTTTTTGTGTTAGAACTCAATGAGGAATATCTTTAGTTCTGAGTGATGGATTATGTTGAGGACTCATTTTAATTGTAAGCATCTGCTGTAAATAATGATGTGTCATTTTCCACAATCGGAGCATGTTTCATGAAGTTACGAGCGGAAATGTGTCTAAAATTCAGCATCCATATATGGTTTACACATGGGTCTCTTGAAGGGCTTCTTTTACAAAAACCTCAATCAAGTTTAGTAAAAAGCCTGAAACAATTATGCTTGTTGTATTCTACTCATTAAGACCTTTCAAATGACATATGACACATGACTATCTGAGCTGTATGATGTATTTGACATATTGCTGAATGCAATACAAAAAAGTAGTTTATAAATTATGTTTTTTTTTTCTTTCTATTTATCAGCAAATAACTCTGCACTACTTAGGAGTTTATCAAATTGGCTACATTCATTGTAAATTTCAGACTCTAAGCTTTCAAATGACACCTATTTTAAGTTGATCAAGGTAATATTTTTGAAAAATATTATGATTATTTATTTCGCAGCTAGGTGGCGCCTGCGGGGGGTACACTCCGTCTTAGAGTGATAACTCAGCACTCGTTAAGATTCTAAGCTATAACATATTTTGTGTTGTTCCATTCATTGATTGCATTGGTCTCTCCCATTCACTTTCAATGGCCCATTGAAACAATGGCCCTCAATTGCCCAGTGGAACACCACAAGTGTAACTCTGTGCCATATTGTACAAAATAAAAGTTTTTCAAAACAAAATTCCTGGTGAAAAATTAAAGTAGACTAGTGTGATCAACAGTGCCAATTTTCTTCAGATTTTATTTAATATTTCCAAAATTATTCAAAAATAATGATTTTTTTTACTCAAAAAATGAGATGCCTACTCTCAAATAAATGAGGCCTACGATTAATCAGATGCAAATAGAAATATAAAACCAGTCCTAACTGAAAGAGAACAAGTTGACAAAAAGATTGAATCTAATATTGGGTGAAAATATAGTATAATGAGAGATTTATAAGCTATTTTTTGTAGTCCGGCCATTTTTGTCCGGGAACACCACGAGAGTGACAATGTGCCATATTGTACAAAATAAAAGTTTTTCAAAACAAAATTCCTGGTGAAAAATTAAAATAGACTAGTGTGATCAACAGTGCCAATTTTCTTCTGATTTTATTTTATTTTTCCAAAATTATTCAAAAATAATGTTTTTTTTACTCAAAAAATGAGATGCCTACTATCAAATAAATGAGGCCTACGATTAATCAGATGCAAATAGAAATATAAAACCAGTCCTAACTGAAAGAGAACAAGTTGACAAAAAGATTGAATCCAATATTGGGTGAAAATATAGTATAATGAGAGATTTATAAGCTATTTTTTGTAGTCCGGCCATTTTTGACCGGGAACACCACAAGAGTGACAAGGTGACAAAACCCCCCCTAAAAAATTAAGACAAGTGTCACAAAACATTTCAGAAGTATTTATACCATTTGTGAAAAAAGTCACCAAGTGTCAGTCCAAAGCGATAACATTAACTAGTATTTCGGGAAAAAGAAAATCTTCTCCGGACAAAAATGTCCCGAACACCACATGAGGGCTAGACTAGTGAAGTAAAAGTCGCATGAATTCCGATATGACTGTTCAGACTGCGGTCGCATTGCAAAACATTTAACCTGACTGTATTATATATATATATTACCACATATGGAAGTGGCACATATGGCATATATCATATGGCACATAATCACATATCATGTGCTTTTTGAACCGTGGGTCCTGGTCCTGCGTACATTGCAATATTGATGCTAAAACAATATATTTTGCAGCCCTACTAATAGTAGTCAATGAATAATAAAAATGGGTTAGGGACTGTTTGTTTTTTATTTAAGCGGCTAACGGAGGAGTTTTGAGATCTATAGTCAAAATAGACTTGACCCTCCCTTCGCCAGCAATATATTTTTCTATGACCCTCCAAAATGATTGTGAAAAAGGCATGACCCTCCCCGATAATTTATTGATTACCTGTACTGGTTTGCGATTGGCAAAGATGTTCAGATAGCCATTGTGTTTTTTTTTACAAGCATGACAAACGACTTAACCTCATCTTACACATCACACTCCACTGTTATGGTGGCCATTTCAGTAGATTTACTCACTAACATTGTTGTGGAAACACAATAAGCATGAAAACTAAAATATGGTAGTATCGTGCTACAGCGCACATTCTATCAGCTGCAGTTCTGGCGCCTCAGTCCCAATACTGTAAAACTCAGCGTACATTCACATCACATGTTAATGCAGTGGTAGAGTTACACTCACAGAACACTGCACTTATTCACAATCACAAAAGTTTATTATTTGCTCGTGCTTTAAAGCTTTGCTGGGTAAACATTTCATTGGCGTTCTGTTCTGACATGATGCACTTTTTCTGAGCGTGTATGCCCGAAGCGCGCACGCACTGTCAAACAGCGCCAAACTGTATTTTTGTTGGATCAGACCCATCTGCTAGCGATGAGGGGCCGAGACTGAGAAAGCTACATGGAGCTACATGGAAAAATATGCACCAAACAAGCCACTTTGAAATTTTGCGGTTTTCATGAATACAAAAGTTGGGTGACCTTCCCCCTAGACTAAAAAAAGTTGGATGACCCTCCCCTCAACAAAGAATAAAAATACATGACCCTCCCCTATTTTCCTCTGGTGGTCCATTCCATAAATACAGAACAGTCCCTTAAGAATGTATTTAGAAAAAAAAATCTTACATATTTCACCTTTAAATATTTCGTCAAATTTGATTATGTATTCAACTGTGAATATGAGTAGTACTAGTTAGAGCAAAAGTCAGAGCAAAAAAAACGGTAATAAATCTGCAGATTCTGTATGGGTCTGCTAAGCATGTTTTCTGCTTCTGAAAGAGAGATGTAGCCACTCCATTTCAATTGTGGAAATTTTCAAAGATCACTGTGGGTTAGAATGCTCCACTCTGGCACACTCTCATTAAAGCACTTCAGCAGAATTATGACCATGCTGCCACTTCACAAGGCATGTAATTGGCTGAACAGTTAGTCCAAGTGTGTGAGAGTGAGTCAGAAGCAGGTCTGACTCTGAACCAGATGAGGATCAGGATTGAGAAACACGTCACATCATCGTGTCCTCCTGTCCAAATCTGTGAGGAGTCACACTTCCTCACACATACATAAACAAGAGCTGTTGGAAGCTAAATAATGTTTTGTGAGTAAGTGACATTATTATGGAACTGGATGGAGTCTGAAAGCAGTCAGTGTGTGTGAGGTGACGAGAGCCAGAGAAATGAAAGCGTAATTCACAACACACACACACACACACACACACACACACACACACACACACACACACAAACACTCACTATGCTTATCAGATGATTGTGTAACACCACAGCAGGACGGATGCTCAACTGAAGAGGATGTGATATGAACATGAGCTTTCTACATTGGAAGAGATTTAGCACATATAGGTGCACAGCTGTGTTAAACATATATCCTATTAAGAACATTCTAGATCATTAAAAAAAATTTTTTTTTTATTAAAAAATTGAAAGTGTCTGTCATTTAAAATGTATTAAATGCAAATTGACTTAGGGGCCGGGCCCACAGAAGCACTTCCAATTACATCTGCAGGGCTGAATTAGGCTTATACATGCTGAACATTGATATTCATAAGAGATGTGTTCAATTCTGGCATCAACTCCATCTCCATCAGTCTGATCCTGATTCATTTCAATACAAAGCTCTCCTTGTCAATGAAACCTCACATAATCTCATGTTCTAAACACACTCGCTCTTCAACTAGTTCATGAAAATCAATTCCAGACCAAAAAACATTATTAAAGAAATTGATCATCTAAAACACACTTCAATGTAACTCAACCCTTAATGAAACCACTAAATTGGCAATTTATCTATTAATTTAAAAAAGAAATTAGAGGACAAATCATCTCAGAATACAGATTAAGAGACCATGATCTAGAAATAGAGAGGAAGATGTAAACAAACATGGACACAGAGAGAGCAGAGCATCTGAAGAGGATGACTGAACAGCTGCAATAGTTGCAAAATTTGTTCAATATGGATTTTATTTATTTCTTAATTTACTATGCTAGATATGACAATCTTTTTTAAAATTATTATTACTGATATATTATTATATATTATTACATAATATGTTAATGCTTCATCAACATTGCGCTACATAGTCAAGCTAATTTGAAACTGAAATTTTAAATTCTAAATCAAACTGAATAATACAAAATTGAGACAACAGAGGATTACTAGATTGTGTTCTCATGTGTGTAAAATCTTTTAACAATGGCTTCACATGTGGCAATCAGAATTTACAGTAGAAACTGTCTGTTTTAAAGCCATTTTATACTGGACTGACTATTTATATTCAATAGTATTAATCCTAAGATTAATGTGTCAGGTACAGCAGTATTTTATTGAGCAGTGAGCCCACACAACACGTGCACATCACAACATTCAAGAACATTTGCAGTAAGATGTCAAATGTTCTGCTTCAGCAGATAAATAAACAACAATAAAAAAAAAAAAAAAAAAAGCTTAAAGGATGTAGTGCAAGATAATGCAGTTACAAGTGTATCTCCTCTTTGCAGCTCTATTGATCTCGGCAGACTGGATGTGATGCCACTGAAGTCTATTAGGAGCTAAGGAGCAATGTTTATATGTATGGTCACATTAATATCTCTGTAAATCTACACCTGAATCTACTCTGCAGTTTGTGTGTCATTTGGGACATTTGGATCTGGACGTACACGTGTGCACCATTTAAATGTGCTGATATGATGATTTCTGTATGCAACTGTATCCACATAATTAAATCAGTTGTATTTGTATAATTAAACAAAGAGTGCAATAATAAAATTAGTTCAGAAAAAAATTTACTGAATGTACTGTACATACACATAACAGTCATAATAAATGTCACTGCCCATTACAAACAATACACATTCACACTCCAGATCCATTGAAACTAGAACTTGAATGCACCATATGGTCCTAACCCTGATATTGCCTGAACAAAAGTGGTCTAACTGCACAATAGGGGTTTTCGCACCGGATAGTTCTGGGAACTTAGTTCTAGGACTAATGATTCCCCTAGGAACGTTTTGCTGGTAGCATTCGCACCGCCAGTAGGAACTCTGAAGTGACGTAAGCCACGCTTGTTGTGACTTTTATTTTGACGGCACGTCAGACCTTTATTTTGACGGCGTTGAGAACGCCAGAGCCTTAAAACACAGTGCTTGCATTCTCTGTGTTCATTAGTTTACGATCTGTCTAACAGTCCTGTCTAATATGTTATTAGATAGAACTGTTATACATAGAAAGACAGTATATGAAAAGGTATTAGCGAATGCCGTGAGGTTGATGTCCAGTCTTGCCAGCTGAGCAGAAATACATAATCATGTTTCTCTTGGTCTCCTCAAAAGTTGCGTTGGATTTTCTCCTCAAAGTAAAGGTTAATAGGCCCATCTATCACTGTTTTCCATGTTCGTAGAGTTAGTTTCTGGAGTAAATATATAGGCTATAATCTGTGTGTTTACACAGCCTTTTTTTTTAAATGGCGGGTGCTGATGTTTCGTGTGCGTTCGGTCAATCCGTGTACACTAACATCACGTCACTGGTAGTTCCTATAGTAGGCGGCTGCATATATGAAAAAAAAAAAAACACCTAACCCTAAAAAAAATTCTAACAAAAGGTTTCTCAGCTGTTTGTTGTAGTATTAGGTGTCCTTAATAACATACTAAAAGTTTACCAAATTTTGACCACTAGAAAGGTGTAATTTTCAAGATGGTGTCCAAGATGGGCAGAAAGCCCTTAAAATGTCTTAACTCCTTCATTATTTGACCTAGACAAGTCATCTTGGTGCCTTACTCCACGTTTTCTGGGTCTATGAATCCACTGGACTTGTCTAAATTGCACTGACATGATTACATACTTATGGAATACATGATTTTGTGAGATTACTGTGAGGTTTTATCTTTAGCCGCTTTCCGACCAAGTAGTTACAGGAACTTAGTTATAGGAACTGTCCACTTCTAAACAGTTCTATAAACTACTCTCCCCCAAACTCGGTTTTGCTGTTTGCATTCGCACTGGCCAAGTGGCCATAGGAACTGGTAGGAGGGGTAAGGTAGTGACGCAAGTAGTGATCGACCGATATATCGGTCGGCCAATATATCGGGCCGATATCTGCGGGTTTTACGTGTATCGGCATCGGCCGATATGCGGCTGCTGCGTTCGCCGATAGTTTTTTCCCGGCATTATTTACAGACAGGCGTCCGCAGGCAGCTCTGTGTTGCTGGAGACGCTGCAGTTCACGTGCAGCCCATGCACTGGCTCTCCCACACTAGCAGAGTGCTGGAAGCCTCTTCAAGACAACGGCAAGTTTTAAACTTTCAAAGCATCTTTTAACTGTTTGACTTAGCTGAAATATTGCCATACACTTTGAAAGTGGAAACACGTTGCTCTATATGTGCGTGCAACTATAGCTAAGCAAGTTTGTGGGTCCAAATGGAAAACGTGAATGCCTCATCTATAAAACTGCTTGTCATTGTATTTAGGGAGCTGCAAATAGCTAAAGTTTGAAGCTATCAATATGCATACAGCAGCTGTTACGAACACTGGTCATAGGACTAAATAATGCCGCGTTGTTCTGTGATTCCGTGATATTTGTGGGAGTTTTATTCAGCGACCACCTGGCTGAGGTTTGGACGTGTGCTCATAAAAGAAGCGACGCGGTTGCATGCGATGCAGCGCGCTCATTTGTCCAGGCGCTCCTATGCCTTGGTGAGATGAAAACATCTAAACTTTTCAGTATGCCACAAGCGCACGCAGGTCATGTGACAAAAAACAACTGACCTTTCCATGACAACATCGAAAGCTCGGCCGAACAGCTGATCATAGCTGGACAGGGCGGATTTTTATTTCTCATCTCCATAAATATATGTAGTCGTAAAGGGCTAGAAATAAATTAATCCTTACTTCCTCGTCATCATCGTGAGCGCAGTTCATGGTTGCATAGCAATGACAGACGCCACGGGAGCGCAAGCGCTTGTAGAAAGGAGAAAGCGGCGCAGCCGTGCTTTCCACATGTTTTTAGACGCGATATGTTAACAGTCCCTAATTCATAATAAACTGAGAATCTATTTGGTTTAAAATCGTTTTTGTTTTGTTTAAAATGGAGGAAAAGCTATTTTCTTAGGAAAGCCATTTGCTCTACAATAGATTAAGTTAAGTGCACTAAAATTTAGGCCTAAGCATTAAATGACTAGGTTGTAAATAGTTGGTTACTTTTAAAATTAAGTATAGTACAGTTTGCACTTTATTATGCTGCTTGCTTGTTGCTACTGTGTGCAATAGTGTAATTATTTTATTTATGCTTAAATATTTATTTTCAGAATTTATTTTCAGAATTTGAATTATGCTTAAATATTTATTTTCAGTATTTTCAGCACTGAACTTTTTTTTTACTTGTTCTACCTCACATGTTTTTAATATTTGTCAAATATTGTTTTTTTAAGTTCAATAAATGTTCCTTTTTTAAATTGAGACTTGTAACATTTGTTATCATCGTGTCATTTGTATGATGTAAATTGAGTGAGCAAAAGCAGTATCGGCTCCAAATATCGGCCCAAGAAAATCGGCAGCCCGTATTGGTCATCGGCTAAGGCTGATAAAAAAAAAAAAATCCATATCGGTCGATCCCTAGACGCAAGCACGGCGACTTTTATTTTGAAGGAGCGACAGACCTTTATTTTAACGGCGCTGAGAATGCCAGAGCAAACAATGCTCGCATTCTCTGTGTTCATTAGTTAGCGATCTGTCTAACAGTACTGTTTAACATGTTATTAGATAGAATTGTTATAGAAAGTACACAGTATATGAAAAAAAAGTTATTAGCCTATGCCGTGTGGTTGATGTCCAGTGTTGCTAGCTGAGCAGAAATACATAATCATGTTTGACTTGGTCCCCTCAAAGTTGCGTTGGATTTTCTCTTCAGCATAAAGGTTTAGAGGCCCATCTATCACTGTTTTCCATGTTTGTATCTAGTTTCTGGAGTAAATATATAGGCTATAATCTGTGTGTTTACATATAGCTGTTTTAAAAATGGCAGGTGCTGGTGTTTTGCGTGCGTTCGGTCATCAGCGTACACTAACGTCACGGGTAGTTCCTATAGTGCTGGTTTAGACCCTACTCTGAAGTAGGAGCTAAATTAGTTCCTCCAAATGGAGTTCCTAGAACTAAAGTCGTTCCTAGTCGGCGTGTTTGTACAGCAGGAACATACGGGTACTTTAGCCAATAGTTCTAGGAACTGTGAAAAGGTTCCTCCGGTCGGAAAGCGGCTTTTGTTTGGGGTGAACCAGAGATGTAAACGATTTAGCCTATGTCATGTAACTCCTACTCAGTACGTGTTTTTGGACACAAACCCTTTTTTTGCTAAAACACAGACTTAGCATTCAAAGGAAAAGTTACTGCACCCAAAAGTAACTTAAATTGGAGTTGTATAACTTTGATCATAAACAACTCTGAATTAGCCCGAAAAGAGGCCTATGTGTGAACTAGGGCTGGGCGATAAAACGATAACGATAAGTATCGCAATATATTTTTCTCGATAAAACGATATCAAGAGTTCGATAAATGTTCGATAATGTTTATGCGCCAAAAGCGGAACGAAACTCATTTGAACCGCGCGCCACACGGACCATTTATCCGCTCGGCTCAAAGTCCAAACGGCAGCGCAGCACGAGCTCACTAGAGCAGATGCGTTTACTCTGATCGCTCTCGTCACGAGATTCAGTGAGAAGTGCTTGAATTCAGCGAAGAACACAAATGTCTCAGTGATTTAAACCAGTTTAAAGGCAGATGAAACAGCGCTGACAAACAGGAGAAACACTGTGCGCAGAAGGCTTTTCCGTCTACAAATTCCCATCATTTACCATGGATTTACTGTATCGTTAGCCTAGTAATATTAACTGCACCATGAAATGTGGGATATACATATTGAATTGTATTATATTATTAATGTAGACAATGTATTAAAGGACTGATGGAATATAATTACAGTATTTAATAATGTATTTAGGCTACTGTTTTTCATACAAGTACCATAGAAACCATAGTTACATTTTGCCATGATAGTGAGGTTATCATGATCTAAATGCATGATACTGGATGACCAATGGTTAAGTTTAATAAAACTCAAACAGTCAGAATATTACATTTTACCAAATAAAAATTAGCACATGCAGAAACTAAGAAATTAATTGTTCAATAAAGATATTTATTTTGTTAAGGAAAAATGACAAATGTTTGAATGTTCAACCTCAGATTTGTGAAATGTTCACCAGTATGGCAAGTGTTTGTCCTGATATGTTCTGACAATAAAGAGTAGTTTAAAACCACAATTAACGCTCTGGTTTCTACAACTTTCACTTAGGAGCAAAAATCTGCCTTTAAACTTGACAGAAAAAAATATTTGACTTTTATCGTGATAATTATCGATATCGACTGATATAAAAAAAGTTATCGTGATATATATTTTTTTTGGCCATATCGCCCAGCCCTAGTGTGAACCCTCTAAAATGGTCACTCATTTCAATTTGAATAAGGTAATACATGTAATGCATCCTCTATAGAAGTTTTTGAGTATAAAGGTGGCATTACACTAAACCTCAGGTTTAGTAAAATTCAGGTTAACCTTCAGACTTGAACCGCGGTTTCTTCAGCTGCTACTTCCTCGTCCCAAAGGAGGATGGGGTCTGCGCCCCATTTTGGACCTGCGTCGTCTCAATTTTTCCCTTTACAAAGGGAAGTTCAAGATGCTGACGTTGAAAACTATCCTGGCACAGATTCGAACAGGGGACTGGTTCATCACCGTGGACCTGAAGGACGCCTATCACCACATCCAGGTCATTCCAAGGCACAGGAAGTTCCTCCGGTTCACCTTTGGGGGAAAGACGTATCAGTATCGGGTCCTTCCATTTGGTCTAGCTCTGGCTCCGCGGACGTTCTCCAAGTGCATGGATGCAGCTCTGTGCTAAATGATCAAGATGACTGTCTCATTCTGGCTCATTCCAGAGAGTTGGTGTGTAGTCACAGGGACGTCCTTCTCCACCACCTCTGGTCTCTTGGTCTCAGGTTGAATGCTCAGAAGAGTGTCTTAACTCCTTCTCAGCAGACCACTTTCCTGGGTGTCTAACTCAATTCTCTCTCGATGCAGGCCCGTCTGGCCCCTGCTCGAGTTTCCAGTCTCCGTGCGTGCTTGGCCCGTTTCACGCTCAGCCATCATGTAGCGGTGGGCATATGTTGCAGGCTTCTGGGGCTCATGGCAGCAGCCTCTCCTGTGCTGCCCTTGGGTCTCCTTCATATGAGACCATTCCTGTGGTGGATGAAACGGCGTGTGGTGTTTGGACGGGCGAGATTCTCTCGTGGCACATAAATTGCCTCGAGTTACAAGCCGTCTCTCTGGCCCTGAATCATTTTCTCCGAGCCCTGATGGGCTGTCATGTCATTGTCAGGACGAACAACATGGCAGTGGTGTTCCATGTAAATCGCCAGGGAGGCTCGCGGTCGCGCACCCTCGACAGGCATGCACACCGCCTCCTCCTTTGGGCTCAAGACAGGTTTCTTTCGCTGAGAGCAGTTCACGTTCCAGGGGACCTGAATGTCGCAGCGGACTTTCTGTCGAGACAGAAGTTCAAGTCGGGGGAATGGATGTTGCACTGCCAAACAGTGGCTCAAATTTGGAGCATGTTCAGCGAGGCGGAGGTGGACGTCTTTGCATCGCAGAGCTCGACACAGTGCCCTCTGTGGTTTTCCCTGTCTCATCCGACGCCTCTGGGGATAGATGCCCTCGCTCATCCGTGGCCTGAGTTGAGACTGTATGCATTCCCTCCGGTCAAGCTAATCCCTGCAGTCCTTTGCAGAGTGAGGGAGTGTGGAATCTGCCTCCTTCTGGTAGCCCCATTCTGGCCATCCCAGACGTGGTTCTCGGAACTGAGCTCCCTGGTGGAGGGGTCCCCTTGGCAGATTCCTATCAGGAGAGATCTGCTGTCTCAGCTCCAGGGAGGATTTGGCATTCTCGACCCGAGATATGGAGGCTGTGGGTGTGGCCGGTAAAAGGCAATCGCTAGCGACAGTGGCGTCTGGTCTTCCCGCTGATGTTCAGGAGACCATTGATAACGCTTGTGCGCCTTCTACTAGACGGCTGTATTACTCTAACTGTGCGTTCACACCGGACGCGAAAATGCGTCAAAATTCGCGCCTGCCGCGTCTAGTTATACGCTTGACCACTTTGTGTGCATTCGCGTGTCAAGAGCGAAATTGACGCGCGTAAAATCAAAAGTTTGAATCGAAATTTACGCGCGTCAGAGGCGAAAGTTTCGAAACCTGTTGGCGGCCATCTTTTTTTAGATGTTTATCGAGCATTAGCATTAGCATTAATCGAGAGAGTCACCGCTCGTATATGCTCTGGAGAGCAGAAACAGCAGCGTAGTGGACATCGTCGCTGTTCTCGGGTCCACCAAACCCTCCGGAGGGTTTCAGGGGTTTCACAATTTGCTCCAGGAGGTAGGTTTGGTGGACCTAACGGTGAGGACGCTGACGAGGAAAGCGTAGGCCGTATAAGCCTCGGCCTCGAGTGGTGGTCGCTGCCTGACGAGCCCGCGCTGTACAGCCCGGCGCGAGGTTCACCCTCGCCCGCACCTAATCTGTGATTTATTTTTGTTTTGATAATAAATGGAGCTGCAGCCTTCAAAAATGAAACCTGTCCTGTGATTTTTTTTTTTATACACTAAATTGTGTTTGTTGTCTTTACATTAGATTAATAATGTTTCATATAATCTAGAATAGATATGGAATAAATAGCATTCAATACAAAATGAGTATCTCTCATATATTGAAATCGAGTTTTATGTTTTTATTTGCTTTATTGTGCATTTTTAGTCATATTACAAAATAATTTATTGAGGCCAAACATAAAATAACATTATAAACTGTCACTTCACCACGTGACAGCAGCATGCAAGCAGGCTCCTGATTGGTTAACGCGGCGCGAAATGACGCAGAAGTTCAGATTTTTCAACTCGGGCGGCAGACGCGAATTCGCGTCAAACGCGTGAATGCACAAATAGCACTAATAAAATCATTCGCGCGTAAAACGCGCTTAACGCGCCAGACGCTCAATTCGCGTCATTCGCGCGAACTTGACGCGCGAATGAGGCGAATTCGCGTCTACCGCGCCGCGCTAAACGCCTCATTCGCGCCGCAGGAATTTTTTACGCGCGTAACGCGTCTTTGCATTGACTTAACATTGAAATGACTCGCGCCTGACGCGCTAAACGCGTCCGGTGTGAACGCACCATTAGTGGAAATCCTGCAGGATAAATTTTTTGCAATGTGCAAATTTGTGGCTGGAGCAGGTGCTACCACCTTGAGAGATTATGTCGCGGTTATCGCTGTCGCATGTCATCTCAGAAGTTCGTATGCTTTGAGGATGGCCACCGAGGGCTCGCCACCTCTAAGCACAGGATCTCTTACAGGTCTGGGTGAGAGATGCAATTTCCCTGGCTTATGAGGTGCAGAAGCTTCCTTCACCTCTGGGCGTTAAAGCTCGCTCTACTAGGAGTATCGCGTCCCCCCAGGCTCCTTTCAAGGGAGTTCCATTAGAGGATATTTGTGTGGCGGCAGGTTGGTCCTCTCCGCACACTTTTATTAGGTTTTACAACTTGGATTTAGATGCGGCCCTTTCTTGTTCACACCACAACCTCAAAATAACTCAGATCCCATCTTTCTATGCATTTTGCATGTCCACACTTTCACCTTCGACAACACCTGTCAGACAAGCACAAGCACTTGCACCCAAAATTTCATCCAGGTCATCGTAAAGGGACAGAAATCTTTAATTTCAGCAGACTCCACACTTCGACACATTTTGTCACGGGTGCTCATGTACCTCTGTCATAGTGTTTTAGTTTTGTAGTGTTTTTTTTTTTTTTTTTTTTTACTTTTATGCGGATTCGTAGCACTGTTCGGTTATAGCCTCTTTTAGGGGTGGGCGATACGGCAAAAATATCACTTTTTTTTCAGGAAAATCATTTTATCACGATTCTTTTTCATGTTGTTTTTAATATTTTGCAAGTGACTGAGCAGTACAGCCAAACTTATTTCCCTATTTTAAAAATGTAGCTTTACAAGGTAACAAAATATAACAGTAAAAAAGAAAGACAGACCATGTATGCCCTAGTGGGCAAAGATAAAAAAAAAATCTTATTTTATCTTTGTTATTAAAAATAAGAAAAAAGATGCACATTGCAAATACACACCATAATATACATTTGAAAAAAACAGTGCTTTGTTTTTTTCAGCCACAGTAGGTGTATTTAACAGCAGCATTCAAGTAAGAAATGGAATAAACAAACATCATAATAAAACATTAATATTAAGGACTAGAGGCAGCGTGTTTATTATTAGGAGCTCATGCAGGGATCTAATAGAAAAGTGCATGCCAGAACAGCACGCGGATGAAATGTTTAACTGGCAAGGCTTTGTAATGCATGCAAATTATAAACTTCCATGACTGTGAATAACTGCAGAGTCACGTGAGCATAACTCTACTGCTGCGTTAACATGTGAATGTACGTCACATTGTACAGTATGTGGGGATGGAGGCACCAGAACTGCAAAGGATAGAATGCACTGTAGCACGATATTTCTTCAAAAGCAGATTGTGGAAACATTTTAATCATTCGATATCTAAAATTGTGATATTGCAGACCTCTAGCCTTTCCTTCAGTTTTTGAGAAAAAAAATGATGTTCTTATGTGTTGAGGATAGTTGGCGTTAAATGCCAACACTTTCCAAATATCAAGAAGCGCACAGCTCTCCTCCTGAAACCACTTGACCCACGACGTGACATGGTGAATTTTATTTTATTTTTTCAGCAGTGACAGAGCATAGCTGCAGGTATGGCAAGCCTCCAGGTACACATCGAAACAAAATCCAAAGTGGACGGACCTTATCACTTTCACATATCACGAATAAATCGAAAAAGTTTGGAGGGCTCAGACGAACTGTGGGTGTGTGGGTATAAAAATTACGCTGGAATATTGTCACGTTGCACCTGGTTAGGACAAAGTGTGACTGTGAACCCTTTATTTATTGGCGCGAAGAACAAACAACTCTTATATTGATGTTAAAACCGTCCTGCTGTCCTGTTTCAGCAAAGCTCACTGCAGAGTTCATTCAGAGTGCTCTGCAGGATTGCTCACTCTGCTTTCAACTGTTATCATTCTCAGTGACTTTTCTCACACTGGAAGAAACCAAGGACTGTGTCAATTCAAAGACTGAACAACATGCAAAAGCAAAGAAGGAGATAGCTTATAGAAACAGAAACCAGTACATGAGACACGGCTTAGCAGTTAGTGCATGTTCTCGAACACTGCGTCATGGTGATCTCACGTCTGGCACAGATTTCAATCCATGTTGTGATTGTCCCAGTTCCATTCTACTGTCTCCTAATCTTTTTCTGTCATCCCTAATATATATTTAATTCAAGCAGCAGAAAGGACAAACATTTCTATTTTTTGACAGCGACAAACTACTAGACCTCTATAAATGAAAGGTGGAAAAGATCACGCTCTACAGACTAAAGGAAAACCAGACTGTTACTTTTTCAAAGAATTCATCTTTTTTAGCAACAAACCTGTTGAGCATTCTTCTAAAGGAATCCTGAGTGATGATTTAAACATGAAGATTTCACAACTGTCATATTCAAAGTTTTTGTTATGTTATTATTAGGTATTAGGTCTAAGTCGAGTATTTACCTCTCTCTCCCAGCAGAAAGGTAAGCACTCTTAGGGCATTAAAAGATAACCCTCTTCTCCATCTGAGGTGCTTAAGATGTTATCATTATCACTTAAAAAACAATAACATTTTGTTTAATACTTTATTTGAACATGTAGTGCATGTTAATAGATAACATTATGTTGTAAGTCAAAGGTTGTTAAAGATTTTGAATGTTAAAGGGGTCCTATTATGCCATTTTATGAAGTCTTGATTTGCTTGCTTTCTGCCTTTCAGTCTCCGTGATTTTTTTTCTTTTCTTTTTTTCTGGAGCACATCTCTAAACTGAAACAAAACTCAGCGAATACTTGTCACACAGGCATGAACAATATATCTTTATAAACCTTTAAGTGTCTACTTTTAAATTTTCTAATTATCTAAAACAAATATTCTCCGTTTAAGTAATCTGTATGAATTCAACCAGAGGTACAGTTTCTCAAGTCTCTGCTCATTATTTCTAATGTGACCACACCCACGCATGCACAAGTGATTCACATGCTAATCGTCCATGTGAAGGAACTCAAACCTGCAAACGCCCCCATCACCTCAAAACAAAGAATCAAACTTCAGTCCTCTGCTTTTCATAGAGTTTGGAAGACACGCAGTGAGTTTACCTTGGATTTACCTCCGAAGAATAAGAATGCGATTTTGAAGATAAGAAAGATTTAAGGTAAGACATTTACTCTCACTTTGACTATAATATATTGTGATATTGTTGCATAAACTTCCCATTGTACTAGTTGAACTGGTGCCAGACTAAAATGTATGAAATCGACGGAAACATGTTGAAATATGAACTATAGACAGGTAACCAACTTTTAAATGCTAAATAAATATGCATGTACGACACGAGAATGTTTTTATGATATATAATATAAAACACAGCATGATATAAAAGTAGGCAAGTAAGACTGTTTACACTAACATGAAACATTTTAATATTATGATGTTTAGACCAGTGTTTACTATAAAATACTGTGTTTGTGGATATCTGCTCAAACATAGATGTTTTTTATGTGGTAACAATAATGTTTCATATGAGGAGCGGCTCGATCGTTTCAGTAAACGGTCTCTGCGAGCGCTGTGAGTTTGGGTCACTCGCACTGTGGATTTGAAAAGCAAAAAGCGCCAAACATTAGGCTAAGTTTTTACGTCAATGTCTGAAAACATTTGAAGTAACATGATAATTCATATATTCTCCTCTATTACTTAAAGGTGCTGTATGTAGTTTTCAGCGACCTCTAGCGGTGATGTTTCAGATTGCAACCAATAAGTTTACAAGCGCGTGCTCTTGCGCGTGCTCGAATTTATGAGCGAGCACTGTGGGTACCGAGACGCAACACACCGGAGAAAGCATCACACAGCATGCTGGAAACTAAGGTAACTGCAACGTTACAATAATAGGCTACTTTTATCAGCTTGACGTTGAACTAATGCTCCATGCTCGTACCATGATAAGTATGGAACCCTATCAACCGTGCCGAATTTTGCCACTGCAAGCACCACTTCACATTTTCTTCAGGAAATGTACATTCTAGGTTTGTAGATAAGGTTTCTCCATGATTCAAATGCCCTGCCGATGTTGAGCCGTGTTTTTTTCACCTGAAGTTCATGCGATTCACGTCTGGCCTTACTAGCTTCAGCAGAAAAAAACTTTCTTTTTTTTAACTTTTTTTTTTATCAATATGTGGAGTTTGTGTTGGAGTCTGTGTTGTGCTGGGAGCAGGTCGTTTCTTAGTGTTATCAGACATGTCATAAGTTGCATAAGTCATAAGTCCATGTCATAAGTTGCAGTGTCGTTGCTGTTGAGTGCAAAGTCAGTAGGCTAGACGAGGCGAGAGGCGAGAGGCTCGGGAGCGCGCGTGCAGGTCACGTCACTGGATTTCGCGGTAAATACGACCCGGCACCTTCACATAAAAATAAGAATACTTGCTTTCCGAGGTAATAGCAAAACCCGCAAAGTGGATCATTTTAATGTGAGATTACAACCCCTTCACACACAGGCAATAAAAAAAGGATTCATTTTAGTAGAAAAGTTACATACAGCACCTTTAAGTGTTCTTTTCTAATGATTTACAGTTATATGCCGCCTGCATTTCTACCTCCAAAACATAAGTTTATACACAGATATATACTTATATATATACATATATATACAGTGAGGAAAATAAGTATTTGAACACCCTGCTATTTTGCAAGCTCTCCCACTTGGAAATCATGGAGGGGTCTGAAATTGTTATCGTAGGTGCATGTCCACTATGAGAGACATAATCTATAAAAAAAAATCCAGAAATCACAATATATGATTTTTTAAATATTTTTTTGTATGATACAGCTGCAAATAAGTATTTGAACACCTGTCTATCAGCTAGAATTCTGACCCTCAAAGACCTGTTAGTCTGCCTTTAAAATGTCCACCTCCACTCCATTTATTATCCTAAATTAGATGCACCTGTTTGAGGTCGTTAGCTGCATAATACAATCAGTAAGAATCCAACTACTAACATGGCCAAGACCAAAGAGCTGTCCAAAGACACTAGAGACAAAATTGTACACCTCCACAAGGCTGGAAAGGGCTACGGGGAAATTGCCAAGCAGCTTGGTGAAAAAAGGTCCACTGTTGGAGCAATCATTAGAAAATGGAAGAAGCTAAACATGACTGTCAATCTCCCTCGGACTGGGGCTCCATGCAAGATCTCACCTCGTGGGGTCTCAATGATCCTAAGAAAGGTGAGAAATCAGCCCAGAACTACACGGGAGGAGCTGGTCAATGACCTGAAAAGAGCTGGGACCACCGTTTCCAAGGTTACTGTTGGTAATACACTAAGACGTCATGATCATGCATGGCACGGAAGGTTCCCCTGCTTAAACCAGCACATGTCAAGGCCCGTCTTAAGTTTGCCAATGAACATTTGGATGATCCAGAGGAGTCATGGGAGAAAGTAATGTGGTCAGATGAGACCAAAATAGAACTTTTTGGTCATAATTCCACTAAACGTGTTTGGAGGAAGAAGAATGATGAGTACCATCCCAAGAACACCATCCCTACTGTGAAGCATGGGGGTGGGTAGCATCATGCTTTGGGGGTGTTTTTCTGCACATGGGACAGGGCGACTGCACTGTATTAAGGAGAGGATGACCGGGGCCATGTATTGCGAGATTTTGGGGAACAACCTCCTTCCCTCAGTTAGAGCATTGAAGATGGGTCGAGGCTGGGTCTTCCAACATGACAATGACCCGAAGCACACAGCCAGGATAACCAAGCAGTGGCTCTGTAAGAAGCATATCAAGGTTCTGGCGTGGCCTAGCCAGTCTCCAGACCTAAACCCAATAGAGAATCTTTGGAGGGAGCTCAAACTCCGTGTTTCTCAGCGACAGCACAGAAACCTGACTGATCTAGAGAAGATCTGTGTGGAGGAGTGGGCCAAAATCCCTCCTGCAGTGTGTGCAAACCTGGTGAAAAACTACAGGAAATGTTTGACCTCTGTAATTGCAAACAAAGGCTACTGTACGAAATATTAACATTGATTTTCTCAGGTGTTCAAATACTTATTTGCAGCTGTATCATACAAATAAATAGTTAAAAAATCATACATTGTGATTTCTGGATTTTTTTTTTTTTTTTAGATTATGTCTCTCACAGTGGACATGCACCTACGATGACAATTTCAGACCCCTCCATGATTTCTAAGAGGGAGAACTTGCAAAATAGCAGGGTGGTCAAATACTTATTTTCCTCACTGTATATCTGTGTGTATATATATATATATATATATATTTTTTTTTTTTAAAATAGCAATTTTAACAAAACAAAAAAATATCACAATTAGTTTTTTTTTGGTTTTTTTTCTTCTTCAAAATTGCACATCCCTATAGTTGCTCCTGATATCAGCATGTTCACAGTTGTTGTTTTTACAGGGACCAGATGCCACTGATGAGTCCTGTAGACTTAAACATTCACAGAAGTCTCTGTACATGAACATGGTAAAATGAAAAAGCAAACACCTTGGAAATGAAAGGTATGTTGAACAGGAACTGTTTAAGGAATGGCACAAAGGTGTGTGACTGTTCACGTCTTTAGATCAGTGTGTTCAATAATGTCCTTTTTTTGTCCTTTGTGATGTATCTTTGGATTATGTTGTGTTGTAAATAAATCCATACAATCAAAAGCCATTTTACTCTCCTCACATTCTTTGTTCAATTTCCCTCACAGTCCCACCTGATAGGGCCATTATGGTAGGGTCTTTGTCTCCCCAGGTGTGAAATACATCAATATTCATGATGATTCACACCCTCCCCGCTTTCTTACACAAAGCATGTCTTACAAATTTTAAATCATTATATTGTTTTATGTTAATGAGTGGGCAGGATGATTTTCACATAGTTTTGAAGCAAATATTCTAGGCTATGTGACTCAGATTTCAAAAGTCTTGTGAAAAAATAATCAGGATAAGTTTTATGGCCTTATTTCAGTGACTTAAATATATATATATATATATATATATATATATATATATATATATATATATATATATATATATATATATTTGTTCAGGAACCAAGCATAAACGTCATTTCCTCAAAACTAAAAACTTTTACATACATGCTGCTCAAATATTATTGGTAATACAATGGTAATACAAACAGTAATCGGTCACTAAACCATGGTACATTTTCTTAAGGGACGGTGAACAGTCTTACAAAAGCGAGAGCTTACAAACGCTGCAGTAAACACTAAATCAATACAGTAATGTTAGCTAGAAGGCTAGTGGAGGCAAAGCTTTGCTCTTTGTTTACACTGTAGCAACACCATAAAACTTAGAATTGGAACTGTTAATAGAAAACGCAACCACAAATAATAAGACACACAAGTTGTGATCCAAAAACAACAGATTGTCCCGACAAAGTGGGAACTGCTTCATTTCAGGATAAGCTTTTGTGCGTAGCCTGCATTGTACTCTCTTAGTTTCTGGACGCTGTTCTCCGTAAAATGAGTAGTACACAGATAAACGTTGGGGTTATAATATTGAGGAACGGTGTTTAAAATGCATTAACCACGCTAAGTTCATCAGCTTAAGGAAGTTAGATTTGGAAAAGGGGTGGACAAAACAGCATTTCTTTGACATAGCGCAACACTGTATTCTCTAATGCACCTTCATTTGCAAATTCCATGGGCGGAGATTATTTAAATGACTTCACAAAGCCCGGAAAAAAAGTGTTGTAGTACAAACAAACCATCTTTTTTATGCTCAAACAGCAACATTACATATTAACTAAAGTAAAAAAAAAATTAAAAAGCATAAATGGACCCCTTTAAATTAGGGGTCTCCTGGAAAAAAAAAGATTGGAACGTCAGTTGCAAAAAACCTATCCACATTCTCAGATCTGGTCCTTGTCAGTGATCTAAAATTATTATTCATCTCCAGTGTTTGATTTGATTACTAAATGTGCTACATGTTTCACTTTATTGACTTGAAATGTGTGACTTTTCTGCATGTCCCTTCTCTCAGATCCTTTTAGGATGCTTATTTTGGCAGAGATTCAGCACTTCCGCTCTAGCGGGGGGAGGAAATGAGGAGTGACACAGCCTGTTGAGTTGGCAGAGCTACTCATTACAGGGCCAAAAGAACAACTAAACACCTGCTGTTTCTCTACAGCCCAAAGTAAAACAACAAGAGACAAGTATGACCCCAGCATATTAAGGGTGATTTACTATAACTCTATAGATTATATACCCATTGCATTTGCAGCTGTTTGAAAGTGAAGTGAAGTGTGCCACTTTTTTAGTTATATGAAATACTTAATCTTATTACAGATTAATGAGGAGAGACGAACATTAATAATCCATTCAAAACCCATGTATAAACAAGCGTTACAGTAAACAACATAAAGAACAATATTGCCGTCTGTATGTCGTTTGTGATAAGGCAATATAATAATGCACCCAGACTCAACAAACCGATGAGTCGGACAGGGTCATAAAATGGAGCTCCCCTTTGGATTAATTGATTGCTTTTTAAATGAAATGACAAAGATTATCATAAGATAAGACTTGGCTAAAATTGTTACTGTTTGTTGTTCATTTATATAACACCATTTTTCCAGTGAGTGATGAATATGCGTGCCTTCATATGCGTCACACCAATAAAAATTACGCTGGCTTAGGTTGTTTGCTGCAACGCATATTGATAGGGATTTTTGCTACTGGTCATGAGTCCAAGTCAAGTCCCAAGGTTTTTTTTTTTTTTTTGCGATTTAAGTGCGACTCAAGTCCAAGGGGGACTTGAGTTTCCATCTCTGGTATACACCATGAGTTTTTAATAGCTTAGCTTAAAGGTGTGCTATAAATTAATAGTGCCCATAAACGACTGTTAAGATAACAATGTAGAGATAGAATTCTCACTTGAAACGGAGATTTAGGTTGTGCTCACACTTGTAGTTCGGTTTGCTTCCGGTGCAAAAAAAAAAAAAAGTTCCACTTAGCGTTCACATTGCCATTTTTAACACCGAACCTAAAGGCATAGGGAGAAGTTCACAACCTGATTGGTCGGCTTTTATGACGTAGCCTATATTTTGAGATGGAATTTACCAAACATCGAAACCAATGCTGTGTGCTGGGCTAAATATGCTCGTTGTATGTGTATAGCCTAACATATGATGGTATTTTGACCAACTGAGAACTTGTGAGGAGCTTATAATATGTGTACAGGAGTCAAAACAGCGGCAGAAATCCCTCAGTCACACACACAAAGATCCGCTGCAAGGAGACGCAGTTCCTATGCCTGTACCGAACTATGATGGGCAACATTGCAACTATGACGAGAAAAAAGAGGTATGTGTGAGCATTCTGTCCTTTTTAGAGTCTCATCTTCACATTTTTGTCTTTGGTCCGAGTTGCGTTCATATTTCATTTGAACTGTTTCAGAGTTTGTTTGGAAGCGGGCCGAGACACATCTTTTCAGCAGACTCGGTCCGCTAGTTTTGTGCTCACCAGGGTTCGGATGGCAGCATTCACACTTATTCAAATTAAATGCACTAACAGAGCAATCTCACCAGGGTTTAAACATGCCAAGTGTGAACACACCATTAGACCAGGAAACATTAATTGATACTTCCTTACTTGATACAAGCAGATTGCCATGCTAAGAAACTTTTGATATGTTGAAGGTAATCATACATGATAACAATGATTATCTAAGGTAGCATTTACTATCCTTTCAGTAATATTTCAAATAAATCTTTTTGAAATATATATTTTTTGCCCACTTTGAATTTTTCTCTTGAACAGGTCATTTGATCATTCCTAAGATTTATGTAATCGAAATCATTTATGTTAATAATTATTTACGGTTCTACGTCACTAGAAGATTAATGTCAGAGAAATGTCATTTTACTGACGACTGCTTCTCAAATCTCAGAGTTCAATGCGGCATTCGCAAAACGCTTGCTATTGAAAGATGGGGCAGTTTATTTGGACAGCTAGCTCCTTAGAATCACAAACAATAAGTATGAACAATTTTTTTATGTATATATTTTCTACCGGATGTTCAAAATACTTAGTTTAGTGTTTTATCTTGTTTAGGTCTCCGGCTAAATCATGTTATTACAGTCTTACTGAAATACTTCTGCTAATCAGCTGTGGGCCACTATTACCTAAAATTGTGCCTATTAAAGGGATAGTTCACCCAAAAATGAAAATTGCTTCTATCCATCATAAAAGTGCCCCACACGGGGGGTTAATAAAGGCCTTCTGAAGCGAAGTGATGCGTTTGTGTAAGAAAAATATCCATATTTAAAACTTTATAAAGTAAAATAACTAGCTTCCGGCCCAACGAACATACGGATTCCATTAGGAATTTTTTTTTTGAAATATACACATCGGTTTGTTGATGGACCTACTTTTGTTAATGCTTATGTTGAGGAATTACAGTTGCAACATTTCATAATGTACCCCAAAATGAGTAGTATATCACTGAGAAACGTCCTGCTCAAGTCATCCTTGCGATGGAGGTTCTATCTAGTTCTTCCAATGTTTCATCCTCGGTCTCACGCTCAGATTGATATGGTAAAATCGACGTCATAGTAACTGTCTTTAGTTTACAGTGTGTACAATCGCTGAGCTGTAGGAAGCCTCAGGATGGAGCTGAAGTTATTATGGTAATGGAAGTTTTTTTGTTTCCGACAGGCGCTGTACACGGTAGACCAATCACAACAGACTGTGCCATTTTGCCAATCAGAGCAGAGTAGCTTGCGGAAAGGGGGGATTTAGAGAGAGTGATTCATCCATTGAAATGTTTGAGAATCACTGAAAAATGTGGTGATGTGCAATGTATATTATGAGAAAATTAAACTGTATTTTGACCTTTGATGCATGTAAACCTATTGAAGGAGACCTCAAAAACAAGATTAGGAGACTTTAAAATAGCATAATAGGGGCACTTTAATATTTATAATAATTAATTGAGTTATGTAATAAAATTAGGTGTACATTTCAAACATCTTCATTATTCATAATAGCCTAATTGAGCTGAATTCATACTTCATTGCTATTACGACATTTCTTCAATTAAAAATCAAATCAAAACTATGCCCATTAATTCACTTCACAGGAACTTTTGACTTTTCCCAACTAATAACAGTAAAGCCATAGCAACCCACAATGGTGTCTTTCTTGTTTAAAGATACACAATTACTTTATTTGTTTCCTAGTCTCACAGGCGTTTCAGATCAGCATGTGTTTAGCAGCTCATGGATTGAATTCCCCAGTGAGGATGAATCCATTAGCTAAACAGAGATAGATAGATGGAGATAGAAGGAGAGAAAGGAAGACAGAGATAGACATGAATGATCTGCCAGAACAGCAATCAGGAATCAGTGAAGTCACTAATTGAACACTAAATAAATAAAACCAAAATAAATAAATAATACAAATCTAATGAAACTTTCTGTGTAATAGAGCAATCAACCAATCCCTAGGGATGCAAGTGAGGTGTCAAGGTCAGTGTCTAGAGCATCTAATGAGTATAAGACAGACAGATCTGTGGCCGAATTTATGCTATAAAACTAATATAGAAATATAAAACTATTTAGCCCTTCTCACACAAACATTTATATTTATTCTGATTATCTGCATCAAGTCAGGTCTTCTCTTGTGGTCCACTCTAAAGCCCGGAATACACCAAGCCGACGGTCGGCTGTCAGGCACTTCGGCCGACTAAGTTTTCTCAGTGTGTTCCGCACAGTCAGCTGAAATTGGTCCTCGTCTGGTTTTTTTCAGCCAATTCGACATGTTGAATCGGTGTCGGGCCGTCGGTGAGAGCTCTGATTGGCTGTTCAGCTTAGTGAACGAGTCAGTGCACGAGAATAATAGCAAAACAGTGAGCAAAGAAGTCAAAACGGTACAGATAGAAGGCTGTTCTAATGTTACGCCATCTTACCTGAGCCATCTTACCTGAGTGTTCCTTGGCGAATATTTCAATATTAACATGAGCGGAGTGGAATAAAGAAAGTGTTTAGCAGGATTGATATTCAAAACGGTAAGCATGCACTGCTTTGTTTATGGTTTGTGTATCTGCAGCATTGGTTTCCCTTTTTGAATGACGAATATAGATGAATATATCTTCAGAAAAAGACAGTTATGTCAGTTACATACAGGCGCAGAGCGCGCATTCTAGCTGACAGTCGGTTGTAGCCCTCTCGGTGTGTTCAAGTGCAGCTTTTTTCCCCCGACGCAGGCGACAACACAGTCGGCTTTCATCAACCAGCGTTGGTTTGGTGTGTCCCGGGCTTAAGGTATAGTTCACCCAAAAATGAACTGACAACATGGACATAATTGACAACATAGACATTTGAGAATACTGATGTAATTTCAATTTAAAAAAATGCCTAAAATTTATATTTTCTGGCAATCCATAAACAATTATCCAGTACTGATTCCAAAGATGTTTGTCAGTGATGTCTGAAGATCCCAATATAAAATCAATTAAATACAATGAGAAGAAACAACACATCTGTTAAGAATTGCTGTGTATGTTTTACAGTTGTATAACTAATGTTTTATACATAGCCTAGTGCCTAATTCTGATGCACATAAGCTGATAAAGTTGCTATCCAATTTCAGTCCCTCGCATTTTAATGCTCTGCAGTCATGAGCTTTTGTGAACATACTTGGCAAGGTCCCTACTAGCTGAGAATGAACCTGTCACCTGATCCGGCTTGATATATCATCCACAGCATCGGTTTAGTGGTCAGTGATAAGTCTTTCTCCACAGCCAGCATGTGTAACAGACTCAAATGACTTCATCTGCTCCCCTGGGAGGGAAGCAATCCCTCCAAGAGGAAGCTATGAGAAAAACAGTTTGTGGAGTTAGGTGCCATTTAAGAGCCTGTCTACTTTGTTTATTGATAATAAATGGACATTAAATGGATATGTAGTGTTAATTTTTACAGTTTTTCTCTTTTCTAAGGTGTCCTTTGAAATGAGTCAATATTGTATGTCATAGTCATTATTTTTTCATCCACTTTACTGGTGAAATGATGAAAACCAGTAGCCTAATTGATGAAAACAAGTAGTAGTCTAATGTAGTTGACAACATTGGTGTAAAAACTGTAACATCAACATTTAACATACTTTTCCAACATTCAGAAATGTTTTATTAATTTAAATGTCAAACATATAAAACATCTTTGTTCTGGCTAACAAGTAATTTAGTTCAAGTAACTGTGAAACTTGTTTACTGTCTGTGCATATTTGTATTTAGTGATTTATTGTCTCATTTATACAGATTGCTTTTGAATGAGTAAATAAAACTGCTAAAAAAAGTTATGTTTGCCAGCGTTCAGCTCTATCAGCTCAAGATTCCTAACCTACTATGATTAGATTATTTTAATAAATCCTTTCTACATTTTTCTTATTTTACAAATCTACTGCTAATATATTAGTGATATTTTTGTCATATTGTTCATCAGCAGAATGTTTTAATTAAAAATACATTTTCGTTGACAAGATACTTTTTTTTTTCTTTTTTTTTACTGACTATTCCCAAGTCCCCATGAATTCAAACGTTTTTTTGTTGTTAGTATGAATATGTTAGTCTTATGGTTATTTATAAGCTAGTGTGCTCTAAAACAATGACAAAATTCACATTTAAAAGATATATGCATTCAAAATACCACCAATACAGATCAACAATTTTGAAGATCATTCTGTACTTCAGCTTCTCGTCAGATTTTCGGTCCAATCAAATGCTCTCTAGAATCTGAAGCATCCTGCTTCCTACACTATAAAAGACACTAAAGCAGGAAAAGCACTTAAGGTTGAATTCAGCCCTAATCCACTGATGGTTCTTTTTGGTATTTCCATACACTGGTTCTTCTAGCCCCGTCGTTCATGTGGACGCTTTTACCACTCTATTAGCCAGAAGGAATATCGCCTTAAATGGAGGTGTGCTACTTCCCCTACTCACAATAGATGGATACAATAAAAAGAAATTCTACATTAAATTAGAGAAATTAGGGTTCATGCTTTGAGGTTCCCTTAAACCCTTCAGTAACCCCTGGGATCCTTTCTTGAATTTTATTAAAGGCTTGCTCTGCCCCTCTGATCCTGACTCGGATAATATTTAACATGCAATGTCTCTTTCAGGACATCACTGAATGTTATTCATGAGAGAATAACTTGTACATCTGTTGTTCTCTATCTTTATTTTTAATTTTTATTATTATTATTTATTTATTCATTCATTCATTCATGCATTCATTCTTGTTTTCCCCTTTCCCTTTGTGTGTGGGGGTGGTAAAAATTTGGAGCTTGATGTGTTTATGGTAAAGGACATTATTGTCAGCAACAGAAGAGGACAACGCAGGTATCAGTGAAACACAAAGGTACGTTTATTTGCATGAGTGGACAATAGCAGCTGGCGAGGATAACAGGTAAGAGGTGAAGCAGTCAGATAGTTTTCATAGACTTAGCTAAATGGTAACTGGATATGGGAAACAGATGACTGAAGACAGATGACTGGTGAAGGCAATCTAGCATCAGGCTGCGGATAGTCCAACAGGTAAGTGGTTAGGTAAAGGCGGGCATACATTGTGCGATTTCTGTGAGATTTCAGCAAGGTTACCAACTCACACTGAACGAGTAGATCTCATGTGATGTAAAGCCAAAGCTCGCGTTTTATGTTCTCACACTATACGATCGGAACGTCGAGCTGTGACTTGACTGCTCACACTATGGGCCCTATCTTGCACCCAGCGCAATTTACTTTGTACACCGACGCATGTATCATTCCTATTTTGCACCCGCGCACGTCGGTAAACTAGGAAATGCATTTGCGCTCCCGGGGGCGGTTCAGCGCAAAGAGGAGGCGTGTTCCGGCGCAAACATTCCCTGGTGCTATTTTGCAGGTTTAGAAAACAATTCCGCCACTGACAAGGAAAAACCTAGTCTAAAGTCAGTGGGGCGTTGCGCATGTTATTCATATGCTATTTTAAGGGCGCATGCTTGGCCATAATCAATGTAGCGTGTGCACAACGCGCATACACTTTGATTCTCTCATCTACAAAGAAGCAGCAGTTTTTTTATTTTTGCAAATCATACATTATTACAAGGAAAAATATTAACACACGAGGGAAATCATTGTTGTGTCCATGAAGATGTGAAAAAAATAGGCATAAATCTAGCGTACACATTTACCCAAATTATTATACGCCTGTTTAACCGAAGCTAATTTGGGTGGGTTTCTCCCATCCCCAATGTCACCTCTCTGTCTTTTACGGCCCTGACGAGAACGTCGGTCTCCTCGGCTGTGAACCGCTCCTGGCGTGCGCCTGGCAAATCCGCTGTTATAATAGCAATCCACCATGGAACGAGCGTGCCTGCTCTTAAAGGGAATGTGAGATGTCGCTCTGATTGGTTTATTTCACGTTACGCCCAAACCACACCTATGAATAATGAAGCTACTTCAGACCAACCCATTTAAGATTTGCGTCGGGTGCAAGAGTCATTTATCCCGCCGGAATAATAGCAACAGCGCTCAAGACCCGCCCACAAAGTTACTTGCGTTTCGCGCTTGATACTTGCGTTTCAGATCGTTAAAATAGGGCCCTATACGTGTAAAATATGCATGATAAACCCCCGTGCCGAGTTGCGCCAACAGACCATGATATTGTGTATCCAGAGATAGTCAAAACAAGCATCAGCTATCAATATCAAGAGGATTCATCATTTACAATTTATGTTTTCAATTATTTTTAGTATTATTGTATTTTTATTATTAGGGAAAGCCTACTTAAAAATTAAGTAAATAACCAGCCAGTGATCAAAACTATCTGCTTGTCTTAGCTCAATTCAAAACGGTAAGCTTGTAATAATGTTTTTAATTCCAGTGGTACTGGTGGATTTCCGCGGGAAATTTCGAGCATGTCTTTGTGTCATTACGTCACATCTGTACACACAAAGAAGGTGCCTCGGCTAGTAGGCTATATTGCGAGTGAGGATGTTGGAGGTGGAGATTTATAGCCTTTTCTCACAGCACTTGATATAATTAAACTTATCAATTTGATGGTGGATCCAGAAGGTTCAAACAACAATCACCAGTGACAACTGGAGATTCACCCGTTGTAAAATGCAAAGGACTTCGGAGTGGCTACAGAAAAAAAGAGAATGCAACTAGGCCCATGCGAAAACAAGGATAAAAATCGGAAGGGCTTTTGAAAGATAAAAATTTACATTTGCACGATTTGACGTGATATGATAAGCGATCATTAAATTGAATCAGCGCGATTTACTGCAATGCTTTTTTCCCCTTAGTCGGTCAGAACGAAAGTGGATGTTACTAACTTGTTCAGATGACATTTTCCGGTGAAAATTCTTATGTTGGTCATACTTCCAAAAAGTAGAATCTGTGATTCCGAATGACAGTATCCACACCGGTGTGGTGACTGACAGCCGCACATTCTCCTCAAAACATTGGATTCATCTGCGATGTGCCATGCCGAGGCACAACCCACGTAAAGTTGATAATTCCGCGAATAACTGCAATTGCAGATTTCAAACAGAGATGGCGACAAAGAGGAAAAACTACGGACTGCAGCTTTAAATTGATAGGCTATTATAATTAATTTGCCACGCAATAATTTCATAGCGTATCACCACATAACTGACGCGCTGCAAGGATAATAAAATTACATAGAAGCTTACTCCTCTTCATTGATCTAAAATCATTTAGGTCGATTACAATAAATTATAGGCCTATAATTAAAATTAGTAACAGTCTATAATATATGTCTGAACACTGCAATCATCAGTCATCAATAAAAATTTAAAATAAATTACACTAAACCTACAGTTTAACAGAAAGTTTAAACATGCTTTTCATTATATGAAGTCTTGTTCAGTGTCACAGGGCCCTCCACAGTGCACACACAGTGGACTCTGGTCAAGAAACATGATAGAACAGAGTGGATCGTATGCATGAGTCGCCGCGGACCACAAAAAACAACAATTCTACACAGAATGCTGTATTTTAAAACGGGATGGAGGTCAAACATCACAAAAGGTTAGACATCTTGCAAAAAATTATCACTTTTTTTTTTTCTAATAGTAACGGTTCAATATTAAATTTAAAGGGGGGATATTTTAATACTTAATTTAACGCAACTGTGGCTGTCACAAGTTGTGAAATGCTACTTTGGCAGGCTGCGACGTAAACAATGGTATTGGCTATTCTTAAAAAAAACAAAACAAGGGTTGACCCACTCTAAATGTCCTGCCCTGATTTCCTGTTTCAGTGGAAATTACATCAAAACACTGAACAAGTTGTGCGTCTCAAGGAATTTCAGTGGGATTTTATATAAACCAGGATATTCAAAAAATGTTAAATAAAGAGAAAAAAGGTTTTCTTCCTCTGATTTGCACATGTTTTTTTGAGGATGAATTTGAGCACTATTAAGCTATTATACTATAAATCTATTCATAATACAGAGAAGAATTTGACAGCATTACTGGGACCAGAGCACACTAAGACAGAAACAACTCTTTGGCCACAGGGATCTTTAAAGAGTTATAACAGTGAGGCTGACTCAAAGTAAGTAACATAGAAAGAGTACTATTAGATTAGACATGGCTTAGAGAATGAAAATGGTTAGAAAAATTATTTATAGATTTACATTTTTCCATTGTAAACTATGGTAGAACTGAGTTTTTTTCCTACATGTGGCACATACAGTGAGGAAAGTAAGTATTTGAACACCCTACTATTTTGCAAGTTCTCCCACTTGGAAATCATGGAGGGGTCTGAAATTGTCATCGTAGGTGCATGTCCACTGTGAGAGACATAATCTAAAAAAAAAAACTTTGTAGATTACTTTGTAGATTAACTTTTACATACTCGCGGACATTTAACTCCAGGCTTCTCACACTCTTTCTCGTCTTTCCCTCTCACAGAGAGACAAAACAAACGCATATAGTTACAAACGTCAGTCTGTCGCGCATGCAACGTCACACGCCCTTGACCAGCAGAAAGATAGCGGCAGCAGGTTCTAACAGTTACACATGGAGGAGGACGAATTAATAAAAAAAAGAAACAGCACAGGATCCATCGTCTGGCGGTGGTTTGGTTTCAAGAAGGAAGATGTTGAACAAACAACGGTGATATGCAAAATCTGTCGCAAAAGCATCGCTTCAAAATGTAGCAGTACATCAAATTTATATCACCATTTGAGAACCCACCCGCTAGAAAATGAAGAGTGCTTGAAACTCCGCACGACAACATCTCAGAGCGGTGCAATATCAAAGAAAGTGCCTAAGCAACCAGCACTCACGCAACTGAGTCTGGCCTCTTCTATTTCCAGATCAACGCCGTACGACAAAAACAGTCAAAAACAGAAGGAGATAACGTGTGCAGTAACCCACCACATCGCGAAAGACATGGCCCCGGTTAATGTTGTTGAAAAGCCCGGGTTCAGAAAGCTCATCAACACACTTGACCCAAGATATAATCTGCCGGGTCGCAAATATTTTGCAGAGAAAGCGCTGCCTGAGTTGTACATTAAAGTGAGGGAAGAGCTGGCCAGTCAGCTTGTAAATGTGACCCACTTCTCAACAACTGCCGACATATGGAGCAGCCGAACATGTGAGCCATACCTCAGTTTGACGGTCCACTATGTAGACAATTGGGAGTTGAAAAGCAAGTGCCTTCAGACGAGCTTTCTTCCTGAGGATCACACTGGCGGGATCATCGCACAAGGCCTGCAAGATGCTCTCATGTCATGGAATTTAAATGAAGCTCGTCAGGTGTGCATCACCACCGATAACGGCGCTAACATCGTCAAAGCTGTGAGCCTGAACCACTGGACACGTCTACAGTGTTTTGGCCATCGCCTGCATCTTGCAATTGGTGAGTGTTTTTTACCACTGTGATAAAATAGTAATTATCTTTATTGATATATGAGAATAATGCTCAATCATCACTAAATTAATCACTTAATTATCTCATTAACTTTAACACTCTTGAGTGTTAATTTAACACTCATATTTTAACACTTTACACTCTTGAGTGTGGACTCATACACTCCCAGCCCCCAGGAGTGTTAATTTAACACCGCTCCATCTGAAAGCAGGTGATGGCGATTTACTACTAATCAAGGAACCGGCTTTACTGACGAGATGCGCCTAACAATATCGTGTGATATATCCCCCAGCCCTATGAGCAATGTTATAATAGCCTACTGCATGGTCATAACACAGAATTTAATGTTAACATATGTTTCCCATGCCAATATACTGTTATTACAGTAACAACTGTTTACATATGCATCTTGCACTACTACCTTGACTGGAATATGCTCAATTTGCACTGCCGACTGTTTATTTACAGTACCGACTGTTTATATATACATTGCAATATCGTACCTTAACTGTAATATGCAATTACTTTCCACTGCACTTTCACTCGGATAGCTTCTGTCCAAACTTTATTTGCACTACTTTAAATCCATTGTTATACTGCTCATTAGCCTAACTTATACATATATCTATTTGTTAAATTCTGTTTATAGTAATAGCCATCTGTATATTATGCTCACATTCTGTTTATAGTAACAGCCATCTGTATATATATTCATAGTACATATCTATCTGTAAAATTCTGTTTATAGTAACAGCCATCTGTATATTATATTCAGTACATATCTATCTGTAAACATTCTGCTTATAGTAATAGCCATCTGTATATTATTATATTCAGTACATATCTAGCTGTAAACTCTGTTCACAGTAATAGTTATCTGTATATTATATTCATAGGACAATCTATCTGTAAATTTTTGTTTATAATAGTATTCAACTCTATATTTATTCAGTACATATCCATGTTCTGCACTTATGGAACCACTGTATATCCTGCACTTGCTGCTATTGCACTTCTGGTTAGACCTAAACTGCATTTCGTTGCCTTGTACCTGTACTTGTGTAATGACAATAAAGTTGAATCTAATCTAATCTAATCTAAAGCTGTATTGAATATTAGAGAGAGAGAGAGAGAGAGAGAGAGAGAGAGAGAGAGAGAGAGAGAGAGAGAGAGAGAGAGAGAGAGAGAGAGAGAGAGAGAGAGAGAGAGAGAGAGAGAGAGAGAGAGAGAATGAATGCAGTGATTTTTCAAAAAAGTACATACTGTACTATACTAGCTTAGGCACCTTAGAGTTACATGTTCTTTCTTTTTCTGCATTAGTGTGTCAGTAGACTGCTCTTTATTGTGCATTTTTTTATATTTTGAAACTTATATTTTTTGATAGCATCTTCACTTTTACACAGTACTATATAAATAAATAATTACCAAGAATTAGTTTAGTGTTAGGCTGAGTGGATTTCTTCACAATTACTATACCCTTTTAAATTATTATAACATTTTAAATGTTTGTTTTCATTCTCAGAGAGAAGCATGAAGGATCCCCGTATTGACCGTGCTGTTGCTGTGTGCAAGAAGGTAGTGAGCAGCTTCTCTTTCAGTTGGAAGAGGAGGAGAGACCTGGCCACAGCGCAGCAAGAGCTAAATCTCCCGGCACACCAGCTCATCAGTGAGTCTCCTACCAGGTGGGGATCCCGAGAGAAGATGATTGAGCGGGTACTGGAGCAGGAGCAAGCTATTTCTCAAGTCTTGGCTGCAGACAAGAAAACCCGGCATCTCGTTCTCACCTGGCAAGACCTGGAAGTTCTAGAGTCAGTGCACAAGGCTCTCAAACCTCTCCTGGAATTCACCGACACTCTATCCGGTGAGAGCTATGTCACAGTGTCCTATGTCAAGCCTGTTCTCCATCTCTTCCAGTCCAGCCTCTTGGCACGTCAGGAGAATGACACCCCACTGACCCAGTCTATCAAAGCCTCCATCCTGGATTACCTGAGGGAGAAGTATTCTGATCCTTCCACTAACGACCTGCTGGACATGGCAGGCTTAGTGGATCCCAGGTTCAAGATAACATACTGCACAGAAAATAAGGTGGAGGCCATCAAGAGCAGAGCCATAACCGAGATGGAGGCAATGCTCTATGAGACTGACCAGGGCACAGCTGAGTTGGCTGCTTCACTGCCTCAAGATGCAACAACGGTATCACAGCCAGAAGAGCCACTAAGGAAGAAATCCCTGGGCAGCTTCTTTAAAACTGCAGCAACATCTTCCGCCACACTGTCGCAGAGAGAGCTTATTGAAAAAGAGTTGTCTGCCTACTTGCAGTCTGTTAATGTTGACAGTGAAGCAAATCCATTGCAGTGGTGGAACGACCATGAGGAAATGTTCCCAAACCTGAAAAATGTGGCAAAAAAATATCTGTGTGTGCCCGCCACCAGTTCCCCATCGGAAAGGGTATTTAGTACCAGTGGTAATATAGTTACATGCCATCGAGCATCTCTCAAACCAGACGCCGTTGATAGGCTTGTGTTTTTGGCACAAAACCTCTAAACAACCTGGTATTCACTGGTTGTTGTTACAAAGGGACAACATAGTATGCACGAAATACAACTACATATTTTTTTACTTTTTATTTGTGCCATATATTTCATGCAGAAGAAACCAAAACTAAAGCTGCAAACTTTTCCATAATGGACCAGATTCACCTTTTGTGAATTGTTTTATGTTTAGGTATTGTGTTTGAAACCATAGGATTGTTTATTAAAAAACTAAAAGGAGGGTCCTTTTTATAAATACACTTTCTTTTCCAACATTTGATTTCCTATTATGCAGCTATTTTTTATTTTACTGATTTTGAAATTACCTGCACAAAAGCGCATTATATATATTTGTTTTAAATATCCTAGTGGCATTATGCACAACAGGTGCACTTAAATTTAGTGTTGTTTTGAAATGTCATCTTAATGACAACATGCACAAAAGGGCACTTTATTTGTTTTAAATTATTGTAGTGGCATTATGTACAAGAAATGCACTTTAATTTTGTGTTTTGAAATGCCATGTGAGTTACAGCATGCACAAGCGTGCCCTAATGTCTTGTTTTGAAATGTTGTCTCTGACAATTTTGCACAAAACATGCACTTTCTGTTGACAATTTTATGTTTGTGCCACTCACTGTCTAATAAATACAATTATCTTAACTTTGACTTAGTTGTGATATCCCCTTTTTTGCATGAAAGTTTAAAATTAGCATATATTAATGCAGTATGAACAAGAATGTTTTAATGTAGACATATAGAATCATCATACTGGTGTGATTGTATGCATCAAAGTTTTAATTCAAGGCTAAGGCAAAATATCGAGATATATATCGCGTATCGTGACATGACCTAAAAATATTGCGGTATTTATAAAAGGCCATATCGCCCAGCCCTAATTCAAATACTTATTTTCCTCACTGTTGCTGAAATTCTCAATCCTTTAGCACTGTGAAGAAGAAAAATATTTTTAAAAACTAATTTGGGCCATCATCACCTGCCACAATACCATAATTTGAACTGTTGGAACAATTAGGTGTTTTGCCGACATGTTCACACATCACTGTGCAAATCAGTGTTTAAGAAATGCCAGTAAAAAAAAAAGAAAAAAAAAAAAAAAAAAGAAACGTCCTCTCACTTTCAACCGCATCCACTTTTCAATCAGAGAAACCAAACAGCCACTAAACACTGTAAAATGATCAAGGCCTGCTTTCCACATGGTTATTCACAAAATTAACAATAAACTGAATATTTAATCAATTGTATTTGTGTGTAAAATTTATACATGTGCCGCTATTTGGTAATATGATATACTATGATAATGAACATGCACAATATTGTTATCGTAGTAAAAGCGGAAACCAGGGATAACGCGGATATTACGTCATTGACAGGCGACAAGGGACGGGCACTATTTAAAATTGTGAATTTCTCTGAATTGACAAATTCCTGGAAACATTCAGAATACTGTAAGTACACAACTGAAAGAAATATATAACACTGTGCAAGTGGTTTTTAGATATTTTGATACAAAATTCTTACATATTGTACCTTTAACACTAGACTTATGTTGCATAAAACAAGAATGCACACACTTTACATTGTCATCTTGGAATATGGCCATGATGTCTCTACCTGCATGGTTGTTTAAGAAATGAAAAGCTACACATATTTTAAAATTTGAATATACACAGCTACATATATCTTTGCAAAAGGAACTGGATGAATATTTCTATGCTACCGATCCCGATCTGAATTCTGACTTTTGATGCAACCTGAATCATAATCACACCGCATTCGTTCGTTGGCCCGAACGACTGAGCCTGGTTTCTCCCAAGGTTTTTTTTCTCCATTCGGTCACCTGATGGAGATTAGGTTCCTTGCCTCTGGCTTGCCTAGTTGGGGACACTTAATATTCAACAATATTATTGATCTGACTGTACTGACGCTGTTGAATGAGAACTGAACTGAGCTGGACTATGACATGACATTTTTTGCAAAACAGCTGTATACATGAAATGAAATAATTTAATAATTGATGATCTTAACAACAGAACTGAATCAACACTGAACTGACTGAAATGCATAATTTTCCTGTTATCACTGTAAAGCTGCCTTGAAACAATCTGTATTGTACAAAGTGCTATATAAAAATAAAGGTGACTTGACTAAAATGGTATGGACTATGGTCAAAATATTTAAGTACAGTTATAGTATTAAAATTCATTAATGGAACAATTGAATTTACCAACTCTAACACCATTTTTGCAACTAACATTTAAAACAATGATGCTGTAATTAGGCAAATTCACAGCCAGATAAAAAGAGTATTAAAATCATTGCCATTGTTATTAAAGTTATTGTGTACGCATAACTTATAAAAAATTTATAATAATACATTTCATTCTACCAGTAAAACGTTGTGAATCTGCTGTGAATATATTAATATACTGTCCAGCTCTCATTTGAACAGGGAAGGACAAAGGTCTGATCTAATCAAAAAAAAATCTGTCAAAGCCATTGTCAGATACAGTGAACACATTATACGAGTGGCACTAAACAAGGAGACAGCAAACAAAATTTTATTATTTATTATTATTTATTATTATCGATGTAGCTGCGCAGGTTCCCGAGATCCTAAACGGTGACGAGCGCGTCGGAGCTGTCGTGCTGCACGCGGGAACGAACGACATCAGGCTGCAGCAGACGGAGGTTCTGAAGAAAGACTACAGGAGCCTGATCGAGACGGTACGCAGCACATCGCCTGAAACAACGATCATCATGTCTGGACCGCTTCCCATGTACCGACTAGGACATGAAAGGTTCAGTAGATTATTTGCTCTAAATGAATGGCTAATGACATGGTGTAATGAACAGAAACTGCTCTTTGTAAATAATTGGAATTTGTTCTGGGAGCGACCTAGGCTCTTCCGTGCTGATGGCCTTCACCCCAGCAGAATCGGAGCGGCTTTCTGTCGGACAACATCTCCAAGACGTTACACACCATATGACTAGTAAGTCAAAGTCCAAATCACAGTCTTTGCAGTCCCAACTTAATTGTTATGTAGAACATTATATAGAAACTGTGTCTATTCCTCGTTTAGTGAGGTCAAACATTAAATCTACAGTAGGATCTAGGAAAAATCTAACTGTGATTAAACCAGAAAATCTCAGTATTAGTGAACAAAAACAATTTCTAAAGCTAGGTCTTCTAAACATTAGATCGCTCACACCTAAGGCGGTTATTGTAAATGAAATGGTCACAGATAATAGTTTCGATGTACTTTGCCTTACTGAAACCTGGCTTAAACCAAATGATTATTTCGGTCTTAATGAGTCTACTCCACCAGGATACTGTTATAAGCATGAGCCCCATCTGATTGGTCGTGGCGGCGGTCTTGCAACAATCTATAGAGATATTCTTAATGTTACTCAGAAAACAGGTCACCGGTTTAATTCGTTTGAAGTACTTGTGCTAAATATTACTTAAAAATGCACCATTTTTGTGTCTGTCCCTTTAAATGCAAATGAGCTGCTGCTCCCAGCACAGAGGTCAGAGCTACAACAGCTTGTGTAATTTTACCTCACACAGACATGCACTGAACATTTCAAAAACTTTTAGCTTTTTATGTTCAAACCAGAGTCAGACAAAGATGGAGAGACTCCAGAAGAAGTAACAACATGTAGACAACATTTCTGAATGGTTAGTTGATGAATTTATGTTGCTTGTGTGTAGATACCTTCTAGTCATTGATTAGTGTATTCTGTCATGATAATCTATAAATCTTGTTCTGGGGGCAGGGTTTATGCAAATTTTAGGGTTTGTGATGTCACTAACCCGGGAGGAATGTTGTGTAGTCCCTACCAGCCGTTTGTTGTAGTCCTTAAAAAGCTATTTCTTTTTTCAAGTATCATGATTAAATGGTGTTTAACTCTGTATCTAAAATGTTTAAGACAATTATTTAAAAAAAAACATACCACTCTGAAATGTCCTGTGAAATCAGTGCTTGCAAAGTCCATGCATGAAATCCGTTTTGCATGATCTTCTTGTTTGTTAACATTCTTAAGTCTGAATCAGGCTTGAATTGATTTGAAATTGACCCCATCCTTAATATTTACATCTGAGTACAGATTGAATTTATGGCAAGGGGTGTGACAGTTCCCGAACACGCATTAAGTGCTGGGCAAGCTAACCAATCACAGCGTATTTCGGAAGGAGGGGCTTCATCGAAACAGGAAATAAACGGCGAGGTTCAGGCCAGGCTGGGGAAAGAGGTGCTGTAATAATGTAACATGTGAAAAATAATGTGTTTTTGAACAAATCAAGCATGAAAGCATATTCTAGTACACCCCAAAAAACAGGTGTGAGTGTTATAGATTTCCATTAAATAGTTTCAAGTTTTGTTTCGCTTGCAACAACCTACACGTCCCTGCATAAACACTCCAGATATTTATTTATTTTTTGTTGTTATTAAAGCGTCTACGTCCGGCCAGTTGATAATACCTAGAATATCAAAATCGACTGCTGGTGGTAGATCCTTTTCCTAGCACCAAAACTTTGGAACAGTCTTCCTAACATTGTCCAGGAAGCAGACACACTCTGTCAGTTTAAATCTAGAATAAAAACACATCTCTTGACCTAGTATTAGGGATGCAAATTATCGATTAATTCATTAATCATTAGTTGACTGACTTTATCGATCGATTAACGATTAACTGAATGTCAATTTCTCACGGTATCAATAGTGTCTTTAACATAAAAAGCAAAATATTGCTTATATACTGAATAAAAATGCATGTTATATTGCTCAATTGATGTTTTATTGTAACAGTTGGGATACGGTAAAGATAATGGCATTTATGTAGTTTAACAAAAATTATGCACAGAAAATTAAAATACATAAATAATTGTGCACTGGCTCACCTGTTGCATGTGAAACATTAAGCAACATAAAATACATTTTAAATAAAAATCTATATGGGTAGGCTTAGCCTACACTATATTAAGCCTACATATAATCATCTATCTGGTAAACTACTTATATGAAAAACTTGAAACATTAGCAGCAGCACTTATAATCCCCCTTGGTCTGAGAAAGGTAAAAGTAAGATTACTAGACCTGTAAACTTCAAATATAGAACTGAACACAACTTAAATCATCCCTGAAGAAGGTGACAGTAAAATTAGAGGGCGTCCCTTAGAACAGTCAAATGAAGATATAGGTTACCTCTCCTGAAACAAAAACATTCCTGTCTCAATGTGTTTTGAATAGGCTCCTGACCTAGACCCCTATATTACTCCCGAAATCCCTCACCATCAGTGGTGCTAACTGGCATCATATCTTTTTCGATCATGCCGCAAATCCTCTGAGTAATGCCCTCCGCTTTCCTGTGGTCACATACTCGCCTTCCCACCACAGCAGCGATTGTAGGTTGTGAAGGCGACAGACTTCCTCCCTGCAACACGGCTGCATGCAAGTTATGAAGGTGGTATCTTAGCGAACTCGTAGAGCTGTTGTACTTAATCGTAGTACCGCAGAGTTTACATTGGGCGTCTTTGTCATCATTAATTAATTTGAAATGCTCCCACACTCCACTCCGTTTTGACCGCCTCATGTTTGGTTTCTTTTTTGCCGCCTCAAGTTTGTGTCGGGTCTCTCGCCGCCCGCGAGAATCTCGTGTCACGTTCGCAATGTTCAATTAGCCGACAATTAATTTAATTGAGTAAATTCTTGTCGACAATTAATCGATAATCGATTAACCGTTTACATCCCTACCTAGTATACACATAACACATTATAGACTTCTATAATTCAATGTTAGGCAGCATAGATTAGGTCAGCCGGAACCGTGAACACTTCCCATTAATCCTGTTGTACTTGTTACATCATAAGAAGAATGGCGTCTATGCTAATATTAGTCTCTCTGTTTATTCCGAGGTTTACTGCAGTCCACGGGATCCAGGCCGTATCCAGATCTGATGAAGGACCTGGACACGACGACAACGCAGTCCTGAAGTGTCAACTAATCTCTCCCCTGTGAAGGCCTCCTTCCCTAACCCTTTACCTCTGTACAGATAACACGTTGTCGGGATAATTCCGGTTCACGTGGCTATGCGGAAGCGATAAAAATTCTGTATTATAAATTTTAAGGCCAGAAAAGTAGTTTTGTTGAGGGTTGGTTTGTAAAGAAGGACTACACGCCTGCGCACATATATATTCAAATGCGCATACCTATAAAATAAACACGTAATACACGTAATAAAAAGGATTTTTTTTCCTTATGAGTGCAAAAAAAAAATAATAATAATTTTTAATTTTTATCTTATATGCTTGTGTTATATATCAATCGATCCTGTTTAGTGTGTACTTTTTTTGTGTATGCTCATAATAAAAACAAAGTGTTGTGCTTTTCGCCAAATAAAGAAAAATAAACATGATGCGAGTTCTGCCTACTCTCCGTCAGTGAAGTCAATTCTGAAACGCGTCCGAAAATGAACTGTAACTCAGAGAATACTCAGTCAAACAGGCATACAGACACACAGGCATGAAGCTTGAATTCTCTTCTTTTAAATGAAGTAATTTTTATAAAAAACAAATATTCACAGTTTATATAATATGTATGTAAAGAGAGAGATGTCAGTCGTTCTCATCTCAGCTAATTAAGTTGTAATGTGACTCCGCCCACGGAGACCGCGCTACACAAACGCAAATGTGAGGCGATGCGAAACGCCCACATCCGCTGGATAAGGCCGGTGAAACACTGGATGCGTGGCGTAAGCGTCTCAGCTGCATGGCGTGTCCGTTTTTATTTCGGCTCCCATGTTAACAGTTTAGAGTTTGCACACTGCCTGTGTGAGACGCGCGTCTCAGGCGCGGCACGAGCCGCGTGGAAAACGCGTGTATGCTAGAAATAGAACCGACGCCTATTTTTCACGCGACACGCAAGCGTCTTGGAAGCGTTTCCATGCAAAATTGAATAGGAAAATCTGTTTATATGTCATTTTGACACGAATACATATTAACAAATGTCCTTTTGATGTTTAAAAGTGTCTAGGTTTTGACATAAATGCAAATATAAATGTAACTTTACAAAATATTATCGATTTTCAAATATTGCTGTATTGAATGAACAGCTTTTAGCAAACTCTATTGCTATACTGAGATGAGGAATATATACTGTATGTGTTCTGTCAAAAATAAAGTCATCAACTAACTAATGAATCCTTTACTTTGAAATACGTATGATAAAATGTATACTTTGAAATGTATAGTTTTGAAAGACGTTGACTAGTTTTGAATAGATTATAAAGTATGTATGTGTATGCATATGTATATGTGTATGTGTATATATATATATATATATGTGTGTGTGTGTGTGTGTGTGTGTGTGTGTGTATATGAAGAGTTCAGATGCAAAAGCCTCTAAATGCCATCTGAAATTTTCTTCTAGAATGATCATTTTTATGAAGCTTGTATAAAGTTAGCTATAGGTGACACACCTGAATGAATGGCTCATTAAGTATGCAGGGACATCAGGTGTGAACTACTAAATATGCATGATGCTGTTGGAGCGTTTACGCCCCATCCGCATATTGGCTTTCCAAACTAAAAGTGTTTCACAAAACTTAAATCAATGTATCGTTTTATGTGAATGATTAGGCAGGATGATTTTCACATCATTTTGAAGAAAAAAACTCTAGGCGACGACATCCATTAGTCAAAAGTCTTATTGACACATATTTAGAATGTGTTTTGTGGCCTTATTTCAGAAACTTTCATTTTTAGTTTTTTCGATAACCATGCATAAACATTATTCTCTCAAAAATGAAAACATGTACATACATGTGGCTCACATATTATTGTAGTCCTGTTTGTGCTATATAGAGTGAATTTACACCTTTGCCATTAATATGTTTATAAGCAACTGAAAAAAGCACAAATGTCAGGGCATGTCAGAACATCTCAAGGACCCCAAAAACACCCCAGACCCCAAGGGTTAAAAGCTCTATATAAATGAAGTTGACTTGACTACGTTCAAAAAACACTGTTAATTTTAACAGAAAAGCAAGTATATTGTAAGGGTGATATGGCATGGCAGCCAATGCAAATAATAAATAACAATTGTCTTACATAATGCAGCATTATACGTTTGGACCAGACCCAGGCTGGGGGCAGGCCAACTCTGACACTGGGCCAAAGTAGCTGCTTGAATGTGTTCATTCAGCTGTATGATCTGAATGAATAAATTGTTTAAAATGAACTGATTGTTTATGAATAAAACGAAATATGTTATAAAACACCACTCTGCCTCTTTTCATTTAAAAAAAATCTTAAACATATTAATAGCAACACAAATGTGGTTCAGGCAACAACATTGATCATCTTCACAGCATGTATTTATAACAAAACGAAATATCAAACACAACCCTACCTCTTTTCATTTACATTTTAAAAATATTAAACATGTTAATATGTGGTTCAATTGGTATTGGTATGGGTGTGTTTTGTATTCTTTGTATTTTTTTGGTTTTGTATTTCTCTTGGTTTTGTAAGTGGCAGCAGAGATGATGAACACCTGATTCAAATTAGGAGGTGGAGATATGTGTGTTTCGGTTCTGTGCATGGGGCGCGAGAACGGAAAGGTGGCATCATCTACGGCTAGCCTCGTTTCCTCGCTAAAACGGGATCTAGCGTCTGTCTGGATTTTGGGACATTTCAGATGGTATAAAATGTATTATTGCACTTTGTGAAACCCCTAGAATTATGTAATAAACCTTATTCATTATATCGATCTTTTGTTTTGATTTCCCTATATTGTTGCGGCCACGAGTCGGCTGTAGCAAAATGGGGGATCGTCCGTTATTTCATTTTTTTCCTTTCAAGAAAATATTTGACGGATAGATATTTATTTTTTTATTTTTTTATCTATGTAGTTCACGTAATAAGAGACTTTTATGTCCGCTTGTTTCACGTAATAGACATGTATGCGTTTATTTGATTTTGTATTCGTGTTGTAAAACGCATGGGTAATTAGAAACACCTGGTGTTTTCAGCAGCTCAGCTGTTTGCAGGTGAATGTGCTGACAGATCGATGTGTAAGTTGGATAGTCACTGTTTTTTTGTTTTGTTTTTCAGTAGTTGATCACAAATGTCCGTCACTTATCCATGTGATATGAGAGGATCATGAGGTAGGTAAACTTTAAATTGACCAACATTTGGAAAGTGATATAGAAATGCTTTTGAGGTAAACATATGTTTTAATCTTGTTTGAAATTTGTTTGGTAGACTGATAAGGGCAGTTGAGATCTGGTGTTGCCGTTGCTGTATTAAAGGATTAGTTCACTTTCAAAAAAAATGTTGCTGATAATTTACTCACCCCGATGTCATCCAAGATATCCATGTCTTTCTTTCCTCAGTCGAAAAGAAATTAAGGTTTTAATTCTGGGTAATAATTTGGCTGGAGGGCGTGTTTGGAGGGATGTGCCACCCCCTGCCATTGTAACAGATTCTCCTTCCTTACCAGAACAAGCTGATGCTGATAAACAGTTTCCTGATGTGTTTGTGACTTGTGCTGTTACTCGTGCAATGAGTAAAAATGTGTCTGAAATTCAGAGCATAGAGCTTAAGTCTGATTGTAGAAAAAAGAAAATGATTCCTGGTCTTTCGTATCTCTTCCCTTCTGTTTCTCACCAGGAGTTGGTGGCGGCGTAACAGGAGGATTCCACCCTGAATAAAATGTTTTCTGCCACATTGTCCATTGAAGAGGTAGCTAGTGCAGCAAGTGGCTGTTTTATTGAGGATGGGATCCTGCTAAGGAAATGGCTATCTGGTAGTGAAGTACCCTTGGGTGAGGCCTGTATTCAGGTGGTTGTGCCAATGTCTCTTCGAGACACTGTACATGGAGACATTGTGGGTCATTTTGGGGTCAACTAGACTTAAGGTTAACAGATAACATCTGTTGCGTTATTTTTATTGGCCTTGTATAAAAAAAAAAATGTGAGGGAGTATATTAAAACCTGTACAACCTGTCAGCTTACAGGAAAGCCGAACCAGGGTCTAAAATCAGCACCGCTATATCCAATACCAGCGACTGAATGACCATTTCAGCATCTGATTGTAGACTGTGTGGGTCCATTTCTGTGTTTGGAATTCCTAGGGTTGTTCAAAGCGACCAGGGATCAAATTTGACTTCTCATATGTTTCAGGAAGTCTTGCGGCAGCTTGGTGTGAAGCAAAACCATTCTAGTGCTTACCATCCACAAAACCAGGGGGCTTTGGAACTCTTCCACCAGACATTGAAGTCGTTGCTGCGGGCCTATTGTGTGGAATTAAAGCATGACTGGGAGGAGGGTTTGCCCTGGTTATTGTTGGTGGCTCGTGAGGTGGTTCAGGACAAGTCTTGGTTTTAGTCCAAATGAGTTGGTCTTTGGTCATAAAGTGCGTGGACCACTGGCTGTTCTCCATGATGGATGCACCTCAGAGTTTTAGACGTTGTTTATTCTTAGCTGGTCAAATGGCTAAGGACAATTTGTTGAATAAACAAAAAAAGATGAAGCGTTGTTTGATCGAGAAACAGAGTTTTGTGTGTTTTGTCCAGGTGATCAGGTGTTGGCCCTGTTGCCTCTTCCGGCTTCCCCGTTCTGTGCAAAGTTTTCAGGTCCATATACGGTGGTACGTCAAATTTCCGACCAAAATTACTTGATTTCAACACCTGAGCGGAAAAGATGCACACAGTTGTGCCATGTTAACTTGTTAAAACCCTTTTATTCCCATTCTTTGGTGTCAGAGAAGGCTCCTGTGGCAGTTGCTGTAGCTTCATCTGTAATGGAAGTTGCTGAGGATGTTAAAGTACCTGAAGATTGCATGTTGCAGCCCCGTCTTAACTCTGAAACACTTAATAACTTGGAGGATTTTGTACAACATTTGCCTCTTCATCAGAGAGCTGAATTGTTAGCTTTGATTTCAGATTTCCATATATTGTTTTCAGATTCACCTTCACTCACTCATTTGATAGAGCACGATATAGATGTCGGCGACGCAAAACCAATATGCCAGTGTTTTTATCATGTATCTTTGGATAAACAACGTCATCTTGAGTTTGAAATTAAATATGTGGTTGAAAATAACATCGCTAAACCTTCCTTTTCAAGCTGGGCATCACTTTGTTTACTGGTGGGAAAGCCAGATGGTGAAAGGTGAATAACTTAACAAAACCAGATTCTTTCCCATTGCTCCGAATGGAAGATCGTGTAGATTATGTCGGTTCTGCGATGTATGTCAGTAAATTGGATTTATTGAAAGGATATTGGCAAGTGCCTTTAACCACTTGTGCACAGGAGATTGCCTCATTCATTACCCCTTCTGGGCTACACTTTTGGCCTTAGAAATGCGCCCGCTACTTTTCAACACTTGATGAACCATGTAACCTCTGGGTTGAATGATTGTGCTGTTTATTTAGATGATGTGGTTGAATATAGTGACACATGGGAGCAGCATCTTTTACACGTCCACGCATTGGACAGCCTTTTTAGATCCAGGTTGACGCCAGTCAAGTTGGGGCTGGAGCTGTACTGTTGCAAACTGATGAACAGGGTATAGAAAGACCAGTTTCCTATTTTTCCAGAAAGTTTAAGTCTCACCAGTTGCATTATTCCACTATTGAAAAGGAGGCAATCAAATTTTTGATTTAGACTTCAAAAAACTGCAAAGCCCATGTAACAAGTGGTATTTTTCCAATTGTGGTATTTTCAGACCACAATCCACTTACCTTTTTGCAATCGTTGCAGAGCCCAAACCAGCGTCTTATTCGATGGTTTCTCCTTTAGCAACCATATCCTTTGGAGAATCGACACATAAGGGGTGTGGAAAATGTACTGGCAGATACCTTATCTCGTGACCCATGTGAGAGTTTTTGCGATTGATTCAGTTGATGTTTTTTTTTTTTTTTTTTTTTTTCTCTTTGTGACCATTAGGGCTGAACGATTAATCGCAACAAAACCGCATGCAATTTGCGATTATTTTATGCGCAGCTTGTCAGGGGAGTGCGGCTGATCGGTAGTAAATACTGCCCCATTTGAATGCCAGAGGGCGCTCTAATGTAAACACGCTAAAGCGCACGTTTTTGCGATTGATTCAGTTGATGTTTTGTTTTTTTCTGTGTTCTCTCTTTGTGACCATTAGGGCTGAACGATTAATCGCAACAAAACCGCACGCAATTTGCGATTATTTTATGCGCAGCTTGTCAGGGGAGTGCGGCTGATCGGTAGTAAATACTGCCCCATTTGAATGCCAGAGGGCGCTCTAATGTAAACACGCTAAATATGCCGCCACAGAAGTACAATAATGTGCATCGTTCCAGGAAATCCCTATCGCTGTAGCTGAATAAACAGAAGATTGAAACACTTTGATTAAACATGACTTATAAATACACGACTGCCTTATTCTGTGTAAGAAGGCACATCATCTCACAGAAGGAGGAGCTCAGCTGTCGTTATGAAGTGAGTTTGGAGTAAATGCATGTTATTAAATGTTGTCTGTTGTTGGACGAGATTCATAAATGCTTCTCATGTTTTGAAAAGATGTTTGACGCGTGTTGTTTTTTTCAAATGCACGTTATAAGTGACTCAAACTCACACTGCGTTCAGATGGAGCAGTGTTTACAGAGCCATACGTCAATGACAAACTGCGCATAAAAATAAAAATAATAAAAAAATAATCGCAGCCTTTGCGATTTTAAAAATCGCGATAAGCCATCTCGATTTAAGTGCGATTACATGGAAAGTGCGATTAATCGTTCAGCCCTAGTGACCATGGCTTTTCCTAGGCGCCGGGAGTTGCTGTTTTCAAGTTGCAAGGGGGAATCAGATTAAGAAGGTACCATACAGGGTTTGCAATCTGTTATAATGATTTTGGGTTAAGTGGTAATATTTAGTTTTTTCGTTAATTAAGAATTAATAATAATTTTCTTATTTATTTCAGAGATCCTTTGCAATGATCCTCTTTCTTAAGAGGGGAGGTGTTATGGGTGTGTTTTGTTTTCTTTGTATTTTTTGGTTTTGTATTTCTCTTGGTTTTGTAGGTGGCAGCAGAGATGAGGAACACCTGATTCAAATTAGGAGGTGGAGATTTACAGATTTACGTTTCAGTTCCATGCATGGGGAGGGAGTAAGGAGAGGTGACATCATCTACGGCTGGCCTCTTGTTTCCTCGCTAAAACCTGATCAAGCGTCTATCGGCATTTTGGGACATTTCAGATGGCATTACAATTATTATTGCACTTTGTGAAACCCCTAGAATTATGTAATAAACCTTATTCATTATATCAAGCTTTTGTTTTGATTTCCCTATATTGTTGCGGCCACGAGTCGGCCGTAATAGTATCTTCACTGTAATAAAATTAAATATGACAAAACACAACCCTGTCTCTTTTTGTTAAATGTCAGTTTTAATTTAATGATCAATAATAGCCATTATAAAAGTATAAGTAAAAGTTATAAGAAGCTATACAATAAGAAATAAAGCAATCAATTCGGTCAAACATACAATGTCAACGCTCTAGTAGGCTACAAAGGTAAAGTTAAATAGCCTAAAATAAAGTTATGAAACTTCAATTTGCCCTCAGTCAAAACAATTTGCCAGGGAACAAATTATAGATTCATGAGACCAAAGATCGCCCGTTAGATACACACGAGACGAATTACATCTCATGTTTAACCACTACAGAGACATCAGAGTCGGCAGCAAACTTCAGAAGGAATAGCCAAGATAAGGCTGTTCCTGGTGGGGCACATAACGCTGAGCAGCCGCTGATCGCCTGGATAACGCAACTCCGAAAACATCAGATCAAATTTTCAAATAGGCGCTAACTTTATAAATAAACCACACATTTGAGCTTTAAACAACTACATCCTCACCTGAAAAACTCTTTAAACTACATTTTGTGACACAATAACAGTTCTGTCATGACATTGGCATGGTAACGGATATGACAATGTTGGTATGTTAGGTCTTGGCGGAATTGATCTGCAGCTGCTTTAATTTAATTTAATTTAATTTAATTTAATTTAATTTAATTTAATTTAATTTAATTTAATTTAATTTAATTTAATTTAATTTAATGCATTCTGGGATACCTAGCTGTCTCAAATCCGCACAAGTCACATCTCAATGCATCCTCGATAAAAGGGGAGGATCAAGAACACATCCGGGGATTTTAACTGTCCTTGGCTAGATGTGAACTTTGAATTGGAACAGTACTTGGTTGCTGCGACTGATGACATTTCACAAGTCCACAAGAACACAAGTACAGAAAGAACGCATATTGAGAAACAGCCTGTGTGTTATATGAGGTAACAGCAAGGTGGACCGCTCTTACCCTGGGCTGCCAGTTCTCATACTGTTTCTGCAGGTTGGCCCCTATCGTCTCCAGGGCTTTCTGTGGACTCATAGACAGAGGGTCTAGAAGATAAAAAAAAGAGAAAAACACACATTACAGTATTACTGTAAATTCAGACACTTTTATATGCTACTACATACTAATACACTATTATGCAGAAGAATGCCAGATAATATACATTTTATCTAAGGAGTCTTATAGAAGTACAAAAGTCATCCCAGAATAAAACCTGTCTGAAACACAAGTGAAACACAGAAAATGGGAAAGCGCTTAAGTTGGAAGCTGAAACACAAACACAAAAAAATCAATTCTGTATGGATTATGAAACATATTTCTGCTCTGCACACGTCATAACTACTAAAATACAAACAAAAAAAAGTTCAAAAAGTTTTCTCTGAGGAAAGTGTTCATTAAATTGGTGTATAGCTGAATTCATAAAAGAAAAGGGACAAAAAAACAATGTTTATTAAACCAAACTGCACACTGCGCTGTCAACATTTATTAATTGACATGCATTCAACATATTGCTTATTTCTCAATTTTTTCAGACACATGTACAAAGTAATGTCCTTCTTTATTACACACAGGGGCGTCAGACAAGAGGTAATGGTGGAACAGAGTTACAACCGAGGGGGAAACCATTGTATGGTTATTTGGTGGATATATGGGCAAACTCACCTATCCAGCACTCTAGTCTGGCACAGGGTGAAGTCTTGACTACATCAGGAGGGTCCACGCCAACATTGAGACATAAAACTAGAGCCACACTTACAGTTTTCATCTGTAGGAACAAATAGGAGAAAAAAGAAAACTGTAAGATAATTTAAATAAGTCTACTGAAAATCAGAAAATCTACAGAAATGAAAAGGGTACAATAAAAAAAAAAATTAAAAAAAAAGACTTTAGAAAAGCAGCAAAAAAAAAAAAAAAAACAGCACGCAACCACTAGTAAAGTTGCAAATGCGGCAAATCAGTGGTGGTTAAAGTAGCGGCAAAGCGACGGTGTGCAAATGGTGCCCGTCCACCCGAAATCCCATCACTTGTGTACACAGCTCATTGTAGCGGTTAAAAAAAATAATATATGGCATATATACATACATATATATACATACACAATATATACACACACATATGTATATATTGTGTGTATATAAAAGTTAGTTCATGCATTCATGACCTCGAGACTAGATTACTGTAATGCTTTATTAGCTGGTTGTCCTGCATCCTCAATAAACAAGCTACAGTTAGTCCAGAATGCCGCCGCTAGAGTTCTTACTAGATCAAGAAAATATGATCATATAACACCGATTTTATCATCACTGCATTGGTTACCTATAAAGTTCCGTATTAATTACAAGGTATTGCTACTGACTTATAAAGCCCTAAACGGCTTAGCTCCAGTCTATTTAACGGATCTTCTATCGCCCTATAATCCATCGCGCTCTTTAAGATCACTTAATTCAAGGCTTTTGGTCATACCTAGGATATCCAGAACCACCAAAGGAGGGAGAGCATTTTCACATTTAGCTCCAAAACTCTGGAATAGCCTTCCTGATAGTGTTCGTTGCTCAGACTCGCTCTCCCAGTTTAAAACTAGATTAAAGTCGCATCTCTTCAGCCAGGCATTCATATAATATTTTTAATCTTACAGTTCAAATTACAATCCGGCCTCTAGTTAATAAACGCCAGAGGAGAACTGGCCCCCGACTGAGCCTGGGTTCTCCCAAGGTTTTTTTTTCTCCATTGGGTCACCTGATGGAGTTTTAGGACACCATTAGGTCATTTGATGGAGTTTTTCGGTTCCTTGCCACTGTTGCCTTTGGCTTGCTCAGTTGGGGATATTCTGGGGATATTTAATCTGATTTTATCAATCAATAAATTCCACTAGAAACAAACCTTGTTGTATTATTTTAATTTAATACTGTGAAGCTGCTTTGATACAATCTGTATTGTGAAAAGCGCTATACAAATATACTTGACTTGACATATATACATACACAATATATACACACACACATATATACATACATATATATACACACACACACACACACACACACACATACATACATATATACATATACATATATATATATATATATATATATATATATATATATATATGTATATATATATATGTATATATGTATGTATGTGTGTGTGTGTGTGTGTGTGTGTGTGTGTGTATATATATGTATGTATGTATGTATGTACCCCTAATATGTATGTATATATATATATATATATATATATATATATATATATATATATATATATATATATATGTATATATATATACAGTGAGGAAAATAAGTATTTGAACACCCTGCTATTTTGCAAGTTCTCCCACTTGGAAATCATGGAGGGGTCTGAAATTGTCATCGTAGGTGCATGTCCACTGTGAGAGACATAATCTAAAAAAAAAAATCCAGAAATCACAATATATGATTTTTAAACTATTTATTTGTATGATACAGCTGCAAATAAGTATTTGAACACCTGTCTATCAGCTAGAATTCTGACCCTCAAAGACCTGTTAGTCTGCCTTTAAAATGTCCACCTCCACTCCATTTATTATCCTAAATTAGATGCACCTGTTTGAGGTCGTTAGCTGCATAAAGACACCTGTCCACCCCATACAATCAGTAAGAATCCAACTACTAACATGGCCAAGACCAAAGAGCTGTCCAAAGACACTAGAGACAAAATTGTACACCTCCACAAGGCTGGAAAGGGCTACGGGGAAATTGCCAAGCAGCTTGGTGAAAAAAGGTCCACTGTTGGAGCAATCATTAGAAAATGGAAGAAGCTAAACATGACTGTCAATCTCCCTCGGACTGGGGTTCCATGCAAGATCTAACCTCGTGGGGTCTCAATGATCCTAAGAAAGGTGAGAAATCAGCCCAGAACTACACGGGAGGAGCTGGTCAATGACCTGAAAAGAGCTGGGACCACCGTTTCCAAGGTTACTGTTGGTAAAACACTAAGACGTCATGGTTTGAAATCATGCATGGCACAGAAGGTTCCCCTGCTTAAACCAGCACATGTCAAGGCCCGTCTTAAGTTTGCCAATGACCATTTGGATGATCCAGAGGAGTCATGGGAGAAAGTCATGTGGTCAGATGAGACCAAAATAGAACTTTTTGGTCATAATTCCACTAAACGTGTTTGGAGGAAGAAGAATGATGAGTACCATCCCAAGAACACCATCCCTACTGTGAAGCATGGGGGTGGTAGCATCATGCTTTGGGGGTGTTTTTCTGCACATGGGACAGGGCGACTGCACTGTATTAAGGAGAGGATGACCGGGGCCATGTATTGGGAGATTTTGGGGAACAACCTCCTTCCCTCAGTTAGAGCATTGAAGATGGGTCGAGGTTGGGTCTTCCAACATGACAATGACCCGAAGCACACAGCCAGGATAACCAAGGAGTGGCTCTGTAAGAAGCATATCAAGGTTCTGGAGTAGGGTTGGGCGGTATTACGGTAATATCGGATACCGCGGGATCTTAAAATAGCACCGGTATCAGTTTCAATACCGTCATTACCGGCACTTATATAGCCTATAATATATATCATTTATTTATTGCCTAAAAAATGCTTATGTGTGGTTGCAGTTTGGCAATATTTCTGGTTCCAACCGAATGAGAAGGGAGTAAATATCGTAAATACTGACGAGGCAATTTGTAAATTGTGCAATAAAAAGGTGACCGCGAGAGATGTAAACACCTCTAACGTCGCATCTCGGAAAAAAACGCCCACTCACTGCTGCCAGGATACAAAAGCGCATTAAGTTTCGTATTTGTTAAAATATTATAATGTTATTTTTTCCATCTTTGTTGATTATGAAAAGTGAACAGCACAAATAAGATGGGATGCATCGGGAGTCAGACGATTTGACCACTTCAATAAATTTAGTTTTGTAAAAGGCCTCTTTAAAACGAATTTCGTTTTGTATAAATTGTATCTAAATTTTTATAAAATTTTCATCAACCAATATTGCCTGGATTTAATATAATCATGACATGATGGGCATGCCGCTGTCACTTGCATTGAAATCTCATAAAAAAGGCTATGCCTCACTGACATGACAAATAAATAAAGCTTGAAATTTCTTTAAACGAAACAATTAAAAACGAAAGAAATAGGCAACTCACTGATTAGGCTAAGTAATCCATGATGTGCATTTCTCTCGTTCATACAGAGATGCGATCGTCAATTTCATTAAACGAAACAATTCAAAACGAAAAGAAATATAGTCTGATTAATCAATGGTGTGCATTTCTCTCTATAGCGTTCACTATTGAGATGGCGATCGTCAATTTCTTTAAACGAAACAATTCAAAACGAAAGAAATAGGCTACTCACTGATTAGGCTAAGTAATCCACGATGTGCATTTCTCTCTAGGCGCGTTCATACGGAGATGCGATCGTCAATTTCAGTAAACGAAACCATTCAAAACGAAAATAAATAGACTAGCCTACTCTCTGTAATCCATGATGTGCATTTCTCTCTATAGCGTTCACTACGGAGATGCCGATCGTCAATTTCTTTAAACGAAACAATTCAAAACGAAAAGAAAAAGGCCACTCTCTGATTGTGTAATGATGTGCATTTCTCTCAATAGGCGCGTTCACTACAGAGATGGCGATCGTCAACTTCCATCTTTGCAGAAAAGTTTTATTAATAAAAATCAATGGACACGCGTCACCGGATTACAAAGGCACTTCTTGCTTGTTGCACGCACACAGATATTATGTTGAATAATGGTGGGCTCCGGCTCATAATAACAGTTAATGCCGTCGGCCTGACTCAGACACAACGTGCAGGGGTTGGGCTTGATTTTTTTGTTGTTGTTTTTTTGCCCGATCTGGCATTCAGTTTCTGAACGGTGTAGGCACAAGCCAACAGTTTGGTGATGCCGTCTGAGCCCATTATGTCATAATTTTTAATTAGTCACGGTAATACCGTATACCCCGGTAAAATAGGGAGGCGGTTTGACGGTTTCAAAATTCGCATACCGCCCAAGCCTATTCTGGAGTGGCCTAGCCAGTCTCCAGACCTAAACCCAATAGAGAATCTTTGGAGGGAGCTCAAACTCTGTGTTTCTCAGCGACAGCCCAGAAACCTGACTGATCTAGAGAAGATCTGTGTGGAGGAGTGGGCCAAAATCCCTCCTGCAGTGTGTGCAAACCTGGTGAAAAACTACAGGAAACGTTTGACCTCTGTAATTGCAAACAAAGGCTACTGTACCAAATATTAACATTAGAGATGCACCGATTACAATTTTCTAGGCCGATTCCGATTTCCGATTTTTCATTGAGTTTGACCTGCCGATACCGATTTTAGCCGATTCCGATTAAATTTTTTTCTAACCACTTTACAGCACACACAAATATTTATTTTCGATCTTTTCTTTAACCCTTTCACGCGTAAGTTTAAAATATTTTAACTGACACCCCCACCCCACACCCCTGAGTGAGTTTTTTCAAGGCGAACGTTCCCTTTAATGTTTCCATGGCGACGCGTCACGCGATACACCGCAGCCACAATAATACTGTATGACAGATGTGTCGCTTTTATTTCGCTTTTCCTTTTTTATTCAAAATATTCACAAACTTGCTTACCATGTCATCAACTAGCCTATCTGATATTCCGATTCTCAAATACGTGTAAGTGAGTGTGTTTGGTCGTTTAAAAACTTTTATAAATAATCTTGATCTATAACATGAGATGGGCGCCGCAATGTTGTCCTGTCAGTCGGATTTACAGCACGTGAATTCATCAGTTTCTCCCGAAATAAATGCAAGAAAGTGGCCGGTGAACTGAGAAGAATAGAGTAAACACTGCTTAGTTGTGATATATGACAGCGCTGAACGCGTCCGACTCTGGCTCAGCGCCAGCCAACACGCGAAAGCACAGTTTGAATCTGGCAGTTATGCGACGTCACTGAACATTCTAAATGTGGCACCGTACTCTCAGGGCCACAGAAATAAAAATCCCATATATGAGACCGTACAGCTCAAAAGGTTAATAATGCGGCGGCGGCGGCGCCCGAGTGCATTTGACCGGCATAAAATCGGCATATGTCAGACTGACCGGCCGGTCGCCGGTCATGGCCGATCACGTGAAAATCGGCCAATTCCGGTCACCAGCCGATCAATCGGTGCATCTCTAATTAACATTGATTTTCTCAGGTGTTCAAATACTTATTTGCAGCTGTATCATACAAATAAATAGTTAAAAAAATCATACATTGTGATTTCTGGATTTTTTTTTTTAGATTATGTCTCTCACAGTGGACATGCACCTACGATGACAATTTCAGACCGCTCCATGATTTCTAAGTGGGAGAACTTGCAAAATAGCAGGGTGTTCAAATACTTATTTTCCTCACTGTATATACATATACATATATATATATATATATATATATATATATATATATATATATATATATATATATATATATATATATATATATATATATATATACATATTAGGGGTGGAGCCAACCCGAATACGGTATTCGGAAAGCACAAATAATGTGTTTTTTACGAATACTTATTTCGAACAAATACTTTTAAAAATATTTGTATTCGGGAACAAGAAAAACTTTATATCAAAAAGCTGCGTTTCCTCATGAGACATGGCGACTGGCGGTGCTGCTGATGTGGTGGCTGAAATATTTTGGATTAGGCTAATGTCACGTTGTCATAAGGGGTAGTTCACATAGCGCGTTTTTTGCGCGTGCAGATTTCAAATGTAGGCGCGCGGCAAGCGCGCTTATAATAGAAGCGAGCGGTGCGCTGCATAGCAACGACAGACGCCACGGGAGGGCAAGCGCTTGTGGAAAGGAGAAAGCGTGCGAACTGCGCTCTTCATGATTACGAAGTATCAGCAAAGAATTAATTGATTTCTAGCCCTTGCATTAGCTTTAGATATATTTATGGAGATGAGAAATGAAATAAAAAAGCCGTCATTTTGTCATTAATATCAGTCCGTCAGAAAAGCAGTTCTAGGCTTATTCTTGGCTGGATAACTCTTAGCAGGTTTAAAAAGCTCTTTTAAAATTAAATATGAATGCAGTTTTGGATTAAATATAAGTACAGTCAAGTCAAATAAAACATGTTTTATTTCCTGTTTGGTAACACTACAATAAGATACCATTCATTAACATTACTTAATGCGCATCTAACATCAACACATTGAGTGAACAATATATTTTTACAACATTAATTAATGTTTGTGAATGTTATTTAATACAAACACTTGATTGGTCATGTTTGTTCACTTCATTCATTGTGCATTAAATAATGTTAACATAAATAATGTTAACTTTTGATTTTAAAAATGTATTTTTAAATGAACCCCAAGGAGAATAATTGCGACAGTATATAGCCTAACTATTGTTTATTGTTAGGTCATTTTATCTATTGTTATCTAACAAATGTAATATTAATGTAGTGTTTTTAATACTACAGTTTCCATCTTTGTAACCGTGATATAAACTTTAATATATGTAAATTTAATCTAAATTAAGCTTTACCGAAATTGTTACCGAGAACCGTGGATTTTCACAGGTATTGGTACCGAATACTGAAATTTTGGCACCGTGACAACACTAGTAGCTCTGTTAGCTTGGTAATTTAGACAATAGGCTGTTGACAGAGTAACATTAACGTAGGTAATGGCTGTTATGTTATTTTATTTTCAATGACGTTCCTTGTTACATGTTCATTGCTGGATTTATGGAAAAACATCAACCAATATTGCATATCCATAATTATTATAATGGATATAATTAAAGAATACTTACACTATAACGTAAATTAGAAGTGTAACGCAAAAAAAATTGATTTTTACACCTATTTTGAAATTTACTCGAATACAAATACAAATACAAATACTTTTCCCCTCTCAACAAATACAAATACAGATACAAATACCGGCTGCTTTGCACACCCCTAATACATATATATATACACATATATATACACATATATATATATATATATATATATATATATATATATATACATATATATACATATATACATATATATATATATATATATATATATATATATATACACATATACATACATATATACATACATATATATATATATATATATATATATATAAATAAATATATATATATATTTATATATATATATATACACATATACATATACATATATATACATATATACAGTGCAATGCATAAGTGAATACACCCATGCTAAAGTTGACTAAAAAGAGGAATAAAAATCATATTTTGGAAATTGAACTTAATGCCTTAATTTAAAAAATTAGGAAAAATCCAACCTTTAAGGACACCAATTTTCTTTGTGAATGAATAATGTATCGTAAATAAATAAATGTTCTTCCTTAAAATACATGTTGCATAAGTGAGTACACCCCTATGTTAAATTCCCATAGAGGCAGGCAGATTTTTATTTTTAAGTGTTTAAATCCTTTAGGTGAGTGTGTGTATATATATATATATATATATATATATATATATATATATATATATATATATATATATATATACACATATACATACATACATACATATATACACATATATATATATATATATATATATATATATATATATATATATATATATATATACACACACACACTCACCTAAAGGATTATTAGGAACACCATACTAATACTGTGTTTGACCCCCTTTCTCCTTCAGAACTGCCTTAATTCTACGTGGCATTGATTCAACAAGGTGCTGAAAGCATTCTTTAGAAATGTTGTCCCATATTGATAGGATAGCATCTTGCAGTTGATGGAGATTTGTGGGATGCACATCCAGGGCACGAAGCTCCCGTTCCACCACATACCAAAGATGCTCTATTGGGTTGAGATCTGGTGACTGTGGGGGCCATTTTAGTACAGTGAACTCATTGTCATGTTCAAGAAACCAATTTGAAATGATTCGAGCTTTGTGACATGGTGCATTATCCTGCTGGAAGTAGCCATCAGAGGATGGGTACATGGTGGTCATAAAGGGATGGACATGGTCAGAAACAATGCTCAGGTAGGCCGTGGCATTTAAACGATGCCCAATTGGCACTAAGGGGCCTAAAGTGTGCCAAGAAAACATCCCCCACACCATTACACCACCACCACCAGCCTGTACAGTGGTAACAAGGCATGATGGATCCATGTTCTCATTCTGTTTACGCCAAATTCTGACTCTAACATCTGAATGTCTCAACAGAAATCGAGACTCATCAGACCAGGCAACATTTTTCCAGTCTTCAACTGTCCAATTTTGGTGAGCTCGTGCAAATTGTAGCCTCTTTTTCCTATTTGTAGTGGAGATGAGTGGTACCCGGTGGGGTCTTCTGCTGTTGTAGCCCATCCGCCTCAAGGTTGTGCGTGTTGTGGCTTCACAAATGCTTTGCTGCATACCTCGGTTGTAACGAGTGGTTATTTCAGTCAAAGTTGCTCTTCTATCAGCTTGAATCAGTCGGCCCATTCTCCTCTGACCTCTAGCATCAACAAGGCATTTTCGCCCACAGGACTGTCGCATACTGGATGTTTTTCCCTTTTCACACCATTCTTTGTAAACCCTAGAAATGGTTGTTCATGAAAATCCCAGTAACTGAGCAGATTGTGAAATACTCAGACCGGCCCGTCTGGCACCAACAACCATGCCACGCTCAAAATTGCTTAAATCACCTTTCTTTCCCATTCTGACATTCAGTTTGGAGTTCAGGGGATTGTCTTGACCAGGACCACAGCCCTAAATGCATTGAAGCAACTGCCATGTGATTGGTTGATTAGATAATTGCATTAATGAGAAATTGAACAGGTGTTCCTAATAATCCTTTAGGTGAGTGTATATAGTAACGGCCTTTAGAGCAGTTACTTTGGTTTTGAGCAGTAGTACCTCTACCATGCTCTAGGGGGCTCTCCAGACTACTTTTCCTCTGGATAAAAGGCAGGGAGAAGAAGAGTAGGGTATGTTTGGTTGGAGAGAAGCATGGCCTCCTTCTGCTAACCTTATGTGTAGTCCGGATTGAGAAACTGTGGTTTTAAGATCATCCAAGTAAGTGTTGTTATCATTGTTTTTGCTGGGTTACGTCATTTTCATGTAATATGTTTGGTGTTAATGTTAGCTTGTATGTTTTTATTTAGAAGGACTTATTAAGTTCCGTATCAATTACAAAGTATTACTACTGACCTATAAAGCCCTAAATGGTTTAGCTCCTGGGTATTTAACGGAACTTATATCGCCCTACAATCCATCGTGCTCTTTAAGATCACTAAATTCGAGGCTTCTGGTCATTCCTAGGATATCTAAGTCCACTAAAGGAGGGAGGGCGTTTTCACATTTATAGGCCGCTGTACGTGAGCTGTATCGTTCAGTTTCGTTCCGACAAACAGGGCACTACTTTTTTCTTTTGCTCAATATGTTCAACGTTAATAAAAGGTATCCAAGCAAAAAGTTCTCCATGCATTATCCTGCAGTTAATGAGAAAAGTGTAATTTATTGGCGCACTATATTGACTGCGTATTGAGACACATAAAACTGTTGAGCTAGATTTTCAACCAATCAGCATCGAAAATGTAAGTAGATCAGAGCCAAAATCAAGGCAATATCACTAAGCACATGTAAACATGGAGGAGGACGTAAGCAGCGCATCTTCATCTGATAGCGGCGATCAAGCTCGATTAACACCCGTAAAGTGTATTCTTCATGTCGGAAAAGATGGTGGGAAAGGTCCGCAGCCCTTTACTGAAGTCTGATAAAAAATAAAATAAAATAAAAAATCAAGCAATGTGCGAAGGAATGGCTCAAAACGGCGGACACTACGGAGCTAGCTATTTCTAATAAACATGTTGCCCTCCAGGACAAACCGGTCTCTGATGTCCCAACAAACTACGGGTTTCACCCGGCCTGCTATCAGCGTTTTATAGACAAAAAAACGCTTGACTTGTGCACTAAAGCGTCAAGATAAGACTGAACGGTTGAAAAGACTTGTAACCCCGGTTGAAGGCTCTGAAACAGTTTCGCCAAAGAGGCTGCGTTCCAAGTACAGCTTGATGAAAGTTACCCCTACCACAACAACCACTTTTTCAAAGCCATCAACAAGCCAGCACGTTCTGCCTAAATTGTGCATAATTTACAAAATGTTTGTTCGGTTTATTACAATCAACAGAAAGCATCAGCTTGACAAGTTGGTGCAGTCTGAGACAGAAAATGCAGGTATGTTTACTCACTTGAATTGAATGTTATGCAAGCTAATATATTGCCAACTGGGTTTATAATTTATTCTTCATATCTTTAAAGGGATAGTTCACTTTGAAATTAATTTTTGATATGTTTTAGCTTACCTCAAGGGCATCCAAGATGTAGGTGTCTTTGTTTCCGCAGTAGTTTCAATTTTGATATTTTTAGGTCAAACCGTTCTTGTCTGTCAGTCATACAATGCAGGTCGATGGTCACTGTCTCAAAACACAAGCACAGAGTCCAAATTAAAACAATTCCCCATTGTCCAAATTAAACAATTCCCCATCGTAAGTACACATTGATGGCCTAAGACACGAAACGAGCGGTTTGTGTGAGAAAACGAACAGTATTTATATCGTTGTTATCTCTTGAACACAGCACACGTCCAAATGATCTGACGGCGCGGGCGGTATAGATATATACATAGATGTCGCCTTGGCTACGGTTTTGTTCCAATGAACTGCAGTAGCGAAGGCGACATCTAGTGTATACATCTATACCCGCCCGCGGGCGGGTATAGATGTATACACTAGATGTCGCTTCGCTACAGTTTCGTTCCAATGAACTGCAGTAGCCAAGGCGACATCTATTTATATATCTATACCCGCCTGCGCCGTCAGATCATTTGGACGTGTGCTGTGTTCAAGAGATAACAACGATATAAATACTGTTCGTTTTCTCACACAAACCGCTCGTTTCGTGTCTTAGGCCATCAATGTGTACTTACGATGGGGAATTGTTTAATTTGGACGATGGGGAATTGTTTTAATTTGGACTCTGTGCTTGTGTTTTGAGACAGTGACCATCGACCTGCATTATATGACTGACAGACAAGAATGGTTTGACCTAAAAATATCAAAATTGAAACTACTGCGGAAAAAAAAGAAACCTACATCTTGGATGCCCTTGAGGTAAGCTAAAACATACCAAAATTTTATTTCAAAGTGAACTATCCCTTTAATATAGGACTTCTTCGTGAGGCAGCTCGAATGAAATCAGATGAGAGCATTCTGACACACATTCGTGGGAAAGACTGCATTGCAATCGAGGTCTGATACCACAAATCCTGCTATCGAGATTACACAAGATTTCTCAGCAAAACTCAAAGAGATAGGTAGGTACAAAAAAATGTTTGTTCACAAATCTGTGGGGTCACACCAATTACATTTACATATTGCGTGTGAATGCAATGTAATTCCATAATCAAATTATTTCTCTATAGAAGGTAGGGCTTTAAATATACATGTCCTATCTAATGCTCTTGGTGCCCTTCACATTTTTCTATACATACAAAAGGACCAAGACTATTTCAAATTAAATTTTAGTGACATCTGATATTCAAATTTAATTAATTACTTGTTTATTTGGTCGTGACAATGCATGTTAATTAACCTCTTACCCCCCCCCCCCCCCGCCTGAACCGAGTAAATTTTTTCCATTTTGGCTTTACCCAAATCTAAAATCTTCTCAACTGGAGAGCAACAGTGTAATGCCTCAAAAAACAGAGAAACCAAGGCACTCTCAGCGTAATGCCTCATTTGAAAGCTAAGACCTACTAAAGTGATTGTAACTTTGTCACATTGTTGCCGCATTTTTGTCACATTTTTGTTGCGTTTTCGTCACGTTTTTGTCACTTTTTTGTGGCTTTTTGTCATGGTTTTGTCGTTTTTTTTGTTGCTTTTTCATTGCTTATTTTCATTGCTTTTTTGTCATGTTTTCGCCTTGTTTTTGTCACTTTTTTGCTGCCTTTTCATCCTGTTTTTCATCGTTATTTTGATGCTTTTTTTTTAACTGGAGAAAATGTGCTCGGTTCAGGTGGGGGTTAAGAGGTTAACATACATCAGACTCATGCATGTAAACACGCCACACGGATTGTATTCATGGACTAATTTGCATCTGTTTACCCACACTCACACTCTAAAACACACAAACTCATTCATCCTGACATATTGTACATGTTTTCATTTGCCTATCAGAGAATAGTTGCTTTGCAGGTGACTCATTAAGACTTTCTGTTTTCCTATTTCAGAGCACGTTACTCAACTGTCCTGCAGTATCAGAGAGGCTACAAAGCATTCTGCAAAACAGTGATTGAGGATCGCCTAATCGAGAAGCAAGAAATTATCCGGATGACGAGGCTTGTGCAGTTGTTTTGTAAGGCTATAAAAGAAGAAGGATATGACGTTAGATCATACAGGTAATAATTATACAATTGTGAAGTTTGTGTTCCCACATAAATGTTGGCTATAAAAACCCAAGTTAGAACAGTGATTTGTTTTCTGTGAAATTATGAATTGTTGTATTGTTTTCTTCTATGACAAATATCTCTTATACCTCGTATCTCGTGCTCCTGATTAAATGTGAAATTGAAAAATATTTTATTCACCCACAATTAAGTCACTAAAAAGGTATCTCTATTTTACAGGTCCGATCTGCTGAAGCGTTTCCTACAGCGAGATTATCCACAACTACTCTTCCATAAACCTGTGCGACGGAATCTCAGCGAGATGGTGTTTTATGAAGGACTGTCAGCTACAGACTATATTAAAATAGGACATATATGGGCCATTCTACAGAATTGGTGCAAACTGCTGTCCCTCATCCAAAAAACACATTTGAAAAGCATTTAATTATTAAAATCTTAGATGTTTACTAAGATCCTTCAATTATCTATTGAAACCCACAATAATATTTAAGATATCAGTAAGCTTTATATATATAAAATCATAATTTATGGGCTACTTTCAATTAGGAGGTGGCTGTCCCAAACCCTAACCCCTAAATTTCAACTTGTGAAAATGATATTGAAAAAATTTTTGCAAATTTTTCCATTCTTGTTTTAAAAAAAATATTTTTGTTTTTTTTAAAAAAATGAAGTTAAAAAAAATATTTATTTTATATTTTATTTTTAAATCATGAAACTTTATCAAAAAAAACATGTCCCGCATTTTCATGTCACTACCAAAACAGTGAATGTTGTAGTCCATTGGCTGAGACTGATTTTAACCACACTCCTACATTTTTGATCAGGAAATATTCCTGTGTCCCTCTCTCTCATGTGCTATATGGTGAGTAGATTGATCCCATCATTTTGAGGTAAATGTGTTCTAAAGTCTAAAAATCTGTGTGTAACTTTAAGGAATGTCACTACCAAACTCATTTTTTCTGCTATTGAGAATTTTTTTTTGGATGTTATTCCATAAAATTTAGTTGTTATATGTGTTCAACTGTTCTGACCAGTGATTGCTAACCATGTGCTGATTAGCATCTTCAAGCTAGGCTCAAAAGTATCTAAAATTGTCACTACCAAAACAGTCACAACCGAAACATTTTCTTGAAGTTTCGGTTGTGACATTGTTTTGGTAGTGACAAAAGGGAACACATAATCCTTTATTTGGAGGAATAAACTACATTTTAGTACAGTTATGCAAATAATTACTACTGTAGTATGTTTTAGTAGTGTTTTAGTATGCAATATTCTGTTAAAATTCTGTAATGTAATGAGGTTACAATTACTTAAGGTTGCAGTCCATGATACTAGCTTAGGTGTAAGGTTGTTGTCAGTAATGTTAATTTATATGATTAACTTGACAGGGAGAATGACATAAAACACCAACATGCCTAAAAAAAATAGAAAAACTACAACAGAGAGACAGAGAGAATACAAACAAAGGTTGAGGGAAGACCCAGTGAAGTACGAGGAATACTTAAGGAAAGAAAGAGAAAGAAATAAGAAACGAAGGGAAGAAGGAAAGTTGAAGAGTATCAGTGAATTACCTGACAGGGAGCAAAGAGATGTCAGAAAAGCATGGAGGAAAAGACACAGGATGATGGTGAAAAGACAAAAAGAGGTGGAGACATTTTGCAGGGCTTCCACACCACCTAGCACTTCCAGTGAGGGTGATCAGACACCAGTACACACACACACACACACACACACACACACACACACACACACACAGTTCAGTGGTTCTGGAGATTTATCTGAATGAGGAAAATTATTCTGAAATTAATGTTTTATGTACACACACACACACACACACACACACACAGTTCAGTGGTTCTGGAGATTTATCTGAATGACTCATAAACAAAATGTTGAAAATGTGCAAATAAAACAAAGTGGTTCTGAGTCTACATTGTAAGTTGTTGTTTTTTTGGGAAGAAAAATCTAGGAGCATACCTCTTCTCACTTGCACCTCAAGACCCAAAGTATAGAATAGCTCTAGGTGTTCTTATAAGATATTTACTGTCAGATGTGTGTCTGCTATATGTACTGACTGCATATGTGCATCATAGTTATTTATTTATATTAACATAAAATGTGGACAGTCTGATTCAGCCATGGCAAACTAATTATTGTGGTCACTACCAAAACATTACTGTCACTACCAAAAATGTGCAGTCACTACCGTAACATGGGATGTTTTGTCAAAAATAAAGTATATTGAATTATCAACTAAGATGTTATGATAGTGTTTGGTTCAATGCATATTCAAACTAATGAATCCTTAACTTTGAAATCAGTACGATAAACTTTATGCCTTCTACAAAGAAAGATTGGGTTCAAAATACAACAAATCTCATAAATCACACTTAAAATATTATTAAAATTATAATCTTTATTGATTTCACCAGTAAAAATATTTTTTAAAAATAGAAAAAATATATATTTATAAGGTAGATGTAAACAAAATCTTAATAGGTCATTATAAGCCTTCTTAATAAATTATTTAATATTGTGTTTCGGTAGTGACAAATTTGGGGAGAAGGAAAATATTCCAGCATTTTCTGAAAATACAATATGAGAATTAACTGCACAATTACTAGAAAAGCGTACCTTGGATATTATACAATTTGCATACATGCAAAATTTGTGGGAAAAAACAAAAAAATTTCAAGATGTTTCCAACTCTGACTTTGCACCAATTCTGTAGAATGGCCCATATATTTAATATAAATAAGTCAAAATTAAATCTTGTTTACAATAATCATTCCTGTGAATATGTACATGTAGTGCAGTTACTGCTCGTGTATGCGAATTGACAATTCACCATTAAATGTGTTATTTTGAAAAGTGTTTTTTTATATATATTATATTTTGGCTTAATTCTATTTGTTATTCAGATTTTACCTCAAATAGTACCTTTGAATTGGAACAACATAATGAGAAGTAATTGGGATGTTAATGCTACAGTAGAAGTTTTCTTGATAATCTTATGTTTACTGTGCCTAGATAGCAACTTCAGGTACAGCAGGGGAAATAAGTATTGAACACGTCATCATTTTTCTCAGTAAATATATTTCCAAAGGTGCTATTGACATGAAATTTTCACCAGATGTTGGTAACAACCCAAGTAAGCCATACATACAAAGAAACAAACAAAAATAAGTTCAGAAATTAAGTTGTGTGTAATAATGTGAAATGACACAGGGAAAAAGTATTGAACACATGAAGAAAGGGAGGCGCAAAAAGGCATGGAAAGCCAAGACAACTGCTGAAAACTTACAGTAATTAAAAAGCAATCCAGCCCCCTGTCAGTGGAAATTAATAACAGCTGGTTCAGTCCCAAATGATGGCCTACAAAAAGGTCTCATTGCCAAGGTGTCACACAAGACACATCTCATGATGGGTAAAAGCAAAGAGCTGTCTCAAGACCTTCGCAACCTAATTGTTGCAAAACATAATGATGGCATTGGTTATAGGCGCCATTCTAAGCTTCTGAATGGTCCAGTGAGCACTTTTGGGGCCATAATACGGAAGTGGAAAGACAATAATTTCACCATAAATTTGCCTCGACCAGTGCTCCTCGCAAGATTTCTGATAGAGGAGTGAAAAGAATAATCAGAAGAGTTGTCCAAGAGCCAACACCAAGTTGTATGGTGTTTTTAGGGTAATGTGCACTGCCATTTCTCCTCCAAATATGGTGTGTATTATGGCATCCAAACAGTTCAATTTTGCTCTCATGTGACCACACTATATTCTCCCAGTATTTCACTGGCTTTTCCTAATGTTGTGCAGCAAACTTTAAATGAGCTTCAACATGTTTTTTTTTTCAGTAATAGAGTCTTGCGTGGTGAGCGTGCATACAGGCCATGGCGGTGGAGTGCATTACTTACTGTTTTCTTTGAGACAACAGTACCTGCTATCTGCAGGTCTTTTTTAAGCTCTCCACAAGTGACCCTTGGCTCTTGGACAACTCTTCTGATTATTCTTTTCACTCCTCTATCAGAAATCTTGCGAGGAGCACTAGTCGAGGCAAATTTATGGTGAAATTATTGTCTTTCCACTTCCGTATTATGGCCCCAAAAGTGCTCACTGGACCATTCAGAAGCTTAGAATGGCGCCTATAACCAATGCCATCATTATGTTTTGCAACAATTAGGTTGCGAAGGTCTTGAGACAGCTCTTCGCTTTACCCATCATGAGATGTGTCTTGTGTGACACCTTGGCAATGAGACCTTTTTGTAGGCCATCATTTGGGACTGAACCAGCTGTTATTAATTTCCACTGACAGGGATTGCTTTTTAACCCTCTGGGATCTAAGGTGTTTTTGGGGTCCTTGAGATGTTCTGACATGCCCTGACATTTGTGCTTTTTTCAGTTGCTTATAAACATATTAATGGCAAAGGTGTAATTACACTCTATTTAGCACAAACAGGGCTACCATAATATGTGAGCAACATGAATGTACATGTTTGCATTTTTGAGAGAATAATGTTTATGCATGGTTATTGAAAAAACTAAAAACTAAAGTTTCTGAAATAAGGCCACAAAACACATACTAAATATGTGTCAATAAGACTTTTGACTAATGGATGTTGTCGCCTAGAGTTTTTTCTTCAAAATGATGTGAAAATCATCCTCCCTAATCATTCACATAACACAATACATTGATTTAAATTTTGCAAAACACTTTCTGTTTGGAAAGGCAATATGCGAAGTGGGCGTCAACACTCCAACACCATCATGCATATTTAGTGGTTCGCACCTGAGGAGACAATGGGGCCCGCATACTTAAGCCATTCATTCAGGTGGTTTGACTGAGCCACAAGAAAGAATGCAAGAGCAACAGTTGGAAGCATCTCAAATTTTTTTTTTTTTTTTTTTTTACAAATTGTGCTTGCAAAATTGGCCTATAAAATCCAAGGAAAACATGTCTAGTAATTGTGCAGTTAACCCTCTGAGGTCGGCAAACGCGCCGGCGCGTTTTGCTGGATTTTCTTCACATTGTAGCACTAAAATTACTCCGTCATTTATGAGTATTCCATAGCTCAGGATCCGTTGTCCTCGAAATACCAGCACTTCTGAGGTACATTTTCCATTATTATTATTATTATTATTATTATTATTATTATTATTATTATTTCGAGAGTATTATTCCTCACAGCGCCACGAGACGGTGTAAACAAGTACAATGATCTGAATAAGCTTGATGTGTTTTCTCAAGCTGATATGGGGCGTTCACAGGTTTGCGTGTATTGCCTCACATTTGCGTTTGAATAGCACGCGCTCTCCGTGGGCGTGGTCACATTAAAAATAATTAGCTGAGATGAGAACGACTGACATCTCTCTCTTTTCATACAGATTGCATAAACTGAGAATATTTGTTTTTTATAAAAATTACTTCATTTAAAAGAAGAGAATTCAAGCTTCATGCCTGTGTGCCTGTGTGACTGTTTGACTGAGTATTCGCTGAGTTATTGTTCATTTTCGGACGCGTTTCAGAATGGACTTAACTGACAGAGAGAAGGCAGAACTCGCTTCGTGTTTATTTTTCTTTATTTGGCAAAAAGCACAACACTTTGTTTTTATTGTGAGTATACACAAAAAAAAATACACACTTAACAGGATCGATTGATGTATGAAACTCCTATGGAAAATCAAAGTCAACAGAGTATTTATGAGTCTCTTTTACACTGATAAAAAAAAAAGCGAGCAGATCACGCCGGCGTGATTGCCAACCTCAGGGGGTTAATTACTGTAAGTTTTCAGCAGTTGTCTTGGCTTTCCATGCCTTTTTGCGCCTCCCTTTCTTCATATGTTCAATACGTTTTCCCTGTGTCATTTCACATTATTACACAACTTAATTTCTGAACTTATTTTTGTTTGTTTCTTTGTATGTATGGCTTACTTGGGTTGTTACCAACATCTGGTGAAAATTTCATGTCAATAGCACCTTTGGAAATATATTTACTGAGAAAAATGATGACGTGTTCAATACTTATTTCCCCCGCTGTATATCACACATTTCAAACTGGTTTATTTTGTACTTCAAGTGGTAATTCGGCATTTTTGGGTTTATATGATAAACAGGTTTGAAAGTGCAAAATTCCCTATGTTTTCCCTTTTTTTCAAAATGGGCACCTTTATCATAATTTTTCTCAAAAACTGCAAGGTTGTGTGCGGAGAACTTTTTCCTAAGGAATCTCTATATATTTCTGATGTTAAATATAAAAAAAGTAAGTAGTGCCCCACTTGGTGGAACGAAACCCTATTTCTAGGCCTCTTTTAGGCTACCGACAGCGGCCTATTAGCTCCTAAACTCTGGAATGGCCTTCCTGATATTGTTCAAGGCTCAGACTCGCTGTCCCAGTTTAAAACTAGATTAAAGACGCATCTCTTTAGCCAAGCATTCACATAATACTTACCTTTTATACTACAGTTGAATCAGATCTAATGCATTAATATTATGAACAGCAGCTATGCTAATTATTTCCCATCTGCTTTTCTGTTGTTACCTCGGGACGCTAGTCACTAAGGTACTAAGGCTTAGGGACTAAGGCTTAGGGACACTAAGACTATTTTACCAGACTTTCAGAACTCCAAACACTAAGAAGAAAACACTAACTTTTAAGTCATTTATTTTTGCAATATACATTCAGTCTATCATGGATAGGGATATAGTCACTTCCCAAACAGATTTCACAGCAGGGTCCTTTCATTCACGAAGAGAACCAATGAGAGACCCGATTACCACTTTTAGTGATTTATATATTAACTCTGATGAAGAAAGTGAGAGAGCTGAATATAGTGATCCTGATGAAGAGCTCCATTTTCCACCACCCCCATTGACTGTCGAATTTGACAGTCAATCATCGGCTGTAAACCCTATGTTAAATGCACGGGTCACCTCTTTAGAAGCACAGTTAATGGATTTGGAGAATGGGGTGATTGAAAAAGTTTCATTTGTGGAGTTGGAGAAACAATGTAGGAAGCTGGAGGATAAAATGTCATATCTGGTGCAACGCGAATGTGAAAGGGTGAAACAACAGCTAGAAATGTTAGTGAAGGATCTGGGGCAATCCATGGTTGACTGCTTAAAGAGAAGAGATCGGCAATTGGAACATAAGTTTCAATCCATGATACCTCCTTCATCCCCACCAGTTGTTACAAGCCAGAACCCTCTAGCTAACATCCATTGTGCTAAACCCAGCAACTCTACCTATATTGAGCAATCTGCTCAAAGCAACCAGTCTTCTTTACAATACAATCCTCCAGTAAAACTTGAATTCCCTAGTTTCTCTAATTCCCAGGAAGATGATCCTGTTGTGTTCGTCGAGCAGTGCGAGGACTATTTTGCTGTACGTCCCTTGAATGAAGAAGAGATTTTATCCTCCCTTACGGCTGTGCTAAAAGGAACTGCCAAGGATTGGTGGAGGGCCGAGCAAAGAAAAGTGAGCAACTGGAAACAGTTTAAGGAGAGATTCCTGAGTTCTTTTTTAAGCGAAGACCATGAGGAGGTAGCAGCTAGGAAGTTACTGGAAAGAAAGCAAGGGGTTAAAGAGAGCAGTCGTGATTTTTCTTTTCATTACCGAGCTTTATGCCTGAGATGGAGAAAAGAAATGATGGAGAAGGAGATAGTTCAAGCAATTCTAAGGAACTGCAATCCCCGACTTGCTAGCCTGTTAAGAGGGACTATCAAAGATGCTGAGGAGCTGGTTCGGATAGGAACTCAAATCGAGCGAGACTTCAATGAGTCTAAGAGGTACTGGTGTCAAGCTAATGGTGAGGAGCAGAGGAAGAAAACAGCCGCCGCCGAGCGTCAACGAAAATCTCCCTATGCAAGTAATCAAGTGATGCAAGCCTGCCAGCAACCAGTATCACTACAAAATTATAAGAATATCGCCATTCCAATAGTCCTACAAGGCAGGTATGTCGTCTCCATTATTGATACAGGAAGTACCCTCTCGTTGATCAAAGAGTCCTTGTGGAAACAGTTGTGCTGGCAAGAACCGTATCAATCAAGCGAAGGCCAATCTTTTCTGTTGGCAAATGGACAAAGACAAACTGCAGTTGGGAAGGTTAATTGGAAATGTGAAGTGCAAGAACAAATAGTGCCTTTGTCCCTTTACATCATGCGGGATATTGATCTGACTGTACCGATTATCCTAGGCATTGATTTTCTACTTGAGATCAGAATGATACTAGACTTTAGCAAGGCTCAGTACAGCTTACCCACTGAAGAAGGAACTGAGGAAGCAAACTCTTTTCCCTTCCTTCATCACAATGTGTACCCTTCACTGCACTTTTACCTTGCAATACCTTCTCCTGGTGGCAATAACGAATCCAGACAGCAAATACAACAACTTGCCCAAGCAGCAGACACTGAAACTCATGTGAAGAAACAGTTGGAAGAATTGTTGTTAAGCTGGCCATCAGTGTGTACCCAGGAGATTGGGCGGACTAGTGTTGTGAAGTATCATAACTACGGATGAGGTACCAGTGCGACGCCGTGCGTACCGGTTTTCTAGAGAAAAACAACAGTTTATTGAGTCAGAAGTACAGGAGCTTCTAAAACAGAGAGTTATCCAACCATCCACCTCTCCTTGGGCTGCTCCTGTAGTTGTAGTCCCGAAAAAGGATGGTGGCTCCAGATTCTGTGTTGATTATAGAGGTCTAAACTCTAAAACTCACTTAGATGCCTATCCTATGCCTCAAATTCAAGATATCCTCGAGTCGTTGCATGGAGCTACAGTCTTTAGCACTCTTGACCTTAAGAATGGTTACTGGCAACTAGAGATGGAATCAGACAGTAAGCAGAAGACTGCATTCGTAACGTCAACAGGGTTATATGAATTCGTGTGTCTTCCTTTTTGGGCTGAAAAACACTGCAGCTTCATTTCAGAGATTAATGGAACATGTGCTACGAGAAATCAAAGGAAAATGTTGCATGGTGTACATTGACGATATTGTTGTGTATTCCAAGTCCATCTCTGAACATCTTCAACATCTGCATCAAGTTTAGTGTTGCACGGTGTACCGATACTTCAAAAGTATCGCGATACTCGGAAATTAAAAATGTCACGATACCTAAATTTATCAGTATCGATACTAAAAAAAAAAAAAAAAAAAAAACACCTCCCTATGGACGTCTGTGTTTTTTTCCTGACGCACGCAGCAAAGAACCTGCCGCTGTCAGTGTCATGTGACAAAACACTACAGCGAGATGGCTGCATGTGCGAGCACAAGTGGTCCACGACTCGTAGAAAAAGATGACGCGAGGAGTGACATATGGAAGTACGTTGCCTACCTTGCTCTGTTGCACGGTGCACCGATACTTCAAAAGTAAATCGGAAATTAAAAACGTCACGATTCCTTCATTTATTAGTATCGATACTTCTAAGAATGACCGCGTTCCAGATTTGTAAGGCCGGCGACACACTGGCTGCGTGTCGTGTCCGTTTTTATTTCGGCTCCCATGTTAACTGCCTGCGTGACACACGCGTCTGGGCGCAGCTCGAGACGCGCGGAAAACGCGTGCATGCTAGAACAGAACCGACGCCTATTTTTCACGCGTCACGCAAGCGTGTTGGAAGCGTTCCCAGGCAAAATAGAATAGGAAAAGATGTTTCTATGTCATTTTGACACGAATACATATTAATAAATGACATTTTGATGTTTGAAAGTTTTGACATAAATACAATATAAATGTAATTTACAAAAATATTATCGATTTTCAAATATTGCACCTCTCAATACAGAACGAAATATTCTGTAGCCTATTTTGCCGTCAACACTGCCGACGTTGTCTTTGCTGCTATATATTTGTTTAACATGAAGTATAGGCCTTCCACAACTCTCTCCCCACATGTCAAATATATCACCAATGAGGCTTATCATATGTTACCAATATTAAACATTGTTTAATATAATCGCTGTTCATATTTTTATTCAAAGTTCAGAATCAAGATAAAGCTCTTATGTTTCTTATGATAAATGAGATAATGCTGCTAAATTTATTAAAAAAAAAATACCTTGAATGTCATTGCTCTAATTTATTTTTTATATTTTTATATTTCATATTTTGTTCAAATGTTTAATATATCTGCTGTTCATTTGTTCATTTATTAGTGTGTTATATGATTAGAATGTTGTCCCGGTTTTAAAATAAAGCACAGCAATGATATTTGAGAGTGTTTCTAAGTATCGAAAAAGTATCGAAATCGCAATACTTGACTTGGTATCGGTATCGAAACAATAATTTTGGTATCGTGACAACACTAATCAAGTTCTTGCATGTCTTCATAAAGCTCATTCTCAACCTAAGAAATGCCACCTCATTCAGAATTCCCTAAGGTTTCTTGGGCATGTCGTTTCAGAAAAAGGAGTGACGACCGACCCAACTAAGGTTGCTGCAGTAAAGTCTTTCCCAGTACCACAAAATGTCAAAGATGTGCAAAGATTTTTGGGATTAGCAGGCTGGTATCACAGGTTCATACCCCCGTTTTCGGAGAAAGCTTCTCCCTTGTATTTTTTTAAAACAAAAGAACGTCAAATGGTCTTGGGATGACCAGTGTCAACAGGCATTTGACAAACTCAAACAAGATTTGGTACAAGCACCTGTACTGGTAACCCCTGACTTCACTAAACCTTTTCGTGTTCAGACGGATGCCAGTGACATTGGTCTAGGAGCCGTGCTCACCCAAGAGACGGAAGGAGAGGAACATGTCATAGCGTATGCCTCTCGCTTACTCAGAGGAGCTGAGAAGGCATACTCTGTCTCAGAAAAAGAATGTCTAGCTGTGGTATGGGCGGTGGAAAAGTGGAGACCATACTTGGAAGGAAGTCCATTCGAAGTTATAACGGATCATGCTGCCTTAACATGGGCCTTTCAACATCCAAAACCATTGTCACGTCTTATTCGTTGGACAATTCGTTTGCAAGGCTTCCATTTTACAGTAAGGTACAGAAAAAGGCAGTGTAACATAGTTCCAGATGTGTTGTCTCGAAACCAAGTACCCAATAACCCATTTGACTCGCTTTTTCTTACGACCGTTGCCAACACCACTGCTCAGTCATGTAATTTGCCAGTAGACCTTACCCAAATTGCAGCATCACAAAGCAGTGACAGTGAAATTCAAGAGCTGATATCTAAAGCTGGAAAGCACACATCAGTGGATGTTACCCGAGTGCAGTATGTGATAGAAAACGGCTTACTGTTTCTTAGTGTTCCTGATAGGAAAAAAAGGCCAGAAGCTCCAGCTGGTCATACCCGAACTCCATCGACAAGTTTTCTTACACTACGCACACGACAATCCTCTTAGTGGGCACTTGGGAAAGTTAAAACCCTGCTAAGACTGTTGGAGACTGTATATTGGCCCAGTATTCGAGGCGATGAATGGAAGTATTGTAAGAACTGCCACACCTGTCAAAAATTCAAACCTTCTCAGGAAAAGCCGTCTGGTCTATTACAAAGCACCCAAGTTGTAGAACCAGGATACATGCTTGGGATTGATCTCATGGGTTCTTTCCCCAGGAGTAGCAAACAAAATGAATATTTGTTTGTGGTGGTGGATTATTGCTCAAAGTGGGTAGAGCTGTTCCTGTTAAGGACCGCCAAGGCACCTCACATTGCCAAAATACTGATAGAGGAAATCTTTACTAGATGGGGAACTCCAGCATATCTAGTGTCAGATAGAGGAACACAATTTATCTCTCAGCTAATTAATTCAGTGTGCAAACAATGGGGAGTTGTGCAAAAGTTAACCACTGCTTACCACCCACAGACAAACCTCACTGAACGAGTTAACAGGAATTTGAAGACCATGATAGCATCCTATGTGGAAGAGTATCATTGCCAATGGGACAAGTGGTTGGCTGAATTTAGGTTTGCTATAAATTCAGCCTGGCATGAAAGCACTGGGTTTACTCCCGCTGAGGTTGCTTTGGGAAGGAAACTGAAAGGACCATTGGAAAGGGCTTTAAAGTTAACCTGGTTTTTTTTTTTTTTTTTTTTTTTAGTTCAAAGTTACTATCAGATTTAATGTTATACCTTGACAAACTATACATCATTAAAAAGATATAAGACTCAAGTTTCAGTATTTGACCACTATTGTATTCTGAGAAACTTATAGTGACAGTTATTTCTTAATTTGTGTCAGGAGTTATGAAATGAAAAAAAAATGAGTTGATACCTTTAATATGAATTATGAGCGTCAGACGCTCCCATTCAGAAAAAAACTCCTGTGCTGTCATCATGACAGCGCTTGACAAAACAACGTCCCTCAGGGCTTTTAGCATAAAAATGTGCAGATTTGGAGAAATATTGACAGATTCTCATAGGTTTACATCAGATTTCTATAGACAGGAATAATATTTATTGAATTTATATCCAAATGCGTCGATGTAATCATTATGAGCGCTAGATACTCTGATGTACTGTTTTCAATCCATACCAGCAGCCTGAGGGCACCCTATGCACAGTATAGTCCATATATGGAACATGAAGAAGAGCCATAATCATGTGACATTCCAGAAAGTCCCTGACACATACACAGCTAACAGAGATCGTTGTAACATGCAGATAAAGACGTTTTGAAGACAATAAACATGATTGCAATGATATTTGATTTACCTTTTTTCTTCGAGCCATGTCAGGTATTTTCATAATAATAGATTATATTTATAATGTAATGCTAATCGATATAGACTATCATCGTGCAGAAAACTATAAAATAATATATTTTCTGTCTGATTTTTTTATCTGAAGCCAAATTAGATCACAGAAGATTATTTAAAACACTCGACTTGCGTTATAAAGTAAGTTTGGAGCACAAACATGGTTTTAATCTCATATATTGTTGTGTATTGATGGTGTGCTAAGCTAACATGCTAGCTAGCTCTAGGTGCACCTGCCACCTAGCAGTTATTCTTTTATGATTTTTTTTCTCAATAGGAATGCTTACTGAAATGTTTCTTTATTCAAGAAGGGCATTTGATACAGTTTCAAATGTGAAGTGAGAACTTTGATAAAAGAAATGAGGGATTGAAACAGTGTGAATAGCCAGTTGTTAGTAACTATAATCCAGACAAAAGAAATGCATATTTAGAGCCATAACCAGGCTGGAGAGGTGTGAATGTCTGCAGGAGAGACTGACTCTGAATGGGGCTCGTTTGCACCACAAAACAATAGAGACAATAGACTGAATGGATGCTTAGAAGATGAAGATTAGAAGATCAGTTGCATTTTAGAGTCTAATCAAAATAAAGTCATATGACATGATCTTGAAAAACATTTAACTAAATACAGAGTTTTAGACTTATCTTCAGATTTTAAATATAACATGGTCAGACATGTGGCTTTAGGCTTCAGTGCATTTCTAGATTGATACAGTGCCAACTTCAATTTTATTTTCATAAAAATACATTTCTAATAACTTTACAAAACTTTGAAGCTATTTATAACTTTTTTTTCATTATGACAATAATTAATCCTACATTTACAATAAACTGCCAGGTGTCAGCTTTCAAATGAAATCATACTTGTGCTTTTAGTGCAAAGGGTTCATGAACTGTATCTGTTTCAGTTTGGGTATGCCATTTCTGGGGATTTTTCAAAAGTGGGGTTGCAGCTTAACAGGTTAACTCCTAACCCTGGCAACTATATCCAACCCTCTGTGGAACGTCAGAAAGACCTAATCAAAAGGGTCAAGGAAAATGTTGCACGAGCACAAGACAAACAGAAAAAATATTACGACCAACGACACCAGCAGATACAGTATCAGGTCGGAGACATAGTTTGGGTGCGAACACATCCTTTATCAAAGGCTGATGAAGTCTTTATGGCTAAACTTTCCCCAAAATGGAAGGGCCCTGCTAAAATTGTTAAGAGATTAGGCCCCGTAAACTACCAAGTCTCACTAATGTCTGATCCATCCAATATTGATACCTATCACATTCAGAATCTTAAAATTTGCCATGGTGGGCAAATTTTCCATTGAGCGGGGGGATATGTAACGGCCTTTAGAGCCATTACTTTGGTTTTGAGCAGTAGTACCTCTACCATGCTCTAGGGGGCTCTCCAGACTACTTTTCCTCTGGATAAAAGGCAGGGAGAAGAAGAGTAGGGTATGTTTGGTTGGAGAGAAGCATGGCCTCCTTCTGCTAACCTTATGTGTAGTCCGGATTGAGAAACTGTGGTTTTAAGCTCATCCAATTAAGTGTTGTTATCATTGTTTTTGCTGGGTTACGTCATTTTCATGTAATATGTTTGGTGTTAATGTTAGCTTGTATGTTTTTATTTAGAAGGACTTCTCGTATACACCTCATCCTCAAAGTTATCTTGAGAATTCTTCCATCCTATGCTGTAATGTTTCTGGTGGGGATTCTACTTAGTCATGCCAATATCATCATTGGATTAATTGAATCTACTGAGATCTGGGATGTTTGAGTGCTGCAAGGATATAATTATTGCAACGTACCCTAAACTGAAGCCTGGATTGACTGAAGCTAGAATATGAGATGAACTACTGGACTGATTGCTCTTTTCTTGTTTGACAAACCCCTATCTTCATCTGTACCTTGGGTAAAGACCTTTCAAGGAAAGACATTTCATGGACAATGACCAGATAAGCTCAGTTTATTATATCTTTTTTCACTATGACAACTTAGGAAACATACATGCATATCTTCAATTGTTGACTCACTGTTTTGGTGGTTTTGTGTGACATTTTTGATATAAACACTTCTGCAATTACTTTTGTGTTTGTACTTGGGTTGAGTGTTTCTGAGTCTGGTTAAATTCATAATAGTCAATGAAGTCCTCCCTTACAAATTTATTTGTGATGCGCCCTTCTGAGAGTTCTCAGTTGGACGGTTACTATATATAACGCATACAATAAGGTGAGCTACATGATTTCTCCCACACTTTCCCACGTTAAGGGTTGATTTGTAGGGAAGGACTACACGCCTGCGCACATATATTAAAACGCGCATACCTATAGACTGAACTCGTAATACGCATGTGCAGGCCATCAGCGTTCTCACTGGTTCGCGTTTTTGAAGTTTGCGCAGAAAGCACTTAAGAGTTTTCTGTTAAAACGGTGTCGTGTTAGCGGTGGAAGTGAATCAATCAAACTAACTTTAGCTGGACAATAACTTTATTCTAGAGCTGCTATAAAGCCAAAACACTTTACTTTAATTTCCTATTATCAATGTAAAGCTGCTTTGGAACAATCTACATTGTTAAAAGTGCTATATAAATGAAGATGACTTGACTTGACTCTTGTGACCTCTTTTTGTGCTGTGAGTACAACATGCATTTGGGAATGCAATGTGCGCCAAGTTCACGTGCACATTCTCATAATTTCTAACATTGTTGTGGACAGTTTACAGCATTTCCACATAGAGCTATGGTACACCTATGGTACAGTGCAACACCTCAGTAATTCACTGCATCTTCGTCTGAGAGCACACAAACTCATGGGAAAGAGTTATTAGTTTAATCTGAAACCTGTTTGAAAAGGGCTTATCTTAGATTCATCTTCATACTCTTCACAGTGGTGAGAGAAAGAGAATGAGAGAAACAGAGAATGAGAGAGAGAGAGCGAGAGCGAGACTTTTTTCGACTTAAGCTTCTTTTATTTACAGACACTTGTAAAAAACAATAAATATTATATTACACAAGAAGCATTAAAAAAAAATCCTACCTACACATACATAAATAGGTTTTTAGCTCACATTAAAATTTATTTCAATTCATAACATTATATCATAACCTCTCTCTTCACTTGGTTGACATAAAATACCTTTAGTACCCCACAAAGAAAAAAAAGAGTCAGTATCATTTACAAATTCATAAAGCTTGTCCTCCAAAATGAACCTACTTTTTACCAAAGCCTTAAACATATGTAAAGGATCAATTCCTCCATTAAGACAGTGGTTCCCAATTCCAGTCCTCGTGACCCACTGCTCTGCACATTTTATATGTCTCCCTTATTTGACACACCTGAACCAGATCATCAGCTCATTAGGTGAGACTCCATGAACTGAACTGAGTGTGTCAGATAAGAGAGACCTACAAAATGTGCAGAGCAGTGGGTCACGAGGACTGGAATTGGGAACCACTGCATTAAGAAGTGTTTTATTCTTCCTTGTCAGCCAAATTGCCATTTTAGCCTTACCAAACAAGAAATTGATCAAAACTGTTTGTGTCCTGTTTGAGGCACTATATTTTGGTCCAAAAACAAAAAGACCATTTGTAAAGTGAAAACCAAATGTATGACTCAATTCTCCTAATACACCAAACATGTCTTTTAGCCTTGAACAACCAATACAAATATGAAAAACAGTTTCTGAAATTCCACAAAACCAACACTCTTCCTCTTGCAAAGGATTCAGACGTGCCTTATATCGATTTGTTGCTATTATCCAATGTGAAATTCGCCATTGCAAATCTCCATTCCGTTTTTTCAATTGGTTTCTTATATAAGGACCTCCAACTACCTTTTGGGGAAGTACCAGACTCAACAAATTCAGTCCACTTAGTTTCTGGAAGTTCTTTTAACGCTCTTAAATTGAGATATTTTACACAAACACAATAAAGAGCTTTCTTAGAAAATGTTAAAAAGACCAAGTTCAGGCGTCCTAAAATAGACTTCCTTCAAACTCCTGCCAGTCTCCTACATCCACAGCCACACTGATCTTAGGGAATACATTCTCCGATTTTTCAACTTTTAGTGGCAGAACAGGAAAAGAGACTTGAATTTCAGCTAGCAGTTTTTGCACAACTTGAACAGAACGGATACCAGTCTTTATGGCCAGTTTTTCTGCAGTAATCCACTGGTCATTTGACCTAAGATGGCAGATCTTATGAACTCCTGCTCTCACCAAGCTTGTGCGTACAGTCTGTGATTTCAAAATCGCACTGGGTAGGTGAGAATTAAAAATGAAGGGTTCTTCAAGATCCCAAAGACTCTGTGTTTCAGAAATCTCCCTTTTAACAATAAAAATCTGCCATTCATTGAGTACTGAGGCATAAAAAGATGGGAGCCCACTAAGATCCATCTCCTTTAAATTCATTAAAAAGAAATGCCTGTCCAAATTCAACCGTCCCACTCGATTCAATAAGGCAAAAGCCACTCTTATCCAGTTCTGAGACTGATGATAAAGTAGTCTCTGAGCAGTTTGCAGTCTAAAAGCAGCCACTTTAGACTTAATATCCATAAGACCTTGGCCTCCTTCATGTACCTGCAGATACAAAACTGACTCTTGTAGCCAATGTTGTCCAGACCAGAAAAAAATTTACAAACAATTTTTGGATTCCTCCAATAAAATCTTCTGGTGGATTCGATACAATTAATCGATGCCATAGGATAGAGGCGGCAAGATTGTTTATAACCAGCACTCTTCCCCTATAGGACAGATGAGGCAAAATCCAGTTCCATTTTGACAATCTGGCACAAACTTTGTCCCTCACACCTTCCCAGTTTTTTCTTTGGTAGTTTTCAGAATCCATAAAAATTCCTAAAAACTTAAAACCAATTTTTTCCCACTTAACATTTTCAGGGATGACTGGTAAAGGTATTTTTGTTTTATCATTACACCAAAATGCTTCTGTTTTACCCCAGTTGAGTTTTGCGGATGATGCTCTCTCATACAATCCAATACTGTAATTAATAATATCAATATCTTTCTGTTCTTTCACAATCACAGTAATGTCATCCGCATACGCAGTCAGTTTAACATAATGAAGATCATCACCAATCCTTAAACCAGACAGATCTTTTCTTAGTAGACATAAAAGTGGTTCCACTGCTAAAGCATAAAGCTGACCTGACAGTGGACACCCCTGCCTGATACCCTTCTGTATTCTTATTGGTTGGCTTAAACCACCACCAATCTTTAAAATAGAAGATACATTCATATACAAGAGTTTGATCCAAGATATAAAAACATTTCCAAACCCAAACGCATGCAATGTTTCAAACAGAAAACCATGGTCAACTCTATCAAAAGCTTTTTCCTGATCCAGGAACAAAAAACCTACATCCACTTCATAAAGTTTAGAGTAGTCCAAAATATCTCTGATCAGAAAAATGTTATCATGTATTGTCCTTTCTGGAATACAATAGGACTGGTCTTGATGTATTATATCCCCCAAAACAGATTTCATTCTATTAGCCAATAACTTAGCTATTAGCTTATAGTCAGATGTTAGAATTGATACAGGCCTCCAATTTTTTAGGAAAGGACTTCCAGTAAGGACTTTTACATTTTTGATTTGTCAAGGCAATATTCACTGTAATAAAATGATGATCTGATACACTACATGGAAAAATGTTACACTCCATTAATCTATTTTCTGTACGCTTGATATAGAGCCGGTCAAGTCTAGCTGCACTAATCCTCCCTTGTGAAACTCTTGTCCATGTATATTGTTTTACAACATTATTCTTTTCTCTCCACACATCTATAAAATCATGTTGAACAATAATACTTTTTAAGAAAGAAGCTGATACAGAATCTGGTTCCTCATTATTTCTGTCTAAAATAAAATTAAGAGTACAGTTCCAATCACCACCGACAACTATAAATTCATCCGGGGTAAAACTTTTTAAAATATCTCCCAACTTTTTGAATAACAAAGTTCTTTCTGTGCCTCTATTTGAAGCATAAATATTTATGAAAACAAGTACTTGATTATGAATTTCAGCTTTCACAATCAAAAGACGTCCTTTCTCCAATTCTATTTTTGATAAAATATTAACATCAAGATTAGCTGAAAATAAAATAGCTACTCCAGCACTGATATTTGTGCCATGGCTTAAACAATTTTTCCCTTCCCACCACAAATTCAACTCAGATTCATTATTAGAATCACTATGCGTTTCTTGTAAAAATATTACATTATTATCTTTAAGCCTAAGAAATTCAGATAGTAAAGCTCTTTTTCCACCATCCCTCAACCCATTAACATTTAAAGATCCCACTCTTAGAATCTGCATCATAGGGGAGAGAAAAAGGAAACAGAAAAAGAAATAGCAAAAAAACGAAAAAGTAAAAATAGATCCCACACCCATGTGCTTTTTATTTTTTCCGTTTTGACATTTTTGCCTGATCATTTTGAACTTTACGTGCAGCCGTCATAATTTTTTTCAGCCTAAATCTTTTGTTTCGAAATCACGTCGTAACCAACAGTCTTCTGAGCAATCATTACCGATTTAACAAATTTGTTACCATCAGCAAAGTATTTTAATACATCAATTTTTTTCCTTTAGTTTGATCCAGAAATTCGTTTAATTCTTCCACAGAATAAACGTCATTCATCGACTGACTGTAATCAAATTCAGACACCTCCGAGCCGCTATCACATCCCTCCATCTGAGCCTCATCGCTATCTTCATCTACTACCAAAGCAGACTGCAAACCACTACCACTTTCATCCTCAACACCAGTACTCAGTTCACTGTCCTTTACAGAATCAACTACATCTTTCGGAACATTTGGGCCTCCTTTGTTTTCACCATCTTGTTTAGATAATTTAAAAGCACTCACCTCTGATTTTGAACTCTGTTCTGAAGCGCTTTGCTCAGTTGAGGAATTAACCTGGGTTGTTTCGCTGGGTTGAGGAATTCCACAGGTAGAAACAGATGCCTCGATATCCTCACCTTGAGTTTCCTGCCTCTTTTGTTTTTTTGCTGGAATCGTTGTTTCTTTTACAATGTTGAGTCTTTTTTCCTTATCATGATTTTCAGTATTCTCGGTTCGATCTACGTGCTCTTCAATATTTCCGTCCTTCACTTCATTCTCCGTCTGTTTTTTATTCGGGCAAGTAAATCTCTTATGCCCCAAATCTCCGCAATCAAAACAACGCATACTATCTGTTGTTGCGAATATCATGTACGAGCTATCTCCATGTTGTATGCGAAAAGAGATTTCCAAAGTCTTAGAGGGTGCATTTAAAAACATGAAAACATGTCTTCGAAAAGACAACACATGTTTCAATGCAGCATTTTTGCATCCAAGTGGAACTACTTTGATGGAACTAGCAAACTTACCAAATCGACTAAGTTCTTTAATCATTTCTTCATTAGAAATGAAAGGAGGCACGTTTGAAATCGTTACTTCAGTAGCAGGTGCGCGCAACGGCGTTACCTGCACCAAAGTGTCGGACACAACAATTCCGTTTTCAACAAGTCTGTTCACAAAATTTTCCTCTTTCAGAAAAACCACGACGGCCTTGTTCATTCTAGAGGCCGAGACTATTTTTCTATGTCCTACAATTTCTCCCATTGCTAGTAGAACATCTTCTACCATAAACGCTTGATCCGAAGCAACTTTACATCCATTCTTGATTGAGAAAACCGGCGTTCCCTCACCCAAGGGAGACGCCATAGTTTTCTAAATCAACAAACGTATTTTAACGATTTTTTTTTTAAACGAATTCAAGCGCACCGCTCTCACACCCCACGCCACACTCTCGCTTCCCAGCATGCAACACACCAGAGAGAGAGAGAGAGAGATGATTGATGGTCCATGAAAGGAAAAATTTAAAAATCGAATGTCCATAAACCTGCAATGTGAACCAAAGGCGAGTGGGGGGGGAGGATGAACTTAGAGTAAGAAAAAGAAAGATGAAATCACTCCATCATGACCATAAGAAAGGATGGGAGGCGCATATGATGACAAGTTGCTGCTGATCAGCATTCTGTCAGACCCATTCAAGTCAGCTACAGTTAGAATAAGATCAAGAGCAAATATGAACCACACAACCAAAAATCCAGGGCAACAAACGTGAGGATTGCTGTGTCACTATAATCTGTCTGTGTTAAACTATACCACAACAAACGTACATGACACTATTCACTCTAGACCAACAGTTTATATAAATAAACTCGGGTGTGCAGGTCCAATCACAAAAAAAGTGTTGGTAACACTTTATAATAAGTACACAGTTATACAAATCATTTGCAAACTCAGTTAATTTATAGTTGATTTATTAGTTCCGTATTGTTCCAAATATGAGACGATGTTTTTTCCGTCTTATATTTTAGGGTCTAGATTTTACATGTCAATAATACATCTGCAACAATAGGTGGCGCCAAATACACGTAAAATGAGTGTGCCAAGAAATACAGTGTTTTAGAGAGCAATGTTAGATCGAGAGGCAAAAAGACAGTCTTAAAAACGCAGAGTCAAAGAAAAGCTTACCGTCTAAGAGCCGTGTGAATGTCACGTTTGTGTGCCTCGCTGACGGGACCAAACTTTCCCGTACGTGATTTTAAAACATAAGACGGAACCCAGATTTCAAAACTACAATAAGATTTCACTTCTACTGTAATGAAATTTTGGTAGGCTACATGGTTTTCACTGTGAGATGGATAGCCTAATTGTAAAATAATTCAGATGGGCTGCAGGTTATTTTTATGGTATCCCAAAAAGTGTTTATTTTTAAATGTGATCGTTGGTACATTTTACCAGTATTTACCATACTTTCAATACAAAAATTAAAATATAAAAAATATGCAGTATGAAAAATATTTTCAAATAAAAGGATTTTCCTTAAATCAAAAAGCCTTTTTGCAAAAGGTACATCTTGAATGTTGTCTTGGGGGTTGTCTTATATTCAGGGTTGTCTTATATTCAGAACAATACAGGACTGTAGTCCCTACATTGTTAATATATTAGTCATCTTCATTTATATAGCGCTTTTAACAATGTAGATTGTTCCAAAGCGGCTTTACATTGATAATAGGAAATTAAAGTAACAGAGATTGTTTTGGCTATATAGCAGCTCTAGAATAAAGTTATTGTCCAGCTAAAGTTAGTTTTGATTGATTCACTACCGTCGCAACGATCATTAGTTATTAACTTAGGGGCCGCTAACACGACCCCTAACCCTAACCCATTTTAACAGAAAACTCTAAAGTTCTTTCTGCGCAAACTTAAAAAACGCGAACCTGTGAGAACGCTGATGGCGTGCACATGCGTATTACGAGTTCAGTCTATAGGTATGCGTGTTTGAATATATATGTGCGCAGGCGTGTAGTCCTTCCCTACAAACCAACCCTCAACAAACTACTTGTCTGGCCTTAAAATTTATAATACAGAATTTTTAAAGCTTCCGCGTAGCCATGCGAACCGGAATTATCCCGACAACGCTTTATCTGTAGAAACGTAAAGAGAGGGGAGGGAGGCCTTCAGACCAGTTGACACTTCAGGACTGCGTTGTCGTCACGTCCAGGCGCAGGTCCTTCATCAGATCTGAATACGGCGGACTGCGGTAAACCTCGGGATAAACAGAGAGACTAATATTAGCGTAGACGCCATTCTTCTTATGATGTAACGAGCAGTGTTGTGCAAGAAGGCGTTCATTGAACGATAGTATTTTGGGAGAACGTGAACTGAACGTACTGTATTACTGCCTGATGAACGTTACTGTGAACTCGTTCATTCTGGTGTCTGTAAACGGCACGCTTTCTCAGATTAACTTCGTTCAATAGGGTGGCAGATTTCTATAGGGCCTTCCCTGAGAAAACCCGGCTAAAACACACCGTAAACAGGCCTTAATATGTAGCGGAAAAAACACCCAATCTGGCAACACCAGCCACCAGTGTCGCACCGCCGCATGCGACATCAAAACAAAAAGAAGCATGGAGGCGACAGCAGCATGTAGGCGACAAAGCAGCAAGGAGGCGTCGTATGATCATTTAAACGAGTTTTATGACAAGGTCGGTGAGGATGGGAAAAATCGTACTTTGCCCACCGGCTTTCAAAAAGAAAATCCGCACTTCAGTCACATCCACAGCAAACCTGATAATAATATATAATAATTATTAATAATAATAATTCCTCATTAAAAAAAGACCATTCAAGCAGCATGTTTTTCCTCAAGTTTTTGAGAATATACTTTAGGGGTGAAAGCTGCAGCTGCTACTAGTGTGGACTGAATGGACCGCAACAAAGCGTTAAAGCAACAATGGGGAAATGCTGTCCCCTCAATGCTAATGTAAACCCTGGTTGGATAAGGATTCAAAATTGGATATGAAATCTGACGCATAGCTTCAGTGTTAAAACTGATAAAATAATTGCTGTCTGTGGTTCTATATGGGCTGTGGCAATAATTTTGAAAAATAAGAACTAGTTCATTTTTGGAACTGTGAACTTAGTTCATAGTTCAAAATTGTGAACTATGAACTGAACTAGTTCATTTTAAAATTTGTGAACTAAACTTTGAAATAGTTCATGTAGAAAGTGAACTTTCCCAACACTGGTAACGAGTACATCAGGATTTATGGGAAGTGTTCCCGGTTCCAGCTGACCTAATCTATGCAGCCTAACATTGAATTATAGAAGTCTATAATGTATTATGTGAATGCTAGGTCAAAAGAGATGTGTCTTTAATCTAGCTTTGAACTGAGTGTGTCTGCTTCCCGGACAATGGTAGGAAGACTGTTTCAAAGTTTTGGTGCTAAATAGGAAAAGGATCTACCGCCAGCAGTCGATTTTGATATTCTAGGTATTATTAACTGGCCGGAATTTTGAGATCGCAATAGACGTGAAGGACTATAATGCGTTAAGAGCCCGCTTAAGTACTGTGGCGCTAAACCATTTAGTGCTTTGTAAGTAATCATCAATATTTTAAAATTCATGCGATGTTTAATAGGCAGCCAATGTAGTGTTGACAGAACCGGGCTAATATGGTCATACTTCCTGGTTCTGGTAAGAACTCGAGCTGCTGCGTTTTGAACTAGCTGTAGTTTGTTTATTAAGCGTGCAGGGCAACCACCCAGTACAGCATTACAATAATCTAGCCTTGAGGTCATGAACGCATGAACTAATTGTTCCACATTTGTCAATGAAAGCATATGGCATAATTTAGATATATTTTTAAGATGGAAAAATGCGGTTTTACAGATACTAGACACGTGACTTTCAAATGAAAGATTGGTATCAAAGAGCACACCCAGGTTCCTAACCGACGACGAAGACTTAGAGCAGCCATCAAGTGTTAGACAGTATTCTAGATTATTACGTGTGGAAGTTTTTTGTCCAATAATTAGAATCTCTGTTTTTTTCAGAATTTAGAAGTAGGAAATTACTAGTCATCCAATTTTTTACATCAGCTATGCATTCCGTTAGTTTTGTGAATTTGTAAGTTTCGTTAGGTTTTGAAGAAATATACAGATGAGTATCGTCAGCATAACAGTGAAAGCTAATTCCATGTTTCCTAATGATATCTCTTAAGGGTAGCATGTACAGAGTGAACAGCAATGGTCCTAGTACTGAGCCTTGTGGTACGCCATACTGAACTTGTGATCGATAAGACATCTCTTCATTTACTGCTACAAACTGATAACGGTCAGATAAGTATGATTTAAACCATGATAGTGCAATTCCACTAATGCCAACATAGTTTTCTAGTCTATTTAAAATAATGTTGTGGTCAATGGTGTCAAATGCAGCACTAAGATCGAGTAACACTAATAGCGAGATACAACCACGATCGGATGATAAGAGCAAATCATTTGTGACTCTAATGAGAGCTGTCTCGGTACTATGGTACGGTCTAAATCCGGACTGAAAATCCTCGCAGATATCGTTTCTTTCAAGAAAGGAACACCGTTGTGAGGCTACTGCTTTTTCTAATATCTTTGACAGAAAAGGCAGATTCGAGATCAGCCTGTAATTGACTAATTCTGTAGGATCAAGTTGCGTTTTTTTAACAAGCGGTTTAATCATAGCCAGTTTAAAGGTTTTTGGTACGTATCCTAGAGACAAAGACGAATTAATGATATTAAGAAGAGGATCTATGACCTCTGGGAGCATCTCTTTCAGTAGCTTAGTCGGTAAAGGGTCTAACATACATGTTGTCAATTTAGATGAATTAACGAGTTTGCAAAATTCCTCCTCTCCTATAGCAATAAATGAATCAAATTTTTCCTCAGGGAGACTAAAATGCACTGCCTGATGCGATACTGTAGTAGACGGTTGCATAGTTATAATTTTGTCCCTGATATTATCAATCTTATAAGTGAAGAAGTTCATGAAGTCATTACTGCTGTGCTGCTTGGAAACTTCTGGGTTTGAAGCTTTCTTTTTCGTTAGTTTAGCCATTGTTTCAAATAAATACCTAGGATTATGTTTATTTTCTTCTAATAGGGTTGAAAAATAAACAGATCTAGCAGCTTTTAAAGCCTCTCTATACATGATCGAGCTCTCTTTCCATGAAATCCGAAATACCTCTAGTTTTGTTTTCTTCCAGTTGCGCTCCATTTTTCTGGCTGCTCTCTTAAGGGCCTGAGTGTGCTCGTTGTACCATGGCGTTGGACTCATTTCTTTAATCTTCTTTAAGCGCAACTGTGCAACTGCGCAACACTATATATTTTTACATTAAGCACCAACACTTCAAAAGAAGTATATTTAAAACTTGATTTCTTAGTAGTTTTGAAAATATTACTATAAATTAAAGCTGCAAGCAGCATTTAGCGGGGTTCAAGCATTTAGGGTCTTTAAGCACATAAGGCAGTTTAGTGAGTTGTCTGAGTTTTTGTTTAGGATTTACAGGCTTTTGAGTGTTTTTTTGCCATACCCATTTTCTAAATGATCCTGTTATGGCTACCCAATGGGTAAAGTTAAAGTTTTTTATATAATTAATCTAGAGCTTCCAGAGAATTGTACTGCACTGGTATATTTCCGATCGGGCGAAAAACCTAGGACTAGTTCGCAAAAGTAGGTTTTTAACATAATCGCAAGTATTTAATGAACAAATTGATTGACAGCAGTAGTTCTTGAGGCAAAGTTGTTCAGTATGAGGAGATCCATCAAATGATATGCATCACGTGATTACATAGCCGTAAAACCTGTTAGCGCCAACTAGTGGCTGATTTTTCAAAATTCTTACAGACCTCTAGGGCCACGAGTCGAACATGCCCACCGAGTTTCGTTCTGATCGGCCTCCGTTAACCTTGTCTAACTATGCCAATTTTAAAGTCAATCGAACTAATGGTCAGGTGGTTATAGCCCTTTTCATGGTTTTGTGATGATATGGCCTGATCTCCATTTTAAATAATTATTTTAAAGGTGCTGTAGAATGCATTGATATATTTAAAAATTTTCTCTGATATCTCTGAAACAGAAATGTCTTCAACAGTCAAGAAGTGGATAAAATCACTAACGTTACTTTCTGCTTGCGGTAGGGGTTGTAATGGAAATATAACATTAGTTGGAACTGCCCCCTTCTTCAGTATCAAACGATGAGCGAAACCTGCTTGATATTGTCCCAGGTTAGAAAAACTGTCTGTGGTAAAATTGGCAGAGCAAACTAACAGCTTTGAATTAAAATGGTGAGGTATCCTGTTGTAAACATCAACCATGCCTGTTGACAGTTCTCTTTTGTGGGAAGGGAATGAAAAGTTCTCAAATCCGCAGCACAGCCTCGGACATAACATTTATATCCATGATCTGCCATTTTCACAATTGTCCTTGCTTGCTTCTTCACAATACCTGCAGATCTTCTGATGATTCGGCTATGCAGGTCCACGTTAACACTGCCTGGCCTAGAACATGGGCTGGAAAATGCAAATTTGGGGGGTATAAATATTAATGATCCTGACTCCAACATCACAGTCGGTGTTATGCTGGGATTCACTCATTTTTCAGCGGTCTTTTGCAAACAGGAGATTTACACATGAAGGAGGAAACAATGGTGTTTGAGGCTCACGGTATGTCAGTTCCATGTCCAGAACTCTTATCATTCAACTATGCCAAGATAAATACAGTTTTCAATTGTATGGCACCTTTAAAATAGATGATTAGTAATATAATGCTTACTTGGAGTCTGAAATGGCTTTAACAAAAGAAGAAAAATATTTTTAGATTTCTGTTCATTCTAATCATGTACAAATAAAGTAGCACAGTAAGATTACATTTATTTGAATGCATTAGTGAGTGTGTGATTGTGCTGTGTGTGCAGCGTGTCAATACTAAAAGTGAAGGTGTAGTTGATATCTTTGGTGATAATATCTGTAGTAATCATAAAAAAACAATTAAGAAATAAAGAATTAAAATTACAAATAATATTATATTAAGATATGAGTTACAATAACATGATTTGCAATAGTAATAATATCAATAATATATGCACAATACACACAGATTAGACTATCAGGTCTGTGTTTTACAAAAACATTAGTATTGCAGCCAATGTGAGTCTGTGGGATTTATAAACAGACAAAATATGTTTTGAAATGTTATTTTAATGATTTTATTAAGTTTAAACAATATTTCAAATGGAAAAAAAATGAAAAATAATATTTTAGTGAGCAGAATGAACCAATGAGTGTTCTTCTTCTGGTGGTTAAAATGTAAATGAAAACAATAATACTTAAACAATAATACTTAATACACAAACCATGCTTGAACACACACATGCACACACATTTTGTTGTAGATGTAGATATTTAAAATAAAAGAGAGGTAACAAAATGATAATTGCAAATCTCCTCTGTATAACACCATTTTCAGATTTCAAATTAATTACTGAGGGGCAGAATTGTTCAAACTGAGAGCTCAGTACAAATGAAGTGATAAACTTTGACAAAACATGATTGTGTTATAATAGGTGATTTTCATGCAAGTAATTTTATATAGTCCAAAAACTAATGCAAAAGCACAGATGAAAATATTTTATTAAGTAGAATGTCCTGCAGAGGGCAGTAGAAGACCACTAATTGACTCTTTTTGACTAATTGACTTTATCCACCAGTAAAACAAAGCAGTTTCTCCATGTTCTTTCCATTAAGCATGCTTACACACAGACACACACACAAACACACACACACACACACACACACACACACACACACACACACACACACAAAGACAAATATGTTTTCAATGTTTTTAGGATGTGATATTGTGAAAATATCTTCATCTCCTCATCCTGAACAACTTTGCCTCAAGAATCACTAATGTCAATCAAACCGTTCATAATCATAATAAAAAATAAAAAATAAAAAATAAAATATATACAAATATCATAATAAAATAAAAAAACATCATAATAAAAAAGATTGCTTCTTAAAGCATTTGTTTATTTCCCAATACTGAAAGCGAATTAAAAGATCATGCGTAATCCTGCTGCTCCCTCTAGTGGACAACAGTGGTATTATAGCTTACATTTTACAGTTGAACTGTTTGAATGAATGAATGGGAATTTGGTTTTTCACTTATATCTCGGGAACCAGAATGCGAAAAATTCTGAAACTCGGGAGCATAGATAGTGCTTGAGGAGCCCTGTTGAATTTCATTTTCATTTCATTTTATTTATTTATAAAGCACAAATAAACACAACAGACGTTGACCACTGTGCTGTACAAGTTAATAAATATAAAACAAAACCACACACAAAACATTAATAACAGACAATAAAACACTATAGTTAGGGTTTAGCGAGATCAAAAATTATGAGTGATATGCAAGAGTAAATAGATAAGACTGTAGTTTAGATTTAAATTCATAAACAGACGTAGCAGACCTCACAGATAAGGGAAGATTATTATCTCTGGAATGCCCAGGGCAAATAACACCACATTTGAATCGTAGCTAGCCAAGGACGGGCCCTTTCCAACGAGCTCTCACACATAGTTCGGGGTGGTCTGGGTCGGGAGTTACGGCCGTTCAAAATCGGGGGTCCCGCGGACTAGCGATGCGCGGGGGGGCGCGCTCCCGAGGCCCGCGACGACACGTTTAGATCAAGAGCCCGGAGAGGTCCTCACCATCAAAATTTGAGCGTGCAACGACTTTCCGTTTTCGAGTTATGAATGAATTTTTATTCGGGGGCGTGGCTTAAATGCCGTTTTACTTTCGTTTCATTTCATTCATTTACTTTCGTCCATTTCCATATCTCAGTGTAACACAATTGTCAATAGTAATACTCAATAGATGAGTTTTGACAAAATGTGATTGTAAATGTTAAAATAATGATTTTATAAAGTCTAAATATGAATTTTATAACAATATTAGGGAGTAGTATGATGAAATGACAGCAGGGGGCAGTAAAAGACCACTTATTGGCTTAATATGTCATTATATTCATATAAAATCATCTTTTGAAGAAGCTCAACTTTTTCTGATAATTATTGATCTAGAGAGTTCAGAGAATTGTACTGCACTGGTTTTGAACATTATGATATGAACATTATATGATAATAGATAGAAGACACCATTTACAGCCAATACAGGCAATTTACCATAGGAAATATCTGTTTTTCAAAGCTTTTTAACAGTTATAGCGCCACCTATAGTCCGATCTCCATGAAATTTCGCATGCTTGTTAATGATGTTATGTCACATATGCTCAACAATTATTGTGAAGTTCTGAGTTTTTGTTTAGGATTTATAGGTTTTTGAGTGTATTTTGTCACGCCCATTTTATAAATGACTCTATTACAGTCATCAAAATGCAAAAGTTCAACTTTTTTTTGATAATTATTGATCTAGAGAGTCCAGAGAATTGTCCTAGACTGGTCAGGTTCTGATCAGGCGAAAAACCAGGGACTAGTTTGCAAAAGTAGGTTTTTAACATAATTATGAATATTTAATGAACGGTTTGATTGACAGCAATGGTTCTTGAGGCAAAGTTGTTCAACATGAGGAGGTCTATCAAATGATATGCATTTTGTGACGAAATTTGTTACACCACGTGATTACAGAGCCTTAAAACTCGTTAGCGCCAACTAGTGGCCGATTTCTTTCAAAATTCTTACAGACCTCTAGGGGCTTGAGCCGAACATGCCCACCGAGTTTCGTTCCGATCGGACTTCGTTAACCTTGTTTAATAGGTGCTCAAACCTCATTGGCCAATGGCGGCCATGTTTTTCGAGATACGCCAATATCCTTTTAGACATACATGGCCCCTTGGGCCAAGACACTGCATACCAAATTTCAAGCCAATCGGACTAACGGTCAGGTGTCTATACGTTTTTTTTGTTTTATAGCACCACCATGTGGCCAATCGACGCAATTTTTTTACTGTGACCTCAGATTGACCTCCTACACATGTTTACCAAGTTTGGTGAAGTTTACTAAATTACTTCTTGAGTTATAGCCATTTTAGTAAAATAGGCTCCTCCCACAACGTTAATTTTGCACCCCCTAGCGACCGTGAATCGAAATTTCAACTTTTTTTCGATAATTATTGATCTTCAGACTCCACAGAACAATTCTGCACTGGTTTGGTTCCGATCGGGTGAAAAACCAGGGACTAGTTCGCAAAAGTAGGTTTTCGACAAAATTCTAAATGGCGGAAAATCTATAATGGCGATATACGTTTTGTCCGTCTTGAGCCAAGGATTACAGTGATATAAGACACTTGAGACTACGACAAACCGTCTAGGAGTTATTAGCGATTTCATACTTTTGCTTACTATAGCGCCACCTATTGGCCAATCGGAATCATAATTTGATAACCTCTCCTCGATTTTTGTACTACCATCTGGCAAAGTTTCAAGTCTCCAGCACTTACGGTTTGGGCTGCACGATGCGTTTTACGGCGGAAGAATAATAATATAAATCAGGGCAATTACAATAGGGTTTCAGCACTTCGTGCTTGAACTCCTAAAAATCAGTACAATTACAATAGGTGTTCAGCACTTCGTGCTTGAACCCCTAATTACAGCAACACCTGCCCCTTTGCCTTTCAGACGAGGTTCATGTTTATAACAGTAATCTTGCGGGGTGGTCTCATTTAAAGGGCACCTATTATGACTCTTTTCACAAGATGTAAAATAAATCTCTGATGTCCCCAGAGTATGTATGTGAAGTTTTAGCTCAAAATACTCAACAGATCATTTTTTACAGCATGTTTAAATTGTCATTTTTGGGGGGCTCAGAAAAACGCGCTGTTTTAGTGTGTGCCCTTTAAATGCAAATTAACTGCTGCTGCACGCCCCAGGGGGCGGAGCCTCACGAGCTCGCGCTCAGAAGAACCAGAAGGACAATCTCAACAGAAACTCTGAGTTGCGGTGTTCATTTCGACTCGGCGTCGGACAATAATGCCCACAGAGCCAGAGAATATATGCTGTATGAGATAGAACAGGTATAGTGTAGTTTAATTATGGTTATAACTTATTTGTCATCTGCTTTTATCCACTATTAATACAAGCCTGCTGTAGCAAACCCCGTCCGAATGATGACCAAAATAACGTTATACTGATGAGTTCAGTGAAGTTTATTGTACATCACACAAAAGATGAGCGTTAGTTTTACTCCAGAGAATCACTGTAAGACTTGAATAAACACAGTATAAGAAGTGCGTATTAAAGTCTTATCCATAAACTCTCGCTCTCTCTCCCTTTCATTATCAACAACATACACAGCGAAGTACACAAAACACTTCGTAAAATGACTTGATGAGCTGTCATAAAGTGCGTGCTCTCACTTTCATTTCTGCCGTGGTCAGTAACGTTAGTCCTGTCGCTCTGGAGACTGTAAGCTGGATCACAAACAGTACTGATCCCTCCTCGAGTAAATGAAGACTGCTATGTTCATTCTTACATCCAACAACAGGCACACCTCAATCGCTTAGGAGACATTCTTGTCTACAGCTGCTCCAGCTTCGAACAATGGCGGACTCTGTGTCCAGCTCACTCAGGACGGGTCTATGCTCAAACAGCAGTGTCAATCAAGGAGTCGTGGGTGGGGCATGCGCAATTCTACGTCACATTGCACCGAATCTGAGAACAGCTCATTCTGAGACAGTGCTTATGATTTATTGAGTTTGTAAAAAAACCACTGGGTGGATTTTTAGCATTCTAGGGTGGTTTTGCTCACACACATTTATGTTCAAACACCATGTAAAAGTGAATTTTGCATAATAGGTGCCCTTTAAAGTAATGTAATCGTTTGGTTTTAGCCAGGTTTCTGTCAAACACAGCACATCTAGGTTATTATCTGAAATCATATCATTAACAACGAGTGCTTTTGGAGTAAGGGATAGAATATTCAGCAACCCAAGCTTTAGCATTTGCTCATCTGTATTATATCTGTTTTTTATTTGTTGAACATCAATTACATTTTTAACCTTACATGGGTTTGGACGTTTTTTGGATTTCCAAATACGGGCAACAGACACAGTCTCTATATGATGATATCTAGGTGAAAGAGGCTCTAAGTGATGGGATTTATCTGACTTTGGTGACGCGAGGCCGCTAGCAGACGGTCGGTTAAGCCAGTCTGCTTCCTGACCTGGTGCCCAATTTGTCATTTTTTATCTCTAAGACTATGAGCCAAATTACTAGAGAGAAGAGCAGCACCATCCCAGGACGGATGTATACCATCTCTTTTCAACAGGTCAGGTTTGCCCCAAAAACGTTTCCAATTGTCTATGAATTCTATATTATTAAATGGATAGTTCGGCCAAAAATGATATTAAACCCATGATTTACTCACCCTCAAGCCGTTCGAGATGCATATGTCAATAATTTTTCAGACGAACACATTTTCAGTTATTTTAGAAAATGTCTTAGATCTTTCAGTGGTTATAATGTCAAGTTATGGGGTCCACTCCTTCAAGTCCCAAAAATGTGCATGCATCCTTCACAAAAGTAATCCATCCGGCTCCAGGGGGATAAACGAAGGCCTTCTGAGGGTAATCCGTGCGGTTTTGTCGTAAAAATATACATATTTAAAACTTTATAAACGAAAATAACTGGCTTCCAGCAACGGTCGACGCGCATTCACGGGAGATGAATGCTGGCGTATGACGTAGGACGTAGCGTAGTAAGCGTCGTGACGTAGAACAAAGTATAGCTAAATCAAACACTACGTCCTACGCCGGCATCCATCTCCCATGAACGTGAGTCGACCGTTGCCGGAAGCCAGTTATTTTCATTTATTAAGTTTTAAATATGTATATTTTTACGACAAAACCGCACGGATTACCCTCAGAAGGCCTTCGTTTATCCCCCTGGAGGAGCTGGATGGATTACTTTTGTGAAGGATGCATGCACATTTTTGGGACTTGAAGGAGTGGACCCCATAACTTGACATTATAACCACTGAAAGATCTAAGACATTTTCTAAAATAAATGAAAATGTGTTCGTCTGAAAAATTATTGACATATGCATCTCGAACGGCTTGAGGGTGAGTAAATCATGGGTTTAATATCATTTTTGGCCGAACTATCCCTTTAAGCGGACACCATCTCGCCCAATTGTCTATGAATTCTATATTATCTATGAATTCTATATAATTCTATATTATTAATCAGACACCATCTCGACAGCCAGTCATTGAGTGAACACAATCTACTAACTATCTCATCACTCCTGCGAACAGGAAGGGGGCCAGAGCAAATTACAGTGCTTACAGTTTACATTCACTTTAGACAGGACTATCCAATATCTGTGTTTACATTAATTCCCGCCCAAAATGATTTTAGGTGATCGTTGTGTAGGATTTAAGGGCGAACCAAACACAAATTAATCTTCCAGGACCATAAAATCCAGGCTCCAGCCAGTCTGAGCTAACTAACGAAAAACCCCAGCTAAGAACTTTGTAGCCATTCAAGCTTCGAAGAGATGAGCCCAGCAAAAGGAAGAACGTGTCAGTGTTAGATAGTTTGGAAGAAATTGATTGGTTAGAGATGGCACAGCTCAGGACCCACCAAGATAACGGTGGAGGTTGTTTGATCCCAAGACAAAGGATTTAAAACAGTCCTCCTTCTTCTTAAGGACCTCTGAAGGACCCCAGGGTGGAAATCTCTTAAAACCACAGAGACTGAGACTTTACATTTCAAAATACATAAATTCATCCCAAAACAATTCCTGACTGACTTATAAAATCAAACATCGTTCAACCATATAATTCTATATAATGTCTACGACCTATATATGTTACAATTATGCTTAGATCACATAAGTCATGTAATTGTTATAACTATTAGATGTTTGAATGAAAGTGTGTCTTGTTTCCTATCAGTACGTTCTTAATTCAGAAGATGGCTTGATTGAAATCTGTGTAAAATGTTTTGTATTCTTATAATAGGAATCATGTCTAAACTGTACCCTCTGTACTCTCTGCTAGAGCTGGAGAGTAAAGAGATCACAGATAAGCAGGATTTACGATGAGAGGTGAAGAAAATGCCACCTCTCAAACTGGTCAGAACTCATCCAGGAGGCTGGAAAAACATTTGAGTTTAAAATCTTAGGGCACAAACAAAGTAGTGATCGACCAATATATCGGTCGGCCGATATATCGGGCCGATATTTGCGGGTTTTACGTGTATTTTTTACGCCGATAGTTTTTTTCCCGGCATTATTTACAGACAGGCGTCTGCAGGCAGCTCTGTGCTGCTGGAGACGCTGCAGTTCACGTGCAGCCCATGCACTGCCTCTCCCACACTAGCAGAGTGCTGGAAGCCTCTTCAAGACAACGGCCAGTTTTAAACTTTCAAAGCATCTTTTAACTGTTTGACTTAGCTAACATATTGCCATACACTTTGAAAGTGGAAACACGTTGCTCTATATGTGCGTGCAACTATAGCTAAGCAAGTTTGTGGGTCTAAATGGAAAACGCGAATGCCTCATCTATAAAACTGCTTGTCATTGTATTTAGGGAGCTGCAAATAGCTAAGTTTGAGGCTATCAATATGCATACGGCAGCTGTTACGAACACTGGTCATAGGATTAAATAATGCCGACGTTGTTCTGTGATTCTGTGATATTTGTGGGAGTTTTATTCAGCGACCACCTGGCTGAGGTTTGGACGTGTGCTCATAAAAGAAGCGACGCGGTTGCGACACGCATGCGATGCAGCGCGCTCGTTTGTCCAGGCGCTCCTATGCCGTGGTGAGATGAAAACATCTCAAGCGCACGCAGGTCATGTGACAAAAAACAACTGACCTTTCCAAGACAACATCGAAAGCTCGGCCGAACAGCTGATCATAGCTGGACAGGGCGGGTTTTTATTTCTCATCTCCATAAATATATGTAGTCGTAAAGGGCTAGAAATAAATTAATCTTTACTCCCTCGTCATCATGGAGAGCGCAGTTCATGGTTGCATAGCAACGACAGACGCCACGGGAGCGCAAGCGCTTGTAGAAAGAAGAAAGTGGCGCGGCCGTGCTTTCCACACGTTTTTAGACGCGATATGTGAACAGTCCCTAATTCATAATAAACTGAGAATCTATTTGGTTTAAAATCGTTTTTGTTTTGTTTAAAATGGAGGAAAAGCCATTTTCTTAGGAAAGCCATTTGCTCTACAAGAGATTAATTTAATTGTTAATATTAGTTAAGTGCACTAAAATTTAGGCCTAAGCATTAAATGCCTAGGTTGTAAATAGTTGGTTACTTTTAAAATTAAGTATAGCACAGTTTGCACTTTATTATGCTGCTTGCTTGTTGCTACTGTGTGCAATAGTGTAATTATTTTATTTATGCTTAAATATTTATTTTCAGTATTTTCAGCACTGAACTTTTTTTTTTTACTTGTTCTACCTCACATGTTTTTAATATTTGTCAAATACTGTTTTTTTAAGTTCAATAAATGTTCCTTTTTTAAATTGAGACTTGTAACATTTGTTATCATCGTGTCATTTTTATGATGTAAATTGAGTGAACAAAAGCAGCATCGGCTCCAAATATCGGCCCAAGAAAATCGGCAGCCCGTATCGGTCATCGGCTAAGGCTGATAAAAAATAAAAATAAAAATCGGTATCGGCACTAAAAAATCCATATCGGTCGATCCCTAAAACAAAGCATCAGAAGATACCAGAATGAATTAGAAGATACATTGAGTAGTCATGGAGCAGCCATGACAGAGTAACCAGACAGACGAGTAGCCATGTAGACGAGCAGACGAAAGAACCCCAATCAAGATCAGAAGAACATGGGTTAAACAGATTCATTCAAGCCATCTAACTACTCTTGTCTCACTTTTCTCTCTTACTTACTTTCTTTTCTATTGAGAGTCTCGGTTCTAAGTTAAGTTGTGCTGCAAATTTTCGGTTAAACGCTTCGACTGCAAAGCCCGCTTCCAACTTCAAAGATTTTCCAGCCATCCACCAGCACACCACTTGACTGGCCGCCCCAGACATCTATCCAGGCATGAGGAGACAGCCAGCCAATCAACAAACCCAGGAAACCCCCTTTTATGCCAACAAAAGGAATCCCCAAAAGGAGCAAAGACAAGCAAGTAGCCTCTAAACTCTTAGCTGAACTGGTGCTTTGATATAAAATTGAATAGCCTGCCTAAAAAACGATAGAAGGGTTAAATTAATGATTGATGGTTCGTTTAGGTCATGTCTTGTAAGTGCATATAGAAACTTGGGATTTCACCATCTCACTCTTAAAACGCATTCTTTCCTTACTTTTTTTCCTTTCTGAAACTCATATGAATGTGTGTGTGTGTGTGTGTGTGTGTGTGTGTGTGTGTGTGTGTGTGTTAGATATTAGTTTTATAGTTCATAGTTAGATATTGTGTTAGAATAATCAAAGTCTTATTTGTATTTTAAAGAAAGTGTTCTTGTGTTATATGCTTACGAATTTAATGTCTTAAACTGCTGATCTAAGGCTGCGTTTACATTGGCACAACAAATCCAATCTTTTACTAGCATCTGACACAGATCGTAATTTGTTGCACACGTGTAAACAAAAATCCGCACGAGATCCGTTTTTTCCGCATCCGATCTGGGCCACTTCCAAATGTGGTTTTAAACAGATAGCCTACATATCCAATATCTGGACATCCAACCTACGTCTAAACATGCATATCCGATTCCCCTTTGAATTCCAAGCCACCACAAGGCGAGGACGACACGTTTATTCACAAATAGCTTTTTAATGTTGTATTATGAGGCAGACGTGCCTGTATGCACTCGCTCACAGCTTTTTATTGAGGTGGGAACTTTATATCTATCTTTGTAAAGTAAAGAAAGCTGGTTTCAGAAGCTGGTTTTCAACCTCTGCCCATGAAGTTTAGAAATAAATAGCTTTGTTACTGAAAGCTACATTATATTTCTCAGCAATGAGGTGATGTAATTAATTAAACCAACAAGCTTCACTATTAGGTTACGATGTCTCTCTCTCTCTAGCTCTCTCTCGTTAATTTTTACAGCGCTACTTTATTTCACTTCAGAATTCTAGATCTAAGCTGTAGATACGAAAATTATTTCTGGACTATATATCTGTTCCGTCAGATTTGGCGCTGTGAACATTCATGAATCAGGACAGCTGTCATCTTGTCCATGCTGGCAAATAATCATAACCACCCGACATGAATTATATAAATAATGTTAAATGAACAGCCATTCAAAACCAAATTTTTGAGTTGTTACAATGTTTACATGGTACAATTTCTGGTAAGCTACGGTTTTTTATTATTGCTTGACACAAATTTCACAATTTCAATGCAATTCAGGTCATGTGATTTGATTCAATATTGACTCATTTGGATAAATATTAGGCACACAAGATAGGCTAATTTTTCAACAAAAAAAACACTTACCTAATGCTGTAAACATACAGAGAGCCCTATCAGCTGGTATTATTTAAGGTTAAAAATATAATGCGTTTTTTTATTTTTTTATTATAATAACAACTTTACTTAATGATATAAGTAAAAATATAATAAATATGTAATATAGTACACATATTTAGCAAAATACTCTCTAGCTCTTTTTTTCCTAGCCAACTAACATGCTATATATTATGGTCATTAAATGGCTTTCATGAGGTAAATGTTAGTGACATAATTGTTCTCCAGCTGTTTTATTGACCTCTTTGCGCAGTTGAAAAACACTGATTGATCGATATTATGTATGAGGAATATACATTTCGGTAAGTTGTACTGTATCTTTCAAAATTGTTAATTCGTGTTTATTTAGATGGTAAATGGTAAATGGACTGCATTTATATAGCGCTTTCAACAGACCCATGGCCACCAAAGCGCTTTACATATTGCCTCACATTCACCCATTCATTCACTCATTCATACACCGACAGCGGTGTCAGCCATGCAAGTCAGCCATGCAAGGCGCCATCCAGCTCGTCAGGAGCAGCTGGGGTTAGGGTGTCTTGCTCATGGACACCTCGACACTTGGTCAGGTGGAACCGGGGATGGAACCACCAACCTTCTGGTTTGTAGACAACCTACATGAACCACTGAGCCACTGCCGCCCAATGATCGGTTCACATGCGCAAGAGATCTGTCACGTCACATTACAAGCGCCAAAACGGTATTTATTGTTTGAATTTCATAATAAATTTTTTTATATCATAAATAACCTGCTCTGTCTTGTCTGTTGGTCTCCGTGTCCTCTTTGTTTCACGATTTTTCTGTGCGTGAGAAAATGGATGTGGCGTGAGAGCGTGTGAAAAGTGTCAATTGCGTGAGTCTCACGGTCAATGCGTGAGAGTTGGCAGCCCTGAGGGTCTACCATACAACTGTAAGGGTCGGACAGGTCAATTTAGCTCAAAGGGAATGAATTAATTAATTTATAGGGTATTCGAAAGAATCACTTATTACGACTGAGCAAATGACTCGTCCAGCGTTCATTTGAACGGGCTGTAACTATAAGCTCTGCAGCGGATATAAATATCAAGTGAAAACATTATTTATTAGCAAGGTTATCGTAACTGATTGAGTTAGTTCTGTTCAGTTGTGTCTCGTTTATTAGTCTCATTAGTTCCTCTGTTTGCTGTGCATTTAAACCTTGTGTCTTAAGACAAAGAGGGAGAGAACGGAGGAGAACTGAACTAATCAACAAACTGACAGAAAAACACTAGAACTGAAATACAAACATGAATCAAAACACACACAACACGTGACAACTATAGAGTTGCCTTTGAAGATTACAAGATGTTTTGAAGTGCCAGATTGTTGATATGTAGCCTACTAAGTATTTATACTGTAACGCAGCAAATTGTGATAGTTGTGATTTGCTGTTCATTAGTGGTGTAATGATACATCATTTCGAGATATAAAAATGTGACGATGTGTAGTCTATCGTTTATGTAAACAATATGATTCGCAATATAGTGTTCGTTTTTATGAGGTATAATTTGCATATGGGGCCTAAATGTAAATTCTGTCATCACGTACTTACCCTCATTTCAAACCTATAAGATTTTCTTTCAACTTCCAAACACAAAGATATTTTTTTATAAAACCTGAGATTTCTGTCCCTCTACTTAAAGTTCATTCCTCTAAAACTTAAATGATCCAAAAATCATAAAAGCATTGTAGAAAATCAATAGAGTGGTCTAATCCAAATCCAAGTCTTCTGAAGAGACACGATGGCTTTATGATGAACATAACGACACGCATACTGTTGTAAACACAGACTTATCAAATGCTTGCGCAACGCGCGAAAACAACATGAATAAGTAAATGCAGAATAAAAAAAAATGTGTGGACTAACCTTTTACATTTTGGGAATAGTCATTTTGACATGCTTTCTTGCGATTAGAACTGTGATTGATTGCATTGATCACCTGAAGCGCATGCGCGCTGAAACGGCACTTCTCAAAGTGAAAAACGCAAACATCATTTAAATCACCACATCACATGTAGTTTTAGTAGTATGATTATTCAAAGCATTTTAGATGGTTTATTCTTATATGTATAGTGCATTAATATCGGGAGAGGCGGGACATAGCAAGTTAGGGTTATGGTTAGTTTCAATGACATTACTACATTAAACTACTATATATAATGTATAATGATTAGGGGTGTGACGAGATCTCATTACATGCCTCCACTGTTGTTTAGCTGTTTTTATAAAAAATAAAAACCATTGTAAACTACTGTAATTGGCTACTCTGATCATCCAGCAGGAGTTGTAGCCGCACACAGTTCAGCAGGAATCACAGGTCACTGATCGCATGACGATGGTGAGGGATTCATTGTGCAATAGAGCCTAAGAGTCTGATAAATGTCTTATCTTGTAGATTGCACAATTGCGAATTTGAAAGTGAAAGTAAAACACCAGCTCCCTGATGTGGCAAATTAGGCTGCATACAATGGCCTGTCTCCCAATATCAAACCCATCTATTGACTGTGTAGTTGTGGATCTGGTCTCTGTTTCGGTCTCTATTTGCACTTTGATTATGGTTGCACTTGCACTTATTGTTTGCACTTAATAAGACCAGTGCTTGTATACTGTTGTCTTTCAATGCATTTGATAAGTCATACTCAAAGTAGAGCTGAAATGACATTCATTACAAGCTTATTAGATAAAACATTTCAAAATGCACCTGCAGACTATTTTTCCAGTCATGAATTTTGTCATTGAGCAACCATAATCAAAAGTGCAAATAGAGACCGAAACAGAGACCAGATCCACAACTACACAGTCAATAGATGGGTTTGATATTGGGAGACAGGCCATTTTATGCAGCCTAATTTGCCGCATCAGGGAGCTGGTGTTTTACTTTCACTTTCAAATTCGCAATTGTGCAATCTACAAGATAAGACATTTATCAGACTCTTAGGCCCCACTGACTAGACCAAGACGAGATTTTTGCACACTATTGTATATAAATACAATAGTGTGCAAAAATCTCGTCTTGTTCTAGTGAACCCAATCTCGTGTCTCATCTCGTCACACCCCTAATAATAATGCAATGGGGTAATATTTGTGGGTCTTGATAATAATATTATTTTAACAATAATAAAGTAATAATAAAAATACTCTTCAGTATTTTGACTTAAAATATCCCAGTAGTATCGTATCATGAGTTCAGTATAGCAATTTGTATTGAATCGTGACATGAGTGTATCGTTACACCCCTACTGTCCATTCCTTTACTTCGGCATTTATGGGGTTAATGCCTTTGATTTTCGGATACGTAAAAGAAAGCACAGAGCAAGCACAGCACATGACCGTAATTACGCCCACATCTAGAAAACTCACACTCCCACCTCTGTAATAATCACAGAGATGTTAGTCCTGTCCAAATTGTTACAAGAAATTACAGACGTCAAGTAAAAAGAATTGTAACTCAAACATTGTTTAGAAAACTAGTCCCCCGTCCAAATATGGCTTTAGTCAACAAAAATTTCATGATATTTAGTCGACTAAAACTAGACAAACAATTCAAATGACTAAAATATTACTTAAACTAAATGGTATTTTAGTCAAAAGATTATGACTAAAACTGGTCAGTCTACCAATAACAGAGCAACAGGACTAGGAATGCCTACAAGCGACAGTACAGAGGCTAATGACATGCAGTGTAGAGATGACAATCATGAATATATGATCTACTTAGGCTTACAATTTTTTTTTTTTTTAAACGAATTTACACACAGAATCATGAAACCATCCGATGTCAAATATTATTTAAAGTTTGTGTGTAATTTAGTGTTAAAGGTACCATGGCATGGATTACTTTATAATGTTTCCTGGGGTGCCCTTATAATGTTAGTATGTTTTTTAGATAAAACATTTTCATAATTTTGAAATAAAAGGCATTTTTCCTAGTCTGATTTTAGCCTCTGATTTGAACGCTCTGTTTGAAGGGGCGTGTCTGCTGTGAGACTTCAGTGTAAACGCTCACTGCTGTGATTGGCTGACATGCTTGCATATGAAATAGCTAGCATTACATGCAGAACTCTCTCGAAAACTTTTACTATTACAGCTATTATACGTTTTTACTATTACAGCTATCGAGATTAGCGAATCGTGAGAAGTTTTTAAAGTATTTAGATCTATACCTGATATGTCAACTACTGTGCCATTCAATGACATGAGTCTGGGTAGGACTGTTTGTTCGACAAATGTTATTAGCAGACATGATAGCATTTTTTGGAATAGTTAATGTTCATTGTACCTTTCAAGATAAATGTCAATAGGGTCAAATGTCTGGTCTTCTTCAGCACCCCATATGCAAATACTAATGAGCTCCTGTGGTCAGGGAAAGGTCAGTGAGTCATGGGGACACAGCAAGGGACCCCACTGACCTGATCTACCACAGCGCAAAGATCAGAAACTGAAAAAAGCATAAGCATGTCTGTGTGTGCCACCTGATGCAGGTGAACTGCTGAAAACACTCAAGATAGAGAAAAAAGATGATTGGAAGTAAAGTAAGCTCTTCTTGAAGTGACTCCTAAAAAAAAAAGATAGAAATCCCTGCTTTTCTTTCTTGTGTGGAACAAAAAAGAAGATATTTTGAGAAATGTCTCTTGAACTGGAAGGGCAAAAGTTGTTAATTAGGAACCAAGCAACCACAGATGCGTTTGCACTAGTGGTGGAACGGATCACAAAATTCACGGTTCGACGATCATTTACGGTTTTTGAGCCACGGATCAGATCATTTTTCGGATCAGCAAAAAAAAATATATATATAATTTTAATATATATATAAAACATACATACATAATGATAAAATAACAAATACACAAATTACAAGCAGAGATGAATACTAAACAACAGTTATGAAGTCTAACAGTAGTATTCAGGTACAGAAATTAAATTGTAAAATAACACTTTGTTCACTGTAGAAATTATATATTGTTTCATCTCTGTTAAAGCTGTATTTTGTTGTTATATTAACATTAATGACACAGACAACAGTAGGAATATTAGGTGTGTGCTGTCACTTTCAGACCGACTGCACGGACCGAAAAAACTGACAAACATCCAGTTTCTTTCTCAATGGTTCACTTATGACATAACCGAGAGAATACTTACCAAGACGGGTATTTAGACATCATTTTGTGTTTGAGTGTCTGTTCAAGGGCAAGGAAACATGAAAGAGGAATTAATTCGGTGTCCAAGTGCTGTCTGAAATCTCTGTCTCTGTCTCTGTCTCTGTCTCTGTCTCTGTCTCTGTCTCTGTCTCTGTCTCTGTCTCTGTGCGCACGCGCTTCGGGTGTATTATAATTTAAATTTACATCAAAATCTTTTTTGCATCATTATTAGGGGTGTGACGAGATCTGACTGTCTGACTGATCAATCAGCATGACTGAGTTGAGTTTGTGGCAAAACCTTTTATAGTGCTTGCATTATATTGTTTTGTCTGTTCCTGCATTTGATAATTAATACTTAGTAGAACTGAAGTAACTTTCATTACAAGATGATTTGTGTAGGGCTGTCACAATTCCTTGATTAAATTTGGTTTAAATTAAATACCATACGTAGCGCATTCCACGGACGAGAATCCATGAACCACATTATTAGATTGTTTCTAAAGCCATATTCGGACGGGACTAGTTTAACATGGAGAGGTGGGGTAAAGTAATAATTACCAGAGCTTCTCTGTGATTTTAGTGCCATCCGAATGTGCCATCTCAGTCATCATTAGACAATTTTAGTCCTGTCCGAATGTGCCATCTCAGTAATCATTACAGACAATGTCAGTAAAGATTACAGCGACTTTTACCTTCAGTAAAAAGGTCCGGAAAAATTACCTCAGGTAATACTAATCCTGTGCGAATAGACTCGCTGTAAATATGTACGTAAATATTTAAATGTTTAAAAGTAGTTTTCCGCGTTTTTTCAAGTATGTGCGCCGTGAAGCGGTCCGACACCATAGCCTGTGACCGAGGCAGAGAACTGAGAGCAGCTAGGCAACCAGCTCTCATAAAGGTCTTTATTCTGACGATCACACCCCCGCGTTTACAACGTCTTCTCCTATACGCTTTCTTGGAGGAACGTCCAGAGGTAGTCGCCTGAGGTGAGCCGGGATATCTCGTAAGAGAGTTCCATATGTGTGGTCGTCTAAAATGCTCAATTTTGCATCCAGAACTTCGACACAGAAAACGAGTATATCCAAGATAGTCTGGCGATCATACGTGAGAGATTCAACATAGTTGTGGAGCAGGAGAGCACATAAAAACAGCCTATCTCTATAACCAAACCCTAGAGCAGCAAACGGCTCGCAGCAAAATCACGGTCTTCATGAAGGTCTTCATCTTAACAACAAGAAAGTTTAAAGCAGAACTTGGTAACTTTTTTAACTAAATAAAACTGTCTAGAAATCATTTGGATGGTTAAACAACCTGTTCTGGTGATATTGGTGACTTTCCCCGCTCCCCCCAGCATTCCCAGGCGGAAAACCAACCTTGCAACTTGGGGACTACCGTCCCGGCAAGATAGAAATTGGAAGTCTCGCGAGAAGCGAGAACGAGAACGAGCGCGAAACACGAATTGCTTTACGACAAAATGTACATGTCAATGTTCTTTGATAATGTGTATGATGTATTACCCACCTCGGTAGACATAGCTCCACACGATACAGTTGGCTTGCTCCGATCATAAACGCACATGAGCAGCGGTAGAGAGGGGGAGGAGGCCGCCGCAAGTGAGTTTTTTACGACAGTATTGTGAAATATACGCCCCACAGCTGTAGGGGGAGCTCGTGGGGAAAACATGCGACAACAAAAGGGAAAATCAGCGAAGAAGTGACTAGAGTTCGCTAGAGTTGCCGAGTTCTGCTTTAAAAGTTCATCCTCCACTATAACTTGGCCATCAGTAGATGTGTAAATCATTGATTTTATTCAAGATTTATTCGCAGCACTCTGTGCATTCTCCAGATCAAAGTCCAGATATTTCTTCATCAAACGTCCATCACAATGTGAAATATTAGCATAATGCCCACCCACAGGCATACGCAAAGAGAGAAGACGAGGCTTCAGTAAATTGCAGTGTTGTCGACATGTCGCGGAGACGCTGCATGTTTGGATCTGAAAGCAAAACTGTTTTGTTTGGCCTTCCAAAAACAGATGAATCATAGGTTAAGATTTAGATATAAAGATGTCCTTGAGCAGTACAACCCAAAAGTTTGCTTGTGCACAGCACATTTTATAGAGGACAGCTTCTTGAACCTGGGAGAGTACAACAGCGGTTATATCAGGGCTCAAAAAAAAAGGACTGCCCGATGGCAGACTTACAGCGAAAGACACTCGAGCCAGTTGATGGAACTGTCACACCAGTGCCGTATCTTCAAGTCAAGTCAAGTCACCTTTATTTATATAGCGCTTTTTCCAATACAGATTGTATCAAAGCAGCTTCACAGTGATAACATAAAAACAATACAACAAAGTTTGTTTCTAGAAGAAAATTGCGTCATCGTCCACCTTAAAGGTGAACTAAGTAACTTTTTTTATCTTAACCGAACAGCTTTGGAGTCATTGGAATGGTTATATGACTGTTTTCGGGTTGAATGGTGGTCTTCTCGCACCCCTCGAGCGCCTGTGAGACGAAAAACCACCCATGCAACTTTGGGCCAGCTGGCCGCCGGCCGCAGCATCAGGAAGTATCGCGTGATATCAGGTCTCGCGATGTAACAAACTGCTTTACGGCACTGCACACATATACTATATAAACATTGATATGATAGCCTTCTGTGTATTATACATACCTCAGTGGACATGGCTCCGAGCGTTCGCCGGGTTCTTTGAAAACAAATGCACATGACCAGCGGGAGAAGATGGGACGAGCCAACGAGTTTTGACGACAGTGTTGTCAAATATCTATTCCGAAGCTGTAGGGGGAGCTCTATAGAGAAACCCGCGAGCAAAAATCGAAAAAACAGCGAAGAAATCGGAAAGCTGCATAATGCAGCTTTAAGTAAGGCAGATCAATAATATTGTTGAATATTAAATGTCCGCAACTAAGCAAGCCAAAAGCCAAGGCAACAGTGGCAAGGAACCAAAACTCCATCAGGTTACAGAATGGAGAAAAAAAAACTTGGGAGAAACCAGGCTCAGTCAGGGGCCAGTTCTCCTATGGCCAACGAACGAACAGTATATGATTATGATTCAGGCAGAAATACAGGTTAGAAGTCAGATTGGATCAGAACATTCAGAATATTTTTCCAGTTCCATCTGGTTGGAGTCATCATGTTTGATAGGAGCGCATCTGAAGTGACGCATTGAGTTGCTGCGGGGAAAGTGAATTATCCAATTTGTCCTAACATGAGCCATGCTTTATATTAAGGGCTTTAAAATAACTGGTAATATATAACACGTATAGTTTAAAGTGGCTTGCCCCAACAGATACATGTGCTGACAGATAGATATGCCTACTTCCACTGTTTAATGTGTTTGAGATGTAGTGCTTTCCTCACTGTATAACTTAAATTTCACAGGTATATTCTTCATCTGTAAATGTTACAATCTCATACAAATATTTCCATTTTGCCGTCAGAAGTGAATCTCCGCTAAACTTCACAGATTTCTGTAAACAAGCCAAACAGACGGAGCACAATAGAATAGGAGAGCAATAATTCTGACTAAAATATACATATTATTAGGGGCCAAGCCCCGAAGGGGATAGCCCCTATTGTATTCGTTGGTTTTCTTATTATTAGGGGCCAAGCCCCGAAGGGGCTGAGGCACCTATTGTATCCGTTGGTTTTCTTATTATTATTATTATTATTCCCAGTGGAAGTCTATGGCAGCCCTATGAACCGTAAGTAGGACAATTATGAAATTTGGCACACTTGTACATATGGTCATGAAAAGTAATTGGACCAATTTTGGAGTCTCTAGGACCAACTCTATAGCGCCACCACCAGTTCAAAAATTCAACATTCAAAGGGTTATAAGTTTTGAACCATTTGATCTAGAAAAATGAAACTTAGTACACTTGATTCCTCTCATCATGGTGATCAAGACCAATATAGTCCATTAAGACTCCGCCCATTACAGTAGTGGCCATTTTGAAAAGTACAGTATTACGTTTTTTCACTACTCCTCTTTCAAAATTTGACCAAATTTGACAAAAATGTACTCAAATGATCTTTGGACTGAGACGCACAGAAATGACTGAACAGATTTTTTTTATTCAAGTTTGTTCAAAAGTTATGGTGTCACAAAGTTAACGAGGTCGACCCAAAATTGGTTCAGAGGCTGTATCTCGGCCAAAAATTGATCAATCGAAACGAAAATTGGTACGCTTCATCGGAAGTATGCCCTGAGGTTCCATGCCAAAGTTGGGAACAGCGCCACCTACGGGTCATGAGATATAGAAAATGGCTAGAAAATCGTAAATTTGGTATCTATGGATTCCTTGGGTCATGCCGAATCCGAGGATACCGATTTCGCCAGGATTGAATGAACCACTTGTCCGCCATTTTGATTTTTGTCATAAATTGCTATATCTTATAAAGTATTTGACATATCGGCACCAAAATTGGTAAGGATCATCATTAGCATGGCCTGAAGGTACCTGAGAACTTTGAACACAGCACCACCTAGTGTTCCAGAGGTATAAGGTGTTTTGCAAATACGCTTATAACTTTTGAAAACATAGGTTAAAATTGGATTTCTTTGTGTCATTACGTTCCTTGGATTATGCAGATTCCGACGATATCTCATTTGTCATTTTCCAACAATGTGACTGTCCGCCATATTGAAGCAAATGGTAAACAGTTTTTTCGCTACTCCTCCTTCAGATCTTGCTCAATTTTGCCCAAAGTTCGCTCAGATGATCTTTGGACCAAGCCGCACAGAAATGACTGAACAGATTTTTGATATTCGCTACCGTTCCCGAGATATTCGTCTCCAAAGTTGACCTAGCCTGTGTTTGTTGCCTTGTGCTAGTTAGCTTAGCATAATAATTGGTTAACATGTTAACCAGATGCCATTTTTTCTAATGTGGCTCTTCAGCTATCAGGATAACCATAAGCTAACATTAGCATTAAGATAGCTTAGCATGCTAATCTCGTTAACATGATTTTGTGTGCTCATTCATACACTGAAGCCTCTCCTCTGCAGCTTTGTAAAACATGTCCTCTGGGTGGCGCAATCGGTTCAACCATGCGTCATGAATCCCGAACCATTCTGGTCGTGGGTTCGAGACCAGTGTGGGGCGACTTTGGAATTGTGTATAAAATTGTCATTTAAATTCCTTCAGGCTCTGCACTGCTGTTGGTGCTTGATGTACATTTACATGTATATTCAATTTGTGCTGTTTTTGTTCTTGCGGCTCCGCACTGCTATAGTAAGAATACTTTGGTTATTAAAGTTTCTTATAAAGTTTTGAAAGCAAAGTATTTTTAGCTACTTTTTGAACCCAGGGAACCATTGGAGGGCTTGGCCCCTTTGAGGCTGCTTGCAGCTTTAATTGTTAAAGTATTTGTTGTTGAACAATAAATGTGCCATATGTAAAATTTTAAAACAAGTTAGTGTATTTTTATGACAGCAGTAACTCTAAAGTGACTATTGTAATGGTGTAATCAAATGTAGGTTAATTAGTCTGTGCTTTTGTTTGTATTTATTTTCATTTTTTGTATAGTGAATTTAAAAATAAAATCATTTTTGTTTTTCGATTGTAATGTTACAATGTTAGAATGTAATGTGATTTAACCCTTTTTTGCAGAAAAAAAAAATTGCTCACTGCTCTTGACTGAATAACTAATAAGGGTTAATCTATATTTATACAGTGAAGAAAAAAAACTGATTTGTATGTTCTGTTGTACTTATTTGTGCTATTGCTTGTAATTTGATTATTTGTTCTTATTTTATTACTGATTGTCTTTGACCATATTTAAAATTTATATTAGTTAAGCTAGTAGTTTTTGCTGTCATAACCTTATGTATTAAGGTTCCGTGGATCAAAAACAGCTAAAACAATAACTAGGCCTATTTTTTTTTTTTTTTTTTTACTTTGTGTTGGTGCCAGTGAAAATTTTAGCTTTTAATAATGTCCCATTAAAAGGTTTTATTCTGCTTGCTATAAAATAGAATTTTAAGCCTACATTTTATTTTTCACGGTATTATTCACTTTTTTTTCTTAATTGAATTTTTAACACCACAATCCAAGGGCAATTCAACATTCAGAGAAGGAGAATTCTGCTTCAACTCCTAAATCTCTAACGAGTTACATTATAAGAACAAAAAACTATTTCTCGGGAGACTTTCACAACGGTCTCAAAAAAGCTGACAACTTTATCAATAGAGCTCTGGCATGCATTAAGTACGCGCCTTACTGTGCAAGCTGAAAGTCTTGCTGCAGGTCTTTTGCAGTCACTCAAGGGTTTTTCTGAACCTGCCTTCACAGAAATCTGGTTACAGCCATTGAAAGCTTCCTTTTTCTGCCCTGTCCATGTAGTGTAACCACTGTTCCCTTAAAGGGGCATTCCACCCATTTGAACATTGTTTTTTATTTAAAGTGGGTCATATATGTAGTCGAAATGTAAAATAAATTTTGAATTTGGTGCCTTCGTGACCGAGGAAAGACAAAAAATAACTTCAGGACGCATTTGTATGAAAGACAACAACTCCCACAATGCACCACATTGCACAGCTCCGCAAGCCACTCCCACTAATCCAGAAAGCGCATATCTGCCTATAAGAGAAATAACTCTTCCGTCTACAAGGCTAGCTACCACCAGAGCTTGAAATTCATTTCACATTCACACAAAATGTCTAGTTAGTTGGCGAACTCATTACTCCTCGTTTGTATTTCTTTCGAAAAGGTGAATTATTGCATGGTACCTGGATGTTCAGTCAGAACATATGCGGTGCGAAACTAGGATAGTTCACATCACAAACGTCCGTGTCCTCGTCTGATTCAGAGATTTTGTCCAGGAGAAATTGTCATCGTTGAAATTCTTTGCCGCAGACAATCTATCTATCTCTGTGTTCGTAGTTGCATCTTACAGTCTATGAGTTGCATAGTGAGATCACCGGCGCCACCAGTCCGCCCTAACTCGAGCCAGTCCGGGCTCCTCGTCCGCGGCAGGCAGGTCTTCTGCCTCGGCTGCTCTTCGCTATAATGCGGCTTGTAAAGGTAGCCACAAACACCTGATTCAAGCATCAGACTTCCGAAATCCTCTTCTTCTATATCATATTGAGCACTCTCCTCCGCTATTGTCATAACTTTACATCTGTCTCCACAGCGCCTGTTAGCTTAGCTTCAAACAAGATGGAGGATATTGCTTTCAGTTTCAGAGAGTAAAGTCCCACCCACTGAACTGTAATAGGTCTGTAGCGTGAGCGGGTCCCGCCCCCTGGGAAAGATGAGGAACTAGTGCTTGTAGTCTCAACAGAAATCCCCCCCTCTTACACTTCCTCCTACAATGACGCAAAATGACGATTTTTGCGTCATTGTAGGAGGAAGTGTAAAAGGTAAATAACGGATTTCTCCCGTCTCAGGGGAAAATGAGAGAGTGTTGCACGACCATTCAATAGTATGACTGGGTTTCTAACAATGCAAAGCTTAATGCAAATGGGTGGAGTGTCCCTTTAACTTTGAACTTAACTATGCTACCAACGGTGTCTCTGGGAACATTTAGTGCATTCTGTATTTTTTTGTATCCAGTTCCTTGTTTGCAAAGGGCAATGTTATCTTCTCTTAACTTTTTGGACCATTCTTTTGTCAAACATGACACTCAACAAACCTATCCAGTTCAGATATTTCATGTGTTCTAGCTCAAGCACACCTGGTGCAACTAATGAAGACCTTGATTAGTTGCATCAGGTGTGCTTGAGACAACACCTATTTTGCAGATTTGTGCTGTTGTGAGGGATTCTATTCAGGGGGTTGAATAATTTTGAGACTGCAGAAGTCATTAAAAGTTGCATCTTCAGTTGAATTTGCGGAAACCACTTGAAAAATGTGCTGAGCTGTGCTACTTTTCTTTGATTTGTTCATTGGGCTGAAAGTCTGAAAATTTTGCCAATAAACCTGATTTGCAATGGGAGTTGAATAATTTAGATTACAACAGTATATAACTCCCAAGATTAGTGCAGTGTAGCCATGACACTAAATCAAGCCAAAAACAAGCAGCAGCACACATCAACACTGAAAGTAGATAATCAATGTTTAATCAAGTTGAATGGCCTGACACTCAAATGACTAAAGATAACATTAGAAGATTCTCCCTCACCCTGTCTTTCATTCTCCAGCTCTGAGCCAAAGCTTTGGATCCCTCAATCTTCTCTGTGTGGCGTTTCTTCATGAAGGCCAGTGGAAGGTTCCAGTCAGTCATGTCCACCTCTTCCTCCTCCGCCAGACCCACCACAGGGGAATTAAGCAGCTCAGCATCCATTTTCATAAAGAATCTGGAAAAAGACCATATAGAATAAATACAATTATATGACTACATTTGCAGGTCTAAAATGTAGAAAGTAGAGAGACAAAGAGTTGTGGTGTATTATTGAAATGGTTCAGTTAAATAATGATTAATGATTTCATTTCACAGCTTAACTCTAATCTTGCTGACTTTATTCTTCGCAATAAGGATTCTGCTTCTAATCCACAATCCCTGTGGGAAGTAACTAAATGTTTTCTACGGGGCAATGCTATTTCCTTCTCATCGCGTCTCCATTCGGCTAGGAAAAAGACTTTATCTGATTTACAACCTCAGATCTCTCTAATAGAAAATAGGCAAAAATCTGCATATTGTGAATCGAGAGAGAAACAGCTGACAGCACTGAAAAAAAGAATATAACACTGCTACGCAACATATTGCAGAATTTATAATTCATAGAACTAGAGTCAACTACTATTATTATAACGAACGGTCAAGCAGACTTTTGGCTTTAAAAATGAAGGAAGGGGAGTCTTTGTCGTTTATTAGTAGTATTGAAACACCCCAGGGGCTGATCACTCACAACCAGAAAGAAATAAATTGTACATTTAAGGAATTTTATTCCACATTATACACCTCAGAAGCGGATCCAAATGAATGCGCGATGAGGGAATTTTTAGCCGACCTAAACCTTCCCTCCTTATCTCCGGAGGAAGCTATGGCTCTAGGCACTCCTATCACACTAGAGGAGTTGACAAGAGCTTTAAAATCTCTGAAACTGGGCAAGTCCCCGGGTTTAGATGGGCTTCCTCCTGAACTTTTTCAGGAGGTATGGGATCAGGTGTGACCACTGGTCCTGGCTTCAATAAATTATGCCATTGAACATGGGAGGTTTCATAGAGACCAAAATACATCTTTAATTACTCTACTTTAAAAATAAAAGACAAACCTCAGTTTTCCCCCAAAAGCTACCGGCCTATTTCTTTACTATCTTCGGAATTAAAACTTTTTGCAAAAGTTCTTGTAAATCGAATTGACCCACTGATTGGTAAACTGATACATGAGGACCAGGCTGGTTTTATCAAAGGTAGACAGGCTTCTGATAATGTCAGATGACTTTTTCACATTCTTAATTTCCTTGAAACATCTAATAATCCAGCAGCACTTTTCAGCCTAGATGCTGAAAAAGCCTTTGACAGGCTTGAATGGAGGTATTTATGGTCAGTTCTTAATGTATTTGGCTTTGATTGTAATTTTATACAGATGATAGAAACACTATACAGCTGCTCGCAGGCAGTGGTTCAAACAGGGCAGGTTATCTCCAATTCTTTTCCTCTTAATAGAGGGTCTCGTCAAGGCTGTCCACTTTCGCCAGTCTTATTTGCCCTTTCCATAGAACCTTTAGCACAGGCCATAAGACAAAACCCCATGATTTCACCAATAATTATTAAAGGGATACTCCACTTTTTTCGGAAATAAGCTCATTTTACATCTCCCCCAGAGTTAAACAGTTGAGTTTTACCGTTTTAGAATCCATTCAGCCGAACTCCGGGTCTGACGGTACCACTTTTAGCATAGATCATTGATTCTGATGAGTCCAGTAGCATTTCTTTCAAAATGACCAAAGAGTTTCAATATTTTTCCTATTTAAAACTTGACTCTTCTGTAGTTAAACCGTGTACTAAGATCGACGGAAAATGAAAAGTTGCGATTTTCTAAGCCTATATGGCTAGGAACTACTCTCATTCCGGCGTAATAATCAAGGAACTGTGTGGCTGTACCATGAGTGCAGCAGGCGTAATGATATGACGCAGCGCCTGAAAATAGTCCCCAGCTCGGTAACTTCTTCCAACGTGACCGGGACTAAGTTTGTCTAACCTATTAGACCTATTTTCAGGCGCTGCGTCATATCATTACGCCTGCTGCACCCATGGTACAGCCACACAGTTCCTTGATTATTACGCTGGAATGAGAGTAGTTCCTAGCCATATAGGCTTAGAAAATCGCAACTTTTCATTTTCCGTCGATCTTAGTACACGGTTTAACTACAGAAGAGTCAAGTTTTAAATAGGAAAAATTTTGAAACTCTTTGGTCATTTTGAAAGAAATGCTACTGGACTCATCAGAATCAATGATCTGTGCTAAGCTATGCTAAAAGTGGTACCGTCAGACCCGGAGTTCGGCTGAATGGATTCTAAAACGGTAAAACTCAACTGTTTAACTCTGGGGGAGATGTAAAATGAGCATATTTCCGAAAAAAGTGGAGTATCCCTTTAAAGATACAAGTCATAAAATTTCATTATATGCTGATGACATTATCCTTTATTTTTCTGATATTACTAATTCGCTTCCTCAGATCATGAACCTTTTTTCTAGCTTTAGTTCCTTTTCAGGATATAAAATAAATTGGGAGAAGTCCCTATTAGTTCCTTTAAATGATGCAGCGAAGAAGACTCCCCTCCCTGACAGCTTACCTCTCGAGTGGCACACCTCAAAATTTACTTACCTTGGTCTATGTATTCCTCCCTGTTTTTCAAATGTCAGCTTTGAGAATTATGTTACACTTAAGAGTAAAATACAGGCGGATTTACAAAGGTGGTCATCCCTGAAATTGACATTACAAGGGAGGATTGCGTTAGTAAAGATGAATGTTCTTGGGCGTTTAAATTTTTTGTTCTCCATGTTGCCATTTTCTCCCCCTAAAGATTATTTCACAGACCTCCAGAGGATGACTTCTAAATTCATTTGGAATAACAAAAAAACCCACATCAAATTCGATACACTAAAACGTCCTAAGTCTTTGGGTGGCCTATCATTGCCGGACTTTAAGTTGTACTATTGGTCTTTTCAGTTAAAGTCTTTAAATTCTTGGTTAGATGTACAACCTTCCCTGGATCCTCAGTGGAAATTAATTGAAGAATCATTGGTTGCTCCTCATAGTTTGCAGGATGTGCTATTTTCAGGAATCAAACTTAAAAATGCTTCTAAAGAATTTGGCCCAATTATAGCTAATTCAATATCTACATGGCGTCTGGTGGAAAAATATGTTAATCATTCATCAAAATTTTGCATGCAGTCTCCTATTTGGAACAATTACTACCTATTACGAAACATGAAACCATATACTTGTTCGATATGGTCAGATAGAGGTATTAATACATTAGATAATATTTATGATCAGACAGGGTTAAGGACATTCCGGGATCTGCAGTCTTGTTATAATCTGCCTGGATTCTCATGGTTCTTGTATTTACAGCTAAGATCTTCACTTAAAGCTTATGGAGTTCCTTGGGACAGACCTTTGACATATCACCCCATGGCTCATTGGTTTGAATCCATGAAGGGGAAAACAGCCAAGGTCTTTATTATTTATGGTAGTCTTGTCGTGGAGAAATGTGGAACATTTTCTTGGTATCACCCGAATTTGGGACAGAGAGCTTTTGGCACAGGATCACAGTTTTGATTGGGAGACAATATGGCAAAATGTCTCAGTCTCGTCTAAAAACCCTGCCCACCAGCTCATAAACTACAATGTAATCCACAGAATATATTATACACCTCTGAAACGTTTTAGAATGAAACTTATTCCCTCCCCTGTGTGTGATAAATGTAGCACTGGGGCAATCGGCAGCTTTCTCCATCTATTCTGGGAATGTCCTCCGATCTTCAGCTTCTGGGTTAAAATCTCTTTTGTTCTATCACAACTTTTGGAACTGACAGTTGATCCTGAGCCATGTCTTTTCCTTCTTAACGATGTCTCTTCTGTTGCCCTTACGTTAAATCAAAAACGGACTCTCTTCTCTGGGTTAACTGCTGCCAAGAAAACCATAATTAGTTCTTGGTTTCCCCCTAATTCACTATCAAAACAGCAGTGGTTGTCCTATTTTATAGATATTGTTCGTTTGGAGCGATCCACTGCCTTAATAAGACAAAGATTAAAACTATTGAGCACTGGAGCCGAACTCATGACAGCTAAATGTCTATTCTTTAAACTAAAGTGTTCTAAAGGGATAGGGGAGTATACCTAGATGTGGATCAGGACTAATGGGACGGCAGTTTTTTTTTTTTTTTATATAGAGGCCTTAATTATCTTTATTTCAATAGACACTTTCTTGGGAAAGCCAACTTACTGAAATCCTATTTAAACGTATTATTATTAAGTTGGCTTGAGAGAGCCAACTTACTGAAATCCTATTTAAACTTATTATTATTCTTCTGTGAAAAACTGTTGACTCAAACTCCTCTTAGAGCTTTAACTCTACATACTCCAAACTCGGCTCAGACCTTCAAACTGTTCTGAAGTTAGTTGCTTTATCTTTTCAGACTGATCGAACTTACGGTTTTCCTAAAAATGACGATCAAAACTCGGAAAAACTCCCATTGACTTAACATTGTGGAATGTTTTCATTTTTAAACTCACCAACCGACAAAAATTATAATCTAAACACCTTGAAGACTAAAACAAACTGCCGTTCTATATACTATATGAGCCATTGAGAGTCATTTAAACTAATAAACTCTAAACTCATACACTTATAAACTAATTAACTTACATTTAATAACTAATTAACTAATAAACTCATGAAAGAAAGAAAGAAAGAAAGAAAGAAAGAAAGAAAGAAAGAAAGAAAGAAAGAAAGAAAGAAAGAAAGAAAGAACTCGTACACTTATAAACTCATCAATTTATACACTTATAAACTCTAAACTCTGAGTGTGTGTGTGTGTGTGTGTGTGTGTGTGTGTGTGTGTCTGTCTGTCTGTCTGTCTGTCTGTCTGTCTGTCTGTCTGTCTGTCTGTCTGACTGTCTGAGTGAATGTGTGAGTGAGGTAGTGTGAGTGTGTGTATCTATCTAACTTTATCTATCTATCTATCTATCTATCTATCTATCTATCTATCTATCATAAACTTCAAACTACTTTAAACTACTTTAAACTTCAAACCACTTTAAACTTCTTAAGTTTAATGCTTCCAGCTCCCAAGCAACTCCATAGCAACCAAACTTGAGTACCCTAGCAACCGCCTAGCAACCACCCAGAACACCCTAGCAACCACCCAAAATACCCTAGCAACCGCCTAGCAACCACCCAAAAGACCCTAGCAACCGCCTAGCAACCACCCAAAATACCCTAGCAACCGCCTTGCAACCACCCAAAATATCCTAGCAACCACCCAGAATACCCTAGCAACACCATAGCGATCACCCATAACATCCTAGCAACCGCCTAGCAAAAAACGTTCTGGTCCAAACTTTCTCAAGCCAACTTAAAGTTTGTCTCGACGAACTTTCTTCTTCTTCTTTTTTAAACACTAACTCCTCCTAGAACGTTCAAGCTACATACTTCAAACTCGGGTCAGACCTTCAGACTGTTCTGACTCGAGTTGCTATATCTTTTCAGACTGGTTTGAGTTACGGTTTTCTTAAAGGATAATTCCGGTATTTAACACTAAGTCTATTCTGTAGTTTGTTTTGGATGAACAAGAGTGGTGGACAAAGAAATTTTGACAATGGTTCCTGTCTCGTCTTTTTGACTATTTTAGAATTGCCCATGACCGCTTTAGAATGGGAGTCTATGGCCATGCACAAACATGTCCTTAAAACAACCCTTAACGTTCGTTTTCAAAACTGTTCAACTCACAGAGTGGTTAGTGGTGTTCGTTGATGATTAAAAACAAATATATCGGCGCAATGTATGATTTCAATCCGTTTATTTTTCTATAGTGGAACTATTTTTTCAGATACCTCACAACCGCGTATAAACTTCCGCTCGATATTTGAGTCTGAAGCGTCTTTTCCGTTCCCGGTAGCGCAGTAATATCAACGAGCAATGAGTCCTCCAACAGAAATCAATGGGATTTTACAAAATGCCAAATAAAACACGACAGAAACTGTATTTCGCTACTCTACTTGTTTTGGAACATCAACGAACACCACTAACCACTCGGTGAGTTGCACAGTTTTGAAAACGAACGTTAAGGGTTGTTTTAAGGACATGTTTGTGCATGGCCATAGACTCCCATTCTAAAGCGGTCATGGGCAATTCTAAAATAGTCAAAAAGTCGGACATTGTCAAAATTTCTTTGTCCACCACTCTTGTTCATCCAAAACAAACTACAAAATAGACTCAAAGTGTTAAATACCGGAATTATCCTTTAAAAATTAATATTAAAAATCATAAGAATCCCATAGACTTTCATTGACCAAAAGTCCATGTCAGTTTGAACTATGTTTAATGTAAACTGCTAGAAGCCATTGATACTCAGTTAAGCTTTAAGCTATCTATGTTCTTTCTAACTAATAACTTTATCTATCTATCTATCTATCTATCTATCTATCTATCTATCTATCTATCTATCAACCTTTTCTATCTATCTATCTATCTATCTATCTATCTATCTATCTATCTATCTATCTATCTATCAACCTTTTCTATCTATCTATCTATCTATCTATCTATCTATCTATCTATCTATCTATCTTCAAACCTTTTCTATCTATCTATCTATCTATCTATCTATCTATCTATCTATCTATCTATCTATCTATCTATCTTCAAACTGTTTCTATCTATCTATCTATCTATCTATCTATCTATCTATCTATCTATCTATCTATCTATCTATCTATCTATCTATCGTTGTGGAAAAATTCAGTATTTCTTATATGCATTTGTTTTAAACCATTGTTAATCTCATTGAATCATGTATATCTGTGAGTATCTTAGCAGCTGACGGAGGACAGGAAGGAACAGACGCAATAAAACGGATGGGCCAGGGAGATTGTAAGACCTGGGCTCGAGAAATGGTTCAGTCAGGAGAATACAGGGGTCGTTCAGTATTAAAGTGAAGCCCCATGCCCTCTCAGGAGGGGAACAGAAGATTATTTAAGTCATAAATAGAAGCCTTTTGGCTTCTCGGGGACAAAGAACAATTTGACCTGCCCAGGGGGGTAGAAGCCAGTCCAAACCGGTTAAGATATGGGGATATCAGTAAGGAAAGTTACAGAAACTGGGGAGGAGGAGTATAGTGTCAGAGAAGACACTATAAAATGTCTGTTTTTGTCTGTTTTGCTTTCTTTATACCTAATCTTTTTCTTTCTTTCTTTCTTTCTTTCTTTCTTTCTTTCTTTCTTTCTTTCTTTCTACCTAATCTTTTTCTTTCTTTCTTTCTTTCTTTCTTTCTTTCTTTCTTTCTTTCTAATCTTTTTCTTTCTTTCTCTCTTTCTTTCTTTCTTTCTTTCTTTATACCTAATCTTTTTCTTTCTTTCTTTCTTTCTCTTTTTATTTCTTTCTTTCTTTCTTTCTTTCTTTCTTTCTTTCTTTCTTTCTACCTAATCTTTTTCTTTCTTTCTTTCTTTCTCATTTTCTTTCTTTCTTTCTTTCTTTCTTTCTTTCTTTCTTTCTTTCTTTCTAACTTTTCTTTCTTTCCAACTAATCTTTCTTTCTATCTTTCTTTCTTTCTAACTAATCTGTCTTTCTTTTTCTTTCATTCTTTCTTTCTAACTAATCTTTCTTTCTAATCTATCTTTTTAACTAATCTTTCTTTTTAACTTATCTTTCTTTCTAACTAATCTATCTTTCTTTCTCTTCCTTTCTAACTAATCTTTCTTTTTAACTTATCTTTATTTCTAACTAATCTATCTTTCTCTTTCTTTCTAACTAATCTTTCTTTCTTTTTCTTTCTTTCTAATCTTTCTTTCTAACTTCTTTCTTTCCAACTAATCTTTCTTTCTTTCTAACTAATCTTTCTTTCTATCTTTCTTTCTTTCTAACTAATCTGTCTTTCTTTCTTTCATTTTCTTTCATTCTTTCTTTCTAACTAATCTTTCTTTCTAATCTATCTTTCTAACTAATCTTTCTTTTTAACTTATCTTTCTTTCTAACTAATCTATCTTTCTTTCTCTTTCTTTCTAACTAATCTTTCTTTCTTTTTCTTTCTAACTAATCTTTTCTTTCTTTCTAACTAATCTTTATTTCTTTCTTTCGTTCTAACTAATCTTTCTTTCTTTTTCTTTCTAACTAATCTTTTTTCTTTCTAACTATTCTTTCTAACTAATTTATCAATCAAAATTTAAACTACTTTAAACTTCAAACTACTTTAAACTTCTAACTACTTTAAACTTCTAACTACTTTAAACTTCTAACTACTTTAAACTTCTAACTACTTAAAACTTCTAACTTCTAACTACTTAAAACTTCTAACTACTTTTAACTTCTTCAAACTCTCTGGTCCGGCTTTCTCAAGCCAACTTAAAGTTTGTCTCAACAAACTTTTTTTTCTAGTTATTATTATTTTATTAATCCTTCTGTATTATGTATGTTTCTCTTCTGTATATCTGTTTTGTATTTGTTATTATGTCCTCCGCGCTGAAGTAATTTGTGAAAATTTGTCAGTGCTAATACTGATAGCCTTGTTCGTAAGAAATACAATATAGGTTGGAGCTCCACCAGACTATATCAATGTAAAAAATTCCAATTCTTATGATAGTAACTTTATCTCATACCAATTTCAATTCACCAAATCTTAGTAGTAATATCAGAATCCAAGAACAGCTGCATCAGGTCAAAACCCTACTCTCAAATCATAACAAACGAGAAGCGAATGTGAGTGACGAGTGCAATTTCACCAACATCAAAAAAAAAAGAAAAAAGATCATACTTCCACAATACTTCTAAAAAAACGACAAAGTGAATTTCAGATGGTATAGAAACACATACCAGAGTTTTCAGATGATCCAGAGACAGATCTCTGAACATGCCACATATTCCAGAAACACATTATTTGTGTTTGACATTAGGTGTGCTGGTCTTAGCAATCAACGAGATTTCTTTATCACAGATGAAGTGAATTAGATGCAATATTTGTCAAATCAACAGACATTGACATTTAGATGTTTACATGTAGCAACAGAAACACTTTTCATTCAAAACTTTATGCACTGCTTAATATGATGCTTGTATATACAATAAATAAAGTTTAAGTTTAATAGCATATACTATTTAAATACAAATAAATTGGGGTCTATATCAGTTTTATGTTGATACATGATTGATGTATCAAATTTTATGCACTGCTTAATATGATGCTTGTATATATATATATATATATATATATATATATATATATATATATATATATATATATATATATATATATATATATATATATATATATATATGACTTATTGGCCAGACTCACCGACGACAACTGACATGAAATGTATGTCATTGCTGTCGTTGGTGAGTCTGGACAATTATCAAAAGCTGTGTTGTCATCAGAGCTCATGCAGCCACTCTGGAGAAGCTGCGCTGACTGAGCCAGCTGGCTGCTCTCAAATTGCTCTTGTGGTAGTTTGATGCCATTCATCACAGTGATGTGCCAAAAAAAAATTATCGGTTTTGTTTTAGATTGTTGTTTAATTTAGTTTTATACATATGTTCTCATATCCATATATTTGGTTCTAAAGTCACAAGTAATAATCTTAAGGTATACTGGGTTCCCTTTCGAGGGAACTCGCGCTTCGTTGATGACGCTTTAGGATTGCGTCTTCAAATTGTGTGCTTCTCCCTGCCCATGTTTCCTTAAAGGTGGGGATACACACACAATTTGCGTGTTATGTATTTGGGAGCGGAGCATGCTCTGTCAGCCTTTGTGGGGGCTGAATGTGAGCATTGTGAGAAGTTGCCGCTCCCGTCTGTCACTCTTTGAGGAGACTCGCGTTCACTGTGGTTCCGGCTCTGCTGTTGCCAAGGCAGCACGGAAGCTGAGATCATAGAGTTCGCTAATGGATCTCTCGGAGGGGTTAGTGTCACCAAACACACGCTTTTTGTCACCAAACACAACACCTCCACCAAGGTGTGTTTGTGATCTCCACAAAGAGTTATCGAGATCGTGTAACAAGCCATACTCGTCCCATCTTTTCAGCACCCAAGTGCATGTGTATTCAGATATAAGTGGGTTGAAAGAGTACGGCTATGGGGCGATGCCTAGGGTTGAACAGACGCTTGCGAGCTATCTGTCCCCTTGCTCAGCATCGTCCCTGAAGGCCCTGACGCTGCCCACTAAGCCAATAAGAAGAACATCAGCGCCAGTGGGTAAAGCGTACACGGAGGCAGATCAGGCTGGCGCATGTCTGCACACAATGCACACCAAGCTGATCTGCTGAGGGACCTGGACGATGGCGAGGGGGTAGGGCGGTTTGATAATTGCGTCGGGCCACAGATTTGTCTCTCAGAGCAACCAAGGAAACTGCTAAAGCTATTGTCATTGAGAGTTTTCTCTAAGTCTATTCTAAGTCTAAGGTTTCAGGAGGCCAAAAAGCAGGCGGAAGCATTTAAGCGCTACATCCCTCGCCATCCCCAACCCTCTGGGGCTGATGGGCATGAGCAGCCTCAGTCGTTGAGCTCTTTGCACAACAAATAGAGAGTGTTAACTCTCGTACCCCTTCACAGAAGTCATGGGGGTCAGGACGACACTCTCAGTTGAAGCCTCCTAAGCAGAATTTTACGGTGCCAGCACCACTTCGGTGCCCTCAGGAGGCCGTTCTGCCAACCCCTCCAGCCTTAGTGCCTCGGGGTGCAGAGGTTTCCAGCAAGCTTATGACTCAAGGTCAACAAGACGTTGCGTCAGGCTCGCACCATTTTAGGAGGGTCAAAAAGCATACCAGTTCACTTCAAATCACCGAAGTGGCTTCTTTAAGTACACTGCGTACAGAGACCAGCCTCGTTACAGAATCCAGTTTTGTTCTCATCCAGCGCGGTTCAACAGGATTTTACTCATGTTAGTACACCCCGAGCAGGCTTTGGTGATGGAACAAGAAGTAAAGTCTCTGCAAGCAAAAGAAGCCATAGAACGGGTAATGAGAAACTCACTGTCGGAGAGATGAGAAAATGAGAACGCGCAGCTGGTATCGGTGTATAGATACTACAGAAAATGAGTATTGGAACAGATATTGAGTATTGTAAGATATTTCAGTATCAATTCGTGTCAAAATATAAATATTTTGACAACACTGTAGGGCTGGGCGATAAAACGATAACGATAATTATCGCGATATAATTTTTCTCGATAAAACGATATCAAGAGTTCGATAAATGTTCGATAATGTTTATGCGCCAAAAGCGGAACGAAACTCATTTGAACAGTGCGCCACACTGACCATTTATCCGCTCGGCTCAAAGTCCCAACAGCAGCGCAGCGCGAGCTCACTAGAGCAGATGCGTTTACTCTGATCGGTCTTGTCACAAGATCCAGTGAGAAGCGCTTGACTTCAGCGAAGAACACAAATGTCTCCGTGATTTAAACCAGTTTAAAGGCAGATGAAACAGCGCTGACAAACAGGAGAAACACCGTTGCGCACAGTGTTTCTCCTGTTTGTCAGCGCTGTTTCATCTGCCTTTAAACTGGTTTAAATCACGGAGACATTTGTCAGACATACTGACATACAGTCAGAAGGCTTTTCCGTCTACAAATTGCCATAATTTACCATGGATTTACTGTAACGTTAGCCTAGTAATATTAACTGCACCATGAAATGTGGGATATACATATTGAATTGTATTATATTATTAATGTAGACGATGTATTAAAGGACTGATGGGAATATAATTACAGTATTTAATAATGTATTTAGGCTACTGTTTTTCATACAAATACCATAGAAACCATAAAGTTCCATTTTGCCATGATAGTGAGGTTATCATGATCTAAATGCATGATACTGGATGACCAATGGTTAAGTTTAATAAAACTCAAACAGTCAGAATATTACATTTTACCAAATAAAAATTAGCACATGCAGAAACTAAGAAATTAATTGTCCAATAAAGATATTTATTTTGTTAAGGAAAAATGACAAATGTTTGAATGTTCTACCTCAGATTTGTGAAATGTTCACCAGTTTGGCAAGTGTTTGTCCTGATATGTTCTGACAATAAAGAGTAGTTTAAAACCACAATTAACGCTCTGGTTTCTACAACTTTCACTTAAGAGCAAAAATCTGCCTTTAACCCTCTGAGGTCGGCAATCACGCCGGCGTGATTTGCTCGATTTTTTTCTTATCAGTTCAAATGAGACTCCAAATACTCTGTTGACTTTGATCTTACAAACCAGTTTCATACATCAATCGATCCTGTTAAGTGTGTATTATTTTTGTGTATACTCACAATAAAAACAAAGTGTTGTGCTTTTTGCCAAATCAAGAAAAATAAACATGATGTTCTGCTTTCTCTCTGTCAGTGAAGTCAATTCTGAAACGTGTCCGAAAATGAACAATAACTCAGCGAATACTCAGTCAAACAGGCATACAGACACACAGGCATGAAGCTTGAATTCTCTTCTTTTAAATGAAGTATTTTTTATAAAAAACAAATATTCTCAGTTTATGTAATCTGTATGAAAAGAGTGAGATGTCAGTCGTTCTCATCTCAGCTAATTATTTTTAATGTGACCCCGCCCACGGAGAGTGCGCGCTATTCAAACGCAAATGACTGAGGCATCCATGCAAACTGTGAACGCCCCCATATCAGCTCGAGAAAACACATCAAGTTTATTCAGATCATTGTACTTGTTTACACCGTCTCGCGGCGCTGTGAGGAATAATACTATCGTAATAATAATAATGGAAAATGTACCTCAGAAGTGCTGGTATTTCGAGGAGCAACGGATCCTGAGAATACTGTAGTAAGTTTTTTTCATTGTCAAGTGAATCGTGTTTCTGTGTGTGAAATGAATGAACGGCAGAGATGCGCGCTGTTTACCACAACTCGCAAAAAGACGGTTTAAATTTGAATCGCATTTCTGTTTGTGAATGAATGATCCGCTTTTAGCAAACTATATTGCTATACTGAGATGAGTAAAAATCGACTGAAATATGTTGAAATAAAATGTATTTGTATAAGCAACGTATTGAACTGCAAATTAACATTTATATTTCTTATATAAACGAAAGACCTATGTTACAGACATATGAAAGACAACATTTCGTTGACTAGTTTTGGATAGATTATACATTTTTACTGTAAAATATTTGCCACCTCAAATAAGCTTTTGTTTGCCAATTTTTGCTCATATGTTAAATATAGTATGTTTTGTCAAAAATAAAGTAATCAAATATGTTATTATGTGTTTGTTCCAATGTAGCCTAGGCTATATTCAAAGTAATGAATCCTTAACTTTGAAATATATATGATAAAATGTATACTTTAGTTTTTACAAAGAAAGATTGCACTTGAATTGTTGTTGTAATTGTAACCTTTTTAATAAAAATATGTATTTACAAGGTAGATGTAAACAAACTATTAAAAGGTAAATATAAGCCTTTTCTTTAAATAATTTTTATTGTGTTTTATTAGTGACAAATTTGGGGAGAGGATACATATTCCAAAACTGAAAATACAGTATGAGAATTAACTGCACAATTACTAGACATGGAAAAATAAATAAAAAATTAGATGCTTCCAACTGTGAACCAATTTGGTAGAAAATATATATCAGGCATGTGATTGGCTAAGGACAAAAAAGCAGGAAAATATACTGAGCCCCCCCCCCCCACCACCACCTTTAAATATTACATAAATGTATTATGTATTTTTAAACTTAGTGAGTGTATAAATCAGCAGCAAAAAGTCATTCTTGAAAAAATCTGCACAGTAATTTTATCAAATCTAAACATGTTAATAAAAACAAATGACTATTAATACTCCTATAAAATTCAATCAGGCAATCATACATTTCACAATTTTATATTTATATATGAATGTCAAGAATTCAGAAGTGTGTATATTTATATAGCCTACACTACACTACACAGAAATAACATACAATTAAATTATGCTTATTTTAAATGTATTGTGCAGGCTAGGTATACAAACATATAGGCTTTTAATAATCTTTCAGTGCGCAAAACCATGAAAATATGAAACGCTTCAAAACAGAGCGCACAAAGCGCGTATGCGCATCGCGGGTGCAGAATGATGTGCTCAAAGCAACATGGAGTCACAGTGTGCAGCGCTGCGCTGCACAAGTGCGCATTTAAAAGTGCACAGCACAAAGCGAAGAAATGTCGAGCGCACAAATCCTAGTGTCTATCTGTCCAACAGTTTATTGATCATTTGTTTCTTCACAGTTTTAAATTCCAGTTATTGTGCGTTTGATACCGATTTAGTCCTTGTGATGTGTGATCTAACAGGCACACGGTAGCGAGTCGTTTAAAAATAAAGTCATTTTATGCAAATCCACAGCCTTTTCTCTACAGATCAAGCATTATAATGTGAATATCATATTGGAGAGAGTTTTACCGTGCATGTATGTTGCTGTAACCGGAAGAGGCGCGCGCGCTGTTTGAATACTGAATGGAGAATGATTGACAGCCGCAGAGGAAGGAAAACGAGTTTTCGTAAACTTTAACTATGTAAATAGACTTCTGTCCCTCACATTAAGCTATGGAATAGGCTTCAGATGAATTTGTCACCCAAACTGACGTGAAAAAAGCGGGAGGCGCCGAAAAGCGCGCTGTGTGATGTGCCGCCCGGTGTGGCCCTGTTGCGCGGGGACGGCGATTGTGGTTCCGTCCCGGGTTACCATGGCTGTGAGATCCGTCTGTGAGATTTTATTTATTTTTTTATTTTTTTACAGATTAGGGGTGCGTTTCCCGAAAGCATCGTTAGCCAACTATGGTCGCAAGTTCCGTAGTTATCAGCATAGTTCAATGATTTGGTGTTTCCCGAAACCATCGTTCCAACGAACGTTCGCAAACAGCATCGCAAACTTGTGTGGTTGGAACGACAGCTCTCGAGCTGTGGTTAGAAGCATTGTTTCTAGTTTACATGAGATGTAGACTGAATAAATCCTTATCTTTAGCAAAATAAGGAAGCTGACATTCAGTACAACCCGTGTTATTTATTTAGAATACATACAAATGTAATTTACTTCTTTTAGTTTGTCAAGAGATTTAAAGCACCGTTTTTGAAGACTGCGCATGTGCGAACGTGCTCTACTATGTAAGAACGAGCCAAATATTAAGTCTGGTAATAAAGCAAAATAACTGAGAAAAATTAGAAATGGTCTTCAGATGCCATGTCTGTAACTTATTTGACAAAATCTAGGGTTAATTCGATCTCAAACAGATTAATTAAAATAAGTTATTAGTCCACCACGTGCGAGACGTCATAAACCAACGTGGTTGAACGATACTTTGCGACATACGGTTTCGGGAAACAGTCGTGACTAGCTAGTTGATTTTTTTTTTTTTTAAACAGCAGACTTAACATTTATCCATTTCTGGTCATAATTTGGAGACAATGAGCATATGACCCATTGTGCCGTGCTGCTTATATTTATAACGCTGTAAAAATGCCCCTCCCTGCGCCCAAAACCAGTCGTCTATGGATGAGAATCCGAAACAAGGACTGGTGGGACGATGTCCTGCTCCACTTCACAGGCGCTGAGTGAAATTTTTTTAAATGACGGGACACTCATATGACAATATATTTAACAGGAAGAACAGCTTGTTCCGCGCGTCATCCGTCATTACACTATTTCAATGTGTTGCACATTGCACATGCACAGTCCTTTCAGTTTCGGTTTTCAATCCGATCAAGTGTTTACGTGTTCTCTCGATCAGATTAGAAAAGGAATAAACCACCCCTTTCAATCCGATCGAAATTGAATTCGGATCGAGCTCAATCTGATCGATTAAGGTGTTTAAATGAAGGCTTTTCAGTCCGATTGAGCTGTCAATCCGATTACTAACGGATTATTTGGTTGCATGTAAACATAGCCACTGAAGCTCAGTGAAAAGCTGAGTCCAAACAATCAGTTCCCATTCTTCTAGATCTATCTGCCGCCTTTGGTACTGTTAACCATCAGATCCTTCTGTCCACCCTGGGCATCAGTGCTTTTGCTTAATTGGTACCAATTTTCAGTATCAGCTTCTGTGATTTTTGCTGGATCGGGTATCATGGTTACTGTTAAGCTCCACAAAGGCAAAAAACACATTATAAAGCACCATAAAACTTTTCATGCGCTATATTCCAAGTCTTCCAAAGCCATTTGATTGCTTAATGTGAGGAAGAGACAAATATTTATGTTGTTACATTAAATAAAGTTTATGGAAACTATTCCTCTGCTGCGGCTGTCAGTCATTCTTGATTTAACATTCAAACAGCGTGCAGTGTTCAGTTACAGCAGTCAGCACAGTAAAACTCTCCAATATGATTCATTAGCCGCTTTTCCACCGAAATTACCCGGAACAATTTGTCCCAGGAACTTTTTTCCCAGGAACCTTTTTTGCCCCAGACCGGTTGCTTTCTGCGTTTACACCGCGGTCTAAAGTACCGGGAAGGTAAACTGCGCGCAACTGCTCCTCCCAGTCTGCGACGGACAGTAATCAGTTTTGAGCGCCACATTTATAAGTATGGAGGAGATTCAAACTGTGCTGCAGTTATTGGTTTACTAACGAGGTAATTAACATAACAAAATAGACGAGCACTGATACTAAAGCGTGTTCAGAAAGCTCGTATGCGTATAAAATTAGACAAGGCATGTTGTGAGATGACTGGGACGAACGCGCAAAAATGTCCTTTTGCGCAAATACGCTTAAAAAAAGCCTGAACCCCGTCTATCAATCATAAATAGTGACAGTCTTGTAAATAGTTGTTTGTTACCAACCTCAAAGCGCTATTTCAATCCTGTTATAGTAAATTTGTAACATGGTTTGCCTTGCAATAGATGACAATGTGTAAACATAATGACTTAATATTAAAAGCTGTGGCAGAAAAGAGACGAGCACTGATAAAGCGTGTTCAGAGCTCTTAATGCTAACGTTAGATATAAAATTGTATGTTATCAGCTATTGCGGACATTGGCCGTGAGATGGCTGTGACGAACGCGCAGAAAGTTTCCTCTTCCACAAATACCCAAATAATAAAGCCTGAAACTGGTCGCCAGTCCCCCAGTTTTTTTAATTAAATTCCATATTTGCAGACAGACAACTTTACTGCATGAAGCCACTTTTTAAAAGGGAGGTTAAAAATAAAGAAAATGCTGCGTGGAGTCATCCAACCAAAATGCGGCGTGAACACAACCAATCAGCTTGTGCAGCGCACAAGTCCCACCCCTGAAAGTTCCTGAACTTTAAAAAAATACTACCTCATGAGCAGGGACTATCGGAGGGGGAAATATTTACCCGGAACTTAATTTAGACCCTGGTTCCTGCGGTGTAAACACATCGAGTACCAGCCCAAAGTTCCTAGTTCCTGGGGAAAGTTCCTGCGGTGGAAACGCAGCTATTATTATACTTGATCTGTAGACAAAGGTCTGAGGATTTGTATAAAAAGACTATCATGCCAGAGTTTATTATCATTTCTAAATTAGGCCTATGTGATATTTGATACCAGGTGTCTTTATTAAATCACATTGGAGTAGAGATGATTTGGCATCTTGTGCACAGTGACTGGAATTTAAAACTGTGCAGAAATAAGGCTCTGAATAGATATACAGTAATGCACTAGGAGTTGCACACACAATATCTCTTTTCTTTGTTCCCTGAACTTTTCAATGCAGAGCTCTGAGCGCTGAGAGTCCATGTTGCTTTAAGCACATCATTCTGCACCGGGGATTTGCATAAGCGATGTGTGCCGCTCTGTATTGAAGCCTTTCATTTTATGATAGGCCTAGTATCTCTCTAGTTTTTCCAAAGATTATTATTAGCCTATCTTGTTCAGTTGTATCTATCATATCGTGTTGCCCCAATAAAAGCTGTGTGATACATTTTAAATGAACGTTTTAGAATTTTATAGTATTTTTCTACAAATTGTTTTTTATGAATGTATTTTATAAGAATACAAATAGTAATTTGTTTTTATTAACATTTACCACTACACTTACTGTAACTTATTTTATTACTTTAAAAAAAAAAATTATTTTGCTAAATGTTTAGATTTTACATACTTTAGTTTATAATTTTTTTGTCAAATTATTACAATATTGTTTTGTATACATTTGTTGTTTTTCTCTAATGAAGTAGTGTGTATTTAGCAGGGATGTCACTAGAGAGGGGGTCAGGATGGTGCAGTGAGCACGTGTTGAGATTTGAATTAAGGTATAAAAATTGAATTTTTGTTTTAAGTCTGCACCTAATTTGGTAGTTAAATGCTATTTATGTTAGGGCAAAAATCATAAATCACGATTATTTTTGTCAATATTGAAATCACGATTATTTAACACGTTTGGTCGGTGATATGATCAAAGTCTTAATTTACGATTAATTTTAAATATCAGTGAAATTTCACAATTAGCGATACTTCAGCAAAAACTAATACTAGGTAAGCTAATGTAAGAAAAATGTCTTAAAAACAATTACATAAGACAAGTAAACAAATACAACAAATAAAAAACATTTTAAATAAATTATGTTTTAATTTATTCGGGAAGATGAACAGTGGTATTCAGATAAGTAAAAGCTTACAACAAAAAATTTTATAAATGTAAAATAACACTGCATACAACACTGTGTAGTCTTACTGTACAAATTAAATGTAGATTAATCCTTATTAAAGCTACTTAAGTTATTCAGTCAAAATCAGTGAGTGATTTTCCTTTGTCATTTGTTGTTTGATTATCATTTATAACAGACTACAGGAGGTGTATTAGGCTGCTGCCACTTTAACAGCTACTGCACGGGATCCAATATACTGTTACACACGCGTTTTCTTTCTCAACTGTGTACGTCTACTTAAGACATAAAAATGTTGAAAATAGACATTTTTCTATTTTAAATGCGTAAACGACCTGCAACCTGGAATTATCAGAAATGGATAAGCCTATAATAATATTCATTTTTAATTATGAATGACAAAAAAAGGGCGGAATTAATAAATGATTATATTAAATATATAATATCCTATTATATTGCATGCGATGTTGCCTAAAGACAGCATTTAAATCAAGTTTGCTATTAATAAATGATAAAAGAATATGTAAGAACATAAAATATTATAAATATATTTATCCATCCCATCTCACAGCCTTTTAAATCCATGAACAAATTGTGTCTTTATTTATTATTATTATTATTATTATTATTATTATTATTATTATGCCTATTAAACCTAAATAAAATGAAATATGTTAAATTCCCGTAAAGTGAACTTCTGGTATATTCCTGTGCGCCAGAAATAATTAAAGTTTTATTGGCATGACTGTCGGGCATTTACAGTACAAAACATAAGCTATTTGATTGGCTATTGTAGGCTATTAGACAATACATAACATTCATTTTGAGATAATGAGATCAAACAGAAAATTATATATAATAAACCAAAAAGATAGCCAGTGAATGGATTTAAAATACTTAAGGATGAGATGAATATATATATATATATATATATATATATATATATATATATATATATAATTATGTAAAAAAAAATCAGGATTCTTTGATGAATAGAAAGGTCAAAAGAACAGCATTTATCTTAAATAGAAACTTTTCTATAATAATATAATACTATAATACACCAACGTTCAAAAGGGGGGGGGGGGGGGGGTAAAAGAAAACAATACTTTATTCAGCAAGGAAGGATGCATTAAATTGATCAAAAGTTACAGTAAAGACATTTATAATGTTACAAAAGATTAAGATTCTATATCAAATAAATGAAATAGAACTCTCCTATATACAATATTTATTGTAGCCTAGCTTAAATAATCTATTAACATAGCCTATTAATAATAACAAATTAAACGAACTTCATTTGAATGCTGTCACGGCACGAGGGGCTACAAATGAAAACAGCCGCTCATTTATAGTCACATAGGCTACTTGAGTAATCTACAGAAATACAGGAGAAAATAAAGCACATACATAACAATGAATAAAAAATTTAACCAATAATAATAATAATAATAATAATAATAGGCCTATAAAAAAAAAAAAAAAAATAACATTCAGTTAATGGATTTAAAAGATGAATACAAATGTGTACAGCATATTCTTTAAATATTTAGGCTATTGATGATAAACTTAATTTGAAAGCTGTCTATAGGTAACATCGCGACCAATATAATAGACTATTTTAATATTATCATTTCTTAATTAAGAAATGATTTGAGGTTTTTCTTAGTTAAAAATAAAAATTATTATAGGCCTATCCGTTTCTGATAATTCTAGGTCACGCAGGTTGTTTACGTATTTAACTCGTGGCCACGACCATATGTCGTTCTCTCAACATAGGATTTCGAGTCCACGACAATGCATCGCATTCCCACGAGTTGATATGACGTTCCCACTAATTAATATCTCGTGGCCATCACGTTCCCACGAGTTTGTATGTCGTGGCCACGACAAAACTAAGTGAGCCGAACATGTCCCCTCCCGGGGTCATCGTACTAATCAAACAAAAAGAAAATAACATTATAAATATTACCTAAATACCATAATCACTGCCGTTATAAGTTACATTGTAAAAAGCACAGAAAACATTGGTCCTCTCCTCTTACAATAAAGCGTCCAGAAAAGGGGTCACTTTTCTTTATTGATGAAAGTGGCGGATAATAAGAAAGTACAATAGTTTTTCTATAGCAACTATGATATTTTCGCACCATGGTGAATTGTTTATGGGAAGCTAGGATGTGTGGTTTTGTGAATTGTACTCGCACCTCTGGTCAGCAGAGTTTTCCAAAGCTCGAGCTGGAGATCCACTGCGTCTACGTACGATAACACAGATCACTCCCGTCAGCAGCTTAAACGGCAGTGTCCACAGCCTGTGGAAGATCTGAAGGCGCTGGGTCAAGGCGTTTTTGCAGGGGGATCTGCGTTGGCTCTGCTTTTGGTTCTGGGTCAGGCGCAGCGGCCCATCATCATCCTCACACACTACGTGAGCCACGGCAAGAGCTCGATACCTTAATCCGAGGGTCTCTTTCCGTGCACTTTCTGTTGTCCTCGATGATGGATAAACACTGTGAAACTGCGGTTAATTTTAATAAGACTTCTCCAGGTGAAATTGTTTCTCAACACTTGCGCAAGGGCGCCGCCATCTTGGGGTGGACCCAGAATGCACTGCGCACATCGGGGGCGAGGCTACATCTGAGGACGTCAACGAATACGTCACCGCTCGTTGGGTGGAAGACCTAAACCCAGCCCAAGTAACCCCGGGAGATTAGACTATATGGACAAAAACAAGTCTTTGCAATCTAGAATTGACTTGTTCCTAATTTCTACATCCGCTTTGCAATATGTTAAGGAAATTGTTCATATTTATGAACCTTTAACTGATCATAAGCTTATTTCTTTAACAAGGGAAATCTAGTCTCAGAGGGTAACTTACTGGAAATGTAATAATAATCTTCTTAATGATGAGTATTTTAATAACTGTGTTAAAAAATGTGCCATTGATATCGTTGGAGGGTTAAGAGATCGATATAAAAATAAATGGGAATTTTTCAAATATAATGTCAGAAAGATTGCTGTTAAACATAGTAAAGAGTTTAAAAAAATCAGCAGACAAAAAGAGTTAAATTTACTGGATAAATTAGGAATATTGAAACAAAAGCAAAATCTTACTAAGGAGGAAGAAGCTGAATTAGTTATAATTCAAACCCATTTTGACCAAATGTATTTAGACTTAGCTAAAGGTGCTTTTATTCGTTCTAGAGCGAAATGGCTTGAAGAGGGTGAAAAAAAATACAAGTAATTTATTTGCTCTTGAGAAAAGAAATTTTAAAAGAAATGCTTTAACGGCATTAAATATCAATGGGAGTCATTGTTTAGATCCCCAAAAAAAATCTCTGACCTTGTTTTTTATTTTATTTTATTTTTATAAAGAATTATATAATTTTAAATTTGATCTATACAAGTGTGAACAGTTCATTCAAACAGTTCATCAAAATATTCCTATTATTGATATAGAATTTCATGACTTATGTGAATCCGATATAACAACTTCTGAGATTAAAGATGCCCTTCTTGGAATGAAAAAAGGGAAAGCACCAGGTATAGATGGGTTAACTTTAGAATTGTATTTACATTTTTGGGAACTGACTGAAGCTACTCTTTATGTATAATGAATGTATTAGTAATGGAGAAATTACTAATACATAATGTCTACTAATGTTTACTAATGTCTACTACTATGAAACAAGGTATAATTTCATTAATTGCTAAACCAGATAAAGATCCTCATTTAATAGAAATTTGGAGACCAATTTGTCTTCTAACAATTGATTATAAATGAATTACTTTAGTGTTTGCTAATAGATACGGGAAGGTTTAAATAAAATGATTAGTGAACCTCAAACAGGCTTTCTAAAGGGTCGACATATAACTTACAATATTAGACTTGTGCTTGACCTGTTAGATTATGCTGAGAATGTTGGTGAAGGTGCAGTAATTTTTGGACTTTTATAAAGCGTTCAATACAAATGAACACGAATTCTTATTTAAAACTATGACGCTTTTAGGATTTGTGAATACATTTTTGAATGCAGTTAAAATGTTTTACAATGATATTAATAGTTCTGTAATACTTAATACATCCACCTCTAAAAGATTTAACATTAATCGTGGTGTACGTCAAGGTTGCCCAATTTCCCCCTTTTTATTTTTGTTGGTAGTTGAATTATTATCCATTGGTATTGTTAATAATCAACAAATTCAAGGTCTCAACATTTTTAGTAAAGAAATTAAGATATCGCAATTAAGCAGATGACACAACCTTATTTTTAAAGAATATATAATTTATTCCTAATGCTATCTCCTTCATCAATATTTTCTCTAAGGCTTCTGGTTTAACTCTAAATTTATCCAAATGTGAAATCCTTCCGTTACATAGTTTAAATGATAAAGTTGTTGCTGACATTCCAGTGAAACTCTCTGTTAAATACCTAGGAATTATGGTAACAAAGGATGTCCTAGAAAGACAAAGTTTAAACTTCTCCTCTAGATTAAAAAAGACCAAAGCGTTATTAAACTGTTGGTTACAACGTGATCTCTCAGTTTATGGTCGTGTCCTGTTATCTAAAGCAGAAGGGTTATCTCGATTTGTCTATCCCTCCTTATCTTTGTATGTTAAAGACTCTTATTGTAAAGATATCAATAATTTGTTTTACTCTTTTGTTTGGAAAAACAAATCTCAAAGACTTAAGAAAAGGGTTCTTACTAATAAGAAAGCTGAAGGGGGACTGGAGGTACTTTTCTTTGAAGACGTTAATAGAGCTTTTAAAGTCAATTGGCTTAAAAGATGTTTGATCAATGGTAACTCTCTCTGGAACCATATTCCACATAGTATCTTTAACCAAGGAGGTCTAGTATTTCTGTTAACTTGTGACTTTAATATTTCTAAACTCTCTCTTAAATTGTCCAAATTCCACCAGCAAGTTCTTTTAGCCTGGAAAATTTGCTACTCACACAATTTCTCTCCTCACACTTCCTTTATTATATTGGTTGCCAATAAATCCTTATTTTTAAGGAATTGGTTTAACAGGGATATTAATCATCTTATGAATATGTTTGATAATTATGGAAATCTTTTAACATACGAACAATTCATGCGAATCCATAGTTTCCCTGTGCATTTTCAGGAATTTAATTCTGTCATTAAAGCTATTTTCCCTACTCTGATTCATCTTATCAAAAGTCATATTCAATATAACTCCACATTAATGACATATCCAAAATTAATATTAATCGGCATTGAATTGATTGATAAAAAATGCAATAATAAACATTTGTACAATATTTCAAATACAAAATAAAATAGCACCTGGAGGAATTTTTTTTTTTTGGAACTCTATTATTGATAATATTAATTGGAAGAATGTTTGGTTAATCCCCTTTAAATATTGCATTAATAATAAAACCAAAGAAATACATTTTAAAATTTTGCATACCATTTACCCTGTTAAATCATTAATTGCAAGATACTCTGATATTGACGATTTATGTTCTTTTTGTAAAAGTGGGAAAGAGGTGTTGACGCATTTGTTTTTCGAATGCAAAATTATCCAAAATTTCTGGAAGGAATTGGCAGAATTTATCTTTAATTTAGCAAAGATTATATACTATTTTACATTAAAAGATATTATTGTGTATTATGAAAACAAAGTTAGCAAAGGTCTTGAATACATTGTTAATTTATTTATACTGTTGGCAACATTTTATAGTCACAAACAAAAATATTTAAATTTATCCCCAATATTTAAGATGTTTAAATTAGAATTTGATTGTTTCATGTCTTCACTGAAATTGTTAAAAAACAAAAAGTCATTAACAGGTTTAAAATATGTTTATGTTATTTTTGGATCCCCTGCTACCAATTAATGTCACTCTTTGTTTTGTAATATTGTATGCTATGCTATGTTTGTTACTTGTTCTGTCTGCAATAAAAAAAATTAAATGTAAAAAAAAAAAAAAAAAAAAAAAGCCCAGCCCAAGTTTCTTTGAAAATTGGTTTCGAAATAAAATTGTTTTGGTAGACCAAATATTTAAATCAGTTGGCCTTCTTTTTACTTAAGTAATTCCTATACCATATAAGTATAATATTCCTATACCACCAAGGGAATTTGCAATTGTCTTTGGAGCAATTTCTTCTAAAATATGTATGTTATTTAAACATCAAAAAAGATTAGATTACCAGCAATTCCTACCCCTCACACTAAATCACTCCATTGTAGGTAAAATATGTTTCTCCTGTCATTTTAATTATAACAGATCAATAAAAGCCCTTTTCCAGGATGTTGTTTCGAGACCAAATGATATTGCATATTGGAGTCAGTTTGTGACTGGAAAAAAGTCTGGCTTCTGCCCAATTGCTATCTCTTAACAAACAAGAGTAATTTGGGTAAAGAGTCCCTTTTGTATGTAGCAACAAGCTTATGGAACAGGTTGCCAGGAAATCTAAGATGATCAGAAGTTTAGTAACATCGAAAGGCAAAGAATGGTGCAGCACCAGTGCAAGTAGCGTACGCAGCCCACTTCCTCACACAAACAGCAGCACAGCCAGTGCTTATCGTAGAAAGCGATGGACAGCGGCCACGCCGGCACGCATAATGGCTAGTGTAAGCAGTAGGCTACACCCATATGAGAAGACAGCGGCAAACCCAGTGTTAACAGAAGTCACGGCAGTGAACGGCCGGAGCATTTTATATAGGACAGACAAATAAAGTGATCTTCCTATCTGTTATAAAGCATCAGAGTCTGGGGGATCCATTCGCAGCGTGATTTATTAATAAGAGTAGTCAAACAGGCAAAGGTCAGAACCAGCAGATACAGCAGTGAAGACAAGGCTTAATCGTAGTACAAAACCAGGTAGAAGATCAGAGCAGGCAGCAAACAAAGTCAGAGATCAAAGCAGGGGCCCGTTCTTCGTACGTTGCTTATTACATCCGAGATCAAATGACTATCCAAGATGATATCATCGTGCTACTCATGATCTAGCTAATTCGGTTCTTCGAACACACTTGCCGGATATGATTAGTATCGCTGGATTGAGTTATCTGAGATAACTGCGCGTTCATGCGCTGGTTAAAAGGGGATATGTATCGATAGTAGAAACATTGATCAGCAACGCTGCTATTGGCTGCTCAGCGAGGACAAAGAACGCACTCAGTTTTTCTCCTCAGCAGAGCAAGAACTAATAGTCTAAGTTTATTCGGAATTTTAATGTTTAATCAAAACGCCAGGGAACACCTCAAAGTCTGCAAAAGCCAGGAGAGAGGGCTGGCAAAAAGTAGCAGACAATTTAAATCCGTTAGAAGTGGCCATGTTAGATGTTTTTATCACTTATTAGCCTATATTTTTGTATTTTAATAATTGCATAATTACTTTGTGCATTGTAATGTCAGTCACCATACTAGAACATGGGAACAAATAAAAGTGAAGTACAAAAAATATTCTACATAATGGTAATTTTTAGTTATATTAGTCTCTTTTATAAAAGGCACTGTTAAATAAATGGTTGTCTGTATATAAAAGCAACCAAGAAAAAGGCTGAGAAAAAAATAGAAAAGATCTTAGTAGCCTACACTGTAAAATCATTTTTGCTGCATTAAATTAAGGCTGTAGCCTATAGTCATTTCAACTGTTAAATCTTGAGTAATGATGAATTGCTTTGACTTGTGAAAGTGAAAACTGATAAACTTATGTTAATGTAAAAATATTTTGCCATGAGTTATTGATCACATTTTTCCCCAGTGCAGTTCATTGTAATGACATTGTGTTTTCCTCTTTTGTGCACTTTTACATAATACACCAACACTTGTATCTGTTCCTAAGAAAGTGGTGGCTGAAATATGTGCAGTAAGTGGACATTTTCTAACTTTCCAAAGGAAAGAAAGTATAAGACTTTGTAATGTCCATTTGTTTCCATTGCACTGGACAGTGAATAAACCCTCTCAGATAACTGTCATATGGAGGAACTAACCTACCTGCAAGTGCATAAATAACTTTACTTAATTTATACTTGTATGCTTTATGGCTGCAATATAAGTTGCAAGATTCCACATCTACAGAAAGGCATACAGAAGAGTCTGCACAGACAGAGGAGACATAGGCCTACAGGTGGGCAGTGTATAGCCAACTTTTCCTTTTTATTTGTTGCATGAGGCATGTGTCTAATATCACTTGTTGCAGGCACTTGACCACTGGCTTTTCTTTACAAAGAACAATTGAAATAAAACTCAAGGAACTAAGCATATTTGTCTTTTATTAAACATTTAATGAAAAGTGGGGTTTTTTTGTGGCAATGTTGTGTAATGCAACAATGTCACAGGCCCTGTCAGGTGTGCAACCCCTCAGACTTCTCAGACACTGAAATCTTCCCTTTAGTTAGCCAAAGTTCATTTCATTGTGTGCCCTTGTCCTGGCTAGAGCTGCATTGTAACTGGTATGGGTCAGGGAATGGTGTCATAAAACACCTGTCTGCGGGCAGGAACATGTCAGAATCACCTATGAAAAAATGCAGTTCTGTTAGGATCAGCATAAGTGTATGTAATACAGTGAGCTTGATATTTAATTGTGGAACTTTTCTTACCACTTTCAAATAATGTGCATAAATGTGAATCTCTGAAAATTCTTAAGTCATGCACAGATCCTGGCCATTTTGCTTTCACATTTGTGATATGGAAGATTTTAGTCAACTACCTTTTTTTTATTTGATATAATATTACTAATCTGGAATATTAAGAATCACAATAGTAACTGGGCTGCACATTTACATTGTGAACCCCCTTTCTGTTCACATAATCCCCTTTATTGAGGCCTTGATGGCAGTCTATGGTAGCCTATAGGCTATGGTACCAATCACGTTAGTGAAGCCTGAGTGACATATCTGTAATCGGCATGGTCATGATTGTATGATCTTCATAAAAAATTATGATAGCCTAAAAAAAAAAAAAAAAAAACTGCTTTACAACATTGGGTCTTAAGTGGCTTGGAAATGCCACACACAAAAAAAACAACCTAAAACTGTTTTTTAAACATAAAAGCGACAAAAAAACGACAATCTCACGAATCACGAGAAAAAATAAATATCTCAGAAAGAAAGTGCACTATCGCGCTGCGCTGGACTTCCCGTATCAGCTCCGCTTATGAAGCCGGGATCTAATCCTGTTAACATGAAATAAGCCTGCTCCCGAGCAGGTTTAAGTTTGCGCACATGTTGCTATGACAGCAAGTCCAGGATGAGCGTTGAAGAACCAAACAATCCAAGATCATGCCAAATCGCCAACAATCAAATCCAGCAAAGTGAGTTAGCGACGTACGAAGAACGGACCCCAGAGGTAACGTAGGCAGGCAGCAGACAGGGAGAAATCCAGAAACGGGCAAGGTCAAAAATACAAACAGGCAGTCACAGGAATAAACGCTCAGTAGAGTTCACAACAGTAAAACAAGACTTCACAGTGAGGGTGAGAATGTGTGAGACATAATAGTCCATAGAATAAGGATCAGGGGCCCGTTCTTCGTACGTTGCTTATTACATCCGAGATCAAATGACACATCCAAGATGATGTCATCGTGCGAATCATGATCTGGCTAACTCGGTTCTTCGAACACACTTGCCGGATATGATTAGTATCGCTGGATTGAGTTATCTGAGATAATTGCGCGACCATGCGCTGGTTTAAAGGGGATATGTATCGATAGTAGAAACATTGATCAGCAACGCTGCTATTGGCTGCTCAGCGTGGCCAAAGAGCGGGCTCAGTTTTTCTCCTCAGCAGAGCAAGAACTAATAGTCGGAAGTTTATTCGGAATTTTAATGTTTAATCAAAACGCCAGGGAACACCTCAAAGTCTGCAAAAGCCAGGAGAGAGGGCTGGCAAAAAGTAGAAGACAATTTAAATCCGTTAGAAGTGGCCATGTTAGATGTTTTTATCACTTATTAGCCTATATTTTTGTATTTTAATAATTGCATAATTATTTTGTGCATTGTAATGTCAGTCACCATACTAGAACATGGGAACAAATAAAAGTGAAGTACAAAAATATTCTACATAATGGTAATTTTTAGTTATATTATAGTCTATTTTATAAAAGGCACTGTTAAATAAATGGTTGTCTGATTATAAAAGCAACCAAGAAAAAGGCTGAGAAAAAAGAAAAAGAAAAGATCTTACCTTCCTACACTGTAAAATCATTTTTGCTGCATTAAATTAAGGCTGTATAGTCATTTCAACTGTTAAATCTTGAGTAATGATGAATTGCTTTGACTTGTGAGAGTGAAAACGGATAAACTTATATTAATGTAAAAATATTTTGCCATGAGTTATTGATCACATTTTTCCTGAGTGTAGGTCATTTTAATGATATTGTGTTTTCCTCTTTTGTGCAATTTTACACAATACACCAACACTTGTATCTGTTCCCAAGAAAGTGGTGGCTGAAATATGTGCAGTAAGTGGACATTTTCTAACTTTCCAAAGGAAAGAAAGAATAAGACTTTGTAATGTCCATTTGTTTCCATTGCACTGGACAGTGAATAAACCCTCTCAGATAACTGTCAGATGGAGGAACTAACCTACCTGCAAGTGCATAAATAACTTTACTTAATTTATACTTGTATGCTTTATGGCTGCAATATAAGTTGCTATTCCACATCTACAGAAAGGCCTACAGAAGAGTCTGCACAGACAGATGAGACATAGGCCTACAGGTGGGCAGTGTATAGCCAACTTTTCCTTTTTATTGGTTGCATGAGGCATGTGTCTAATATCTCTTGTTGCAGGCACTTGACCACTGGCTTTTCTTTACAAAGAACAATTGAAATAAAACTCAAGGAACTAAGCATATTTGTCTTTTATTAAACATTTAATGAAAAGTGTTTTTTTTTTTTTTTTTTTTTGGCAATGTTGTGTAATGGCACATGCAACAATGTCACAGGCCCTGTCAGGTGTGCAACCCTCAGACTTTTCAGACACTGACATCTTCCCTTTAGTTAGCCAAAGTTAATTTCATTGTGTGCCCTTGTCCTGGCTAGAGCTGCATTGTAACTGGTTTGGGTCAGGGAATGGGGTCACACCTGTCTGCAGACAGGAACATGTAATCACCTATGAAAAAATGCAGTTCTGTTAGGATCAGCATAAGTGTAATACAGTGAGCTTGATATTTAATTGTGGAACTTTCCTTCCCACTTTCAAATAATGTGCATAAATGTGAATCTCTGAAAATGCTTAAGTCATGCACAGATCCTGGCCATTTTGCTTTCACATTTGTGATATGGAAGATTTTAGTCAACTGCCTTTTTTTTTTTTTTTTTTATATAATATTACTAATCTGGAATATTAAGAATCACAATAGTAACTGGGCTGCACATTTACATTGTGAACCCCCTTTCTGTTCACATAATCCCCTTCATTGAGGCCTTGATGGCAGTCTATGGTCTAGCTAGCGTATGGTACCAATCATGTTAGTGAAGCCTGAGTGACATATACTATTACAGTATATGGCATGGTCATGATTGAATGATCTTCATAAAAAATTATGATAGCCTAAAAAAAACCTGCTTTAAAAAAAACTGCTTTACAACATTGGGTCTTAAGTGGCTTGGAAATGCCACCAAAAAAAAAAACCTAAAACTGTTTTTTAAACCTAAAAGCGCCAGGTAAACTCAGAATGACACGACAGACAGCACTTTCCATCAGGTTCTCCGCATCTCCAGTAGTGTAAAGGAAAGAGCCACTCGCAAATAATTTTAGGGCAATGCAAACAGTTTGTGCTGTAGTTAAAGCCCGACTCCGACAAGTCTAAAATAAATGTGCGTTTCCAACAAATTAATAATGTAAACGACAATCTCACGAGTCACGAGAAAAATATATATCTCAGAAAGTGCTGCGCTGGACTTCCCGTATCAGCTCCGCTTATAAAGCCGCAATCTAATCCTGTTAACATGAAATAAGCCTGCTCCCGAGCAGGTTTAAGATTGCGCACCTGTTGCTATGACAGCAAGTCCAGGATGAGCGTCGAAGAACCAAACAATCCAAGATCATGCCAAATCGCCAACAATCAAATCCAGCTAACTGAGTTAGCGACGTACGAAGAACGGGCCCCAGGTGTGACTGTAATCTGGAACAGTGCAGGTGAATAATGCAGTGCAGGTGTATGAAGTAATCAGTCCAGGTAGATGCAGGATGGGAAATGTAAGCTGTGTCCCAATGTTGAAGGCTGCATCCTTCGAAGGACGCAGACTTCAAGGATGCAGCCTATGCGTCCTCTGAAGGACGCACCATGTAGCCTTCCTAGGATTTCCTAATTGTGCAACCAGGTGTTCCCGATCACCGCTCCTGGCGCCAAGCAACGGTGCGAGAGGACAGCTGCTATCCTGATCATTCATTTTGATAACTGAGTAAACAGCTATGGAGCCAGAATTGGCTATTGTCATTTTTATGTTTTATATTTTACTGGAGGTCATGGTGTGCCCCGGCACTGCCGGATCATGTATTTTCGGTTTAGCCCTGTTTGAATACAAAACCCAATTTAATATAAAAAGTCCAGTATTTCTCGCGCTCGTCATCTGCAGCTGTCACGGTTGCCAGGCGACAAGAACAATCCTTCATAGGCTAGACCGGTCCGAGCGCTTCAGATGCGCCCTTTGATATGGGACGCTGCTGTAGTTAGCAACAATTGGTTAATATTGTGACAATAAGCCTACATTTTGTTACTTTAATTTTCGGAACTGCATATTTCGTACAAATGTGAAGTAACCTGAAGTACTTTTTTCCCTCACATCACAATGTGATTACATTACACTCACAAAAGTATATAATGTAACAACCAGATATTACTGTATATTGAAAATATACAGAAGTAAACTGCAACATAGCCTACGCAGTAATGCAGTAGTAGCCTAATGCAGTAGTTATTAAAAGTACTTTTTTTCAGAAAGCCGTCGATTGAATCAGCCCTGCAAACCTGTTGGTAGACAACTTAGTGGATAGTGGAAATATGCACTTTAACACTCTGGAGACCATTCCAGATGATGTCCCACCAGCAGGAGGCCTTACCAGGGGCAGCCCATCCCGGTCCAGCAGCTCAGCTCAACAGAGTCTACATCATTTTTTTCTTATTTTACGTATTGTAAAATTAAATGTTTATGTTGATTTTGATATGTTTAACGTATTTTGTAAATAGTTGGAAAAAGTACTTTAATGTAGCCTAAAGAACAAATGATTTTCATTTACCAATTTAATTTGAAAAAATAAAAAGGTATAGAATTTGTTTCATGCAGAAAGTATTACTGTCATTACAAAAATAAACAATGTCCAGAACAATTCATTCTCTTTTATTTACACAATTAAAGTTGCATAAAAATAAATGTACATAATTTTTCTTTTAAAAAATAAAAGTGAAAAAAGTTAAACAAGAATATGTAGAAAATATATATATTTTTCAATCATTCTCTCAAGAAGAGAAAACAGCCTGTCCATCCTCTCCCTTCTTTCCTGTGCACTCCTCGCCTCTGCCTCCCTCTGTAGTTGCATTTCTTCTCTGATCAAGTCCAAAAACTCGTCCTGTCCCGCCGCCTTTGTGCTGCTGCTGCCCCTGGCTCCTCCTCACCGTGGGCACCCACTACTGAACTCGGCCCTGGTGTGTCCTCAGGGATTAAGGCGATGAGGACAGGGGGGTTGGTGCAATGCATCTGTCCCAACACCTCATCCATGAGGACAAAGTACCAGGGCCAAGCTTCAGCAGTGGGTTTCCCACTCACACCCTCTCCTGTCCCAGGACACTTGCAATCCTAAAGGCAGAGCAAATGAACCATGGCTTGTTAACAACAACAGGACAATACATTTCAGCAAAGATGTGTGTATTACTTTTCTTTATATATATATATATATATATATATATATATATATATATATATATATATATATATATATATATATATATATATATATATATATATATATGAAGAGTTCAGATGCAAAAGCCTCTAAGTGCCATCTGAAATTTTCTTATAGAATGATCATTTTTATCAAGCTCGTATATTTAAGTTCAGTAATTTCACTTAAATGACAATTAATAGGTAATTTTCATTGCTATTTAAGTGAAATTACTGAACTTAAATGTACGCACTTGATGAAAATGATCATTCTAGAAGAAATTTTCAGATGGCACTTAGAGGCTTTTGCATCTGAACTCTTCATATATATATAGACCCATTTTTTCCTGAATTGTTCTAAAAAAGCAGAAAAGGGTACTTAACACAGAGGAGCAATCTTAAGTGCATTGTTAACACTGCAAAATATGACACATCAAGACATGCATACAAAATACTTAAGAAATCATATTTCTGTATACTAAAATTTGGTTAAAACCACATACCTTGCATGACAGCACTACAAAAACACATAAAAGTGAAACCCCATTGCCTTATCTACTGCTTTTCTTATTGTTTTGGGCTTTTTTGGGTGAGTGATATTTCTTATTTAATATACAAGTGCAAATATTACAAATAGGTCGTTAAACTAATAACGTTATTACCACAAGTTTTGCCTAAAACTACCTGATAAATGAAGCCACGCAATGGTGACGAAGGAGTTAAGAAGAAGTTTATAAGAAAATTTAACTCCGGTTTCGCTAGCTATTTGAGTAAATGAAAACATAATACTTACATTTAAATGTGAATTTGCTGTCCACCACCGATCTCTAGTCTCGCCCGCCTTTAAAAATAAATCAATAAATGCTGTCTTCAACGGCGCGCAATGACTTATGGGGTAGAATAGGCCGCTAAGTGTCCATTTTTGTATCCTTCTTTTCACGGGGAAAGAAAAGGGCGCATTTGGCGTCGCTTTTGAATCAGAGAAGCCTTCGTCGCGGCGCGATGACGCAACCGGCCTTCGAATACGGCCTTCGAAGGATGGAGAATTGAATTGGGACAGCCTTCATCGAGCCGCGGTGACGCAATCGGCCTTCAAATGCGACCTTCCAAGGATGCAGCCTTTGAATTGGGACGTCCTTCGTCGCGCCGCGGTGACGCAATCGGCCTTCAAATACGGCCATCCGGCCTTCAAATACGGCCTTCGAAGGACGCAGCCTTCACTTTGGGACACAGCTGTAGTGTACATCAGTACAGCAGCATATGTAAACTGTAAAAAAATACATTAACATAAATATAAATAAACCTAACTACAGTCAATAAAGTGCAGTCATTAATAGCTGCAAACAGGTACAGTACTGTTACAACTCAAACCATCTTCATCTTTCAAGTGAATTGGAGTGATTGGTCTTTGAGTTTGCCTCATTCTTGCATTTCCTTCAAATCAGTGCTCGCACCTCAGACATGTTGGAAATTGTTTGATCACAGTGTCTGTGAAAGGGGAAAAAGATGAGTTTACTTTTATATTAAAGCAAAATTAACCTCTGTTAAAAAAGTAACTGGTCCCTTTCAAAAGGCTGCTTCATGGTCCTTTTCAGAAGTCTACATGGTATGTCACTGTATCACAGCAAAAAAGGGCAATTTAACTGAAAAAGTATACCCAGCCAACAAGAATAATAATTATAATGTACAACAAATGCTAATCTTTATTTTTAGCATTAATGTTTTAGTCAGCCCCCTTTGACTTTGAGAGCAAAAAAAAAAAAAATAAAGGTGATGTACAGAAACACATACACTCTTCACCTCTGTTACAAAAGATTTAAGGAAATTAGAAGTAGTGCAAAATATGGTAAGCCAGGACAAGTGACTTGCAGCTGTCCCAAAAAAAAAAAAATTAAATAAACAGATTTTTACATGAATGAACACAAATTAGCCTAGGAAACTAGGAAAAAATGTTGGGCATTTTTTTTTTATGAAAAAAACTAAACAGTGAGCTATTTATTTATGCAAACAGCAACTTACCAGTAACTTCTGATAGCAGTATCTTCATCTCTTCGAGTCTGATTCGACTTCGACTTGAAAAGCATGGCTCTGATTGGTCAAACTGAATGTAGTTGAACTGAAAAAGACGTGCTGTTACACCGTGTCAAAAATACGACTGGCAAAGTAAACGTAAATGTAATACAAATCTTACCTAGAAACATAATGAGGTTCCAAATGTCACACGTCATGCAAACTTGAAGATGGGGAAAAAATAAAAACAACACTAAACAGTTACGTTTTCTATTAACGTTAGATAAAAAATATTTAAAAAAAATCTAAATGCTGTCATGATCACTCAACCTTAAGTAGTTGCAAAACATTTAAGAATTCCGTTAATCTTCGAAAGAAAAACTGAGATATCGTAGTCTAATGAAACATGAGAGATTTAACTTATAGGCTATCCCTCTGAAAGGTTAATCGCAAAACACATTACCTAATCCATATGAATCGCGTGGTTTCCTCCAAATCCTCTAAAGAAACACGATCGCTCCAGTTTAAATTTAGATTTCTAATCTAAATTATTAGAAATCTAATCACATTCAAGGAACGCACAGCAGTCAGCAAGCTCTGAGTGAGGTGTGAGCTCATTATTATCACAAGAACCAATCACAGCCGTTCAACGGCTCTGGAACCAATCAGGATTAGTCACGTGTGTTATTCGTATTTTTCTAATTTAAACAAGTACAACATATTTTTGGACAACATTTAAACGTCTTTGGAAAATGTATCTATGATGCATATAATAATATGATGTTGATATCTTTGTGGAAATTTCAGTAGTAAAAATATATCATGTAATGGAACACAGCCTAGCCCTTTACAAGTATAGCCTACAAACAAGTAAAAGTGAACAACATTAATTTTAAGTGCTTATTGCAATTCTTAATAATAGTTGACAAATGTTTATAATACATTAGAAGTTGGTACATTATACAAAAATCTAAAATCATAAAATCATAAATATTACAAATATATTACACTAGGCCTAAGTGTTTAAAGTACTTTAAACACACTAAAAGCTTAATCATTTTGCTGTTCTTACAAAACTTCACACAAATGGTATGATTGTGTTTAGCATATTTCTCAAAAATTTAACTAAGCATATATTTATTACTTATTGTGCACTTTTTGGAAATATATTAAAAGTATGCTTGTGTTTCTCATATTTCTTAAAAGTATAATTAAGCATATATTTATTACCAATGTACCTTTAGTGCATTTGTTAGAAATATATTAAAAGTATGCTTGTGTTTAGCATATTTCTTTAAAGTATAATTAAGCATATATTTATTACCAATGTACTTCTAGTGCATTTGTTAGAAATATATAAAAATTATGCTTGTGTTTAGCATATTTATTTAAAGTATAATATTAAGCATATATTTATTACCAATGTACTTCTAGTATACTTTTTAGAAATATATTAAAATGCAATTCAATGTATTTTTAATGCACTTCAAATAAGCATGTTGGTAATACAAATGTATTATAAACATACTATTTGTATTTCAAGTATATTTTTAATACATTTAATACTACGTCTTTTTCACCTGGGGTTTCAAACATTCGACTACACAAAATAGCATCCAATCACAAGGCTGTGATGGAGGCATTCCCACCCGAAGAACGGGCTAAAGAGCTACAGGGTTTAGCACTGGGAGTAGACCCTCTACCTGTGCAGAGAAGCTTAGGGCTCAACTGGAACCTTCAGAGCGACAGCTTCACTTTCTTCGTCTCCAGAGAAGAGAAACCATTTACGCGCAGGGGTGTTCTCTCAACGGTCAACAGTCTGTTCGACCCATTTGGTTTTGTGGCTCCAATGTGAATGGGATGCCCCATTGCCTGCCGAAAAAAAGACAAGGTGGAAGACCTGGAAACATTCGCTCATTGCACTCGAGCAGCTTCAGATTCCACGGTCATACTTACCTGTTTCTTTGGTCTCTACACAATCCAGGGAACTATGTGTCTTTTCTGACGCCTCTATCACAGCTATCTCTGCAGTAGCTTACATCAGAACAGTTGACAATCAGGGAAACATTCAGGTTGGATTCTGCATGGGGAAGTCCAAATTGGCTCCAAAACAGTGCCACACTGTACCACGTCTGGAGCTTTGTGCAGCCGTACTCGTGGTAGAGCTTGCAGACACGTTGGTGGAAGAGCTGGACATGAAGGTGCACACAGTTAAGTTCTACACAGATAGTAGAGTAGTGCTTGGTTATATATACAACACTAACAGAAGGTTTTACGTATATGTTGCCAACAGAGTAGCACGCATCCGAAAGTCAACACGCTCCGAACAATGGCATTTTATCAACACAGGACACAATCCTGCAGATCACGGCACACGAGACATACCAGCTACTCTCTTGAAGGAAACCAACTGGTTTTGCGGACCCCCCTTTCTCAAAAAGAAAGATAAAGCTGCTTCGTCTCAGCAGGAAGTCTTCGAGCTCGTGGAACCAGACTTGGACGCAGATGTGCGTCCCCTCATTACAACCCTGACTACTAATGTTTCCAAAGCTCACCTTGGCTCACACAGATTCGAGCGCTTTTCCAGCTGGAAGCAACTGACCCTTGGAGTAGCTAGACTTATTCAGAAAGTCAGATCTTGTTTTAAGACTTTGGATGAAACAAAGATGGACAATCTCTCACAGGCAAGGACTGTAATAATCCGTTGTGTACAACACGAAATCTTAAAAAAGAGGAAATTAAAAATTTGTCCAAAGGAGAGAGTGTGTCAAAACACAGCCATCTCAGAAAACTTGATCCCATCATGGACACTGACGGTTTGTTGAGAATAGGTGGTCGCCTGTCCTCCGCCGCAATTTCTTGGGAAGAGAAACATCCAATAATCATCCCTAAACTCCATCACATTGCAACACTGTTGGTGCGTTATTACCATGAACGAGTCAAACACCAAGGCAGACATATCACTGAAGGCGCCATTCGGTCTGCCGGTTTATGGATATTGGGAGGAAAGAGACTGGTTTCAAGTGTCCTACACAAATGTGTTACTTGTTTGAAGTTAAGAGGCGAAACAGAAATGCAAAAAATGTCCAACCTACCTGTCGATCGAGTTACCCAAGTTCCTCCATTTACTCATGTCGGGATGGACGTGTTTGGCCCGTGGACAGTTTGTGCTCGTCGCACCAGAGGAGGTCTTCCTTTCTGAAGGAAAACGCTGGGCAGTGTTGTTTACCTGTCTAGTCACAAGAGGTGCACATAGAGGTAGTGGAGTCTCTATCAACATCGAGCTTCATAAATGCTCTAAGGAGATTCACCGCTATCAGAGGACCAGCAAAGCTCTTTCGTTCCGATCGCGGAACAAACTTTGTCGGTGCCTGTAGAGAACTAGGAATAACACCACAAGAGGCAGAGCTTCAGTCTTATGTCAAGGAACAAGGCTGTACATGGGACTTCAATGTACCCCACTCTTCTCACATGGGTGGGGCATGGGAAAGAATGATAGGTGTTGCTCGCCGCATTCTGGATGCCATGCTACTCAAGGTGCACTCCCCCAAACTCTCACATGAGGTCTTAGTCACGCTATTGGCCGAAGTTGTTGCTATAATGAACGCAAGGCCAATAGTCCCAGTGTCATCAGATCCACACAGTCCTGCTGTCCTCACGCCTGCCATGCTTTTGACACAGAAAACAGATTCACTGACCGCTCCTTTGGGATATTTTGACTTAAAGGATCTTTACCGGAGTCAATGGAAGCAGGTCCAAAACCTTGCGGATCACTTCTGGAAACAATGGCGTCAGGAATACCTTGCCACACTACAACCAAGACGGAAATGGCAGACAAGTCAACCCAACTTACAATTTGGAGATGTCGTGCTTCTTAAAGACAAGGGAGCCAGGCGGAATGAATGGCCTATGGGACTGATAGTCAATACGTTTCATGGGCCAAGATGGTAGAGTTCGCCAAGTGGAGGTTAGGGTAGTTCAAGGAGGTTCTGCTAGAGTTTATTCAAGACCCATCTCAGAAGTCGTTCTTTTATTCAGGGAGACATAGTGGTATACTATATTATACCAGGCGGGAAGTGTGCTGCTCCTTTAAGAAAGCAGATAGAAGAATTACTACACCGTGCTGTTTGTCTCTTCAGACTTGCCGTAGTTCTCAATGCATGCAACAACCCTGAAGCACAGCTGAGCACTTTTCATCATCTTTTACACGTTTTGTCTTCATAACTCTGAAGAACTTATGTCTGTAAGTGATGGTTAAAGTTGCATTTTCATGACAACCTTAAGTAAAGACCGTTTGAATTACATATTTGTGTGAAACGTGTTAAAAACTTTAGGAGCATCACGCTTATGAATGCACAGTGTTCTACAACAAGAGATCTTACCATGTTCGTTTACCGAGGTAGAGTGAGACACCTGAAAAACAAAACAAAAAATACTCATACATAAATATATACCATACACAAATCATTTCTTAACTAAGCAACTGTTTCTTAAATGATCAGACACTCACCGCACTGATGTTAACATCACCATATATTGTGGTTTCAACCATGATTGGAGCAAATATTGTCCCACCATTCTTCTGGTCAATTGTGAAGTTAAGCTGATTAGGGATCTGAATTAATGGCTGTCCGAATGATGTAGAATTATTATTAGTAGTATTATTATGCTGTTGATTTGTCATGTTTCCAGAATGTGCTTGAACACTCAGCGTTTGACCGTCGCCATCTGTTAAAAAAAAAAAAAAAAAATTAAATACACAACCAAAACCATGTAAACATTATAGTAAAGCTTATTGAAGATTGAGAAACATATTGACTACTAACAAAGTAAATTATAAATCTTTTCCTACGTTTGATAATCTTTTTTCTGATTTTTTTCACTATGGACTTGATCCTTTTTAATGCTGTTTTCTCTCCATATTTATTCTGTAGTTCCTCTACTGTGTCTTCCAACCTTCCTGTTGTTCTTCTCCAGCTGTGATAACCAAAGATAAACAGTTGTAAACAGTACATACACAAAATGTATGTACAATAGCAAAAATAAAGTTGGTCATTAGTTGTTAGGGTTAGATACACCTGTTCACCTGCTTTCATTTAGCAGGTTGAGTTCAAACATTCACTTTTTCAAAGGCCGAATGATTACGTGGTCAAAATTTACTGATGAAGTATTTATTACATCAAGAAAAAATGAATACAACACACTGCACTTGGATGACTACATTTATTAGATTTATTTAATAATATTACCAGTTCCATATGATCTTTATTAAAAAATAAGACAATAAATGATTTTATTTTTTAAAATTGACTGCATTCTTGTTCATTTCTAAATTTCAGTCAGGACCACTTCGCCAAGTATGGATAAATAGATTTATTGCGATAATAGCATACAGTTAGTGTTGGCGGTATGGATCTGTTCTGGGCAAAACTCCCACGCCTGTCCATGCAGCTATGCCTGGATAGAACGGGAGAGCAGCAAGGCAAACCCCCCATGGGGTACAGAACAGAACCAGTATATGCATGATTACAATTCTCAATTACATGAGTTGAAATGAGCAATTACATGTGAAATACAATATAAAATAAAAATTTGCCAAGATTACACTGTAAAGAGAACAAGTGATCAGAAAGATGAAGGTTTGTTAGGAGGAGTTGGGGTTGGAGGAGGGAGTTAAGATGCGAGCAGCAAGCTATGAGGGAAATGCTGAAGGAGTGTGATATTTAAGTGTGCCGCTGAGATAGATGTCGACACCGGATTGGACCACGTCATGAACAGCTGGCTAACAGCTGATGCGGGCTTGGCTGACGTGGCCTGCCTGAACTAACGCGATGCTTGATGTTTACTTTTTGATTTATGAATTATAACAGACTGATGGGAAAAAACATTAGTTTGCTGTTACTTTTTTAAAATTTGTTTTATTATTATTCAACAATTTCTTTCTTTTTATTAGTTGTAATTTAAAAATAAAGGTTTTACAACGACATCACCATCTTCTGTTATATTTGGGCTCCATGCTCATCTATTTACAGTATATATGATATTGGTGAAGGGGGCCCACATGAATATTTTTTCAGGGGGCCCCGAATTCTCTAGCTACGGCCCTGTTCACAGGAGCCGCTGAGAGCGAGTTCCAGCTGATAACGGTCATAAAGTGCGAGATAAGGTGCAAGTAGCTAAACTAAACATTTCATATTTGACAGCTGTTTTGAGAAATGTTAAACAACGACAAAAATAATCAGGCAAACTAATCAACTTTTTTCTAATTTCACCATTTTGAACTTAAAATAGGCCTATATAATACATGTGATTGAATGTGAGAGGAGAAGAAACAAATAACAGCCATTTTCATCATATTAGGCATAAGATTAATAATGAATGTGTACATATTGTGAATTAATTTAATAAACATCCATAGCCTTCAGTAAATTAAGGCTAGACAAGAACAACAAAGTTCCTTTTTAACTCTGCCCCCTGCTCTAGTTAGAACTTTGGAGCGCTTAACTGTGGGGCTCAAAAATAAGTGTCATTTGGAACTCTTTTATAGTTATTTTTATCAAAAAATATGTTGATAATGATTAAAAACTTTAGTGCCCTTCGAAGGCACCATTTTAGATAGTTTGGCACGCATGGGATTGTGTGTCCATATGCTGGTGAGAGCGAGCATCTGGTGCTCAGAAATACATTCTACAATGATATAAAATTTATCTTTATTACAGTTTTTCTCGATTGCTTAAACACTATAACCAGGCTTTTGAACTAAAATTTCAAAACCATAATGCCATTTATCAAAAAGCACACCCATTTGCCTAAACTATAAACACTATTCCCTGTTTTGACACATGAGTCAGATTTGTTGAACTGTCACTGCAAAACTCTACACACAAATCCCTTCATTTCTCATTGCTTAGACCATGTTGTCATTTAGAAAGCACTAGCATTCAATATTGTTCACTCAAGCTAGCACAGCTTCAGCTCAGTTAGACACAGTTACCCAGGTGGAAACACTAAGAGTCAAAATTTAACACACATCAATCAGAACCTTCAATAGATAGATAAAAGGGCCCAAATCAGTTTATTGAGTTTTGGAACAATGGATCCAGAAAGACATGAAGGAAGAGACAGAGGAGGGATAAGAATGAGGAGGAGGAAGGACAAGGACAAGGGCAAGAAGACAAGCAGTCTCAGATGAAGTTCAAGCCACTCTAGTTGCCCATGTCTTTATCAATGGTATGACTATGAGGGCGGCTCGGCTACGAGTAAGGCCAAATTTGAGTCGCTTTACTGTCACCTCGAGAACCTTCAGGGAGGAGTGTGGTGGCAAACAAAATTCTATCACTGAATAAGAGACAAACAACAAATGACAAGACATTTCCAATAGTCTTTGATGAGGTGTATTTTCTTGCAAGAAAAGGCCAGCAGTCGTACAGTCACACAGAGTGACACAGAGTGTGACAGTGAAGTAGGGCATCCTTCATCCTTTATAGTCTTGACTCCCAGAATGTTATCTTTCTAGGCAAATGATGGTATTTCAACCATATGTGGAACATTCTTAGACGTATCCATCATATTGTTCATCATATTGTGTGGAGGCCCTCCTGTCACGTCCAACACTCTTTACCATTCCAATACAATTCGAATTCCATATTAGAATAAGGTTTGTGTGTGCTCTTTTACTGTCATATGTTGGTCACACAAATCTTACTGTAAGTAAATAATAAAATAAAAAAAAATTAGAGGAGAGAGTAAAAAAAAAAGAGTAAAAAAAGAAGAAGAGTAGAGAAGAGTTTTTTTTTTTTTTTTTTTTTTGTGTTTTCTGTGTATGTGCCAATGTATCCACTGGTTGTGTCTTTTGTGTTCATCATGTGTAAAGGTTTGTGAGGGGGGGAGGGAACCACAAGCAACATAACTTACCAGTTTTGGAAATGTTGTTTTGAATTATGCTCTTTGTAAATAATTGGAATCTTTTCTGGGAGCGACCTAGGCTCTTCCGTGCTGATGGCCTTCACCCCAGCAGAATCGGAGCGGCTCTTCTGTCGGACAACATCTCCAAGACGCTACACACCATATGACTAGTAAGTCAAAGTCCAAATCACACTCTTTGCTGTCCAAACTTAATTGATATAAGTACCAATGTAGAACATTATATTGAAATTGTGTCTATTCCTCGTTTAGTGAGATCAAATAATAAATCTACTGCAGGATCTAAGAAAAATCTAATTGTGATTAAACCAGAAAATCTCAATATTAGTGAACAAAAACAATTTATAAAGCTAGGTCTTTTAAACATCAGATCGCTTACACCTAAGGCGGTTATTGTAAATGAAATGGTCACAGATAATAGTTTCGATGTACTTTGCCTTACTGAAACCTGGCTTAAACCAAATGATTATTTCGGTCTTAATGAGTCTACTCCTCCTGGATACTGTTACAAGCATGAGCCCCGTCTGATTGGTCGTGGCGGTGGTGTTGCTATAATCTATAAAGATATTCTTACTGTTACTCAGAAAACAGGTCACAGGTTTAATTCGTTTGAAGTACTTGTGCTAAATGTTACTCTCTTAGATGTAAGAAAGAAATCCATATTATCTCTAGCCTTGGCTACCGTATATAGACCGCCTGGGCCTTACGCTGATTTCCTAAAAGAGTTTGCAGACTTTCTCTCAGATCTTTTGGTCAATGTCGATAAAGCATTAATTGTTGGAGATTTTAACATACACGTAGATAATTCAAATGATGCTTTAGGGGCTGCGTTTACAGATTTATTAAACTCCTTTGGGGTCAAGCAAAACGTAACTGGTCCCACTCATCGTCTTAATCATACGCTAGATTTAATTATATCACATGGAGCCGATCCAACCGATATAGATATTATACCGCAAAGTGATGAAGTCACTGACCATTACATGGTCACTTGCATACTACGTACCGCTGAAATTTGTCATGTTGCGCCGCGTTATCGACCAGGCAGAACAATCCTTCCAACAACTACAGATCATTTCTCAAATAGCTTACCTGATCTGTCTCAGCTGCTCAGTGAACCCAAACAAACAGATGAACTAGAGGAAATGACTAGCACTATGAGCACCATTTTCTCTAGTACATTAGACATCGTTGCACCAATTAGATTAAAAAAGGTTAGAGAGAAAACTAAAGCACCATGGTACAACAGTGTTACGCATGTTCTAAAGAGAGAAACTCGTAATTTAGAGCGTAAATGGAAACAAACTAATCTAGAGGTCTTTAGAATCGCATGGAAAGACAGTATGTCACGTTATAAAAAGGCCCTAAAAGCAGCCAGGGCTGAGCATCTCCGCAAACTAATAGAAAACAACCAAAACAATCCAAGGTTTTTATTTAACACCGTGGCTAGACTAACAAATAAACAGACGTTACCTGAGCAAAATATTCTGTCACAGTGTAGTAGTAATGATTTTATGAATTTCTTCACTGAGAAAATAGAAAGCATCAGAAACACAATTGTAAATGTACAATCTTTAATGGTGTCTTATGATTCAGCCTCAATTATCACCCCGCAAGAACAATTACAGCGCTTTGCAACTATAGGACAGGAAGAGTTAAATAAACTTATCATTGCATCTAAACCAACAACGTGTTTATTAGATCCAATACCAACTAAACTACTGAAACAAGTGTTACCTGTAGTGGAAGAGCCTCTTCTCAATATTATTAACTCGTCTTTATCCTTAGGTCATGTTCCAAGAATATTCAAGTTGGCAGTTATAAAACCTCTTATTAAGAAACCACAATTAGATCATAATAACCTAGCAAATTACAGACCCATTTCAAATCTTCCATTTATGTCTAAAATACTAGAAAAAGTTGTGTCCGCTCAACTGTGCTCTTTCTTGCAAGAAAATGATATCTATGAAAAGTTTCAGTCAGGATTCAGACCGCACCATAGCACAGAAACTGCACTCGTTAAAATCACAAATGATTTACTTTTAGCTTCTGACCAAGGCTGTATCTCAATACTAGTTTTACTTGATCTTAGTGCTGCGTTCGATACTATAGATCACACAATACTCTTAGACCGACTACAAAACTACACTGGTGTTCAGGGACAGGCATTAAACTGGTTTAGATCGTACTTATCAGACCGTTACCATTTTGTCTGCGTAAATGGGGAAAAATCGAAGATAACGTCAGTAAACTACGGTATACCGCAAGGATCTGTGTTAGGCCCTCTGCTATTCTCAATATATATGCTGCCACTTGGTAATATTATAAGAAAACATGGAATTAATTTCCACTGTTATGCTGATGACACTCAATTATATATTTCATCACGACCAGATGAAAACGCTAAATTATCTAAATTAACAGAGTGTGTTAAAGATATAAAATACTGGATGACATGTAATTTTCTGCTATTAAATTCAGATAAAACGGAGGTATTACTTATTAGTCCAAAAAACTGCCCACAAAACCTCTTACAATACAACTTTAATTTAGAAGGGTGTCCTGTTACTTTATCCTCTACAGTAAAAGACCTGGGTGTTATATTAGACCGCAACTTGTCTTTTGAAAATCATATTTCATATGTTACAAGAACAGCCTTTTTCCACCTTAGAAACATTGCTAAGCTACGTAACATGCTATCTGTTTCTGATGCAGAAAAGTTAGTTCATGCATTCATGACCTCGAGACTAGATTACTGTAATGCTTTATTAGCTGGTTGTCCTGCATCCTCAATAAACAAGCTACAGTTAGTCCAAAATGCCGCCGCTAGAGTTCTTACTAGATCAAGAAAATACGATCATATAACACCAATTCTGTCGTCTCTACATTGGTTACCTATAAAGTTCCGTATCAATTACAAAGTATTGCTACTGACCTATAAAGCCCTAAATGGTTTAGCTCCCGTGTATTTAACGGAACTTCTATCGCCCTACAATCCATCGCGCTCTTTAAGATCACTAAATTCGAGGCTTCTGGTCATTCCTAGGATATCTAAGTCCACTACAGGAGGGAGAGCTTTTTCACATTTAGCTCCTAAACTGTGGAATGGCCTTCCTGATATTGTTCGAGGCTCAGACTCGCTGTCCCAGTTTAAAACTAGATTAAAGACGCATCTCTTCAGCCAGGCATTCACATAATACTTACATTTTATACTACAGTTGAGACGACTCGACGCGGGCGATGTTTATGCCCTAAATCAATACATGATTAACTAACTGTATTTCTCTATGTACATTTCTGAAATGCACTTTCTGTAAAGCTGCTTTGAAACAATATGTATTGTGAAAAGCGCTATACAAATAAATTTGAATTGAATTGAATTTATTGCACCAGTGTGTTAGACTATGTTGTAGTGTGTGTGATTTTGAGTGCTTGTGTTTCCTGTCTGAGGGCAAAGTTGGGTTTTTCAGCAAGAGTGAATGGTTTTGAGTGTAGAGCTTCATTTTGACCTGAAAATAGGATGTTGGGGGAATTGGGTGAGATGTTATGGATTTGTGTTTATAGTTTTGAGAATACGAGGCATAGTTTCAAGAAATGTGTTTAAGCAATTGAGAAAAACTGTAAATGCCTATTTTGTCTATTCTACTAATGTCTATTCTTTAATCCACACACATAAATCGTAAGCGCATAATATCACCTGATCAAGTACTTCTTGATGAGTTTCTTCTGTATTAAACATCGAATCTTCTCAGTCAGATCGTTGCAAGATCTCAGGAATCCTCTCACACTGCTCGTGTTCACGCGCTCCATCACTGCACTTGTGTGTGTGACTTGAACAATTCAAACTTCCATAAAGCGCGCCAAAACAGCAGCGCGGAGATGTGACGTCACGTGTCGAGCGGGCGTTCGTAAAAAGCACTTCAAAAAATATTTACATTAACTCCCGTCTTCAGCATCTGATGATTCCCGATATTATAGTTACTTTATGACTCTGTTTTTCGGTTCAGCATTGAATTAAGTGTGCTTGCTGAAAGCAGCACACTTATTGTTCTTCTTAAGTTTTCTTCTTCTTCTTCTTCTTCTTCTTCTTCTTCTTCTTCTTCTTCTTCTTATTATTATTATTATTCCCGGGAGAAAAATTTTGGCCAACTCCTGCACCTAGGCCCTTTGAGACAGAGACACCGTTCCAACTTTAAAACGCATTCGTTTTTGCTAGGTTTGTCTTAATAAATGCAGGACCTGAATTTCGTTTTTTAACTGTGTTTGTGCGCGCGGGAAATATGCTGCGCATAACAATAGAAAAAAAGGAGAAATGCGCAGTCACATGCTCAAACAATCAACAACGTCGCTCTAGAGGTGCGTTTCATTTGACCGTAAGTGCACTTCACAGGGTATTCCGCCATCTTAAGTGAGATTCCAATCCGAAGGTAGCGAACATGTTCAGTTCGAAGGGCACTGCGCACGGCATAGGGAATAAGGGAACATCAATACATCACTTCACAGGAAGTGGAGAGCGATGATCACCCAACTGTTCGCGCACCACGTCACCAGTAAGAACGGACATAACTAACGTGTGTGTAAGTATTCATACAGTTTTGTGGTTATTGTTGTGAATATTACATATACTATTTTGGTAACACTTTATTTTGATAGTCCGTTCGTTGAGACTATACTAGTTATTAGTAGCCATTCAGTAGCTTGTCAACAGTGCATCATTTGACAATCAACAACACTGTTTCAACAGACAAGTAACATACGTTCAACTGACTGCCTATAGACTATAAGGTACAATTCAAGTGTTAATCTACAGATTTTACGAAAAAGTGCCTGTTGACTGTCAATGTTATTTTGCAACAGGTTATTAACCAATTGTCGACTAACTTTCAATTGTCAACTAACTTTCTGTAGATTGAGTACCAACAACTCAAGATCAATCTGTCAGTTAAAAGTCAACAGTCATGTCAGCATATGAAGTATATGATACTGTATATCCTACTCAAGGGGTCTCATATGCATCAAATTAATGATTATTTTAGCTGATTTAAAACTGTTTTTAAAAATGTTTTAACCATTTGTAGATAATCTGTTGATAGTCAACTAAAGATTACATGTAGTTGCTTATTTGTTGCTTGTCAACAAAGAAATTGTTTATGATCAGTAGACTATTAATAGACATTCTCAACTAATCGTTAGTAGATATATTTTAGGACTATCTAATTAAAGTGAAAAAGAGTTTATATCAGTAGAAAGTCTATAACCTATCAACAGATTAATATATTGTTTATGATCAGTTGACTATTAATAGACATTATCCACTAAGTGTTAGTAGATATATTTTAGGACTATCTAATTAAAGTGAAAGCAGTTGATATCAGTAGAAAGTCTATAACCTATCAACAGATTGCATACCTAACCTAGAACAAACAAAGTAGAAGTAGAACAAAGTAGAACAAACACTATGGCCAGCACATCAGAGAAAAAAAACAAAAAATCACTTTTATTAAATAAAAAAAAATGTAAAAAATAATACAACCCATTATTTACTAGGATATCACGATCACATCTGAACCATCTGATTATGTGAAAAAAATTATATTGAGCATTCCAAATGAGAAAACTCTCAATAGTCTACATCATTTCAAATGCCCGACGCCAAGATCAAAAGTTATAAACAACAAATAACAATAATTATTAATTAATACATTTAGCCTTTCATGACAGTAAGTTTTACATAAAATCGCATTTATTAAATGCAGTTTAACGTTATAACAGTTACTCATTTAAGAAATAATCTCTGTTCCTGCTGCAAACTCGCTTCGGAGGATTAACAGACAAGACTATAGTTTAAACCCTTAACAATACCTTCTTTAATCGTTTAACCATTTTGTAACATTTAGTTTATTTAACTTTACGGTGAGACACAAAAGGCGTTTTCTCCTATAGAACCATAATACACCAAAACACAATATAAATTAACAAAATACATAATTTTTATTAGCTAACGTAACATTAGATGTAATCCAAATCTTTATAATCCATACGCAAGCAAGAAACAGATCCAAATTCAGCCCTTCATCCACATCCAGCGATCTCCATCTCCATTCTCAGCAGCGACCGTAAATGTCAAATCCCGCGCTCGTGATGAATTTAAATTCAAAAATTGCGCCCTCAAGAAGCGTTACGACATGTTTTACGGCAGTGATATCAAACGCTCATTGGCTCTCGCCTGCTTCGTCACAGATTGCAGCATGTGTTTCAGTTGAAACAACATTGAAATGCAGAAGCGCGCGCGCTGTCTTCACGCAGAGGGAAGCTGGGTTAACATTTTCATGGATTAATAACTTAAAGCCCATGTTGCAGGTTTTAAAAAAAAAATTTTTATTAATATAACCTTGTATGAAAATACCATATGAAAAGTAAATGCAGGATTAAAAATTGTTTTGCAAGACATAAGGGCACAAATTTAATAGAAAACGTGACCGTTTCCTTGACCGTGTTGAAAAAGCGCTTTTTTTCACCATCGCGTCATATGACGTCACATGAGGTAGTCGTTTGGCTCTGCGTTCGCGCTCAGTGCAGAGATAGGTTGGTAGTCAGTTGGAGCGGTCATGATTCAGTGTGTTTTCTGTGCTTATTGTATTTCAATTAATCATCGTCGTGGTAAATGATTGTGAATTATGGCCTGTCAGGACATGGAGTCCACAGGTTTCCGAATAAGAAAAAGGACGGTGCAATCTTCCGTGCCAGTGTGCGTTTTGTGCCGGGTAAGAGACGGGACTTCACTTCTGCTTCTGCTTTGAAAAACGCGGTAGTGTGTAGCGTTCACTATAGACCGAATGATTATAATCCCGGCGATATGTGCACACTGTCCCAGCTCCTTCATCGGGTCGCCCGGTGATGACGGTCCGCCATCAGCATGTGGTTCGGCCGCCAGCGGGAAACATGACGCTCAAGTATCCGTCAGAGATCACTTATTGTACATCTGTTTTACAAAATGTGCCTTGTCTTAATTTAATTCATTAACATATCCTACATAAACTTGTAATGTAATGCATTTATGTGTTTGTTATTAGTCTGCAGCCGACACTATTATTATTATTATTATTAATATAAATATAATATTATATATTATGTTCTATAATTCATTTTCAATCTGTACAAACCGACTTTAATGTTTGTGTTGGCTGTTTCTACATATAAAGTTTTTATACAGTAAGACAGTTGTGATTGTGATCATTTTTTTATTCATCGTCACCAAATGGGTAAATTCAAAGCCTTTATAAAGTCCCTCTTCCTCTGGAAACTGTCTCCTAATGGCTGACACGCACAACACATGCAGGTAAGGGTCTAAGTACTAGCTTTGCTATTGCCTGATACATGATGATAATAATCTGTACAGTATTGTGATCTGAGCATAGTGTTATACATATCATCGGCTAACGTGAATAGGCCTACATCTATAAGCTAACACTTCTCTCGCCCTGTTCTCCTCACACCACAACTCACCGTTGTTCTGTCTAACCCTGGCCTATCCTGCTCACTTATCAGGCTCATAATTATATGATATCATCATATATATCAATTATAAATGAATTATATATATATATCATATGAGTAAACATTTAGGCTACAATTCCCTTTCCGAGCTGTCATTGCGATCCATTGCTTTCCTATTCGCTAGTTGATTTACTTTGACCGCTCTACCTCATGTTACGTCACTTAAGGTTCGGCGGTTTAAGAGATTTTCAAATGCGGAAGTAAAAATTTCTCACAAAAACGACTCCAGAAGCCTAAATAGCGTTTTATAAGTATATGTTTATATTTAAATCTAGTTCCTACATTATTTTTCTATACATTGGCTTACTGGGTACTCTAACCTGCAACATGGGCTTTAAATTCTGCTCTGTCTCTTATACAAAACTATTATATACTGCCAGAGAGGACTGCAACACATCGTCATTTGAGCGACTTTTGGTACCGATTTACATTTTCGCAATAAATTATTATGATTACACTGCACATATGTTGTTTTCTTCATAATTTTAGCCTGCATAGTTTTAAGAAATGGTTATGGGTAGGTTTAGGGGCAGGAGTAGGATTAATGTTAGTGGCTCAAAATATATTTTAATGCTATTAATAAAACTGGCATTTCCCTACACATCTCTGTCCATAAAGTGTTTTATTCTTTTTATATTCTGTATAAAATGAGTAATTTATATTTAGGTTTGGGAGTAGGGTTAAGGGAACTTACATTTATCTATAAAACAGTATAAGGGAAATGATACAGATATCTTTATGATTCGTAAACGTTTTGTAGCTGTGAATTCGTAATAATTCTACGTTGCAGACATGTCTGTATCATAGGCTACGTTTCAGCATCTATCCAAACGTACAAAAAAAAGTATGTTTTCAATCTGTTGATAGGTTATAAACTTTCTACTGATATAAACTGTTTTTCACTTTAATTAGATAGTCCTAAAATGTATCTACTAACACTTAGTGGATAATGTCTATTAATAGTCTACTGATCATAAACAATTTATTTGTTGACAAGCAACAGATCTAATCTTTAGTTGACTATCAACAGATTATCTACAAATGGTTAACAATTTTTTAAAAACAGTTTTAAATCAGCTAAAATAATCATTAATTTGATGCATATGAGACCCCTTGAGTAGGATATACAGTATCATATACTTCATATGCTGACATGACTGTTGACTTTTAACTGACAGATTGATCTTGAGTTGTTGGTACTCAATCTACAGAAAGTTAGTTGACAATTGAAAGTTAGTCGACAATTGGTTAATAACCTGTTGCAAAATAATATTGACAGTCAACAGGCACTTTTTTGCAAAATCTGTAGATTAACACTTGAATTGTACCTTATAGTCTATAGGCAGTCAGTTGAACGTATGTTACTTGTCTGTTGAAACAGTGTTGTTGAATGTCAACTGATGCACTGTTGGAAAGCTACTGAATGGCTACTAATAACTAGTAAAGTCTCAACAAACGGACTATCAAAATAAAGTGTTACCACTATTTTTGATGATTATAATTTACCTCAGTGAATGCAGCCAGCTTAGCTAGTTTGTGAAGTAAAGTGATTTTATTTTAGGTAGTTGTAAAATAGCGCAATATAATTGTAAATATATAATATAATAATAAAAATTAAAATATGATGTAGTCTTATATATATTTATGTTATATCATAATCTGCGCAACTTTCTTTGCTTTTGATGACGTTTGCAGGGCGTTTCAAATGAGCGGTTATTGTCAGTGAAGTCCACTTCAACTGATATACCGTGCTCAGGGAGTAGGGGAGCAGTGAACACTGCGTATGGACCCTGTCGAATGGAACGCACCTTAGATGTGTAAAAACAAGTGGAAAGCGCGAGCGCGCCGCTCTCTCCTTTCCACAAGCTTGCTCTCCCGTGGCGTCTGTCGTTGCTATGCAAGTTATGCAACCATGAACTGCGCTCTCCATGATGACAAGGAAGTATCAGCAAAAGATTAATTGATTTCTAGCCCTTGCATTAGCTTTACTACTAGATATATTTATGGAGATGAAAAATAATAAGGCTGTTCAGCTGTTCGGCCGAGCATTCAATGTTGTTACGCTGCGAGCTGATCAGTTGATTCGTTGCTGCCGCGCTCTATCACTCGCACACCATAAAGAGCAAATTGTTTTTTAATGTTTCAATTTAGTGATTAAAATGACATAATTTGGAAGCGGATCATTTCTTCACAAACAGCTCATTATGACTCAATGTTAGAATGCTGCACCTACACTCGATAGTGTGAATAAGATCAGCGCAACGCAGACCACTGCATTGACAGCGTGAAACATGATCTGTCTACGGCCAGGGCTCAGCGGAAGACAGAGAATGCCGGTCCAGCGCTGATTGAGGAATTAAATTTGAAAATAAAAGACAGTTTGATATCTTTTTTCTCGCATCTGTGAATTTATTTTTTAATCATTTGCTCTGAGATGAAGTGAATATATTTGTGCGGGAATTTCTCGCTCTATAAAAGCTAACCTTGCGGGAATGGTTTAAATTATGCGCAATCCCCACATTCCCGCACCAAAATTCAAGCCCTGAAATGGCAGCGGGATGTGTAACTCTAGCATATGGCGCATATGTCATATAAAGTTAGGCAAGGCCAAACAGCGTTATCCATGTTGTTGCGATTGCATTGCTAGAATAAGCTAATAGTGAAACTGATAGCGTTTTTCATTTAATTACAATATGAGGACTGACGGTAGCCTATAAAAATCAGCATTTCTTTGTAGGTGATGACAACCATCTTGACAGCAGCAATCAAAGCATCGCTAATTACGGTAGACCTTAATTTGAGATAGTAAATTTGTTCCTAATCAAAGGGAACACTCAACCACAGAACAGCTGGGTGAGTTTTGTATTGGCTTATTGGATACAGTAAATTAAGACTGTCAACTTCTTTTCAATACTATTTCGTCACCCAAAACACTCCCACTCTCTGCTGTATATTCATAACCAATTATTTCAAAACCAACAACCAAGCCACATAAACAATGCCATTGGCACTAGTCTACATTGCAGACATGTCTCTTAATGCACATGAATTTTCACCTTTTTGCACAATCTTGAAAAAAGTACTATTGTTGAAATTCTCAGATCAAGCAAACTTCAACGCACCCTTATCCACTACCTGCTAACGTTAGTGAACCGCACCCGAGCAAGCACACTTTGCAGTTCCCTCGGAAATGCATTTTTCTAGTTGGTTTTATTGTTTTACACTTCTCAAGCGATTTCTGTTTGCTTTAAACAAGCGACTTTTTATTTTAATTTTTAGATTTGAATTTTGTCCAACTGTTTAATACAGAATTTGTTTGATAATTTCAGTGCTAAAAACTCAAGTTTTTATTAAACCAATGTGATTCGACATTAAGTAGGCTAATTGTTGAGTATGATCTGAAATATTTAATCTTTTAAATCATGTAGTTCTCTCGTATTGCGTAAGTTGCTTACGCTACGGGTAAAGTCATCTTTTCTCGAGATATGAAGGCAAAAAATTATCCTTAATTTTTATAATCTTGTCAACGCAGTGCAGCAGCAGTCAGACCTAGAGCAGGCTATCTAGCGTGCTCATTGGCTGCCCTGCGGCAACTGCAGCAGCCTACCACTGAGCCTGGTGTGACGTCACATCCAAGCGCCCTCACGCGTCACGGCCCGTCAGAAGGGGCGTGGTTAAGCGCATAAAAGGAAGGCTCGGAGGCTGGTTCATTGATTTTCGTCTCTTCAGCGAAGCTCTTCGCATCGCTGGACTCTGAGAGAAGCCGCCGCCGTTGAAGCAAGCGACCAGCAGGCCGAGGAAAGCGTCTGAGGATGCCGGTCGTCTTCGTCGCCTTCAGCCATCCGTGCCTGCTACGCTATCCGGCGTCATATCCTTTTTCTGCTGTGTGTGTTCGCCGCTGCGAACTTCTTCTAAAAGAGAAATTTCCAACGAGGCGTTGTTTCAAATGCCTCGCACCACTCCCGCTCTCTCCCCCTCTGTTCGAGCCGCGCAACTGCGCCGTTCACAAGGGACGTCAGAGCGGATGGTCACAGGGCTAGCTTCCTCGCGCTCTCTCCCTCTGTTCGAGCCGCGCAAACCGCGCCGCTCACAAGGGATGTTAGAAGCGGACGGTCACGGGCTAGCTTCCTCGCGCTCTCTCCCTCTGTTCGAGCCGCGTAAACTGCGCCGCCCACAAGGGATGTCAGAAGCGGACGGTCACGAGGCTAGTTTTTCTTTACGTTATAAGAAAGCTACCCCGCCCCGTTCGCGCGCGTCACTCACCGGCGAAAGGAAACGAGTGTTTTAGTCCCGCCGAGGCTGGACTCAACCTTCTTTTTCTCACACATTTCTCAGTCCCCTCTGAAATTCAGGCGACTGGAAATATCTATATTGCAGTAAACGAGCCTGTTACACGCACGCCTGCAAACAAACGCAGACGCAAACATGACGCTCTCTGGTAAACATGATGACGCTCTCTGGCTACTCGCCACTCTTCCCGCTCTCTCTCCCTTTGCTTGTGCTGCGCAAACTGCGCCGTTCACAAGGGATGTTAGAAGCGGACGGTCACGGGCTAGCTTCCTCGCACTCCCTCTGTTCGAGCCGCGCAAACTGCGCCGCTCACAAGAGATGTCAGAAGCGGACGGACACCAGGCTAGTTTTTCTTTACGTTATAAGAAAGCTACCCCGCCCCGTTCGCGTGCGTCACTCACCGGCGAAATGATGTTTTATTAACAAGGTTCGGGAGGAGCACGTTCAGATAATTAACACAAGTGGAGAGCACTCAGCAATCAATGGTAAGAGGTGCATATATACTCAGCAGTCTCACCTCATTCCATTGACAGTTTTTGCAGCAATGTCTCAATCAAGCTCCTCTTCCAACGAAGACGCAAACATCTCCAGGGATGCACCTTCGCACTCCGCCGATCCCACGGTCATCCCTCCTACGCCGGTCGTCGCACTTGAGCCCCCGGCTTCTCCTCGCGGCCGCACACCGGCCCGATCAGCACGGCGCTCTACAAGACGCCGAGACCAGTCTTCGCCGCCCCCGGCAAGACTCCCATCTTCTTCCCCAGCTTCCTCCTACCGCTCGGCCGTCCCGACGATCCCACCCATCGGGAAATGGACCGTAGCTGGACTGAGGCAAGTGCTGGGTAACTCAGACTTACAAGCTTCGAGGAAAATGAATAAAGCGGAGCTGTATGCTCTGTATGTCTCCCTTCAGTCAACTCCCAAGACGACCCACAGGCAGAGCAAAGCCCGCCGGGCTCAAAATTCGCCTGCCCAGTCTCCACCGTCGTCTTCCCGCACAGGACGCGGCTCGCTTCGGCCATTGAGTCGCCGCAGCAACAGGCCCTCAGCGAGCCTGGGCCAAGCTCCAGATTTCGCCATGGCAGGTCCACTACCACCTTTCGATGAGGCCCAGCCCTCCACCTCTGCTTCCGCTGCCGCAGCGCCGCATGCAGCCGGGCCCAGAGGCCTCCCCACAGCCGCTCAGTTTTATTCTCCCGCGGTTCATAACCCTTTTCCTTTTCAGTGGCCTCCAGCTCCAGTGGCAGACACTAGCGCGAAGCTATCGCCGCTAGCACCACAGGTCCATCAATGTCAACAGTTCTACCCAACAGGTTACAACCCCGCCCATTTCCAGTGGCCTGCAGCTGCAGTAACTCAAACGAGCGCAGGCCCGCCTCCGCTTGCAGCTCAAGCTCACAGTGCTTTCTATCATCCCTCACATCCTCCTACTAACTTTCCTTTTCAATCTTCAACAGGTCTTCCAATTGCAAGGGCACCGCTGTCATTCTCAGCCCCGGATTATACCCTTCCCAGCTCTACCATTCAAACTAAATCACCATATTCTCTCTTCACAGCCACTCCGATGTCCAACGCAGTTGCTATGGAACCCCCACCAGTTTCCCAATCCATCCGCGCTCAGATCCTCTCAGGTGCGGATGTAGACTTATCTTCTCTGTTGTCTCTCCTCCCCGCAGCTGAATCAGACCGTCAAGTGGATTGCGGTGATTTTTCAGTTACCTTAAAAAACACAAACACACACTCATCTCGCGTCCTTTCATTTCCCGAATTCACGATCGCTTTTTCACGTTTCACTGAAATCATCTGTTCAGCCTTCCCCCATAGGCGGCGCGAACTGAACGATTACCAAGCAATCATTGCCGAACTCGCGCTGTCCTATGGGGGCGGGCATTTCTACACGTACCATAAACTTTTTTCTGCCAAAAGTGCCATGCGAGTCGCACAATGGAATCAGTGCACATACTGGGGTGCACTTGACTCGGATCTCCACAGCAGGGTATTTTTAGGCTGCAAAAACATCACCTGTGCAGTTTGCAGGTCAGTGGCGCACCCAACCGCATCATGCCCACAGGTTAACCCTTCCTCTCTTCCCTACGTGGGAATAAGCAATGCTAAATCCACCAGCTATGTGCCGCGTGCTGCAACCACCAGCGCAATACAGGACTCTGCTTTCGATGAAAGCAGGCAGCCATGTAATCATTTCAACGCGGGCAAATGTCAAAGATCGCGCTGCCGGTTTATGCACATCTGCAGCTTTTAAGGCGGCGCCCATGCTCGCATTGTATGTCCAGTCTTCAAGTCTGTGAATAAAAAATCTAAAAATTATTGGGAGACTCCTGTGAATATTTCGCGCATGCACTTCGAACTAGCTCATCACCTGGACGCCGAATTTACTGATTATCTGCTGTCAGGTTTAAAAAACGGCTTTAAACCCGGCTTAGAATGCCCGCTTTCCCAAAACATCATATGTAATAATCTCCAATCCGCCCTTATAGAACCTGAGGTTGTAGACAAACTGATCAAAAAAGAAGTTGAGTCAGGCTTCATGATCGGTCCGTTCGACAATCCTCCATTTAATCTGTTTCGTATCAGCCCCATTGGAGTGGCTACAAGGAAATTCTCAGGTAAAAAACTTCTAATAATCGACCTGTCAGCCCCGCATAATTCCCCGTTCCCAAGCATAAAAAGCTTGATCCCTCTCGATGAATTTTCGCTCAAATACCACGACATAGATCAGGCTATCGACATGATCAAAATCGCAGGTCGGGGGGCTTGGCTTGCAAAACTCGACGTTACATCTGCTTTCAAAGTAATGCCTATCCATCCAGGTTCATGGCACCTATTTGGAGTGCGCTGGCTCGGGAAATATTATTTCGCAGTACGTTTAACATTCGGATGCAAAAGCAGCCCGAAAATATTTGACATGCTATCAGAAGCCGTTTGCTCTATCTTGTCGAACAACTACGCCATTCCTTACCTCATTCATCTGTTAGATGATTTTCTAATAATCTCGCCTCCCGATGCTATCCCAGCCGCGCACATCCTCACGGTACAAAACGTTTTTTCTGAGCTAGGAATTCCTATCGCACAGGAAAAAACCATGGGCCCTGCAACATCTATCGAGTTCCTAGGAATTAATTTGGATTCAGACAAATTCCAAGCATCCCTCCCCAAAGAAAAAATCGACCGAATAATCCTCGTCTCTTCTACTTTCCTTGAAAAATCTAATTTTTCAAAACGCGAACTTCTGTCCCTGCTTGGACATCTAAACTTCGCAATGCGCATCACCCCACAGGGCCGCCCCTTCATCTCGCATCTCCTCTCACTCGCGTCCTCCGTCCACTCACTAGAAGATCGCATTTCTGTAACTCAAGCTTGTCGCGACGAGCTTAGGCTATGGTTAACATTTCTAAAACAGTGGAACGGCCTATCTTTTTTCTACAACAACCTCGTTTCATCCCCCACCGACATCCAATTGTTTACAGACGCCGCCCCCTCAATAGGGTTCGGGGGATTTTATCAAGGTCGTTGGTTCGCGGCTCCGTGGCCACCTCAGCTCCAGGACATATCTCAATCCTCAGCTCTATTCGAGCTTTACCCTCTCGTAGTAGCAGCTTTCCTGTGGGGGAAAGAATGGGCCGCTAGTAGCGTTTTAGTGCATTGCGACAATGACGCAACAGTGCATTGCATTAACAAAGGCCGTTCCCATTCACCCGCTCTGATGCCACTCTTAAGGCGCCTCCTCTGGATTTCAGCTTGCGACCAATACATTATCATTGCTAAACACATCCCTGGGTCAAAAAACCAAATCGCTGACTCTCTGTCTCGTTTTCTGTTTCAGAAATTCAGGATGCTGGCTCCAGAGGCGGATCAATTCCCAACTCCAGTTCCTCGTTATTCAGAACTAATATTCCCGTAACCCACCCGTTAAAACCCTTGCTTGACGCATCACTCGACTCTATCCTCCAAGCAGTATCTCCCAGGACCCTTCAATCCTACGTTACTGCTTGGAGATGTTTTAAAACATTCCATGTCTCTTATAACTTGCCTTTCCCTGATTTTTCTCTTCTTTCAATCACCTCTTTTATCTCCTACCTTAACATCATTAAGGGTCTACAAGTCGGGTCCATTAAAGGTTATTTGAGCGGCATCCAGTTTTTCCATAAATTGATGTATGGCGCTCCTTCCACGGAGATAAACAATTCACAAACCTCCCTCCTGATTAAAGGGATTCAAAGATCCCAGCCCACCCGCCCCGACGCCAGACAACCTATAACGCTAGACATTCTCACCAAATGTATTCAGGCCCTCCGCACAGGCTACCAGCCCCTCGGTTCCGCTCGTACACTCGATGCTATGTTTATCCTAGCCTTTTTTGTTTTTCTTAGATGCTCGGAACTCGCCATTACTTCTAAATTCGACCCAAAAATCCACCCCACCATCTCAGACTTATCAGTACTAGACGGCGAAACCATTTCATATTTGATTAAACAAAGTAAAACTGACCAAACCAAAAAAGGTCATTTCATCTACATTTTTAACCTCGCTTCGCAAATCCAACCATACCAGTCAATTCTGGCTTATCTGCAATGGAGAAGTTCCCAGGCTAAATCTGCCCTGGAACCCCTGTTTTTAGACAAATCCAAAAAACCTGTGACACGTTTTTGGTTCCAGAAACATCTCAAATCTGTTCTCCAACAGTCAGGCATTCCAGCAAAGAATTTTTCAAGTCACTCATTCAGCATCGGGGCAGCAACTTCAGCAGCCCAAAAAGGCCTCTCCCAACAGCAGATTCAAACCCTTGGGAGATGGTCCTCCGATGCTTTCCAAAGCTATATCAGGACGAACCGGTTCCACATTAAAAAAGCTCACCAAACCCTCATCGAGTGAGTTTATTTAAAAAAAAAAAAAAAAAAAAAAAAAAAAAAACCTCTATCCCCTCCTTCTCCTCTTTCCGTCCAGCGAGCATTGGTCTCACAGCGGACGGAGTGAGAACTTTCCCAGTAGAGCACTTACGTTTTCTCTTTCATCCAGCGATGCAGTGTGAGAAAATCTCCTGGGCAAGCACTCATTTTCCTGTTTCTTTTCGTCCAGCGAGCATTGGTCTCACAGCGGACGGAGTGAGAACTTTCCCAGTAGAGCACTTACGTTTTCTCTTTCATCCAGCGATGCAGTGTGAGAAAATCTCCTGGGCAAGCACTCACTTTCCTGTTTCCTCTTTCTGTCCAGCGATCATTGGTCTCACAGCGGACGGAGTGAGAACCTTCCCGGTAGAGCACTTACGTTTTCTCTTTCATCCAGCGATGCAGTGTGAGAAAATCTCCCGGGCAAGCGCTCATTTTTTCCGCTTCCTCTTTCCGTCCAGCGAGCATCGGTCTCTCAGTGGACGGAGTGAGAACTTTCCCGGTAGAGCACTTACGTTTTTCTCTTTCATCCAGCGAGCATTTGGTCTCACAGCGGATGCAGTTTTGGTTCAGTGCCAGCCCGCCAAACTCGGCACTCATTTGGGGGGTCTTTAGTCCGGCGGCTGTCCTCTGCTTAGCCTTTGGGGGGAGTACTCTGGGTTCGGGCCGAACTCCGAGCTCAGAGCCCTCCCTCCGGACAGCACGCCAAATACGCATTAAACTTTACCCCTTCAAATTATATGTAAGTGTGAACTCGTGAAATGATGTTTTATTAACAAGGTTCGGGAGGAGCACGTTCAGATAATTAACACAAGTGGAGAGCACTCAGCAATCAATGGTAAGAGGTGCATATATACTCAGCAGTCTCACCTCATTCCATTGACAGTTTTTGCAGCATCCCTCCACCACCCCTTCTCCACGCTTCTAGTCCTAAAACACTTACATACGGGGGGAGTACTCTGGGTTCGGGCCGAACTCCGAGCTCGGAGCCCTCCCTCCGGACAGCACGCCAAATACGCATTAAACTTTACCCCTTCAAATTATATGTAAGTGTGAACTCGTGAAAGGAAGGAAGAGAGTGTTTATAGTCCCGCTGAGGCCGGACCATCCCCCATTTCTCAGTCCCCTCCTAAGTTCAGGCGACTGGAAATATCAATATTGCAGTTATAGAGTTATAGAGCCTGTTGCAATACATGCACGCCTGCAAACAAATGCCGACACAAAACATTATGACGCTCTCTTATATGCTCGCGCTACCAAAAGCTTATGTGTTCTCCCCCTGTGGCTCAGTGGCGGAACATTAGGCTTTCGCGCCAGAGACCCGTCTTCGAATCCCGAGTCAGGCGGCAGATAAAATTATGCTGTTTCCTTCTCCGAGCTCGCGGCCAGCTTTCTTACATACAGAAAGCGAACCCGCCTCTCGCACCCTCCCGCTCGCATGACGGTGCTCGAGTTTTATGAGCGTCTAAACATATGAGTCTTCAAAGCATTCGCTCTGTCAGTCCCCTCAAAAAGGCGACTGCAGATGTGTATTTTGCAGCCAACGAGCGCCTTGTACAACTCACTCGCCTGCACCCAAACACCGTTTTTTACGGCACCCCAGAGAAATCTCATAAGCTGAGAAATCTCAAAAGAGTATAATGTCTGGTTATCCGGCTCACGCCGATGGTGTTATGAGTGTAGAAAATGTGCCCACGTCCCAGTGTTCACCCCTACACACAAGCACGATCTCCCCGGTGTCTCTCACAGAGCTCACTCTCATAAAGCAGGCACGCGCCGCTCGAGTGTTAAGCGTAGGAAATGTGCCCACGATCCCGTGCCCACACCTACCCACTGCCCGCTCTGTCACACAGTTGTCCCGGGGTTCAGATCCTCTAAAGCTCCCAAACACTGGCCGTGTTGCGAACGTAAGCCCTGTGCCCGCTCAAAAGGCTCACGCCGACGGTGTTATGAGTGTAGAAAATGTGCCCACATCCCTGTGTTCACCCCTACACACAAGCACGATCCCCCCGGTACCTCCCACAGAGCGCGCGCTGCCCCATCTTCTCTGATACAGGTTCCCCATCCCGCGCAGTGCGGCGATCTGAACCCAGAGACCATTCGACCCCTAGCTATGCGTGCGAAAGCATGGGAAGCGATTCCGGGCGTGTCAGAATGGGTGCTGAATACTATAAAGCAGGGCTATTCGCTACAATTCGCTCGCCGTCCTCCGCGCTTTCGAGCACGGACCGAGACGAGGGTGAATACAGAAGTAGGGCATCTGCTTCAGGCAGAAATAGCAAAGCTGCTGTGCAAAGGGGCTATAGAAAAGGTGCATCCTTCTCTGAGCGAGACGGGCTTTTACAGCCGTTATTTCCTCGTACCCAAGAAGGACGGAGCTCTAAGACCTATTTTAGATCTGAGATATTTGAACAAAGCTCTCATGAGACGGCCGTTCAAAATGATCACAACCAGACAAATCCTTGCGCAAATTCGCCCGAGGGACTGGTTTATCTCTCTCGATCTGAAAGACGCGTATTTTCAGATCCAGATTATACCCCGTCACAGGCCATTCTTGAGATTCGCCTTCGACGGTCAGGTACACGGTACCGTACGACGGTAATGTACGAGGTGCCAAAGACAGGCCGAACGGCAGGACGGTGTTGATTGATAAATCAACACCGTCCTGCCGTTCGGCCTGTCTTTGGCACCTCGTACATTCACGAAGTGCATGGACGCGGCTCTCGCTCCCCTGAGAAGGCAGGGGATGCGGATATTGAACTATCTGGACGATTGGCTGATACTAGCGCAGTCAGAGACAGACCTCATGTCTCACAGAACAGCGCTTCTCAGCCATCTGGAAAGCCTGGGTCTCGCGGTCAACTGGACCAAGAGCTCATTACTGCCCAGTCAGTCAATTTCCTTTCTGGGAATATAACTGGACTCGGTGGCTATGACGGCCAGATTGTCAGCGCAGCGCGCGCGCCGCATTCGACATCTCGCTGCGTCTTTCCACACAGGCAGCCGGGTTCCGCTGAGAACTTTTCAGAAAATGTTGGGCCATATGGCCTCAGCTGCAGCTGTGCTCCAGCTGGGCCTACTGCGCATGCGCCCGCTACAACGCTGGCTGAAAGTGCGAGTGCCTCACCGAGCCTGGACTGCCGGCGGCCTGCGAGTCAGTGTGAATCAGCGCTGTGTCTCAGCCCTGCAACCCTGGCTGGCGGCCAAATGGTACCACACGGGGGTGACAATGGGAGTTGTCTCGTACCGAAAAGTTATCTCGACAGATGCCTCCAACCTAGGTTGGGGGGTGCTTTTCGAGGGCAGACCGGTCTATGGCCTGTGGTCAGACCAGGAGATTCCCCTTCATATAAACTGTCTAGAGATGCTGGTGGTCGAGAATGCGCTGAAGCACTTCCTCCCACACCTGCGGGATCACCATGTACTAGTTCGCACGGACAATACGTCAGTGGTGTCCTATGTGAACCGTCAGGGCGGCGTCAGGTCCAAAATGCTCTGTGCCCTGGCAGAACGCCTCCTCGTTTGGGCTCAGCACTCACTGCGCTCGCTGAGAGCCGCGCATGTGCCCGGTCACCTGAACGATGGTCCAGACAGACTGTCCAGAGACAATGTTCCCCCGGGGGAATGGTATTTGCATCCCCAGACAGTCCAGCTGTTGTGGCGCCTTTTCGGCAAAGCGAAAGTCTACCTTTTTGCGTCAAAAGACAACGCTCACTGCCAACGGTTCTTTTCAAAGAGCGAGGATGCGCTGGCCCAAATCTGGCCCAGCGGCCCGCTGTACGCTTTCCCCCCGGTCTCTCTGTTGCCACAGGTCATCGGGAGAATCAGGGAAGCACGCCACTCGGTGCTCCTCATTGCCCCGCACTGGGAGAATCAAATGTGGTTCCCGGAATTAATGCGGCTGGCAGATACAGCCCCATGGCCGATCCCGGTGAGGAGAGACCTTCTCTCTCAAGCCCGCGGCTCGATCTGGCATCCTCATCCAGAGCGCTGGTCTCTGCATGCATGGATAATCAACGAATACCCGTTGACCTGCCAAAAGGGGTTGTGAACACGATCACACAGTCTAGAGCTCCCTCTACGAGACGGCTCTACGCTTCTAAATGGTCTGTGTTCGATAAGTGGTGCTCCGCCAAAGATTTGGATCCACATACATGTGGGGTCTCGCAGGTGCTTTGCTTCCTTCAAGAGCTGTTGGACATGGGCAGGTAACCCTCCACGCTCAAAGTGTATGTTGCGGCCATTTCAGCGTTCGCCGACTCGGTGCGCGGCCGCGCATTAGGAAGGAACGAGTTCATCAACCGCTTCCTTAGAGGAGCCAGGAGGATGAATCCCCCGCGGCCCCCGTCGGTTCCTATTTGGGATCTCTCCCTGGTCCTAGAGGCCCTGAAAGCGCATCCCTTTGAACCGATAGAAACCGTGGATTTCAAATATCTCACGCTCAAGACCGTTTTTCTGATAGCCCTGTCTTCAGTCAAACGTGTGGGTGACCTACACGCGTTATCAGTTAACGCCGCGTGCCTTGAGTTCGGACCTAATGACTCTAAAGTCATTCTCAAACCGAGGCATGGTTATGTCCCCAAAGTGATGGGCACTCCCTTCGGAGCGTAAGTCATTTCTCTCTCAGCTTTGCCGGCATCCGGCAGCGAGGTCGATAATAACCTCATCTGCCCTGTCAGAGCACTGAGAAATTACATCACGCGCTCCGCCGCTGTCAGGCGCTCGGATCAGCTTTTCGTTTCGTTTGGTGGGCGCACCAAGGGTCTCGCCGCCTCGAAACACAGCCTGTCCAGATGGATAGTGGACGCTATTGCGGCTGCTTACGCATCTAAGACCTGCAGTGCCCATTAGGCATCAGAACTCACTCCACTAGAGGCATGGCCTCGTCGTGGGCTTGGTCCAGCGGGATTTCCATTCATGACATTTGTACGGCGGCGGGCTGGGCCTCCCCCTCCACATTTGTTAGGTTTTACAACCTGGAAGTTCCCGCCCTGCAGGCTAAACTTTTATCAGTCTAAGTCGCGCGTATGCCCTGCCCACATTCTCGTGCACAGGCTACTGCTGTTCGATTTAGCTCTCCTGGTTGAGCTGCGCTATAAAGGGGTTGTGTCAGTTTAGTTCAGCTGCGCCGCTCTGCACCCCCTACTGTGTGCTTATGTACTTGCGCTAGCCATTCTGTTGGCTGCCCGGCTCTCACTTTTCGTGTTCCCCGGACTTCCCTGGGACTCATTCAGTCGATGCTGGGCGCGCACGGCGTTGACAAGGGTGTTCCCGTAGCGTAAGCAACTTACGCAATACGAGAGAACCTCTCGTAAGAGAACGTATCGGTTACCTAACGTAACCTCTGTTCTCTCTAGATGAGGGAACGATATTGCGTAACCCGCCGTGCTCGCGCCACGAGCTCATTCGCTTCATTGACGAAAACCAGTGAACCAGCCTCCGAGCCTTCCTTTTATGCGCTTAACCACGCCCCTTCTGACGGGTCGTGACGCGTGAGGGCGCGACGTCACGCCAGGCTCAGTGGTAGGCTGCTGCAGTTGCCGCAGGGCAGCCAATGAGCACGCTAGATAGCCTGCTCTAGGTCTGACTGCTGCTGCACTGCGTTGACAAGATTATAAAAATTAAGGATAATTTTTTGGCTTCATATCTCGAGAAAAGATGACTTTACCCGTAGCGTAAGCAACTTACGCAATACTCGTTCCCTCATCTAGAGAGAACAGAGGTTACGTTAGGTAACCGATACGTTTTTTAATTATTCGAAATATTTTTATTTAATACCTCCTAAAGCTCGCTTTTCAAATGTGTGTTGCAACTGCGGTAGCCGTTATGTGCCAAGAAGCTATGACAACATGTCTTCCAATAGCACTTCATCGAGTTGAATTGTACATGTTCTACTGTTATGCTGCCTATATAATGATTTACACAACCAAGCAATGAAAAAAAGCTTGAAATTAGACCGTAATTTTGACTTACCTGTCGAGAAGAAAGCAGGCAACTTCAGCATCCCTTTCAAAGTCTTTCTCCTTCATTAGCTCTTTCCACCTGGGAAAAGCTATCCCGATATTTATTTACATCCCGATAAATATTTTTTTTGCTTTTTGGCCATGAGGATTCCTTCTCCTGTGGCTCGGCATAAGTATGATCCAGCATTATATTGTCCCGTGCAGTGCAGCCTTTTCAAATTTGCCGGGGGCAGTATCAACGCCTCCCATATAGTCTAGCGGTTAGGATTCCTGGTTTTCCCCCAGGCTGCCCAGGTTCGACTGCCGGTATGGGAAGACAATTTTTTTTATATATATTGCCAACAAAATTCAAGTTATTCAAGTTCATCAATAATCATTTTTAGTTATTCATAGTCTTAGAGGCCTACACGAACTGCAGAAACAAGCAGAAGATATGTAAAAACTCATAAATGCTGTTTCAGTACTGAATCATTTTCACAAATACAATTATATTGAATTCAGAAAATTTCACTATGGAATATTTACTTTATCTATCATAATTTCAATTTAGTATGTCATCATTTAAACTTTTCATCTCATAATTATGACGCATAGTCAATTTTAATTTCAACTTTTAAGTCATAATTACTTAATTCAGAATTACAATTTTTGTCAATTACGCCTTTTTAATGTAATACTTAAAACGTTTTTAAGTCATAATTTGGTAACACTATTTTGATTGTCCTTTTGAACGTGCTGTTGACTATAGTAGTGTTGCACCTGCATGTCCACTAACTCGCTTGTGAGAGTCAGAGTGTGTAAAGTAAACTCTCATTAGTGTTAGTAGAGTATTAGTGGACTGGTAGGGTTAGGGTTAGAATAAGTTGAGATATAGTTGAGTTACTTATAGTCAGTAGAATATCTGTTGGGGAGCATCACAATAAAGAGTTAGCAGATATTACGCACAGTCTATTTTTTTCAGATGTTTAAATGACAAAATACCATTTTTTCTCAACCGAGTGAATCTACACATGAGAGACCTTCAGAAGTCATAACTTCAGGGGTCAACGGTTTAGGTCAGTTGGCGAAAACACTACATGTGTAAGGTAGTTTTCCAGATTTTCCCCCATAATCAAATACTGTATTACACTTTTCAAAGGATATTATAGCTTTAAAGTTAGAATAAAAAGTTAAAAACCAAACATATCTTCATACCTGGTGTGTTCTGACACAAGGCCATTAACTTGTTCTTTTTGTTTTATAAATGTATTTTGCTTATTTCTACAAATATCAACCTGATAAATATGGACTTAATACACGATTAAACAAGATAATCATACTACCCAATACGTCTGACACAACATTTTTAAGAAAAAACAGTGCTTTAAAATACAACTAAACCACGATAACAGATGATTTTGACAGTCCTACATAAATGCATGTTGATTACTGAGTTTCAGGCATAGTGCAATGTTCGAGAAATCTAATATCGGTGTAATCTTTGCGAGGTCTCACTCACAACGCACAACTTTGTGTTGGGTGATCCAGGCATACCTTTACTAAAATAAAATATTAAGTCATTTACTCAAAACTGTAATTATACCATATTTTATTTATTAATATTATGGCTTCATGTTGATTTAAAGTTTTTGTTTGTTTGTTATTAACTAATACCTTTATCTTTTAACTAACATCCAGCACAAAATTAAAGAGATGTATGAGCTAAGGATGTCCTCTGACCCCAAATATACAGTTAGGCTAGATATTCTCCTACTTAGTATGTGTGTTAATAGTTGTGCTTAAATCTTTGGGTGTATTTTTACACACCATAGTGATGCAAAGTTCCACATCCTATGGACTAACTTTCAAACATAATCTTATTCTTCATCTTTAAGATTCAAAAGACCAAATCACTAAGAAAAGAGGGTTGAAAAGAGCCGTTTATAATAAAAAGTTTCCAAATGATGGTTTTATTACTCCACTAGATTTAGTCATCTTGTCCAGATAGCAGACGACACTGTTTCACATTTTGTATGTTGGACTGTGTGTTTTAGGATAAGACGTTTCTTTGAGAGCCGTCAACATTCAGTGTTTATTGAAATAAATGACCATTAAGAATTTAAGTGATAGTCTTTCTGTTTGACTAAATTGATACTTCATTTAGTGCAACTTTCCCTCTATCTACGAATCACACAAAGTGCATGCTGTTTTACACTTAAACTATTACAACAGAATCACATCTGACTATTGCACCGAGAGAGCCATATTCACCAAAGCTTGAGGCTGTTAAACAAAGTTCCACACTTTGGTAAAACCTGCTGATAAAATTGCACAAAAGTAAATTCTAGAGGTCAGCTGGGTTAAAAGTAAATGCATCATCATGAGCCATTTAAAACAAATACAGAAAAGCCACTATAGTGATCAGTTTTGGCTTTGTCAATTACGCTGTTTACATCTGGTTTTTGTACAGTTTGCAAAAAGTATATAGTCTCCGAGTGTAGTCAAACATGTTCATATAGTATTTTATGAAAAACATGAACAAATATTGCATAAAGATAATTAAATGACGGTCCTTCTAGTATGAGAGTGTTTAACCCTCTGGGGACCAAAAACGCGCCCGCGCGTTTTGCTCGTTTTTTTTTTTAGCAATGAAAAATAAACACAAAATGCTCTGTTAATTTTGATCTTTCATTTTCGTGTAATACATCAATCGATCCTGTTCAGTTTCTATTTTTTTTCTGTATACTCACAATAAAAATAAAGTGTTTTGCTTTTTGACAAATAAAGAAAAATTAACATGATGCTATTTCTGCCTTCTCTCTGTCAGTAAACTCCCATTTGAAACGCGTTCGAAAATGATCTATAACTCCGCGAAAATTCAGTCAAACAGGCAAACAGACCCACGGGCATAAAGCTTGAGATCGCAGCTTTTAAATGAAGTAATTTATATAAAAAAACAAATATTATCAGCTTCTGTAATCTGTATAAAAAGAGAGCGACTCCAGTCGAGCTCATTACGAGCCATTCAAAAGTAATTTGACCACGCCCCGGAGAGCGCGTGCTATTCAAACGCAAATTCTGAGAACCATTTCAGTCTGTGAAACGCCCCCACATCAGCTGTAAACAAAGAGGCATAATATAGCCTACCTTATGGAGAAAAGTTTCCGTGCTGATATGAGGAGCAATATGAGGAGCAGATCCCGCTGAGGAGTGAGGTAGGCTAAGTTATCCTTTCTCAAGTGTTAATGTGGAATAACGTTATGGAATAACGTTAGGCCTATGTAAACAAAAAGATGAATCGCGTTTCTATAATATGAATCGCGTTTCTGTGAGATGAATGAAGGGTACATATTTGTAAAGACTGTTTAGCCTAAATATGAATCGCGTTTCTGTGAGATGAATGAAGGGTACATATTTGTAAAGACTGTTTAGCCTAAATATGAATCGCGTTTCTGTGAGATGAATGAAGGGTACATATTTGTAAAGACTGTTTAGCCTAAATATGAATCGCGTTTCTGTGAGATGAATGAAGGGTACATATTTGTAAAGACTGTTTAGCCTAAATATGAATCGCGCGTCTGTGTGTGAAAGAATAAACTGCTTTGCTATAGCCTACTGAGATGAGTAAAAATCGACTGAAATATGTTGAAATAAAATGTATTTGTATAAGCAACGTATTAAACTGCAAATTAACATTTATAGGCTATGCCCTAATATTTCATAAAAACAACGTTACAGTCAGGCGAAGTATGAAAGACAACATTTTGTTGACTAGATTTGGGTACAGTTTTTACTGTAGAATAGACTGTCACATCAAATAAGCTTTTCTGCTCATATATATATATATATATATATATATAAAATACTATTTTGTCAAAAATAAAGTCATAGACTAAGATGTTCCAATGTTGGCTATATTCAAACTAATGAATACATATGATAAAATGTAGGCCTATAATCTTTTTTTTTTTTTTTTACAAAGAAAGAGTACTTTTTTGCAGAAATATTGCTGAAATTGTAATTATTGTTGTAATTGTAACCTTTTTAATAAAATAGCAAAACATATTTACAAGATAGATGTAAGCAAAATCTTAAATGGTCAATATAAGTCTTCTTCAAAATATATATTTTGTCCTTGCATTGTGGCTCAGTCAGTGTCACACCTGAATGAATGGCTAATTATGCAGAGTCATTATGCAGAGTGGGTGGGACTGGGTAATCTAAGGTGTAAACTACTCCTCCCCCTCGCATATTGGCTTTCCAAGCAAAACCTGTTTTACACCATTTAAATCAATGTATTTTTTTTTGTGAACGATAAAGCAAGACTATTTTCACATAATTTTGAAGCTAGAACTCGAAGAGACAACATCCATTAGTCAAAAGTCTTGTGGGCACATATTTTGCATGAGTTTTGTGGTCTTATTTCAGCAACTTTCATTTTAAATTTTTTAAATAACCACGCATAAACATTATTCTCTTAAAAATACAAACATCTACATACATGTTGCTCGCATATTATGGTAGGCCTGTTTGTGCTATATAGAGTGAATTTACACCTTTGCCATTAACATGTTTATAAATAACTGAAAAAAGCACAAATGTCAGAGCATGTCAGAACATCTCAAGGGCCCCAAAAACAGCTTGGTCCCCAGAGGGTTAAGACACTTTTAGAGCATCTTTCTGCTATGTCTACGAAACATCGATGTGAAAGATGAGTATTGCTGTTTTTTTTCTGTTACATATTACACTTCAAACTCGTCTAACTATTACACTTATTTTGTTATTATTACACAGTTATTTTGTTTGTGTGTTTTTGTGTGTGTGTGTGTGTGTGTGTCGCTAAACAACAGTTAAGCTAATGAATTACAGTTGATATGTGGTATTTTTACGTGAAAGGAGGGTTGATTCATTTTTTATTCTGTCCACACCAATACTTTGAGTTTTAGGCATCTATCTTTTAGGCTCGATCCAGAAAACAGACGTTGTGTTTTATGTCTTAATAATTGGTCTTCTTTTTATGATCTTTTTATTCGGCATAATAAATGCCGAAATGTTTTAACATATCGTAAATTTCAATGGTTAGATAAATCATCTAACTATTATATCTAACAATCAAAAGTTATATGTGAAACAAGCTCAGTCGCATTAGAGTTGGATTCTTGTTTATGTTGAACATTGTTATTGAACCGCATGTTTAACAGCGCTATTGTTCTCGGCCTCATCAAAGTTTTCACCGGAGCATACCGACTCTGAAACAAGACCAAATATTAACATTTTGGACACCTTTGTTTTTAGGCATCTTTGATTTTGTTTGCATTTCTTCTGAAACAACCTGTTTTGAAATTGTTTAACAATTTTTAACATCACTAGCGTAACACTTATCGTATTGCCGGATGTGATTGTAATGTTTTTTATGGCGTTTTCTTTACACTTTCCCCCGGATATCTGTTTTCTACAGTTAGTTGTAATGTTAATGAACTCTATGGGCCCTATTTTAACGATTTGAAACACAAGTGTCAAAGCGCAAAGCGCAAGTAACTTTGTGGGCGGGTCTTGGCGCTGTTGCTATTTTCCCGGCGGGATAAATGACTCTTGCGCCTGGCGCAAATCTAAAAGGGGTTGGTCTGAAGTAGCTTCATTATTCATAGGTGTGGTTTGGGCGTAACGTGAAATAAACCAATCAGAGCGACATCTCACATTCCCTTTAAGAGCAGGCGCGCTTGTTCTAAAGCGGATTCCTATTATAACGGCGGATTTGCCAGGCGCACGACAGGAGCGGTTCAAGGCCGAGGAGACCGACGTTCTCGTCAGGGACGTTGGGGATGGAGAAACACACCCAAATTAACTTCGGTTAAACAGGCGTATGATAATTTGGGTAAATGTGTAAGCTAGATGTATGCTTTTATAATAAAATGTCTATCTATCTATCTATCTATCTATCTATCTATCTATCTATCTATCTATCTATCTATCGTAATAATGTATGATTTGCAAAAATGATAACTGCTGCGTCTGTGTGTAGATGAGAGAATCAAAGTGTATGCGCGTTGTGCACAAGCTACATTGATTAAGGCCAAGCATGCGCCCTTAAAATAGCATATGAATAACATGCGCAACGCGCCACTGACTTTAAACTGTTTTTTTTCGGTCAGTGGCGCAATTGTTTTCTAAACCTGTAAAATAGCATGAGGGAACGTTTGCGCCGGAACACGTCTCCTCTTTGCGCTGAACCGCCCCGGGGAGCGCAAGTGTATTTCTTAGTTAACCGACGTGTGTCTGTGGAGGGAAAAGTCCGCTTTGCGCGGGTGCAAAATAGGAATGATACATGCGTCGGTGTACAAAGTCAATTGCGCTGGGTGCAAGATAGGGCCCTCTGTCTTCTCTTTGTACATATACGACAGTATTCACATGAATTGGTTTGATTTGATAAAATTATGGTTTAAACCATCATCTTCATGTGAGACATTTACATTATATTATTATACCGTCCTAGTTTTTAAATAGCGCTAAAATGTATATTTTATATTTTAACCCTTTATGCGGATATAGAATGCAGCACAAGGTTCTCTGAAATATCTTATCGTGTAGAACATCTATGTAGATCTAGCTATGTTTTTAAAAATACCACGAAACAAAGACAAGGACGCATCTTTCTATAAGCGACCCTCAAAATCTGTGCATACAACAAAACACATGTAGGTGTACGATGATTTATCAGAAAATTACTTTTGTTTGAAGAAAAACTTAAATCAGCTGGTGCTTGATAACTATTGAAGTTATTAAACATGGTTATGATGTGTTTAATGCGCATTTAATGATGTGTTTAATGCGTGTTTAAAATTTAATAATTTTAACTCAATGCGCTAAAGGTCTATGAACTTTAACATCTTAATAGTTAACGTAAAGCATGCGCAAAATGAAATCGATCCTAACTACTTTCTAAATGTTTGTTACAGAACTTATGGCGAACAATTCACCCATGCATATGTTTAATCAGATTTTGTAACTGGATTGAGTAAAAATAATAAACTTCTCTCTGGTGGCATATGCATAACTTCTCCATGACGCTACTTCTGTTGCATCGTGACTAAAATTTACATAGTTATTTATGGCTTTCCTGATGACGACACCCGTACATCCTACGCAACAGGGTGGGCGAGGGGGCGGACCCCAATCGCCGTCCTGATAAATATTTCAGGACATCGCACGCTCTAAGCTCTACTCTAGCTCTACAAGCCGCGGACTGCTGTGCTACTGCATCATCTCATTGATCAAAAGTGTCTGAACCTGACGCAAACTACGCTCCTGACCCAAAAACACAAACCCTGGATGACTGTACCGCAAGGACTCACTCAGGAGATTCCAGGAACATTCCAGGAACGAAAAGTATCTTTCATCATCGAATAGTGGACTATTCGAAAAGTTGAAAAAATGGCGATGCAAAAACGGATGGAGAACGACTCCACGTTGAGTTCTGGCGATGTGGGGCACAAGTATCATCCGGCGTGTGAGTGCGCCACGGGCAAAGAGTGTCCTTTAAGAGCTACGCTAGACTCTATGTTTAAAGATCATTTTAGAGGCCAAATGGTTGGCTTGATGCACAGGATCATCAATGCTTCGTGTGGTATGAAAAAAACGATTGTGCACAGGATACCAAACGTGTGACAAATCTCAAAAATGAAATGGATGTCGTAAGAGGCCTGACAAATTCATGGACTAATGTAACGCTCATGTTTTTTAACGGCAAAGAGCCGAACGGCGTAATCCTCAGAAAAGTTCTGGATGTGTTGCGTGCATGTTGTGACGAATTCAAAATCACCGATATACTCGCTATTTGTACTTTTGTAACGGATCTCTGTGTGTCACTGCTGTCAAAAAATGCAAAAACTGACGTTGGTGAATTAGTTGAAGGTCTGGTCAACTATATCCTAGAGCAAGACATGATAGCCTGCAGAGATTTTCTATTCTGGTTAGACCATCTGTAAATGTCATTATTGTTTTACTTTATGTACTGCCGATCTATCATTTTCTTCACTACTTCAATGTATACTCGAAAGTATAATGTTGAAATAAAACAATTACAAACATTTCTGTTGTGTTAATGTCTGAGCTCATAAAAATAATATTATAATAGTATACATGATAATAATAATATTTAGAATAATTAAAAATACTACATGATTTAAAAGATTAAATATTTCAATATTTCAATATTTGTTTTCTGCATTTGAATTACTGTATTCCCGAGGTGGCAACCATTTCCATTCCATGGATGCGCTGCGCCACGGACCACAGCGTCTGTGAAAATGTGTGGTGATTTTTCAAATGATACAACTAATTTGCCCACTGTGTACAGAACAGAAAAAAAGAACATTTTGTGGTGTTGAACAAAATTTGATTTTGTTCTTAGCATCGGTTCCTGCATCATAGAGGGAGTAAGCACATTACATTTTACAAAAAAATTTAAGGAGGTTCATTCAATTTTTTAATAAGATTATGTGTTCTGTCATGGACGACTAGACACTAGTCATGGGATGTCCAGCAGAGAGAGAAGGGACACGCCCTGTGGTCACATTTTTACCCGCCACTGCAAACCTCCTGTCGTCCTCTCACTCTGCCTTTTCCCCCGCTTCGCAATGTAGCCATCCTACAGCTTTCCGCCCCTGCGACAGCCGTAACATCGACCACCACGGCATCCATTTCAGGCCAAATGGAGGAGCAGGTGGGTTACTTAAACACGGCATTCAGCAACCTAGCCCTCTCCAGTCCCATTTCCTCCCGTGGAGTTGAGGATATGTCTCACCAGCGACTTGTCACAATCCTGGCATGCGTCGTGAACAGGAACGCCTTGACACCTTTCAGAATTGGACTCTTGCTACAGTAACTCCAGCTGAGCTTGCCAAAAGTGGTTTCTACTACCTTGGCCAGGGTGACAGAGTGGCTTGCTTCAGTTGTGGAGGCCAGCTTAGCAACTGGGAACCGGGAGATCGTGCAGTATCAGAGCACCAGAGGCATTACCCCAACTGCCACTTCGTTCGAGGTGACCGTGCACAGAGCCGGATTATCCATAAGGGCACTTGGGCCAGTGCCCAGGGGTACCAACCATTCACAGTCACATTCACCACATGACACAAGCTTTAAAAATATTTTTCGTAAATTGTTATATTTATAACTTGAAATTCTTGAAAGACCATACATAACTCGTTTATGAACACTAATTTAACAATAATAATAATAATAAGTTATAAATAAATAAAGATTACATGACCACTATCACTCCCCCCTCCCTCCCCAATCTGTCAGAGTTGAGTTGGTCCACAACAAGTACGCGCAAATGTGTCTTTTTTTTTTTAACGGCTACAGAAAATGAATCTAAATCCAAAATGGACAGATGTCAATTGAGTGGTTTTGCAGTTGTTATATATGTGTTAAAGATTTTATTTTGGATGTGTTCATTGTGATTATATTGGCTGGGTTTATAAAAGTTTATAAAATTGAAAGGATCTTTGCTTGGTGCATTTGGAAACAAATCTTGTCTATTTCTAAATGTAATCGCGTGCATCGCTGATGATTATAGGCTACTGTCCGTGTGTTGAAAAAAACTTCGATTAAACACACTCGCAACCAAAGCGGAGACGTTACAGCGTTGCCAGTGGTACTGAGCGGAGTTTTGCCGCTCTGAGGTATAGTGCCCAGGGGCACCACACTGTCTTAATACGGCCCTGACCGTGCAGATAATGTACCTTTATCTGGTGGCGGCCTTTCCAATGGATCTAACTCGGCAATGCAACAGTGTGAAGAAAGGTTGCTCACATTTGTCAACTGGCCCTCAAGAATAACTGTTCGACCAGACCAATTGGCTAAGGCTGGTTTTTACTCTGTTGGTCGTAATGATGACGTGAAGTGCTTTTGTTGTGATGGTGGACTCAGATGTTGGGAGTCTGGTGATGATCCATGGGTAGAACATGCTAAGTGGTTTCCAAGATGTGAATACCTGTTGCAAGAAAAGGGCCAAGAGTTTGTTCATCAGATTCAAGCAAGATTTCCAAGACTATTTGAACAGCTATTGACTAATGGAGACAGCAACTCAAGAGAATTTGTTGATCCACCTGTTGTACACCTGGGTCCTGGAGAAGACCGTTCAGAAGATGCAGTGATGATGAACAATCCTGTGGTGAAGCAAACCATTCAAAGCAAAATCCTCGCAAGTGGAGAAAATTACGAAACCGTTCAAGAGTTGGTGTCTGATTTACTAAGTGCAGAAGATGAGAAGAGAGAAGAGGAGCGAGAAAGTAAGTTTCTTACTTTTCTTAAGAAACATCATCTTGCCATGTCACAGCACCTAAAAAATGTGCAGAGCTTAATGGACCATCTTCTAGAGGAGAACGTCATCTCACAGAAAGAGTATGGCATTATTCGTAACTGCACTACAGTCAAGCAGCAGACAGGGCAGCTCAATGAGTTAGTCCTGTCGAAAGGAAATGCAGCAGCAGAGGTCGTCTGCAACTGGATCAAGAAGAATGATGTCTACCTGCTAAGAAAACTGATGGCCCAGACAAATAAAGCTGCATCACCGAGTCAAGATCTTTCAGACTTGTCTATGGAGGAACAGTTAAGAAGACTTCAAGAGGAGCGCACATGCAAAGTTTGCATGGATAAGGAAGTGAACATTGTCTTCATCCCCTGTGGTCACCTAGTTGTGTGCAAAGAATGTGCGCCTTCTCTGCGCAAGTGCCCCATATGTAGAGGCTTGGTCAAAGGCGCTGTCCGTACTTTCCTATCATAAAGTGAAGATATTGATCATCCAAGTAACAAACAGTTTTTGGATGTGCAAATTTACATTTAACTTGATGAATAAAAACAATGTAACGTAAAAAAAAAAAAAAAAAAAAAAAAAATGATACAACTTAGTCTAAATAAGAGCAACGTAGAGTCCTCGGATTTCTTAAAAACAACACAACAACAACAAAACATTGTGATAAACTTTGACAACATGTTTTATGGACAAAAATACTGTTTGAAATATTTTTGTTTAAATAAGATCTAAGACGACTAAGTACAGTTTTTCAACCATCTAAAGTTTTTGAACAGACATTGTTTAATAACAATTATACCTTAGGTTCAATTTAAACAAAATCATTACAGTAATCTTCTAAAAGATAAATAGAAGATATGAATGTATTCAAACTTTTGATCATATAAATAAGATCATATTTAAACTTTTACGATTATGATTTGAAATAAATTTTGTGTGAACAAAACATTGGCTCTGGAAAGGACCTTATAAGCAGCCTATCAATGGGGTTCACAGTTTCTAAATGTTTTCATTGTTGCTCTCTCTGAAGATAGGCCTATGTGGTCATTTTCTCACAGATACAACTTAAGGAATTATTGAACATTTCACAGGTGTGAGATGACTTTTGTGACTCTCTAAAAATGTAAGGTGTTTTTATTTATATATTTATTTAACTAAAACTTTGTTTACATTTTATTTAATTATTTATTTATTTCATTTTTGAAAATGTACAAATGTAGGTTTCTGTGATGGTCGTGTTTAGGTGTACGGGATAGAATATACAGTTACGGTACAAAAATCATTATGGCTATGAAAAGCCCCCACCATAAAAATTGAAACCCCCGCATGGACAAAAAAATGCTGATTGAATCTTTTCATATAAATGACATCTAAGACGACTAAGTACAGTTTTTCAACAATCTAAAATTTTTGAACAGACATTGTTTAGTAAAAATAATACTTTAGGTTACAGTAATCTTCTAAAAGGTAAATAGAAGATGCATATGTATTCAAACTTTAAAGATTTTATTTAAAAAGTCTTTTAATTTTAAAAGATCATATTTAAACTTTTACGATTATGCTTTGAAATAAATTTAGTACGAACAAAACTTTGGCTCTGGAAAGGCGTTAGCAGACTAACATTACATTACATTACACGCTGTGACATGATGCATATAGAGATTAGTTCATTTTTTAGAACCGTGTGTGTGCGCACGTGCAATACAGCTTAGAAATGATATTAAATGATTTATTTATTTTATAGTTTTCTGTGATTGTCGTGTTTAGGTGTACATGATCGAATATGCGGTTACGGTACAAAAATCATCATGGCTATGGAAAGCCATCAAAATTGAAACTCCACACGGACAAAAAATTATGATTGAATCTTTTCATATAAATGAGATTTAAGACGACTAAGTACAGTTTTTGAACAGACATTGTTTAATAACCATTACACAAAATCATTACAGTAATCTTCTAAAAGGTAAAGAGAAGATGTGTATGTATTCAAACTTTAAAGATTTTATTTAAACAGTCTTTTATTTTTAAAAGATATTTAAACTTTTAAGATTATACTTCTTATAAATAAACTCAGCACCTGATATCCTGATCGCTGAATTTGTGTGACTCTCTGACACACACACACACACACACACACACACACACACACACACACACACACACACACACACCCTTTGGCTGGTGCTTTTTGAAAGCTTCGCAGGTCAAACGCTGGTGTAAAGAGAGGCCAGAGGGCCCTGATTTCTAAACATGTAAGATGATTTTTTATTTTCGTGAACCCGTTTCATACATTGCGTTGTTTCATGAGCTGTATGTTTTTTCTTCAACTCTCTAAACATTTAACTGATTGTTTCATAACATGTAGGCCTATGTTTTTTCTTCAACTCTATAAACATTTAACTCATTGCAATTTTTTTGTGAATCCATTTAATTTAAACTGGATAGTTCTACATTTATTTCAACTTTTTGTGTGAGGTTTTAGTAAGATCTTTATTTTATATTATTTATTTATAATCATTTATATTCTTTTAAAGAACAGAATGCTTTATGTAAGCTGATTTTTTATTCTTTTGTTTATCTAAAACTGAAAGAATTGGTTTCAGTAAGATGTTATTTTATATTATTGTATATTATATTATTTGTGTGAAATATACATTATTTTATAAAATCTCTGTTTCTCACTATCACTGTGCTCTGGAATGTGGAGGAGCAGAAGGAGGGGGATGTCAGAATGCGGAGGGCGCGCGCACCACTCAGGCCGGGGCTGTGCTGGAGAGGCGCTTCAGTAAACACTCTGTGATCTTTTGTGACTCCATTTTATTTCAACTTTTTGTGTGAGGTTTTAGTAAGATCTTTATTTTATAAACATTTCATTTATATTCTTTTAAAAGAACTGAATGGTTTTTCAACATTTGTGTGTGAGATAAACTTCCACAGTTTTTCCCTTATCAGTTTCACAGTACAGCCCGGATGCGTTAAGGAATAGGAGGATCGTGTGTGATACCATCTTCAAAAACACACACTAACTGTCATGTTCAAAAGGCTTCAACAGGCTTCAAACAATATCAAAACTAGCTGTCATAGCCATGACGTATTATTATAACACTTTCTGTCAATATCAAAAGGCATCAAACAATTAATACTTTCTGTCAGATACACTAAAAAAAATGCTGGGTTGTTTCTGTAAACAAATTGTTGGGTTGATTGTGCTGGGTCAAAAAGTTGACAGGGCTCACAGGTAAAATCAGCGGGAAATGAGTCTCTAATGTAGGCTAGCTAGTGAGTTGTGAGTGAAAAATCTGCTGGCGTAGTTTTAGAAATACTCGTCAGATGAAGTGACTGAGGTAAGTTCCAGCACAGTCTGCGTGTCTCTTCTGTAATGTCTCGAACCATCGTTTCTGCTAAACAAAGGCTTTCAAGAGCTTGATATAGCCTAGTTTTTTTTAGTAAATGTATGACTTGCAATCTTTATAAACAGCGACTGAGGAAAGGAGAAATAAATGGACAGGTTTTGAGAAGAAAATTATACCCGTTTAGTTGAACGAATGATCGTCAATATTTAAAACTTAAAAAATGTAAACTTACATGATAGCCTACCCTATCACCATGCATGTCATCTTTCATTTTATTGTGTAACATCTAAACGAGGCGATCATCAGCGCTGCCAGTCAGGAGATTAACGAGCAACTTTTTGGGTTTGTGAGTTTTAATGTTAAAGACACTATCAACATTACAGTAATATTTTACTTTTAATAAAGTAATGTTTTATTTCAATGCCTTAATGTTGATAATATTTGTCCAAATTACTCTTTTATTACTATTACTATAATTCAGTTTGCAAATACTGAATACACATTTTGTTTATTTTTCACATTTAGTCATTTGGTAATGTTTGCAATAATTTTAATTGCATTTTCAATAATAAATTGATACTTCCACAAAAAAAGCTTAACTTGCATGTCAGTTTTATTGCAACACTCTAAGTGATTGTCCGGGAAGCAGACACACTCTATCAGTTTAAATCTAGACTAAAACGCATCTCTTTTACCTGGCATTCATATAGAACATTATACATTTCTATTATTCAAATCAGTTAAATGATTATTAGGCTGCATAGGTCAGCCGGAACCGGGGACACTTTCCTATAACACCTGATGTACTCATATTTAATAAGAAGAATGGCATCTATGCTAATGTTTGTCTTTCTGTTCATTCTAAAGTTTACTGAAGTCAGCCGGATTCGGGCTGTATCCAGATCAGAAGGTGGACCTGCGCCTGGACCCATCCATGACGCATCCCTGAAGTGCCAGCCTCATCAGCCCTGTGAAGACCTCATCGACACGACTGATCCTCAACAAACTCGTCTCCATACCGATGTGATGACTCCGACTTCCAACCAGATGGAACTGGATAAATATTCTGAATGTTCTTATTCAATCTGACCTCTGACCTGTAATGCTGCCTGAATCATAATTATACACTGTTCGCTCGATGGCCAGAGGAGAACTGAACGACTGAGCCTTCTCCCAAGGTTTTTTTCTCCGTTCTGTCACTGATGGAGTTTTTGTTCCTTGCCACTGTTGTCTTGGCTTTTGGCTTGCTTAGTTGGGGACATTTAATATTCAACAATATTATTGATTTGCCTTAAGGTGGACGATGACGCAATTTTCTTCTAGAAACAAACTTTGTTGTATTATTTTCATGTTAAAGTATCACTGTGAAGCTGCTTTGATACAATCTGTATTGTAAAAAGCGCTATATAAATAAAGATGACTTGACTTGACTTGTGTAATCAACAGGTGAGGACCAACATGGTTGAATATTTACAAAATGAGATGACTGGAGAATTGCTGCACATTCTGTGCCTCAGGGATGAGACGAGGGGGACATGTCAGACCTTTGACATTGATTAACATTTGTATTCGATAAAGAAAAGTATTAAAGAAATGTATAAAATAAATACAAATAAAAATGAGATTGAAATCACATATACAGTGGCCTCTCTGGTTTATTGTATTACAGAGATAATAAAATATTTTACATTCGTAATATAACAAATATTTGTTACTAATTTTATTAAGGCAATGAGACAAGAAATAACCCAGCACATGAGTAAGACTTAACCCAGCAAGAGGGTTAATTTCACCCACTGGTTGGGTCAAATGAATGACCCAGAAATATGGGTTAAATGGTAAAACCCAGCACTTGGGTCAAACCAACCCAGCGCGTGTTCTGTCCAATAGTGACCCAGCGGTGTGGTTAAGGTTGGGTTATTTTTTAACCCAGCAGTTTTTAGAGTGTACCATAACATATTGTTTGTGTCTTCACACAGTGTCTTCAAACAGCTTCAAAAGACTTCAACTTTCTGTCAAAAACTACATGATCAAGGGCTAACCGGGTCAATAGGTCAAAACTTTCTGTCAAAAACTACATGATCAAGGCCTAGGAGGGGGCAACCTGTCAATCAAAAGTCATACTAATTGTCAACCTGTCAATCAAAAGTCAAAACTAACTGTCAAACCCCTTTGATCCCTTTGATCTTCTTTGATCTTCTCTGATCTTCTTTGATCTCCCTTTGTTCTCTGATGACCCCTTTGATCCTATGCCAAAATGATTAACATTACAAGTAGTGAATACCCTCCACCACCTGTCAAAAAATGATTGATTGACAGGTGCCCCGCCCCTTCCGGTGACAGGTACCCGCCGTACCTGTCACCGGAAGGGGCGGGGCACCTGTCAATCAATCATTTTTTGACAGGTGGTGGAGGGTATTCACTACTTGTAATGTTGCTGTTTAAGCATAAACAACATCTGCAAAATTACAATGCTCAAAGTTCAAAGCAAAAGCAGATGTTTTCTTTGAAAGAAATCTCTTTTTAAGGACTACAACAAACGGCTGGTAAGGACTACAACTAGCTTCTTCAGGGTTAGTGACATCACTAACCCTAAAATTGACATAAACCCTCCCCCAGGAACATGCAAACAACAAAGGGGGTGAGGACATGTTGAGAAGACGAAGAGTTGTTGTAGTAGAGCATATTTGTGAGTCTGCTCAAGCTCTCGCATTCCTCTTTTCACATTTATTGCAATACAGTATGTAACACACATGCAATACTATGTTATAAAAGCAAGATGACAACATTAGTTATGAAGGATTATGTGTATTTTCAGTCATCTTTAGTCAGATGCATTTAAATTGTGACTGTGCCTCAGATGCAATCAACAATGTGAAGGTGTGAACCATACAGACATATGGCCAATAGAAACTGATGAGTGTGAATGACAAAGCAACAACATTGCTCTAGAGTATGAGGAGGATGGCCAGAGACAAACTCGCATTGTGACAAAAGTGGTAAAGAAATATGTTCCATATAGAATATGCCAACCAGCTACTCCAGAGCAAATTGACAAATGGTCAAAAGAATTGCCAGACGTGTACAAGCAACCACGGAGAGCTTGGCAATTTCTTCAACGCTTACAGAAAATCTACAATTTACATCCACTAGATGGTGTGATGATTGTTAATGTGAACTTAAGGGAAAATGACCAAAAGAGGCTAACTGAAAGTGTTGAAAACAGGGTAGGCAATTCTCAAGAAAACACTGAGGCTGGATAGGAAGCTGTACGAACATTCTTGTTTGAACCGAAACCTGCAGAGGTTAATTGGGCCAGAATTACCTCATGCATCCAGAAGACAGGAGAAAGTGTTGCAGAGTTCGAAGAACACTTCACACAAATTTGGTTGGAACATGCAGGTTTAAATGTCAGCGAGGATCTCGACAAGGACACTAGCATGCCTCTGAAAACTGCTTTTACAAATGGAATGAAACCTGAAGCTTCAAAAGCCCTCAAAATCCGATATGACGACTGGGGTAGTGAACATCTTTTAATCAGTTTGTTGAGTGGTCAGCAAAGATTGAAAGAACACATGAAGTCAAACTCAGAGCATTGCGATCGAAAACCATGTCATACCACAACAGGACAATGTATAATGAGCATAAAGAAAATGAAGATTTTGGACATTCAAAAACTCAAGGAAGATGCAGGTTTTGCAATGAGGAAGGACACCATGGGTTTGTAATTGCAAGCTGAGTTTAAAACATCAAAACGATGATGAAGACAACCTGTTGAAGAGGTTTCAACAGTTGACAGCCAAACAAAAACAGACTCTGCTAAAAGCTGTTGAGAAGCAGGGAAACTGAAGAGCCTGTCTCTGCAGTACCAACTAGTGACATCTCATCCAACAACTAATGGACTGTAGGTTATGTGTTATGTGTATGCAAAAATGACAAATGAATACACCACCCCAAAGTTAAAAGCATACACAGAAGTCTCAACAACTGAGGCCAAAGGTGATGTCCTAGTAGAAGGTGCTGCTATAAGCCGTAAAGGAGAGAGGTGCATTTACAGCGCCATTAAGACAACTTCAGCAAGTTTTGCCATGCATGTAAACTGATTCAAGATGAAGCATCCAGAAAACAAATGCCATCGGTGATGGAAGCTAAAACAAAACTGATTAATGACAAGTGTAATGTGTGGGTGACGTATACGTCACCCATTGGTTATGTGTGGAGGACCAAATCAGGAACACTGAAAAAAATTATTCATTGAATTGAATCAATTTTTTTATGGTAAGTGGACAATTGATTTTAGCTACATTTAAACAAATGTATTAAGTTGAACTTATTACATTTTAGTTCAACTTAATGCATTTGTTTAAATGTAGCTTAAATCAATTGTGTGCAACCACTTACTATAAATCTTTTTATTAAATTCAACAAATAACTTTTTTCAGTGAAGAGAGTATTTAAATGGACTGCACCTATGGTGTGATGCAATTGGTTGTAACACCCGCCCCATTTGTTGCCGTCATTTTGGCTTGACGGGCTGCAAACGGAAGGTATGCGTAAGTGATTGCGTTTGATCTACTTGTTTATGATGTGACTGTTAAATATTCTCTGTTTGTGCTGGTATAGACTGGAAGGTAGCATGTTGATAATTTTGACCCTTTAACACCGGATAGGTTGGACTTGGGTGAAATCGTGTTTATTGTACTGGTATTCATTTGTAATTTTTTTTTGTTTCTTCATGAGGGCCACTTACGTTGGTGTCCTCTGGGGCTGTGGTAGTGGGGTCTCCCGATTCACTTGAGAGTGCTGTGTTTCACCTGTGTGGTGTGGTGGGGTGGGGTGTGAGTATTGAGTGAGCGTTTTTCTTTCCTTGTAGGTCACTTCCAGCAGGGTGTACCCAAGGTAGATGCCCCTCAGCCCTGCATGGTTGTGTTTGAATGTGTTTGACCTTGGTTGGAATGCATGTTTTTTTCTTCTTTTGAGTTGTTTGTTTCTTTTGGTGATTTACCGTTGCTGTATATTTACATTTCAACTCATTAATAAAAAAATTTTTTGTCAATTCCCTTGTGTATGTTTTGAATTAAGCGTTTAGTCAATACCCTATTGAGGGGTAGTTTTATGAGTGTGTCTGAAGTTTTTTTGGAATAAAAAAAAAATTATTTCGTAGAACCCATAACTCTGCCCATTCATTCGCTGATAACGAACCTGTGTGCTTTGAGTAGGTAAAAGCCGGTGGCTTGTAATGAATTCTTAAAGTGATGATACACAGGGCAACTTTTTGAGCAATGTTGCTGGGCAATCTTGCCGAGCGATTGTTGCTTGGGCACTTTCCCATTGAAAATGGGCAATACATTTCTATCTGGATAATTTTTATCGGTCGTGGGGCCTGTGTCTCATCTGGTTGCCCGTTGATGGTAACATTGCCCAGCGACATTGCTCAAAAAGTTGCCCTGTGTATCATCACCTTTAGGGTGTAAGTCCCTAGGTGGCGTAGTCGACAAACAAAAATTATATTTGGAATTATCTCTTAGATTAGGCTGACTCCCGTTTTGCCAGTAACCGTTCGTCACACAAGCAATACAGAAAGACTGACCACAAGGAAATTGGACTATGCCCTTTTGAACATGTCACAGACCGGCCCAGGTAAATCTAACATCTGACAGCCTTGCCAAACAAATGAAAGACTCAGCCTGGCAGTACACAATGCCAAGAATCAAGTTTTGACACCTCCAAAAGGGGGCTGTGGTATATTGCCCAGTTTAACCATTTGGTTAAAGATTCTAAGGACTCAGAGGTCACCACTAGAATCCAGGATGGAAAGCCCACTTCAGGATCTCATGGTAACTGATGCAGCAGTTAAGGTGCAGAGAAAAAATGAGTGGACTGACATGACCCATTGGGATTTGAAACATCTGCCTAGAGATGAGGGATAGATGGCAGTAGTGTTTATCAGAGTCCAGATATGGTGGGACTAGGGTTTTTAGGTTGTAGCTTGTCACCTGAGGATGAAGACATAAACATACCAGCACTGATAAACACTGTAGTGACAGTTAGGAATGATTTGTTTAAAATCTTTTCCTTGGCAAGATACGTTTCCCTTTTCTCTTGTGTGTGTGATTGCAGGTGTTCCAGAGGATGAGCAAAGACATCCAACGCTTAGATTGCACTGCATTGGCCACCTAGATGAAAACTTCTGAACATTCACAAAACACAACACTATCCGCCACTTCCACAAGATCACAACTCCAAAATAAAAGCTTTCAGAGGACTCAAAGCATTCAAGACGATGCAAAGTTTCACCATGAACTCTTATCATGTCATTTTAAGTAATGGTTAATGGAACCTGAATGCAGCATGCAGTATACATGATTAATGGAGTTTGTTTTGTGATAAAAAATGATCAAATGGGGGATTGAAGGATTATGTGTATTTTCAGTCATCTTTAGTCAGATGCTTTTAAATTGTGACTGTGCCTCAGATGCAAGTCAATTCACCTTCATTTATATAGCACTTTTAACAATATGGACTGTTTCAATGCAGCTTTACAGTGATAATAGGACATTAAAGTAATAGAGATTGTTTTGGCTTTATAGCAGCTCTAGAATAAAGTTATTGTCCAGCTAAAGTTAGTTTTGATCGATTCACTTCCATTGCAAAGATCATTAGTTGGGACCGCTTACACGACACCGTTCTAACAGAAAACCCTTAACGCGCTCCGGCCCGCTCATTTGCAGAATTATTATCGTTTCCGAGTAGCCGGAACTATTTTGACAACGTTTTATCTGTACAGTGGTAAAGGGAAGGAGAAGGGGGCCTTCACAGGGGAGAGACTAGTTGACACTTCAGGACTGCATTGTCGTTGTGTCCAGGCGCAGGTCCTTCATCAGATCTGGATGCGGCCTGGATACGGCGGACTGCGGTAAAACTTGGGATAAACAGAGAGACTATTATTAGCGTAGACGCCATTCTTCTTATGATGTAACGAGTACATCAGGATTTATGGGGAGTGTTCCCGGCTGACCTAAACTATGCAGCCTAAAATTGAATTATAGAAGTTTATAATGTGTTATGTATATTCTAGGTCAAAGAGATGTGTTTTTAGTCTAGATTTGAACTGACAGACTGTGTCTGCTTCCCGGAGTTTTGGTGCTAAATAGGAAAAGGATCTACCGCCAGCAGTCGATTTTGATATTCTAGGTATAATCAACTTAGCCTGGTTCTACCAGACTCTAGTACATTTCATTTGTACAGAGAGTCTGGCCTCGCTCCATTGAGAAACGTTTACTTCCTTGTAGGCGGGTTCTCTGTTAAAGTTCAAAACTATTGGATCTGCCCAGAGTCACTCAGGATCTGCCATAGCCAATCGCTAACGTGTGGTTGACTGTGACGTATGTCATGCGCCGAAACCGGCCGGCGGAAACAAGAAGTCCAAATGATCAGAGGATTATGTTTAGAATAAGATGTCTGTCAACGAGAGCTGCTGGTTTTGTTAATCGAATTTAAGAGTTCAAGGAACAATTGTAAATTCTAAATGTATATTTGACACTAAGGACAGTGATGTATTCAGTCAACTGTCGAAGCTGGGTCTAATCATTAACAATACGCCGCTGCGGTCGTTTCGGATCTGCCGCAAATGCTGTACAGTGATCACCGGCTACTGCGCGATATGGAAACAACTTTTCTGCCTCCTTCACTTGGTCCTCCATTAGTGCAACAAGAGGGGAGAAGACAACAACTATCGGCTTTGCATCCCTATCGTTCGCCTTAGCTAACTCATTCACCACTAGAACTGCCAGTCATTTTTACCGTTTTGAATTTTATATCTGCAATAACTTTGTTGAAAAAATAAATACAATCCTTCTGGTACCTGACTTTTCCTAAAAGTGTCTGTATTTTCATTTAAAATGTTTTTCATATAAATTACACATAAGGCAAAAAAACAAACAAAAAACAAATGAACATAGCCTATTATTTACCTATTTCGGTCATAAACGGTCATATTGACCGCACTGAATTTCGCGGTATTATTATACCAATATACGCAACAATAAAATGTGGTAAAAAATACACTAAACATATTCAACACAAATCATTTAAATGTAATGATATTCAGAACAGAACAAGAATGTAAAAATAACTACCCAGCTAACAATTTAACGTTCTGGGAACGTTAGTTTTTGGTTCCCAGAACGTTCCCTATTGGTTAGCCAGGAAAGTTTTCTTTACGTTAATAGAACGTTCCCTATAGGTTAGGGGAACGTTCCCGTAACGTTGCCGAAAGGTTCCCAGAACGTTCCCGGAAGGTTAGGGGAACGTTCCCGGAACGTTGCCGAAAGGTTCCCAGAACGTTCCCGGAAGGTTCTCGGAACGTTCTCCTAACGTCTACACATCCTGATATGCCTGTACACAAATTATAGGTCTACAAACATATTCTACATTGTTTATTGTTCAAACACTTAAGAATCCTATGAATATATTATTACAATAAATTGAATTTACAGAAACTATCATTAATAAGTAAATCAATCAGTTTGTATTAAATAAATAAATCAGCACACAATCCATGTTTTTGTTGATTCATTGTTTAATTATCAACCTAAAATAAGTCATTAAAAACAGCGTTAGCAAAATGTATTCAGGAACAGTAATTTACATTTAATATTTCAAACATGAAAATATTTCAATAAATAAAACTGCACAAACATTTTAATTAAAACTATCTTTTGCAAACTGTAGCCTATAACGTTGGCTAAAAAGTTGAAAAAGTATTTATTTATATACAATATACATGAATGTGCCAATCTTCACACTGCTCAAAACATTTAAACTCCCAACACCATCTGCAAATTTAACAAGAAAATAAAAAGACAACGTGTTACATGGACACACAATCCCATGCCAAAATTCAAGCCCTGTAATGGCATTAATATTCATCTGGAGCAAATGAAAAGAGTGAGGTGGGATTGTGTGTCACAAGCTGTAGGAGATATGAGAGCACGAGCGCTGCTGGTATCATGTATTTATTCAGATATTTCAGCATCAATGTGTATAGAAAAATGTATATATTTCAAAACACTACATTGCATTTATTTATATTGCACTATTTATTATTTCAGACTACAAATCAAAAAAGGAATGTTTTATATAGGGGTAAGGATACCCATTAAGCCTCTCTCTCTGAAGTCAAATAAAAAACAGAGAAAATAATATTTAAGTCTAGTGAACTCTGACCTGCGAATTCGCTCTACCTTTTATGTATAAGTCTCACCTCCAATGAAGAATTTGAAAACCTGTAACTGCTGTGTTGTTTATGAGAAAGAAAGTGAAAAAAAGTTTGAAACTGCTATCATTTTTTTTTTTAATCTCTGTGACTTTACACCTACAAATTCCACTGTCACAGGTGCTCAGTTTTGCTATAATGAAACCCTCACAGAACATGGTAATAATCAGCCATCCATGCAAAAGCAAAGGTCGGTGTAGTTTACAGGTGCATCTGTCCAGGCCAACGTCTGATGCCTTGATGCCTTCCGCTGGAACCTGAAATAAAAAAAATAGTACAGTTCAAAATCTATCATACATACATCTCATCTGGTATCACAAATTATCATTCCAGGTTCACTTTAAGATATGCTCAATATTAGTGCTGCACGATATTGAAAAATTTTGAGTTTATTTAGAGATATCAGCCGTATGGTTTAGTGCATGCGCTAACGGCTCCAGGTTTGTATCTGGTAAATTACCCCACTAATAATGCCCAGAATGGTACCAAACTACTACAGTAGTACAAATAGGTTCTGTACTCATTAAACGAGGCATTGGAAAGTTTGTAAGTACATCAGGAGTTTATTTAAATAACACTTGCCTGACGGCGAATGCTACTGCTGATGTTGACGTCACTTTATGAGTACAGAACCTATTTGTACTACTCATTTTCCCCGACATAGAGCAGACCGGCACACAACAAAAACTGCTGTTCGGATGTTCCCTTTTCTGATATTTTAGCATTCGTGACATTTTAATTAAAACAGAAGTAAGAATTTTAGTGTAATAAGCAAAAATTAACAGTAAACTCAGAGATCACCTACCGCTGCAGATGTGTACGGAAGTGAAAAGCGGAAATGCTTAGACCTCTTTCCGGTTCGACCGCTGGGCGCTCCGCATAACCCCTATTGGGGGGATTTTGTAGAGGAGTGAACCTGCATAGAAAATTACAATAGATAACAAGCATAGATAAATACAATAGAAGAAAAACACAGTTGAAATAAGCAGTGCATTATGTTTTTCAGTTAAATCTAACTTATCAGGTACAGAAATTGATTTATCAAAATGTAAAATAAGTCTTCACTGTAAAAATAAAATAACTATAAAATTAATGTATCTTTGCTAAAGCTACAAGTCATTTTCTCTTTTGATGTTTGATCACCATTGGCGACACAAACAGCTGCGGGTACGTTAGGCTGCTGTCCCTTTAAGACGAATGCGCAGAACTAATATAAATGACACGCATCCGTTTTCTTTCTGTTTAAAACACAAGACAAGAGGAAACTCGCCATTTTGACTTCATTTTGCGTGCACGTGTCTGTAAAAAAAAAGTGAAAGAGAACTGAATTCGGCTAAACTCACCTTCTTCATCTACTGACTGTGGATGGCATCAAGGTCTTGTCCTGAAGAATCACAGGGCCAAACAATAGGGATTTTATCTCATCTGGTAACAAGAGCAAAGCCATAACTTTAAGAACTCTACTGATATATTTACCCCCTGATATTGCATTGGGGATATCAATTCAAACATTTTTAAAGGCTAAGAGTATGAGCCACAGCTGCCCAAGATATCAAGGGGTTGCAAATTAGTCATGGCTATAAACCTGTATGCATGGCATCTACTTTGTATTTTTTATAAAGCAATGTTCTATGCATTTGTCCCTGTCAAATAAACATTAAATAAATAAATCTGTGAAAAATAACTGCCTAAAGTTGTCGACCCCCTGAACCGCATTTAAAAGTACAAAGAATTTCAGTATTGATCAATAAAAAAAATACATAAATACCTTTGAGTTGGACAGTATGGTGTCAGTCTCATTGGCCAACATAATTCAAAACAGACCTAAAGAAATAAAATAAAATATAGTAATCATCAGGATATCATGTTATCATAATAGTTAAATGAATTATTATAACTATGACCATTATAATATTGTATTAGTCGCCTATTATTTAGCTGATTATTTAGCTTACAGGCTTCTCAAGGACAATCTCACTGAAAAAAACTTGGGGTTAATGATTTTAAAATGTGAGACTTATTTCAAAAGCATAAATCATACAGACCCCAAACCTTTGAACAGCAGTGCACTGCATGTTTGAGGTGGTTTTGCTTACTAGTCATATGGTTCATAGAGATTTTCTTGGACAGGGAGTGCAGCAGGCCATCACAGCATGATGATCTAGGAACATAACATGCTGTTTGTCACAGAGCCAAAAATATTACATGTGATAGGTTTATTACAAGGAACCAAGCTAGAACAGAGGTGAAATGCATAAAAGATAAATATATACAAATCTTAAGATAATATATTGTGAAATAAATGCATATGGAATTATCATCATGATTAAACAATAACTCACCCCTTGTTGTAGAGTTTTATTTTTTCTCTCGCTATTCTGAAATCACATTTTAGCAATATTGGTAAGTGACGTCACTGATTAAGTTAACAATACAGTGCATTCTTTTAGGTTAGCCTAAATAAATTAGCTTACTTCCCATTGACAAATTACCAGCAAAACTGTATCAAAAACTGTTATCTACACTAAAGATGTGTTTAAAAACCCAAACTTTCATAAATAAGACCTTAGGCCTAACGTTGTCTTTTGAAAACGGTTAGCTAGCGTAGATGCTAACGGACTTTTTCAAAGACATAAAACCATTTTTTTAAAATAAATATTTAACAGAAGCGTGTCAATTACACGTAAGAAATGTGTCAGGGGCGTTTGTGTGTATTATTTGTGAGATTTTGTTGTCTAAACTTACCTGAAAGCAGTGAAACCAACAGCGAGAGACGGGAGTTTTGTTGTTTGTCAGTTGTCCATGACGTTTCCATCTGCTCTCGCGCAGCGCACGTGCTCCAGTGTTTGATCACGCGCATGCGCATTAAAACACTTCAAAGTCACGCAGCATTTAACATATAGAATTAAAATATATAACATAATTTAAAATATCATTAATAAAAAGTTATTGCGAATAGATCTGAACGTTGTTGGTTATCTTATAACCTTAGGGGACCGTACTGACGACGTTGTCAGTTGAATCTGCCTGTTAAGTGATATTAAAATAATAACCTGCAGAGAACGTTCTCAGAACGTTCTCTTTAGGTTATAAAAATAAAACCTAAAACCTGCAAGGAAACGTTCTGGGAAGGTTCTCTTTAGGTTATAAAAATTAAACCTAAAGATAACCTACAGGGAACGTTCTGGGAAGGTTCTCTTTAGGTTATAAAAATAAAACCTAAAAATAACCTGCAGGAAACGTTCTGGGAAGGTTCTCTTTAGGTTATAAAAATTAAACCTAAAAATAACCTGCAGGGAACGTTCTGGGAAGGTTCTCTTTAGGTTATTAAATAACAACCTGCAGGGAACGTTCCCAGAACGTTCTCTTTAGGTTATAAATTTAGACCTAAAAATAACCTACAGGGAACGTTCTGGGAACGTTCCCTTAATGTTATAAACATAGATCCTAAAAATAACCTACAGGGAACGTTCCCAGAACGTTCTTGTTTGGTTCCCAAAAAAATAACCAAATGGGAACCAAACGGGAACGTTAGGGGAACGTTCTGTGTTACAGAACAAGAATGAAAAAATAACTAAAGGCTTTATAAAGATTCTGAAAGCCTTTAGTTATTTTTTCATTCTTGTTCTGTTCTGAATATCATTACATTTAAAGCCAAAATGAAATGCTTTATAAGCGAAAGTGAAAGTAAGCGACGTTAGGCTCACGCAACTCTCTAATTAGAATCCAAATGTTGCAACATTTGCGATGTATTTAAACGCTAAACTATTCTTTATCATAGGATTTTGAACTTCACTCACATTCCAATATCGACGGAAAAAATCATCACACGCATAAAATGGTACGAATTGAAGCCTACTAGTACTGAGAAGCAGTTGAATTTATATGTTAGGTTGACTATTTTATTATTATATTTTATTATGGCTATAATGAACAGGCTGCAATGCTGGAATATGGTGTGTGTGTGTCGGCGGGCGCGATCAAACAGTGGAAACATGAAAACATAGGCTATAGGCTATTTTGTTCAGGGCATCTACAAATATTATTTATTTATAAATTATAATTAAACTTGTTTAAATGTACAGTATGGTGTTGTTTTGTTTTTAAAAGACATCCTAGTACAATAAATGTATTAATCTCTCAATTGGGGATTTATCATTAAAGATAGCCCAGAGCTTTGAATAGCGATCAAAATGACTGCTTGCGGCAGTTTAGTAGTTATGGAATTCTGGCACGAATTCTAGTGCTAACGGAGTGAGCTGGAAATCAAACTTTTCCCGAACCCGGTGGGGAGGAGGGCCACAACATCATTGCCACCAATAAAACTTAGCAAAGATTGTTCTTGCTCCGGCTTTAATTTCTGTATAATCGGCCGTTTTGCAACAAAGGACCGAATAGCTTTTCTCACGTCTTTCTCCGCTGCCATTATTCCAACTCAAACTGACGCACTACATCAACGTCATCGTTCTCCGCCACTCCCTCTGTTCGCTGATTGGTCCTACAAAAAATTTGGTTCTGGAAACCTAAGAATATACAGCAGTCCCAGACGTAGTACTGAAGGAAAATGAAATTGAGCGGAAGTACGTAGGAGGGCGGAGCCAGGCTATAATCAACTGGCCAGAGTTTTGAGATCGCAATAGACGTGAAGGACTATAATGCGTTAAGAGCTCGCTCAAGTACTGGAGAGCTAAACCATTTAGTGCTTTGTAAGTAATCAGCAATATTTTAAAATGTATACGATTTAATTGAATAGGGTTTAATAGGGAACCAGTGCAGTGTTGATAGAACCGGGCTAATATGGGCATACTTCCTGGTTCTGGTAAGAACTCTAGCTGCTACGTTTTGGACCAGCTGTAGTTTATTTATTAAGCATGCAGGGCAACCACCCATAAGAGCATTACAATAATCTAGCCTTGAGGTCATGAACGCATGAACTAATTGTTCCGCATTTGTCATTGACAGCATATGACGTAATTTAGATATATTTTTAAGATGGAAGAATGCAGTTTTTACAAACTCTGATTAACATGGAAAAGATACCTTTTATCGTGTGTCGCAGCGTCACGTCACGTATAGTTAGGACACGGTGTTAGGGTTTTTTCCGGCAACAAAGATAGCTAGCTAGATAGAGCGTATCTGTGTAGTTAGATAATAGTGGGACTGGGTGTGTAGGAGCGCTGGCCACATGTTCCAGGAGCGGTTTTAAGAGCTGTGTTGCCCAAATAGACATTGTGATTCCCAAAGAGAAACTTTTAAATCTCTCTTTTCCAGCACTTTAGACACAGTTGCTCCGTTGCGCTTAAAGAGGATTAAGGAAAATAGTCCAACACCGTGGTACAACAAGCACATTCGGGCCCTTAAGAGAGCAGCCAGAAAAATGGAGCGCAACTGGAAGAAAACAAAACTAGAGGTATTTCACATTTCTCGATTGCATACAGAGAGGCCTTAAAAGCTGCTAGATCTGCTTATTTTTCAACCCTATTTGAAGAAAATAAACAAAACCCTAGGTATTTATTTGAAACAGTGGCTAAACTAACGAAAAATAAAGCTTCAAGCCCAGAAGTTTCCAAGCAGCACAGCAGTAATGACTTTATGAACTTCTTCACTTAAGATTGATAATATCAGGGAGAAAATGATAACTATGCAACCGTCTACTACAGTATCGCATCAGGCAGTGCATTGTTGTGTCCCTAAGGAAAAATTTGATTCATTCATTGCTATAGAAGAGGAAGAATCCGTTAAACTCGTTAAATCATCTAAATCGACAACATGTATGTTAGAGCCTATACCGACTAAGCTACTGAAAGAGATGCTTCCAGAGGTCATAGATCCTCTTCTTAATATCATTAATTCATCTTTGTCATTAGTACACGTACCAAAAACTTTTAAGCTGGCTATGATTAAACCGCTTGTTAAAAAAACGCAACTTGATCGTACAGAATGTCAATTACAGGCCGATCTCGAATCTACCTTTTCTGTCAAAGATACTAGAAAAGGCGGTATCCTTACAACTATGTTCCTTTTTAGAAAGAAATTATATCTGCAAGGATTTTCAGTCAAGATTTAGACCGTACCATAGTACTGAGACTGCTCTCATTAGAGTTACAAATGATTTGCTCTTATATCTGATCGTGGTTGTATCTCTCTATTAGTGTTACTCGATCTTAGTGCTGCATTTGATACTATTGACCACAAGATTCTTTTAAATAGACTCGAAAATTATGTTGGCATTAGTGGAATTGCATTAGCATGGTTTAAATCATACTTATCTGACCATTATCAGTTTGTAGCAGTAAATGAAGAGATATCTCATCGATCACAAGTTCAGTATGGCGTACCACAAGGCTCAGTACTAGGACCGTTGCTTTTCACTCTGTACATGTTACCCTTGGGACTTGGGAGCAGAGATGGGAAGTAACGAAGTACAAATACTTCGTTACTGTACTCAAGTAGATTTTTCAGATATTTTTACTTTACTTTACTATTTATTTTTGTGCCGACTTTTTACTTTTACTCCTTACATTTTAACACGAATATCGGTACTTTCTACTCCTTACATTTTACAAAATTGGCTCGCTACTTTAGTTTCAAATAATTTCAGTGGAGTTATTATTTTTCGCGTCATCAACCCTTTGCAGGGGGTTTGATTGACGGGCGATCTGACCAATCATAATCCGCCATTTTGTCCGACAAAGCAGTCAGGAGAGTTAGTAGATTAGAGGATTTAAACTTGAAAAACGAAGTGTACCGACGTCTTTTTGCGTAAAAACAACATTCCTTCTTATGTTCATTCATGTTTATTTGATGCTATAAATTAACTAGAAGGAGTCTATGATCGGTTCACGAGCAGCTTTAACTGAGGCTCTACAGCGATCTGTCATGACACATTAAAGAGCCACAAAACGGTATTTATTGTTTAAATTTCTTTAAAAAATTACTAAATTTGAAAGGTGAGAATTTGTTTCATATAAAAAATAACCTGGTCTGTCCTGTCTGTCAGCGCCTTGTCAGTGTCCTCTCTGCTCCGCAATGTCTTTTTCACTGCGTGAGAACATGGTGTTGTGTGAGAGCGGCGTCGCTTGCCGGACATAGCAACAGTAACTAAAGGGAACGGTAGCGAATGGTTTGGGACCGTTCACAAACCGGTCTTTGCGAACGGTCAATTGGATACGTTGCACTTGACCCATCACTACAAGACGACTCGACAGATTCGGCGGCATTCATTCGCGGAAAAATCATTACATAGCCTACATGTAGATTCCTTTAATGTAAGGGGAAGATTTAAAAAGATAAACTGGATTTGTGAATTCTCACAGAATCACAATTGAATTCACAATTGAATTCATATCTTGCTACTCAGTCAGAATCTCATTAACCTGGAGTCCCAGTCTCTGTCACAATAATCACATAGGCTATGTGATGTTTTAGGCCTATTGGCAGATATCCATTTAAAATGTAGGCAATGGCATATAAAGAACCTTTTTTCCATATCCACTTAAGTTTCTCAGCTTGCACAGTAACATTTGTGTGGTCCAGGTAGCTTTGCATAAAAAAATGGTTGTCATTCGCAAGGCTACTTTTACTTTTATACTTTAAAGGAACCGTATGTAAGAAATGTATTTCAATTAATCATAAAATGGCTCTGATATGTCACTAGACATTAAGAAATTATGTTCATTTCAAATACTTATATCACTGACAACAGTAGTCCGGCCAGGATATTGTCATTTAAAAGTGAAGTTGCAGCCCTCAACTGATGTTGATGTTGTCATGTTGTGTTTTGGCCTGATGCCCCACCCTCCACCTATCTACTAATCACGAAGTCAGTAGTGTTTCGGCATCCGGGTTGCCAGCTCTGCTCTAGTTGCCACAGCTGCAGCTACAAACGTGTCGGATAAAAAATGTCTAACGTTACGAAACCTAAAATACCTCGTTATGAGTCCAAAATACGCAAAACATCTCATCTCATGAAGCATCTCATGAAGCAAAACATAATTAACAGAAAAAAAACGTACTGTGTAGGACTCGTCACTTGCCATTGGAAGCTCCTTGTAGCGGCCTACGTTCCTGCTGGATCCTGCAGCCTAACTGGCAACCTCAAGTCAGGGGGGAGGGGGAGGGGATACACCGCTCTAGAGTAATTTGAAAGTGATTGCAGTACCAGTTTTGGCCACAATCTTACATACGGTTCCTTTAAGTAAATTTCCAAGCCTGCACTTTGTTACTTTTACTTGAGTAAAGTAAAGAAGTTAAATCAGTAATTCTACTTTTACCAGAGTATTTTTTAACAGAAGTATCTGTACTTCTACTTGAGTACAAGGAGTGAATACTTTTGCCATCTCTGCTTGGGAGATATCATTAGGAAGCATGGAATTAGTTTTCACTGTTATGCTGATGATACTCAGCTCTATATTTCTTCACGCCCTGACGAAACTTACTAATTCACAAAATTAACAGAATGCATAGGCCTAGGTGATATAAAAAATTGGATGACTAGTAATTTCCTACTATTTAATTCTGAAAAAACAGAGATTCTAATTATTTGACAAAAAACTTCCTCACGTAATAATCTAGAATACTGTCTAACACTTGATGGCTGCTCTGTCAAGTCTTCGTCGTTGGTTAGGAACCTGGGTGTGCTCTTTGATACCAATCTTTCATTTGAAAGTCACGTGTCTAGTATCTGTAAAACCGCATTTTTCCATCTTAAAAATATATCTAAATTACGTCATATGCTCTCATTGACAAATGCAGAACAATTAGTTAATGCGTTCATGACATCAAGGCTAGATTATTGTAATGCTATTATGGGTGGTTGCCCTGCACGCTTAATAAACAAATTACAGCTGGTCCAAAACGCAGCAGCTGGAGTTCTTACCAGAACCAGGAAGTATGACCATATTAGCCCAGTTCTGTCAACACTGCATTGGCTCCCTTTTAAACATCGTATACATTTTAAAATATTGCTGATTACTTACATAGCACTTGTAACGAGGTATGTTGTTACGGGAAGAAGGAGGCGGGAACCGGCGAACATTTAAACACTTTAATGACATAAAATAAAACAAATACAAAACGAAAGTAAAAGACAGCAGCCCGTCACGGACGACTGCTGTCACACAAAACAGAAACAAAACATCAAATAAAACACAGGCCTGTTCCTCTCTCGCTCTTCACTGTCGTCGCTCCTCCTTTATGCTTTCCGCTCCTCCGTGAGAGATGCGAGACTGGTGCGTCGCGCACGTGTCGCTCATTATCAATCACGCCACCGGCCTCGCTCCGTCCTCCCACAGCCCTCGACCTCGTCGTGCTCGCCACAGCACTAAATGGTTTAGCTCCGCAGTACTTGAGCGAGCTCTTAACGCATTATAGTCCTTCACATCTATTGCGATCTCAAAATCCCGGCCAGTTGATAATGCCTATAATATCAAAATCGACTGCTGGCGGTAGATTCTTTTCCTATATCGCACCAAAACTTTGGAACAGTCTTCCTAATATTGTCCGGGAAGCAGACACACTCTGTCAGTTCAAATCTAGATTAAAAACACATCTCTATGACCTAGCATAACATAACACATTATAAACTTCTATAATTCAATGTTAGGCTGCATAGATTAGGTCAGCCGGAACCGGAAATACTTCCCATAAATCCTGATGTACTTATTACATCATAAGGATCTCATGGATCTCAGATTGCCTGATCGATTGCTGTCTGATCGATTGCTCCTGTCTGCCTCGCTGCCTGCTGTGAGTGTGTTTGTTTGATTCGGTGCGATAAGCTCCGTCTTAGCCATATATTTCTTTGTTTTGAACCATCATTTTACTACCATTTCTAGTTGTTTATACTACTACATTTTACCCAACATCTCAGATTAACCTGACATCGCTAGCTTTTGTTATTAGTACTACTAGCACAACACGCTAGTAATTCGCTAGCCTGTTAACGCGCCACCCGTGCGCTCAGCTATTTTATTTATTTATTTTTCTCTCGCGCGTCCGCGCCTTTGAGTTCATAAAAAGCTCAGGTGAGTAAGAATCACTCAACAAACACGGTGAGTAATGTCTTGTCCTGTTATTGTCACTTGCACTTCATGTCACATGTTTAGTATAGGCTTCTCTGTCGACAATATAGGATTTATATGTGATAAATGTAAGGAGACAGTTAGGTTGACAGAGAAGATTTCAGAATTAGAAACACGCATCCAAACTTTAATTGAGGATAGTAAGAGTGCTAGTGCTTTAGATGTTTTGGATGCGCATAGAATAGTGCACACTTTACATGAGTCGGTTCTGGCTGAAGTAGAGCCCGTGCAGCCGGGCAAATGGGTGACAGTGAGGGATCGCTCTAGTCGCGGATCTAAAAACCACTCTTCCGTTCCGATTACCATAACAAATCGATTTGCCCCGCTCAGTGAAACACCCACTGAGAATGATTGTGCCCTAGTTATTGGCGATTCTATTACACGGAACGTGAAAATAGAGACACCAACCACCATAGTCACATGTTTGCCGGGAGCCAGAGCGCCTGACATCAAAGCAAATTTAAAAGTGCTGGCTAATGCTAATCGTAAATTCTCTAAGATCATTATTCATGTCGGCACTAATGATGTTCGACTCCGCCAGTCGGAGATCACCAAAATTAATATTAAAGAGGTGTGTGAACTTGCAAGTACGATGTCAAGGACTGTAATTTGCTCTGGCCCCCTTCCTGTTCGCAGGAGTGATGAGATAGTTAGTAGATTATGTTCGCTTAACGGTTGGCTGTCTAAGTGGTGTCCGCTTAATAATATAGAATTCATAGACAATTGGAAAAGTTTTTGGGGCAAACCTGACCTGTTGAAAAGAGATGGTATTCATCCCTCCTGGGATGGTGCTGCTCTTCTCTCTAGTAATATGGCTCATAGTCTTAGAGCTCAAACATGACAATCTGGGGCTCAGGTCAGGAAGCAGACAGACTGGCTTAACCGACTGTCTGCTAGCGGCCTCGCGTCACCAAGGTCAGATAAATCCTATCACATAGAGCCTCTTTCACCTAGCTATCATCATATAGAGACTGTGTCTGTTCCCCGAATTTGGAAATCCAAAAAACGTTTAAACCCAACTAAGGTTAAAAATTTAATTGATGTTCAACAAATAAAAAACAGCTATAATACAGATGAGCAAATGCTAAAGCTTGGGTTGCTGAATATTCGATCGCTTACTTCAAAAGCACTCGTTGTTAACGATATGATTTCAGATAATAACCTAGATGTGCTGTGTTTGACAGAAACCTGGCTAAAACCAAACGATTACATTACTTTAAATGAATCAACCCCGCAAGATTACTGTTATAAACATGAGCCTCGTCTGAAACGCAAAGGGGGTGGTGTTGCTGTAATCTATAGTAATAGTTTCAAAACCACTAAGAAATCAAGTTTTAAATATAATTCTTTTGAAGCATTGGTGCTTAATGTAAAAATCTATAGTGTAAACGATAAATCACGTTTGAGATTTGTGCTGGCTACTGTATACAGGCCACCAGGGCACCATACAGACTTTATCAAAGAATTTGCGGACTTTCTATCAGAATTAATATTGACTGCAGATAAATTACTAATTGTTGGTGATTTTAATATACACATCGATAATGAAAAAGATGCATTGGGATTGGCATTTAAAGACATTGTAAATTCAATTGGAGTTAGACAACACGTGTCAGGACCTACTCATCGTCGTAATCACACTCTAGATCTAATATTATCACATGGAATAGATGTTGATGCCATTGAAATTCTGCAGCAGAGCGATGACATCTCAGATCATTATCTAGTCTCGTGTAATTTGCATTTAGCCAAGGCTGCAAAGCCGACTCCGTGTTTCAAATATGTGAGACCTATCACTTCTGCTACTAAAGATTGCTTTATTAATAATCTTCCTAATCAGTTTCATCATCTCAGCATCTCAGATAGCTTAGAAGAACTAGATATTACAACAGAAACGTTTAACTCTCTCTTTTCCAGCACTTTAGACACAGTTGCTCCGTTGCGCTTAAAGAAGATTAAAGAAAATAGTCCAACGCCGTGGTACAACGAGCACACTCGGGCCCTTAAGAGAGCAGCCAGAAAAATGGAGCGCAACTGGAAGAAAACAAAACTAGAGGTATTTCGCATTTCATGGAAAGAGAGTTCGATTGCATACAGAGAGGCTTTAAAAGCTGCTAGATCTGCTTATTTTTCAACCCTATTAGAAGAAAATAAACATAATCCTAGGTATTTATTTGAAACGGTGGCTAAACTAACGAAAAATAAAGCTTCAAGCACCGAAGTTTCCAAGCAGCACAGCAGTAATGACTATATGAACTTCTTCACTTATAAGATTGATAATATCAGGGACAAAATTATAACTATGCAACCGTCTACTACAGTATCGCATCAGGCAGTGCATTGTAGTCTCCCTGAGGAAAAATTTGATTCATTCATTGCTATAGGAGAGGAAGAATTTACTAAACTCATTAAATCATCTAAATCTACAACATGTATGTTAGACCCTATACCGACTAAGCTACTGAAAGAAATACTTCCAGAGGTCATAGATCCTCTTCTTAATATCATTAATTCGTCTTTGTCATTAGGATACGTACCAAAAAACTTTAAGCTGGCTTTGATTAAACCGCTTGTTAAAAAAACGCAACTTGATCCTTCAGAATTAGTCAATTACAGGCCGATCTCGAATCTACCTTTTCTGTCAAAGATATTAGAAAAGGCAGTATCCTCACAACTGTGTTCCTTTCTTGAAAGAAATGATATCTGCGAGGATTTCCAGTCCGGATTTAGACCGTACCATAGTACTGAGACAGCTCTCGTTAGAGTCACAAATGATTTGCTCTTATCATCCGATCGTGGTTGTATCTCTCTATTAGTGTTACTCGATCTTAGTGCTGCGTTTGACACCATCGACCACAACGTTCTTTTAAATAGATTAGAACATTATGTTGGCATTACGGGAAATGCACTAGCATGGTTTAAATCATACTTATCTGACCGTTATCAGTTTGTAGCAGTAAATGAAGAGATGTCTCATCGATCACAAGTTCAGTATGGCGTACCACAAGGCTCAGTACTAGGACCGCTGCTGTTCACTCTGTACATGCTACCCTTAGGAGATATCATTAGGAAACATGGCATTAGCTTTCACTGTTATGCCGATGATACTCAGCTCTATATTTCTTCAAAACCTAACGAAACTTATCAATTCACAAAATTAACGGAATGCATAGCGGATATAAAAAATTGGATGACTTGTAATTTCCTACTTCTAAATTCTGAAAAAACAGAGTTTCTAATTATTGGACAAAAAACTTCCTCACGTAATAACCTAGAATACTGTCTAACACTTGATGGCTGCTCTGTTAAGTCTTCGTCGTCGGTTAGGAACCTGGGTGTGCTCTTTGATACCAATCTTTCATTTGAAAGTCACGTGTCTAGTATCTGTAAAACTGCATTTTTCCATCTTAAAAATATATCTAAATTACGTCATATGCTCTCATTGACAAATGCGGAACAATTAGTTCATGCGTTCATGACCTCAAGGCTAGATTATTGTAATGCTCTACTAGGTGGTTGCCCTGCACGCTTAATAAACAAACTACAGCTGGTTCAAAACGCAGCAGCTCGAGTTCTTACCAGAACCAGGAAGTATGACCATATTAGCCCAGTTCTGTCAAAACTGCATTGGCTCCCTATTAAACATCGCATCAATTTTAAAATATTGCTTATTACTTACAAAGCACTGAATGGTTTAGCTCCGCAGTACTTGAGCGAGCTCTTAACGCATTATAGTCCGTCACGTCTATTACGATCTCAAAATTCCGGCCAGTTGATTATACCTAGAATATCAAAATCCACTGCTGGCGGTAGATCCTTTTCCTATTTAGCACCAAAACTCTGGAACAGTCTTCCTACCATTGTCCGGGAAGCAGACACACTCTGTCAGTTCAAAGCCAGATTAAAGACACATCTCTTTGACCTAGCTTTCACATAATACATTATAGACTTCTATAATTTAATGTTATGCTGCATAGATTAGGTCAGCCGGAACCGGGAACACTTCCCAAAAATCCTGATGTACTCGTTACATCATGAGAAGAATGGCATCTACGCTAATTTTAGTGTCTGTGTTTATCCCAAGGTTTTCCCGCAGCCTGCCGGATCCGGGCCGTATCCAGATCTGACGAAGGACCTTCACCTGGACCGATGACAACGCAGTGCTGAAGTGCCAACTAGTCTCTCCCTATGGAGGATCCCACTACCACTCTACAGATAAGGCGTTGTCGGGAAAATTCGTCTTGCGGTCCTACCCCAAAGCAACAAATAAAATAAAATTCCTTATCAAAATTTATAAGGAAAGACAAGTATTTTGTTTAGGCTTGGCTTGTAGGGAATTCCAAACCTGCGTATATTCTAACGCACATAACTATAGAACCCATTCTAAATGCGCATGTGACCGCCATCAGCGTTTCTCACAGGTTCGCGTTTAAAGTCTGTGTAGAGAGAATGGTGTCGTCTTAGCGGCCCCTAATTTAATAACAAATGATCATTGCGACGGAACCAAATCAATTAAAACTAACTTTAGATGGAAATAACTTAACTCTGCTGTAAAGCCGAAACAATCTCTGTTACCTTAAATTATACGCTTATCTCTGTAAAGCTGCTTTGAGACAATCTACATTGTTAAAAGCGCTATATAAATGAAGATGACTTGACTTGACTTGACATAAGAAGGATGGCGTCTACGCTAATATTAGTCTCTCTCTCCCAGGCGTATCCAGATCTGATGAAGGACCTGTGCCTGGACATGATGACAACGCAGTCCTGAAGTGTCAACCAGTCCCTCCCCTGTGAAGGCCTCCTTCCCTTCCCTTTACCTCAGTATAGATAAAATGTTGTCGGGATAATTCCGGTTCGTGTGGCTATGCAAAAAAAAAAAAAAAAAAAAATCTGTATAATAAATTTTTAAGGCCAGACAATTCGTTTATTGAGGGTTGATTTGTAAAGAAGTACTACATGCCAGTGCACATATATATTCAAACGTGCATACTGTAACGACGTCTGCGTTTTCGCGGGTTTGTGTTTTTGAGGTTTGCGCAGAGATAACGGATAATCGTTTGCACCTTCGAACCTATTTCAGGGAGTGCCTTCTCGAGACAGCAGGCACTGTTTTGTGCGGATGGGCGGCCGGAGCGTGTTAAGGGTTTTCCTGTTAGAACAGTGTTGTGTTAGCGGCCCCTAAGTTAATAACTAATGATCTTCGCAACTGAAGTGAATCAATCAATCAAAACTAACTTTCTGGACAATAACTTTATCCTAGAGCTGTTGTAAAGCCTAAACAAACTGTTACGGTAATTTCCTATTATCACTGTAAAGCTGCTTTGAAACAATCCATATTGTTAAAAGCGCTATATTAATGAAGGTGACTGATTTGACTTGACGAAGCAGGCGAGAGCCAATGAGCGTTTGATATGACTGCCTTAAAACATTTCGTAAGGCTTCTTGAGGGCGCAATTTTTTCATTTTAATTAATCACAACAAGCGCGGGATTTGGTGTTTACGGTCGCTGCTGAGAATGGAGGTGAAGATCGTTGGATAAAGGGCTGAATTTGGATCTTTTCCTCGCAAAGCATCTACAGATTTGGATTAGCCTATAGCAAGTGAATAAAATTGATGTCTTTTGTGAATTTGTGTTTTGGTGTATTTTGTGGTTTCATGTAGTCTTGTTTAGCATTAAAAGTATAATCCTCCGAAACAGTTTGCAGCAGAAGTCACAAACAGAGTGTAATGGCAATTTTGAGAAGTTAATATCAAACAGCATCAGAGGTGTAAGAAAACTTTCAAGAGACAAAACTGTAATAAAGAGAAAAGGTTTATTTCAATGAGGATTCTTTTCACAAAAGCCGCAGCCACCCAGCTTTGAAATAGAATACCTACTAGACATAATAAAACATAGACATTTTACACAGTTTCTTGGCAAAAAACTCCTCCTTCCAGGTTTCTTGTAAATTTCCAGAAAGATACCCCCTATCTTCAGCTAGTTCGGACTGGTTTCTACCCCCTGGTGCAGGTCACACTGTTCTTTGTCCCTGAGACACCCAAAGGCCTTCATCTACGACCTAAATTGCCTCTCGCTTCCCTGTCCCCCCTCAGCTGCTAGAAAACCTCACAGAAACATATGATTAAACAGTTTGGAAACGAATGATTATAAGAAACGCTGAATTTTCCAAAACAATTCCTCCTCTTTATCATTCTCTGATAAACGTATTAAAGGAAAATTTACCCTTGTCTTTTAATTTCTTGATCAAAATCATTACATCATTACATTTCAAGAACAGAATTGATTCAAGTCTTTACATCACAGTTATACTCTTCATGTCTGACTTTTATATACCTGATCATTTTACTTGAACCTTCATTAAAATTTAGAATGAAAAAGCTTAGGCTGTTTTTGTAAGGATAGGCCCTCTATGTTATAGCAAGCAAGTAAAGGTTTATTCTGAAACCGGGCTAGATGAATAAGCACTGTTATTGCATCCACAACACTATAGACCGGACCCTCAGTCACCTCAGTATAAACAAGAAATAGTATAGATCACATTAGTATGGAAAAAACATATCAATTCATAAAACACTGGTTGATTTGACTCTTAAAAAGATGCAAAGAAATAGTATACATAAAAATCCCTCATTTCAAACCCTTCCACTTTTACGCCACCTCGTAACACGGATGACCGCTGTTTTTAACCTTCTGAACATATCATCATTCTTACAATGGAAAAAGAAATAAAAATAATTAAACAATACTAATAATAAAAACAGTGAATAGAGCAGTCAATCATTGACATCAAAACCTAAACAATCAAAGTTTAGAAAATCCCTTTCCTGGTCCCAGGAAGGCAACAAAAAGAAAGAAAACACATTTAACTCATGTCTGCATACACGTCATCGCTGTCATAATCATCACATTGCTCTCCATCAGTTATTGGGTACAGAGTCAGTTTCACTGCTTGGACTGACGTGCTAACCGTCCCTGCCCTGATCAATCTCTGCACTAAGCTGGAAAGGCACTTCATAATGCATGGTAAACAAAACAGAATCAGTAATCCCATACCCACAATTGGCAAAACAGTTTGAATTATTCTATAAAACCACCCTGACCATGCAGACATCAGCCACCCCACCCACTCACTACCAGTAGCTTGAGGCGGCTCTTTTACAGCTTTTCTCATGTGCTCGATGATATTGGTTATGTTGTCACTGTAATCAGGAATATTAAAACAACATGATACCCCCAACATTTTACAAACTCCACATTTCTTTGAAGTCAAAGCTTCAGAGCACAGCTGCTTACAGCGTTTGCTCTCCTCTTTTCACTGTTTGTTTCAGGACTCTTCACAAAGTATAAAAATTTGTACTATATGCCATCAATTTCATTAACTGTGTTGAAACAGTATTCCTCTATCAAGTGGTTGGTGTGCAGATTCAACTTAATGTTATCAATATTTTCTCAGTCCCACTTATCTCTGCTGTTTTACAAAAAACAAAATATCATATTACTCATCTCTCAATCCCTAAATCGCACAGGCTCAGTTAACAGCTTTTAGCTGACATTGAATGAGAGAGACTCTGAGGCATTTAGGACTGGCACACTGTACTCTCATAAACTTCTAAAATCAAACTTTATCTACCACTTAATTTTTATATTTGTCTTTTGCCCACTTCAGGGAAGTTAGACATTACATTACCACTATATTTCTTCTCATCTTTCCCTACATGCTAGTTCCTTCTGCATCCTCCAATCTTCTTACGACTTCCATCTATTAACTTTCCTTTAAACCAGAATTTACATGCACATTCTTTTCACTTTCTTTAGCACTGCATTCACATTCTTAGTTCTTTCTCAGACGAAAACTTTAATATCGTCATTTAAATACTGTTCTACTTTAAAAAAAAAACCCACATTAATACACGTCACTTGAGTGGTCACGTCACACTGAGTGTCCATTTACAATTACAGGCTAAATGGCCCTGCTGACCACAATTAAAACACTCTCTTTGCCTATAGTTTGATCATTGAGCTTGCAAACGGCTCCAACTTACTGCACACCCTTGAAGCAGTGTGTCCCCATCAGGAATGTAAACACAGCCACTGATAAGCAGTTCTCTGTATTCTTTTACAGTCCACCAGTGTGGATACAATCACAACAGCCAAATCATAATCTTCATCATTATTATTGGCAGCACATTAATTTCCATAAACTGCACAGAAAATCATTCAACATATTCTAAGGGGTTTTCACTAAACATTTTCTTTTTTAACTCCAACCACCTTGTTTGGCAGATACACAGAAGTTCCCACATTCATTAAAGCTGGATAACAGCACCCTGACCAGTCCTTTTTTGCAAACGGTGATATGATATTACCACAAACTCAAACTGCCGCCGGTGAACTTTGATACGGTTTATCGAATGGACACTTAAAGTTGATTTCTTCGTGGTTGGTTTTAATTCTGCAGTCTGACCACCCAGTTTTCAATTGTCTCGGTCTGACCTTTGCTTGTCCCCTCGTCTCTCATCCAGGCCAGCTCCTCTCCAGAGGCCCGTTCGATCTCGGGTGACCCTGGCAGCACAAGAGGTATCGCCGTTGTTGTTGTTGTTTGTCGTTCGGGTTCCTCCTCCTGTTGCTCTCCTGATATGGGTGGAACTCTCCTGCAGTGACTGGCATTCACCCACGTGGCTCGTTCTCCGAACTTCACCGCCGTATGCGTGATCAGCAAGACTTGGAACGGTCCTAGCCACCGTTTCGCCCTCCAGCTCTTTCTCCTGAGGTCTCGAATCACCACGTAATCACCCGGTCTGATTTTGTGCAGGAACGTCTCTGCTACTTTGCCCCTGGTATTTCTTTCACCTGCACAGAACTGTTAGATCACAAACACGACATCTCTTTGCAGTAATTCAACATTTCATTCTCACACACATCTGTTGATGGAAGCCTCCTTCTTTCCCCCGTTATACCCATGAATGGTGGTCTACCAAAGAGGATTTCAAATGGGCTCAAATTTGTTTTGACTCTCTTTCTCATTCTCATGTACATTAACACAGTGGGGAGTGCGTTCACCCACGAGAGTCCTGTTTCTTCACAGCAGTTTGCCAATTTGTTCTTTACCGTCTGCTTTTCACGCTCAACAGCGCCCCCGCTGGCAGCGTGTTAGGCACAGTGTGTTCCATCGTGACCACATATCCACGACTACCAAACAATATTTCTGTTTTCCACACGGGGTTAGTTCAATGAAATCAATCATTAAATATTCAAATGGCCCGTCTGGGGCTGGCTGACTTGCCAGTGGTGTTTTAATGCCCTGTGCAATGTTATATGCGGTGCAAATCACATCTTTTGCAAAAATTCTCAGTATATATCGTGAAACCTTTGGTAAACCACAATTCTCTCATTTGCATAATCATCCCCTCTTTTAATGCATGGTCCCACCCATGCATTAATTTAGCCTAATGTGAGAAAAAATGGCTAGGCAGACATCAACAGATGTCCATACATCATCAACAAGGCTGCAGCCTGCCGTCTTCCACTTGTTTTTCTCAGCTCCTGTGGAAAAAGACTGCATGCTCTGTAAACAAAGAGAAATGTCATTGTTAAGGTTATTGTCAACTTGTACGCAAGTGGCGCCACTGGTATCAGCTTCAGTCTGGTTTGCTGCTGCTGCCTTCGCAGCCATATCAGCTCTGGCGTTGCCTGTTGATACGAAACTTTTATCATTAATATGCGCTGCGCATTTACAAATTGCAATCTTGTCTGGCAGCATAATGGCCTTCAAAAGGTCAGATACTAACCTAGCGTTCAGTATTGGTCGTCCGTCTGACTTAAAAAATTTTCTGTGCTTCCACAGAGCACCAAAGTCATGCGTGACCCCAAAAGCATAACACGAGTCTGTGTAAATCGTTACACACTTGTCAGTCATCAGTTTACATGCTTCAGTCAAAGCGACTAATTCAGCTGCCTGTGCAGAGTAATGACATGGTAATTTGCCAGATCTTACAGTTTCAAATTCAGTCGTCACCGCATAACCTACGTTATTCTGTCCTGTTTGTGGATTCTTCGACGCAGATCCATCCACAAACAGGATATTGTCACAATTATCAAGCGGAACGTCCAACAAATCTGGACGCGGTGTGCACACCTTTTAACAGTGACATTTGGCATGTCAAACAAAATTTTATGATACCTCAGTCGAGATATCTCATTGTGCTTTCATGTTATCAAATGCTGTCTCAGCTTCACTTGTCCAAACAAGTCTGTCACATGACTTCAACCCTTTCCCTGTTGTCAGGGCTCGTAAAGGCTGTTCTAAAATGGCATAATTGGGAATGAATGTTCAACAATAAGCACATACTCCCGAAAATGACAACAGTTGCTTTTTGTTACAGGCTTTGGGGCTTCTTTTATGCCCTGCACCCTTTTTTTGTGACAATGTTTTGCTGTTTGGTTTGATAACATGCCCCAGGAAGGTCACTTCCTGTTTCACAAACTGCAGCTTTGAAAGGCTGACCTTGTGTCCCCCCCTTTCAAGATGCTTCAGGAGAGTCACAGTGTCAGCCCTGCAAATAGACTCACTTTCTGAACAGATCAAAAGGTCATCAACATAAGAAAGGAGTACGGTTAATTTCGGTTCTAACTTGTGAACCATCACAAGGCCTAATTACACCCTCTTTCAACAGAGCGTCAAACACTGGTTTTATGCCCTCTATTGCTTCACGTTTCAGGGAATACTGTGCCTTACATGGTCTGAAATCTGATTTTGGTGTTATTACAACTGGCTCACAATCCTTTAATCAGCCCCACATCATATTTGGTGGTATTTGTGCCAAAGAAATATCACTCTCTTAACCAGAAATATCCCCCTGTGTTGTCACATTTTTCCCAATAGCAATCACATTTCTCAGGACCCCAACCTCAAAGTCAAATTTTTTATCTTAAATGCCCCCACACTCTTACTCTCTGCTGTGTGTGTGTCAACTCTCACCCAGTCTGTGGCCGATAGACACTCTCTCACAAAAAGGCCTGCATCTCTCCACTGCTGGCTTATGGCCTTGGAGACAGATAAGTGGCAGGCAGTGTTCTCTGTCATTTAGATAACAAACTTTCTGACTGTCACTTAACACTGCAGACACACACTTTCTGTCCAGAAAATCTGGTCAAATTTCACTCTTTCATTCTTCACAGAATTAAACCACATCTTTTCAAAGTCTGAGTCTCGTTCTGTCACGACATGTGATGTACAATGCATTTTGTCATTTGTCATAAACTCTGTATTGACTGGGTCTGTTCGAACCTTTGCCAATTCCAAAATTTTCTCTGCCCAATCAACATCTGTTACCTGCCATTCATAAGCCCACTTCGGCTCGAATTTGGAACAAGTAATTTGTGGTGTCTCCTCAATGCTAATTCCATAGGAATCAGCACAGAGGGACAAATTTAATTTACACATTAAATCACGAGCCATCAGAGGTGCGGGACAACCGGGAGACCACACAAATTCATGTTTGAAAAGGCATCCCCCCTCTGTTTCGCACTCTAACGGCTCGGCTCTTTGCTCAAAGTTTCATCAGTTTTTTCATTGCAAGTAGCAGAAAGAAAATCAGTGTATGTGTTTGTGTGTGCATCGTGTGTGTGTGTGTTAGTAAAAATATTTTCACTTCCCTTTGCTGCAGCCAGAGAATGGCTTCCCAGAACCGGACTCTTTCCGTCCCGCTCTCCAGCCCCCTCGGTTCAATCCGACTTCATGGTGGGACACGCGCTGCTCCAGTGTCCGTCTTCTTGCACACTCTATATTTTGTACAGTCTCGGAGTGAGTGGGCATTTGTGGCACAAACATAACAGCTCCATTTTCCTCCAGCAGCTCTTCCTTTCTGTCCTTTTCGACCAGCAGGGTTTGAGCAGGAAGATGCAGGTTTGTTGGGTTGTTTAGGTTGTCGTTGTTGCATAACCACCATTGTGAGGGGTTTTTTCTTCTCCTTTCTGTCCTCTTCAGCGTGAGTAGCGTGTCGCAGCGTTGCACTCAAACGCCCGTGTAACTGTGCATGAAACTGCGCTGTTAGTCTGTGTGCCACTCGCTCTGCGGCCTCTGCCCCTCCTCGTGCTGCTCTTGCATCTGCCTCTGCCTGCGCTGCTCTTTGGGCTGCCTCTGCCAGTTCAATTTGTGCTCGTGCTTCTGCAAGTCGTGCTTCTTGGGCTGTTCTCGGGGCTGGTGGAAAGCGGTCCAGATCGAGGTCCAGCCTGAGGGCCGGTATCTCTGCTACTGGGTAGTGAGCTGTATTGTAGGCAGGCGGCGGAGCCGTTGCCACCTCAGTCACATGTGGAAAAGCACATACATTCGGTTCATTAGTAGCATTCTGTTCCAGTGGAACTGTTTTTACACACACAACATTCTCAACATTACATGCCAGTTCTTTTGTATTTGCTCTCGTTCTCGCCTGTCAGCCTCTTCTACCCAACACATTATAGTCAGTTCACAGTTCTTACACCCATGTTTAACACACACACAGCAGCCACTCTGCTTTCCCTCGTTCTTTTCTACTGACTCTTTTACTACATTTAGTCTTATTTTACTCAAGGTCCCCGCTTCGGGAAAATCGTGATATTTGATCAGTTTCTGTATGTCAACCATACATTTACCACCATAATTATTTCTCATTTGACAGAAAATTGGTGTATAAAAATGATCTAATTTACTGTTAGATGACCCCATTTTTGGCTGAATTTCCCTTCTGGATTTTACTCTTTCGACACGTGTCTTACAGTATCTGTCAAACGTCTTCAACAGACCCGATTTTATTTCACCCAAAACCGGTCGGGTTTCAGCAAATATGCCGTGCTTTTGTAATTATGTTTTACTCAAAATCTTCTCATGAGCACCTTCCAGCGCTCGATTGATTCTGATTCACCTAATTAATCTGGTGTGGCTCTTCCGTCCACCTTTGCAAGATTTCTTCGGGTTACAGAGACTTTGAGCAAAACTAATTAATCAGCACCTGTGATTACCTGAATCACCAGTGGTACTCCTGTCCACTAACGAGCTAAGTGTGGCAGGAACCGGTCTGATTTCCGTCAGACCAATTTCTCCCTCAAAAATTGTGATTAATGAATCACCTCTCACTCGTACCCAAAGCAAACTCAGCCAATATGGTTCATGTTCACTCACAATTATCAAATCACACTTAACATCAATAAAACAATTCTGCCGTTTCTTACCCAGAGAGGCTTTCTCTTTTCTGTAATTGCCGCGGATTCTTTCTGATCCTGGTGGGAGTTCCTCCACTGGTCCTGAATGCGGGACTTGGCTCTCTCTCCCTTAACCCTCTGGGGACCAAAAACGCACCCGCGCGTTTTGCTCGTTTTTTTTTTTAGCAATGAAAAATAAACACAAAATGCTCTGTTAATTTTGATCTTTCATTTTCGTGTAATACATCAATCGATCCTGTTCAGTTTCTATTTTTTTTCTGTATACTCACAATAAAAATAAAGTGTTTTGCTTTTTGACAAATAAAGAAAAACTAACATGATGCTATTTCTGCCTTCTCTCTGTCAGTAAACTCTGTCAGCGTTCGAAAATGATCTATAACTCCGCGAAAATTCAGTCAAACAGGGAAACAGACCCACGGGCATAAAGCTTGAGATCGCAGCTTTTAAATGAAGTAATTTATATAAAAAACAAATATTATCAGCTTCTGTAATCTGTATAAAAAGAGAGCGACTCCAGACGAGCTCATTACGAGATGATTCACAGTAATTTGACCATGCCCCGGAGAGCGCGTGCTATTCAAACGCAAATTCTGAGAACCATTTCAGTCTGTGAAACGCCCACATCAACTGTAAACAAAGAGGCATAATATAGCCTACCTTATGGAGAAAATTTTCCGTGCTGATATGAGGAGCAGATCCCGCTGAGGAGTGAGGTAGGCTAAGTTATCCTTTCTCAAGTGTTAATGTGGAATAACGTTATGGAATAACGTTAGTGTAGGCCTATGTAAACAAAAAGATGAATCGCGTTTCTATAATATGAATCGCGTTTCTGTGAGATGAATGAAGGGTACATATTTGTAAAGACTGTTTAGCCTAAATATGAATCGCGTTTCTGTGAGATGAATGAAGGGTACATATTTGTAAAGACTGTTTACCCTAAATATGAATCGCGTTTCTGTGAGATGAATGAAGGGTACATATTTGTAAAGACTGTTTAGCCTAAATATGAATCGCGTTTCTGTGAGATGAATGAAGGGTACATATTTGTAATGACTGTTTAGCCTAAATATGAATCGCGTTTCTGTGAGATGAATGAAGGGTACATATTTGTAAAGACTGTTTAGCCTAAATATGAATCGCGCGTCTGTGTGTGAATAAACTGCTTTGCTAGAGCCTACTGAGATGAGTAAAAATCGACTGAAATATGTTGAAATAAAATGTATTTGTATAAGCAACGTATTAAACTGCAAATTAACATTTATAGGCTATGCCCTAATATTTCATAAAAACAATGTTACAGTCAGGCGAAGTATGAAAGACAACATTTTGTTGACTAGATTTGGGTACAGTTTTTACTGTAGAATATACTGTCACATCAAATAAGCTTTTCTGCTCATATATATAAAATACTATTTTGTCAAAAATAAAGTCATAGACTAAGATGTTCCAATGTTGGCTATATTCAAACTAATGAATACATATGATAAAATGTAGGCCTATAATCTTTTTTTTTTTTTTTACAAAGAAAGAGTACTTTTTTTTGCAGAAATATTGCTGAAATTGTAATTATTGTTGTAATTGTAACCTTTTTAATAAAATAGCAAAACATATTTACAAGATAGATGTAAGCAAAATCTTAAATGGTCAATATAAGTCTTCTTCTAAATATATAGGCTATTTTGTCCTTGCATTGTGGCTCAGTCAGTGTCACACCTGAATGAATGGCTAATTATGCAGAGTCATTATGCAGAGTGGGTGGGACTGGGTAATCTAAGGTGTAAACTACTCCTCCCCCTCGCATATTGGCTTTCCAAGCAAAACCTGTTTTGTATATTATTATTTTGTATGAGTTTTGTGGTCTTATTTCAGCAACTTTCATTTTTATTTTTTTAAATAACCACGCATAAACATCCCAGTCAGCAAATTACCTTTGGCACAGATGTGGGCCAGATAAACAGCTGAGCTGTGGCCCAGATTAGTTTGTGTTTGCCGGCCCAGATATGGCCCACATCTCCTTTGCCAGAACTGAACCAAAGGACTGCCATAACTCCACCAAGCATGAGCCAAATACTACAAATTCATGTGGCCCATATGTGGGCCTGGTATGCAACTTTAGTATGGTTGAGTTCTGTTAAAATCTAACGGCCCTTATGTGGCCCACATGCAGCTGACAGTATTTAAAGTCTTAACTCACAGGTAAATTAAACACTCAACAACAAATGTACTCAAAACTATTTATTTTGACAAGCATTTAAATAATTACAGCTAAAGTGTTGTACTTAATTACAGCAGTATTCAGTTGAAAACATTTCATAAAAATAAATATAATTACAGCAAGAGTTGAATAATAACAGTAGTATTCAGTTGAAAACATTTATCAAAATAAATATAATTACAGCAACAGAGTTGAATTTAATAATTACAGTAGTATTCAGTTGAAAACATTTAAGAAAACATAATTACAGCTACTGTTTTAGTTGTACTTATTTTAAGTAGAATTCAGTTGAAAACATTCAAGAATACAAATTAATAATATAAATAGCATTCAAAGCTAATTTTTTACACTAAAGTTCAAAACACTCGATCAAAGCTTGTATTAATGTTATGTTTAATTAGTCCAATGAGAGTAATACAAATAAATCACAGTTGGTAAAGAGAACTTTAAAGAGAAATTGAGAAAGTTAAAGCAAACTTGAAAGGTAAAGAGTTGAGAAGTGTGTTGATGTGCAGAGAAGTCTCCAATGAGGGTCGGCAATGTGTTGACCTTTTCCAGTAAGGGGATTCTGCCTGACTGCACCTGCAATAAAGAAGAATTTAAATAATGTTAGCAGCAATACAACCTGGAAGCTAGAGCTGCAGGATAATACAAAAAATCATTAATGTAAATATCCTTTAATATTTTAATTGCAATTATTAACAAATTAAACACCTCTGAATTACCAGTGTATGAAAGTTTTTTTCCAGTAAATTTTCAAAAGGAATTGCAAATTGTATTTTTCAATATGTGGGCCAGAATTATACCGTAATTCCTTATGACAAATTATTTCGATTTTTAGAATACTTTTGCACCAACTACCGGTTAAAATTTACAGCACTGCATGTATTCTGCTTCTTTTTTAAAAAAAAGACATGCACACTCTAATGTAAAAACACACCAACACAGATAGCATTAATGTCATGTTTTAGTCCAAAGACAGAGTCTACAAAAATAAGTGTTTTTACTAACAAAAAATAAACTCAAGATAATCTGCAATGATGCGAGACAATTTGGAAGCAGAAACACACAAACAATAATGGGCCAAGTACTGAATGCAAGGAGGAACATAAAGGGTTAGTTCGCCCAAAAATGAAAATTCTATCTGTAATTACCCTCAAGTTTTTCCAACTTCTGGGTTGTACGTCAGAGCGTAGACTCACTATTGGCCGACGCTGGTCATGTGTGGGATGCTGGCCAGTCGTGAGCCTACGTTCTGACGTACAACACAGAAGCGCTGTGCTGTTACACTACGTTGAATAAAGCCTTTATTTTAGCTTGTTTTGCGCACAAAAAGTATTTTCGACACTTGATAAACTTAAGGTTCAGCCACTGTATTCTTGGACTATTTTAACAATGTCTTTACTAACTTTCTGGGCTGGCAAGTTTCAATAACAGAGAAGCCTATGGAGGAGTGAGACAGCTCTCAGATTTCATCATAAATATCTTAATTTGTATTCCGAAGATGAACGAAGGTCTTACGGGGGTTGGAACAACATGGGTGAGTTGCAATTTGTTGCAAGTTGAGTTGAGTTGCGAGTTGCAAACTGACAGAATTTTCATTTTTGGGTAAACTAACCTTTTAAATACACAGTGATAATGAACTAAATACAGATAGTTGTAGGCATGCGCTGGTATGAGACTTTGACAGAATGATAATCTTATATTGTGATTACAGCTTTAAAATGTATGATTGAAACAATATGATTCGCAAAATATAAAAAATAACTTTCTTTAAAAACAAAACATAAAACTTCTAAATAAAAAAATGCAGTCACTTAAGTGAGCCACGGATGTGATCAGGTAATGACAAAAAAAGTTGTTTGGTTCGATACTGAGATAACAGAAATAAAAATACAATGTTCTGTAAAGCGGTTTTGAAAAGTTGTGAATTGTGCAAAGTGCAATACAAATAAAAGTGACTTCTAAAAAAGGTCTCACCAATGACAACTTCCTTTACGACCAGGCGTTGGACACCAATCTTCCCATTGACTTCTCTCCAATTCATAACGTGCCACAGCAGTTGTAAAAGTGCCTTTCAGCACTCTCCACACGGTGTTATCCAGGTCAAAGCCACCAACCAAACCCACATAGGTAATCTGAAAAACATCTGAAAAAAAAACATTGTGTAAGTGGTTGAAATATGCATTTAAATAGACCACCCTAAAATGAAAGTGCTTTTATATTCAAAAATGAACTACAAACTATTATTTACTCCATCTGAAACCATATTTTCTAGGTTTTTAATATGGAAATGATTGTCATTGCCCCACCCATACCACACATTAGGGCTGGGTGGTATGATAGTATACCATAGCATGGTATATAAACTATATCGTGAGAAATTAGAGTAATTATAAAAATGTCCTGCCTCTTCCAAGCTTTATAATGGCAGTGAATGGCTGCTCAATTCATTGATAGTTAACAGAAATACAGCAATTCATTGTTTGTTCATGTTAGTTCACAGTGCATACTAAAGTTAACAAGTACAATTTTTTATATTGAATGTGTTAGTAAATGTTGAAATTAACATTAACACATATTAATGTATGCAGTAGAAGTGCAGTTCATTATTAGTTCATGTTAATGTTCAGGTATTGTATCGAAAGTCATAATTTTGGTATTGTGACTTGACACTAATAGCCTAACGTTAACATTACAACTTTAATTTTAAAGAGGGAAAGGTCATGAGAAAAAGTCTTGGTTGAATATCATTTCAGAGTTAAATAAAGTACAAAAAAAAAATACATACAATAATGCACACATATTAATGTGTTTATTCTTGGCATTTTTATATTATTAGTTGAATGATTGTGAACACAAATTAGGATTTAGGTTTTCTGACAAACAGTAACACCGACATTGGACCGCGTCGCCTTAATTCACAAATAGGCTACTACACAATGACAAACTATCCTATTTTATTGTGTACGACAGTGAGCTGTTGATTTATAAACAAAAACATCTTAATTTAAAACGGCAAACCAGCGAACTGCTATAGCCTAAGTTAACGGTTAAGTTACATTAAACTTTATTGTAAGTTATAGCAGTAAACTGAGGAAAATATTAGCTAGTTCAACCCCTTCCTCGATGGAACGATAAACTAAACGCATAATAACATGCAATATTGACACATAATGCTGCATATTTCATTTATATGACTTTAAAATGCCAAAACATCACTTACCTGAATGTACACAGTCGTGAGGAAAGCAGAGTAAAAGGCGTCAGCTGGCCAGCGTCGCAGTCAAACTCGCGCCGTAGTCTCACTCCACCAATAGGAGGGAAGATGCAGAGCAACCTGAGGTGTGGAACGGCGGATGTTTGCCGCACTTGATTTCAGGATTCCTGTGTTTTTCCACGTACAAGCCAAATGTTTACCACAAGTCGGTGTTTCTCACTGTGTGCCATAGCTCAACCACATATGGTCCTCATGTGTTCGTTGTTATCTGGGCCATATACCTCAAAATCAGTTGTGAACCAAGAGAGCATTTCCCGCAGATTTTAAAGTTATGGCAAAACAAATATGGCTACGATTTGGCCCATATCTGTTCAGCCATGCCACATCTAGGCCATATGTGCCAGATAATACCTGCATGTGGCCCACATGTAATTGCTATCTGGGATTATTCTCTTAAAAATACAAACATCTACATACATGTTGCTCGCATATTATGGTAGGCCTGTTTGTGCTATATAGAGTGAATTTACACCTTTGCCATTAACATGTTTATAAATAACTGAAAAAAGCACAAATGTCAGAGCATGTCAAAACATCTCAAGGGCCCCAAAAACAGCTTGGTCCCCAGAGGGTTAACCTGTTGAGTTACTATCTCAAACCGTCGGGGTATGAGACGGCCGCCTGATGCCGCCGGGTTTGCAGTTCCGTCCAAATCCGTTCTTCAGGACCAGGAGAAGAAGATCCGCACAGGACCCCACGTTCTGACACCAAGTTGTAATGGCAATTTTGAGAAGTTAATATCAAACAGCATCAGAGGTGTAAGAAAACTTTCAAGAGACAAAACTGTAATAAAGAGAAAAGGTTTATTTCAATGAGGATTCTTTTCACAAAAGCCGCAGCCACCCAGCTTTGAAATAGAATACCTACTAGACATAATAAAACATAGACATTTTATACAGTTTCTTGGCAAAAAACTCCTCCTTCCAGGTTTCTTGTAAATTTCCAGAAAGATACCCCCTATCTTCAGCTAGTTCGGACTGGTTTCTACCCCCTGGTGCAGGTCACACTGTTCTTTGTCCCTGAGACACCCAAAGGCCTTCATCTACGACCTAAATTGCCTCTCGCTTCCCTGTCCCCCTTCAGCTGCTAGAAAACCTCACAGAAACATATGATTAAACAGTTTGGAAACGAATGATTATAAGAAACGCTGAATTTTCCAAAACACAGAGCAATATGTTATTATTTCTTATTAAGTAGATGAGTAAACTGCATTTAATTACACGTCATTGATATGACAGTTGAATAAAATAGAGTCAAAACATTAATGCCACAATTATATCCATAATATCCATAAATAGGAATAGCCTACATACAAAGTTGTACGTCGGTAAAGTTGTTCATATGTAAATCATTTACATAGTGCAGTTTCAGTGTGTATGAAAACGTAAGTAAATATACGTGTGGTAGGCTATAGAACACTTTTCATAGAAAATACACACGTATTCGCATGAGATCGCGTTTGTACAACTACATACGTGGTATCCAATGGCATTATAAAACAAAGGCAACAAGAAGGCCTAACTAATTAGTCAATGCTCTCCTTTAAATATGACCAGATGGTAAGAAACTATTAGCCTACTTTAGATAGGCTATACTTTTGAGAATATAACTAAAATAAAATACAATACATTTCAGAAATATAAAAATAGTCTGCATCGATTGGTCATAAACACAATATCGGTATCTAGATTTCTAAATAACAGTCCAAGTAAAACTACTTCCTAAATCTGAATAGTTTGCTATACATCACATCGTACTGGTGAAAAGCCATCAGTACAAAGCCAAGTACGAACATCACATTGAGGCGGTATTAACATTAAGTGACATGGCTTCTGACGCACAGAAGCCAATGGCACATGTCACTATGCGTATTGGCACATCCGGTGGCACATCCGGTCTTCATTGGCATGTGCCAGTGGATAGTGGCATGTGTCACTGACATTATTGGCATGTGCCAGTGGTGGATAGTGGCATGTGTCACTGACATCGCGACACACTGACACTGACACCTGACTGACACCGAGTCGCGGAACATGTCACCGTGTTGCGACACCTCCAGTAGTGACTGACAGATTAATCGAACACCTATAGCCTACTGACGTAATTGTGGCACAAAATCCTAAATAAATAGCCTAATTTTGTGATATTTAAAATATCAATTAAACGAATTAAAGTGCATTAATATTTTTTCAAACGTGTTATTTGTGTCACGTCTGTATTTGATTGGTATGTGCCACTGAATGTTTTGTAATACCAGTGCTACTTTATGTTGTTTATCTCGCAAAGTCACAAACTGCCCATTCTAGAAAAGACACGAAATAAATCTATCATGTGTCACTACGAATAACGTATTAACAGTCGCGCCCGTTACTGTAAACCTTTATTTTTGCGTGATGCTGCACAGACGCACGCCAGTAGGTGTCAGTATAAGTGAGTGTAACACTGGCCAGCGCAAGATTCTCATCTGTGGCTTATAATTGTATCGAATTATATGTTGTAGGCTACACATTAACTTAGCGATGTTATAAATCATATTTTTTGACAGCATAAAGCAAATTGTTATGCAAATTGCATATGACGCAATCCATTGGCACATCTCACGTTTCAGTGACACATGCCAATATCCACTGGTACATGCCAGTTGGCCTGCATGTGTCACTAAAACTGTCTCTTTATGTTGTGGCACCTCCAGTAGTGACACCTGCAGCTGTCTGCCGGAGTATAATGTAGATTATGTAACATATGCACATAGTTAATTTGTACAACAAAAAATTATTTTATTTATTGAATAATTCCATAAAATTATTTTTGAAATATTAAAGGTAGGTTACTGAGGAGGGTCCTGCGCGACCGAACGTTTGTTGAATTTTTAAAATGCACTGAGCACTTTTTTGCACTTGTATAAATAAAGAATATTGCTAGTAGCTCGGTATACTCCTTTTCAGATACATAGCCTAACAAACAAATGATTTTTAATAATGCATTTTTTTACACTTTTTGGAAGGACTTGAAATATTAAAGCCACAGATGAGAATCTTGTGCTGGCCAGTGTTACACTCACTACTGACACTGGCGTGCGTCTGTGCAGCATCACGCAAAAATAAAGGTTTACGGGCGCGACTGTTAACGTTATTCGTAGTGACCCATGATTGATTGATTTTGTGTCTTTCCTAGAATGGGCAGTTTGTGACTTTGCGAGATAAACAACATAAAGTAGCACTGGTATTACAAAACATTCAGTGGCACATACCAATCAAGTACAGACGTGACACAAATAACACGTTTGAAAAAATATGAATGCACTTTAATTCGTTTAATTGATATTTTAAATATCACAAAATTAGGCTATTTATTTAGGATTTTGTGCCACAATTACGTCAGTAGGTGTTCGATTAATCTGTCAGTCACTACTGGAGGTGTAGCAACATGGTGACATGTTCCGCGACTCGGTGTCAGTCAGGTGTCAGTTATGGCGCTCGAAATGTTCCGTTCGGCGACGAGACTGACAAGCACGACAGATAACACACGTGTATACGTGCGTGTACGTCTCCATTTGTTTTATATGGAGACGTACACGCAAATATCACGTCACGTAGACACGTCAATAACGTGTAGCTGTTGATCTTTACAGACGTGACGGCGGCGTCACGTTAGAATTTAACGTGTGGATTACGTCTGCACGTCTGCCCGTCTTAACATCTGCACGTCTGCACGTCTGCCCGTCTGCACGTCTTAACGTCTGTACGTCTGCACGTCTGCCCGTCTACCCGCCTTATTTTCCTTTTTTTTTTTCATAGGCTACATTTAGGCTACTGTAGACATTATAGATAATCTTATTTTGGCAGTTTACTTAGGGCTACATTGGATTTATTTATTTATATAATGATGAATGTCTGTTAAGTATGCATTTTGTATCCCAATGATAGATAAAAGTATATTGTCATGTATACGATGAGAGACAAATAAAATGGGCTAGTAAAATTCAGAAAAAGTGGGTCATATATTTGTTTGTTTAAGATTTGTTAAAGCCCTGCAGCAGCCGGTCTGCATGCCTCAAGTTCATTCATAGATGCTGCATTTAGTAGGCTATTAATTAACCATCTGAAACCACTTTAAAACGTATTGGATTTTAAACTAAAATGAATTATCATACTTCTGATTGCTGGTTACTGCTATACTTATTCTGAACTGGGGTGCGTTCTCCGAAACTACCTTAACGCTACGTCGTTCTTAAGTTGTACCTTAAGAAGTACCTTATCGTTAATACGTGGTTTCCGAAACCTTCTTAGTTAAGTATACCTTCTGTAAGTCATACGTTCGTAAGGTTGGTCTGGAGCGCTCTTAGCTATACCTTATCGCTGCTGACAGTTCATACCGCTAGTGGCCACCACTACGCAAAAAGCTTTTTTACATCGCAGTTTAATTACACATAGAAAATTTTATATGAACATTTAATATAAAATCTGATTTAGTATTAAAATTACATTTTTACTTTACTTTAAAATTTTACACATAAAATACTTAAGTTGTTATAGCCTACACCCAGTGTATGGAAGTGTTTTCATTAATAAAGTTTCCATACACTAATGGTTGTTAGCTTTTTTAATTACTATCCTAAGGCACATCAGCTGGCGAATCATTTGACAGAAAAGGCTTAGGAGTCTATATAAAGTAAGATGAGTTTACACAAACTTTATAGCTATGGCAGCAAGACAGCGAGTAGGCTACTTGTTTTAAATCAAAGACGGCGCCGTTCGCGGAGCCAGTTAGTGTATGTCAACTACATGGCTGGTGGATAATCAGCATACGTTGTGGAGAACATTAACACACTTATGGCCGTGAGGGTTTGGGATTGCACACTTGCTAAATTATAAACACATACTCATATTTATTTCTGCATGTACATATTTCAATGAGCCCCGATAAATGCAGTTTGTACTATTTCTAAAACGCTTCTTTATAAAGAACATTGTTTTCTCAATACTTTACCTATACCGCTGTGAAGGAAAGAGCGCACAATCGATCATCGAGGCATCGATTTCAACCTATTCAGCGCCTCCACCATGGACAGCACCTGCTAAGGTCGAACTTAAGAAGGTTTACCTTAAGCAACATCCTAAGGTATAGTTCGGAGAACACACGTAGGAAATGTATACCTGTAGTTAAGGTGTACCTTTTGAGTCTTCGTAGCGCGCTAAGAGACAACGTTATCGGAGAACGCACCCCAGGTCATTAATCATTCAATTTAAAATAGTTTAACATAAATATACTATTTAATAGAGCTACACTACAGTTTTTATAAAGCCTAGCACTCTATTAAATGTAGCCTAGTCATACTGCACATTTTTTTTCTACTATGTTAAGAGCATACAAATATATCACCCAACTCAGGCAAAACAATTGACAGCCCTGATAAATAAAGTAAAAGGCTTAATGCATCTTGTTTTCACCTGCAGGAAAAACAAACACTTAAAACAAAAATGACAGTAAATGACCACTAAAGTCAGTAGGTGGCAGCAGAGGGACACGTATCTGCTCATTAGCCATGTCCACTCCTTGATATACTTGTAAGAAGTTTCAGTAAGTCTTGGGTCATTTATTCCTGTACATTAAGGGCTCAATGCATTAACAATTTCTGAAAGGAGCAATGTTCGATATAGTATACATTTGCTTTTGTAAAATATTTTCAGTGCTTTAAATGTCTTACAGATTTGAATTGTATGGGGGTTCTGCATGCATCTTTGGAAGTTATTACACAAGATAAATATTAAGTGAAATGTATGACTGAATGATTTTTTTTAAATGGATTTTTATGTCAAAACGAAGAGTTTGTAATGTCATTTGTAGCATTTTTTAATAACAGAATAATAGACTTAAATAGTCAGAGTATGACTGCTTTATTCTATGGTATTGTCTGCATGCTGGTCCTATTCCTGTCTAGCACATGAAATACCCATACCTTTACTCTGCTCTTAAGCACACACAATAATCATAAATGCTACACTAAATCTTTAAATCCTGGGAAATAAAGTTTGTTACATAAATAAGAATTACAGTAAAAAGCATTCACTTAACAATTTTGCAGTTAATGAAGTACATGTTATACAATATGCTCAGTATTTTGTGTTCAGTATTTTCAGATTTAAACTATATGGCTACGATTTATATTTATATTCTTTATATCACAATGACATACATATGTACACAAGAGTTTCCGTTGTAATTCCGTTGAAATGTCCGACAAAATTAAATCTCTCCGGTCAAATTGTCCGATTAAAATTGCCTAATAATCCCGCCCCCTAACACAATCTGAATTTGAGAATAAGCCTAAAATGTATTTAAGCAAAAATACACCGACCTTTGGCTATGTTATAAAGGAACAGGCTCTACTGTTTGAAAGTTATTAAACATTATTACATGGCTTGGTTGAACTCCAATGTGGAATGCAGTCTGTTATTTCTTGATATCAGACCGCTGAAGCACTAGCGGCGCCAGGATTTTGATTAGGTGGGCCTCCAGAAAACTGGATGGGCCAGTTAAAATAAGCCAACAAATAAATAAGAACGGTTTCCCCTTCATCTCCGTTTCAGCGCTTTTCTGGGCACTGAGGACAGCGACTCAGTAGCCAACCTGAATTTAATGCGTAATTAGCATAGGTAAAAAAAAATATAAAAAAATAAAAAAACTTAAACAGGATTTTTTTGTTACTTTTAATACAATTACAATTTCATTTAATTTATTGTTTAATAAAATTATAGGCCTATTATTTTTAGTTTATTAACAGCAACAACAGCTGTAAAGATGAAGTTGACGATCCATCTAGTGAACGCGCCTATAGAGAGAAATGCACATGATTACATAATCAGAGCGTAGCCTATTTCTTTTAGTTTTAAATTGTTAAAAAGACATTTCAAGCTTTCTTAAGATATATTTCATGTCTGTGAGGCATATGCTGAGTTTCGTTAAATTAGGATGAGATGCGCTCCAGTTCAATGCAAGTGACCGCGCGGGCGCCTGCATGATTAGGCCTATCGTCTGCTTTATTTCCAGGCAATCGGTTGATAAAAAAAAAAAAAAATTATTACAATTAAGATACAATTTATACAAAACGAAATTCACTTCAGAAAAGTCTTTCTACAAAACAAAACTTAATTAAGTGGTCAAAATCATGTCTGACCCGCTCCATGTCTCTCGATATTGCGCATCCTATCTTACTTGTGCTGTTCACTTTTCATAATCAACATAAATAAAAAATAACAATTAAATATTTTAACAAATATTAAACTAAATGAGCTTAATGGCTACAACACTTATAGTAAACCTAGACTCTCTATTTGTACAAATTGCTGCACATTCATTTTATTCAGAATTTTGCACACATAAGTTGAAAGGCATTTGTTTGTGCATGCATAGCAAAACATATCTGCAACATTGATCAAGTTTCGCTGATAATTATGCGTGCATTTAATTATTATCTTAATGAATAATGAAACAAGGACGAAGCATATAAACTGCGTTGTTTGTTTAGAATGGAATGGATCGCAAATAGATCCGAATGAAGAAACGAACCATAGTAGAAAATGTTTTTTTTTTTTTCGTCTATTTGAAAGTTAGGCTAATAAACATGTTATATATATATATATATATATGCTTGTCAAATGAAGCTTCATGCACCTCTGAGCTATTTCAGAGACCTGGTTGATTTAATGCTTTACATTCCCCTTCATTAGTGAAATGCAAAATTTATAGCCAAGACACTGTCATTAAAATGTAGCATGTCATGGGAACCAACAACAGCACATACATTAGGCTATACCCATATTTCTATTTATAACGCAGCCACTTTAAATTCACATAATGTTTCACATCTGAGTAACAGAAATATAATGAAATATAGCCTATATATATATATAATGAAAATGAATTGCCAACATGCCAAGAATATAAAAAAATACCAAGTAAAACACAAATTTGTAAATATTTGTTTGAATGTTTCTGTAATGAGCAGTTTTTAGAAAACCAGAATGCCTGTAAATAAACAATATATTAATGACTGGCATTTCACACAAAAGTCAATGAAAATACAGTTCCAAACAGCGCCACAGCAGAACAATTGTCTAAAAGGAGTTGTTGTGTGGGTGTTAAAATATATATTTGTATTTTTGAAAGAATAGGTTGAACATCAACCAGTAATCTCAATAGAACAGGGCCTTGGCGCCATCTACCGGCAATTTTATATTGATATTTAGTAGTTTAATATTTATTTAGCCTCCGTTCATTTCGGCATTTACAACTCGGTTTAAATGAGCTTGCTAGAAGTACATAGAACGATTTTTTTATAACATAGAATTTAAGAATATAATTAAGTAATGCATCCACTCTACTAGAGCTTTATTATTATTATTATTGTAGCCTATAGCCTATTTCATATTCCCACATGCTCGTGCATAATTGATATTGCAACATAGGCCTACATTCAAAGCTTTTTACTGTTGAGATTCGTTTTTTTATGTATCCAAACCTAAATAGTATTTTCTTAATATTCTTCGAGGATGTTAAAAGCTAGGCCTATGTTAAATAGCTATTAATGTGATTTTCTCTGCTGAAAATTACTTCATCTAATTTAATAATAGCTTTAATAGCTAAAAGATCAAGTCTTCTAGCCCACACCGTTCGAACAGTGTCTCAAATAAGACAAGTCTATTCAATTCAATTCAATTCAATTCAAATTTAGCTGTAGCCTAGCGCTTTTCACAATATTGTTTCAAAACAGCTTTACAGAAAATGCATTTCAGAAATGTACATAGAAAAATACAGTTAGTAAGTTAGTCATTTATTAATCCGTCATACAAGTAGCTGCATAAAAGTACGTGCGCTATTTTTAAATTAGCCAAGGCACGTTTTGCGTTCAGACGTGCAGACGGGCAGACGTTAAGACGGGCAGACGTTCTCCACACGCACGTTAACACGTCTTTAAGCTTGGTTAGGAAAGAAATGACACAAAGCGAGCGCCATATCAGTGTCAGTGTGTCGCGATGTCAGTGACACATGCCACTATCCACCACTGGCACATGCCAATAATGTCAGTGACACATGCCACTATCCACTGGCACATGCCAATGAAGACCGGATGTGCCACCGGATGTGCCAATATGCATAGTGACATGTGCCATTGGCTTCTGTGCGTCAGATGCCATGTCACTTAATGTTAAAACTGCTACTGGAATTGTGGCGAAAAGACATATGATTTACCATCTCTCAGTTCCACCTTAAGAAATACACTTGACATGATTGGAGAGCGCGAGCGCGCTGCAGCGGATCTGCTGTACTATATAAACCCACACGCGCTGCATAGAGTCAGCGGACAGCTCAGTGGTGGTGAAACAACAGGTTACTCACACTTCAAACACTGACAAAGAAGACAATCCGCAATGGAGACAATCTCATGGACACTTTTTCTACTTTCTCTTACATATTTGGAGGGATCTTCGCAAGACTTCGGACAGACACAGTTCATCTGCACGTCCGTGCCTAAGGATATGGACCTGTGCGCAGCCACCATGCAGAACAGCGGGCCAGCGGAGGATCTGAAGACCACGGTAATGCAGTTAAGAGAGACAGTCCTACAGCAGAAGGAAACTATCATGAATCAAAAGGAGACGATCAGGGAACTAACTTCCAAGTTGAGCCGCTGTGAGAGTCAGAGTGTTCTGGAGCCCGTGACTGGAGGTCGTAGGAAAGAACCGGGCAAAAACACGATGGGAGACGTGTCCCGCGGCCCGACAGATACTCTAACCCAACTCGGGCAGACTTTAGCCACCCTTAAACAAAGATTGGAAAACTTGGAGGTATACATGACGTAATGATTTGGACTTTTCAGCTTAAGACTGACTCCATCTAGTGCATTTCCTAATAGTCTATATCCCGCATGTCTTTAAAAACACAAACTCATGCAATGCATGATAAATTCCATTAAGTTAAAATATTTTTAGCCAGATTGAGTAATCTTAATGGGGTCGAAAGATTTGGAGTGGAGGTCTTTAGCAGATTTAGTCAATGTGTCACTGGTTCACGGCAGGCTGCGCTAAGCCTGAAATTGGCTTATAGTCTCTTATAAGTATCCCATGTTTGCGTTTTAAAGTATTCGTTTGAATAAGCACCCTCCTATCTCATGTTTTCCCGTAGCAGTACAGCAGGAACAACGGCTCTGTCCAGGCGAACAGCCTTAAAGATCTGCTTCAAAATAAGATCGAGGATATGGAGAAGCAGGTGCTGTCCCGGGTCAATACTATGGATGAGAGCAAACCCGGGCAGAGGAACGACACAGATCAGCGCAATCGAGTGGAGTCAACTCTCACCTCCTTACATCAGAGAATTAACGACCTGGAGAAAGGTATTAGATGTCGTTCCATGAGAAATTTTACTTATTTGAGAGGCAAATAATAAATCTGAACTGGCTATTTACTACAATAATTATGTTTGAGAAGCATGGTAGTTACAGTAAAACAGCAATGTCTAGGCGTGTAATGGCGCAGAGGATGGTTTGGGAGGGGGAGCTGCATTGCTTAGCATTTTGAGCTAATAAACAGCGGTGTAGCGTAATATTATGACAGATAATTTGGTCATTCTCAAAGCTAGTAGGTCTTCTCTGAATAGCAGCGTAAAGTTTGCTTCTCAAAGCGCAGCCAGCTCAGCGCAGCATGCGAGAGTCAAATAAATTGTTTTTAAATAATCATTAGTTGCACAAATTAAAAAGAAAGAACGCAAATGATTTTTTTATTTTTTTTATTATTGATTAATTGCATGAGTTTGGTTGGTTTACCCTTAAGTTGTTAGTTAGATTTTTTTTTAAAAGTAAAACCACTTAATTTACAGTGGCTTTCATTGTAAAATAAAAACAAGTAATTTACAGTAGTGCAATGTGTAGTCTAAGAACATCCTAAGTCACTTAAGCATCAGAGCAGTAGATGCAAGCAATGGGAGCATTTGGGCACTAGCCTTTGCTTAGAAGTCCTTGTGGAATAGAAGGAGAGAGAGAGAGAGAGTGAGAGAGAGAGAGAGAGAGAGAGAGAGAGAGAGAGAGAGATTAAGAGTGTTAAATCCTAACATTATTACTTTTTACTCTGCAGGTTCAAAAGGTAACAGGCCACTGGACAAGTTTCAGATAACGTTCCCCTTAAGAACAAATTACATGTATGCCAAAGTGAAAAAAAGTCTACCAGAAATGTATGCTTTCTCTTTCTGCTTGTGGATAAAATCCAATGCATCACCCGGGGTAGGAACACCCTTCTCCTATGCTGTTCCTGGACAAGCCAATGAGCTCGTTCTCATAGAATGGGGGAACAATCCAATGGAGATTCTCATAAATGATAAGGTACAGTGTCAGAAACAATAATGCAATTATATAATGCATACCATGATTGTTAGGGGCTGTATTATACAGGAGATATATCTCAATGTGTATCTCTTGGTTTACTTAGATAAATGCTGAAGTCATTTGGTCTTTTAGCACTTAAAACAGAAGAGCAATTTGAGTAATCTACAGTATAACTTTACAGGTTGCAAAATTACCTTTCATTATCAACGATGGTAAATGGCATCACATCTGCATAACATGGACGACTCGTGACGGAGTATGGGAAGCATTTCAGGAAGGTGTTCTGCGTGGAACTGGAGAAAATCTGGCACCCTACCACCCAATCAAACCCAATGGTGTGCTGGTCTTCGGTCAGGAGCAGGTAAGACTCAAAATTATGCCTATTAGGCTTAATTTATGTAGAAAATGTCAGTTAATATTAGAAAGTGTAGTAATCGATCATGCTTATTTAGACTTAACAGGTTTGCCTGCTGTTCAGCAACCTAATATTGAATTTGGTTGTTTTTTGTACTTGCAGGACACACTTGGTGGAGGTTTCGATGCAACCCAAGCCTTTGTAGGTGAACTGGCGAACTTCAATATATGGGATAGAAAATTGACAGCTGGCGAAATTTACAACCTGGCAACCTGCAACAACAGAACACAAGCTGGCAATGTGTTATCATGGTCAGAGAGTAATATCGATGTGTTCGGTGGAGCCACTAAATGGACTTTTGAGCCCTGCCGTCAACTCAACTGAACTGCAAAGGGGCCAGATCCATGTTTCTAGTTTTTGTCTTTCTTGTCCTTAGTTTGACGTTCGTGAAAAAAAATAAAAAAAAAATAAAAAAAAACAGTTTGTAAAAAAAAAAAAACAGTTCTTGATAAAACATTCAAAGGTAAGCATAAACCTGGGGTTTCTATGAATAACTTAATATTTCTGTGCAAACTAGAATATATTTTTTTTTGTCTTAATAAAAAAGTGTCCTGTTGGTTGTCTTGCAAACCTCAAAGCGACAGTGTTACTTCAGGTTACTTTTAGCATTAGCAATGTTTTTTTGCTGCTTTTTTTTTTGCACATGGACACAGTTTGCTTATGTTTTCATTCATATATTTATTTAAAGGGGCCAACAACTGAAGAACTGTCTCTTTGCAGCATTTTGGGCTGTAAAGCAACAGTGCATCAGAACATAACTCTTGTGTTTTTTTTGTTTTTTTTCAAATGATCACACTTTGCTGATAACCCAATCACAAATCGTCACCATTTTAAATTATGGTTTATTTAATATTGGTACCCCATTCCCACCGGATCTTGCACTGTGATGGACTTGAAAATAAGATGGGAGAATAGTATTTATTTACTTGAAAGATGGTTTAAAAGGATGGCACTTCCTGCATTTGATTCCATTGATCTCACTGATGTTTCTGTAAGAATGTCGTTTAGTTGCCAACATGCTTACAGCCTGAGTGCCTTGAACTGATGTATCAGTTCAGCACACATTTTTAGTTTGCTTACTCCTTGTGTTACGCAATAACATTTTGCTTTTATTGATTAATTACTGTTTTTATGAAGCGTCTTCACCAGCAATTGTTAAGGCTCTGGTGTGTTTTACTCTGTTCTAGGAATGTCATTTGTACAGTAACAGCATGATTTATCAAATGCTGTAACATCAATGCTGACATCTGCTTCTCTTATTGTTCTGGGTTGGGTTTTTTACTGTATTGATATGTGCTAAAAGCGTGGGACTACTGAACGATGATAAAAATATAATTTTTTTAATAAAATTGTGATATACAGTATATATAAATAGCATTTAACCCTTTGCAGTCATCCTTACTCAAATAATGTTTAGTAGAGAGTTACAGAGAAATAGGATAAAGTATAAATCAATAGATAAACAGATAATATCTTATTATGTCCTAGTTTTACATAAATGTGCTCGATACCCTAAAATCTATAATTCTCTCATCATCTCACTCACTCTATGTTTGTGCACATGGGACATTTGTTTTTGTTGACACTGCCCTCTCTATCTTGGTTTTGTGTATACAGTAACAGACTGCATTGCTGGAAAAAAATATGGTTATAATTTCGAACATACATGTTTAATCAGTGTGACATGGCATTTTGTGCTTCTGTAGGCATTAACAGGTGCTATAGCTGCCAGTAAATATTTGGTATTTACAGTTTTCAGTCATTTGTTACAGTTTAAACATAATATGAGAAACAAAATTATGATTCAGGTAAAATACAGTTAATAACTGCAAAACACAGAATGAAAATCTGACATAACCAAACTCTGGAGTTTATCAAACTAGATTTTTAGATTTTCTGAAACATTTTAGAGATACAGTGTAAGTGGCTCACTTATGTCATAAAGAAATTAGAAAAATATTAAAGGTGCAAAAATGTTTTGTTTAGTTCATATTTTGCTGGTTGATATGGCAGTCGTTTTTAGATTCATATTGACACCTAGTGGTCTCAATGCAGCATCACACAAAGCAACAATTTTCTGTTAACATTGTCACTATGTAATTACAGCTGTTTCACAAGTTAATTTGCCCATATAATCTGCTAATAAGGTTAAGCGTATTTGGTTTGCAGTCCGCAGTGGAGGGGCTCGAGGAAGCAGCTTCAACTCGAGCTTAGATATACCCTCCAGTGTGACTACTAATGCTTGGATGATGACGAGTATGGTAGCAAGATGCCTAAATTATGTTTGTGGAGTTGTGGAGGTGGAGGGATGCCAAAACAGCTAATGCCAGAGCAAGGTGAGCAGCTGCTTATATGCTACTGCAGTTAATTGAAAGATTAGATGGGTTCACTCCTCCCGAAATAACGTTTGTGAACTTCACTTATATCCCAGTGTCCTAAGAGTAAGTACAACAGTATTCAGCTGGACATGTGATCACAACATTTAGTAATTGTTCACCTAAAAGCAAAAATTCAGTTATGATATAAGAGGTAAAAATATAAAAACACTACTTATTTCTTTGTGTGTACAGCTTTTGGGGATAAAGATTACTGAGATTACCCTCAACTAGAAAGATAATAAACTGGCAATATTGTGGCATTCTTTCAGCATTTTAGAATTTAGACTTTTACTTAGCTGAGTTTATATGATATTATTCATATGCTTCATTCATTCATTCATTTTATATTCAAAGAAAACACTACAAACTAAAACATCTACAGTATATATCCTGTGGATTGCTAGTTTCTGTTCCTCAATCAGGGGACCGTTTTCAAACCACATTGGACATTTTCAACGGCTTTACCTGATCTGTTCTGTGGTTTAGGGGTAGGCCTTCATGATTTTGGCAAGTCAGGTAAAACTGTTGAAAAACACCCATTGTATTTTGAAAATGCCATTAGGAAACACCCATTTTGGGTATTTTTACACCTGGTCAATTCATCCGGTTTTACTAATCGGATAGCTATCTGATTGGTTAAAATGGTTTCATTTACACTTGGTCACATAAAAGTGTCTCCGCAAAATGGATGTAAATCCGATCTTCAATTCTGACACTATATCCAAGATATTCGCTGCATTTTATTTAAGATCAGCGAATTTCAAGATCAAAGGTCGCAACAAGAGAAAGAGTGGCATCTGCACGGGTAAGTTTTAATGAAGATGGTTGTGCTTTGAGAATCTGCGACAGTTTGCATGTTGGCTTGCTGAAGAGATACTCACCTACTTCATCATGATGATGATTGTTGCAGTAGTGCCATCATATCTGGCTAATACGTTATTTAGCATATAACACGCTCATTATATATATATATATATATATATATATATATATTAATGTTTTTTTTTTTTTTTTCATTTTGGGAGGAGTAAAATTTACATGGCCTATATCAACAACCAGATGCATTTACACTTGTCCAGTGCATCTCAGACCACCTCCTAAAGTGGTTTGAGCGATCGGATTAAATTCACCTCGAAAGCGTTTCAGATGGCATACCTGTATATATCTGGTATATATATATACATACTATATATATCTGGTCTTTTCACGGAAACACAGAAAAGACCAGTGCCCGCGGTTGCATAAAGCACCTTAAGTGTAATTTTCCCTTAAGAACGCCCTAAGGATGTTGCAAAAAATAACCTTTAAGTGTTACTTAAGGGGTTCTTTAAAACGTCATACACCCTTAGAATTTCCCTTAAGTGTCTATTTTTCCCTTTAGCAGGGTTGCCAACTTTGGGACTTTGGCTGGAGTGAGACTCCGTAAAACATCAGTGCGCGCGCGTAACCCTAACTCTAATTTTAAAAACATCAGTCCTTGTTTACTTGGTATATATTGTTTACTTGGTTTATTGTTTTTTTTTCAAAATGTAAAATTTATTTATTGATTGCACTATAAAAAAAATAAAGATAGAGGTGATTAAATAACAAACATGTAAAACAACAACATCAAAATAATAAAAAATCTCAAAACAAAAGGGACACATAATAGTTCCCTTTCGTTGTCACTCCGAGTTACGTCGGATGACGACGAATGGGGTTTCGCTTAGAAATCCTATCATCTTCGAGTATATAAAACGAGCCAATGGCAAAGAAATGCCATGGGTCTGCGGAATTTGCATAGCGTAACTCCGCCCCACCCTGGGAGTATATAAGGAAGTACGCTGGCAACATGCAGATATGTTTTCGCTTCGGAGCCAAGTTGATGTACTTCACTCCACAGCCAATCCTGAGATTCATCTCTTCATTTCTCTTCGAGACGAGCCTCTCTCCAAGTGTTGGTGTGACAGCGAGTTCCAGCGAGTGCACATTCCCTGCTTATCTGTGCAGTGATTTGCCAGTGTTTGTGTGTTCTCTCCCTGGTCGCTTCAGCATTTGTGGAGAAATCTCCTTTCTAAAAGAGCTTGCACGCGGCACGTCTTTTTAAAGATGCCTCGCCCGTGCACTTCTGGTTGCGGTCTTCTCATTTCTGACTCTGATGGGCACAATCGCTGTCTTGTGTGTCTGGGTATTGAGCACGCTAAGGCAGCGTTTGTGGATGAGTCATGTTCCCATTGCGGGAACATGCCCATCGCACGGTTGCGGTCTAGACTCAGTGATCTTCATGTGAGAGTCCCCTCATCCGCACCCCGATCTACGGGCTCCGCGAGAGCTAGTACTTCGGCTGGCGGCCAGGGTGACCTGAGGATTACGGTGTGGGACAAAGCGCCGACTATTCCACGCTTCACACCGTCATCTAGCGCCGTGCAACCCGCGAGTGTTTCAAATGAGCCCGCCGTACAGTCCTCTGACTTGCCGCGGGTCTCATTTGGCGCTCCAGAGGAAGATTCGATGTCGATCGCTGCATCACAGGGTGGGCAAGAGTCCTTGGGAAGTGAGGATTCGGCTGTGCTGCCACCTTCGGGTGTGCCAGCATTGCCCGAGTCTGATCCCGAGATGACTGCCATGCTTTCCCGGGCAGCCGCGGCCATCGGGCTTGAGTGGTCCCCGCCACCTGGTCCGGTGCGCTCGCGGCTGGATGATTGTTTTTTGTGTGCCGCCACTGATCCTCGTCAGCGCGCGTCCCCAATGCCTTTCTTCCCGGATGTGCATGAGGAGGTCACGAGGTCCTGGAAGGCACCATTGTCTTCTCGTGATCACTCGGCGACCTCCTCCGCCCTGCCTCCTCTCGATCAGGCGGCCGCCAAAGGGTACACTGGGGTTCCCCAGGTTGAACGCTCTGTTGCGATGCAACTGTGTCCTCAGAGTGCTTCTTCCCGCGGCGACCCAAAGCACCCCTCCAAAGCCTGTAGGTTCTCTTCCACCCTTGTGGCGAAGGCCTATAGAGCTGCGGGGCTGGCGGCCTCCTCACTGCATGCCATGGCGACACTCCAGGTCTACCAGGCCCAGATGTTGCGTGACATGCACGAGGGGAGGACTGACCCAGCGCTCTTTGATGAGGTGACCGCACGCTCCCTGGGTCAGGTGATGTCCACTTGCGTGGTCCAGGAGAGACATCTGTGGCTCAACCTGGCTGATATGCGTGAGGCCGAGCGGACCCGGTTCCTCGACACTCCCATATCCCAGGCTGGCCTCTTCGGCGGGGCGGTTGAGGACTTTGCCCAGCAGTTCTCGACCGCCCAGAAGCAGACTGAGGCTCTCAAACACGTCCTACCCCGACGGCCAGCTGCTGCCTCCACCCAGCCGTCGGCACAGGTGTGTTTCCAGGCATGTTGTTGTATCAACAGATGCCTCCACCACGGGCTGGGGCGCCATGTGCAATGGACATGCTGCCGCGGGCTCCTGGACAGGACCCCAGCGCCTTTGGCATGTCAATTGCCTCGAGTTGTTGGCTGTACGCCTTGCCCTGCACCGCTTCCATGCGTTGCTCAGGGGTCAACACGTACTAGTCCGATCGGACAATACCGCGACTGTAGCGTACATCAACCGTCAAGGTGGTCTGCGCTCCCGCCGTATGTCACAACTCGCCCGCCACCTCCTTATATGGAGTCAGAAGCATCTGAGGTCGCTTCGAGCCATTTATATCCCGGGAGACCTGAACCAGGCGGCCGACGAGCTGTCTCGGCTTCGGCCTCTCGCTGGAGATTGGCGACTCCATCCCCAGTCGGTTCAGCTGATTTGGGATCAGTTCGGGGATGCACAGGTAGACCTGTTTGCCTCCCACGACTCGTCCCACTGCGACCTGTTTTATTCCCTGACCGAGGGCACGCTCGGCACGGATGCACTGGCGCACAGCTGGCCGCGGGGCCTTCGCAAATATGCGTTTCCCCCAGTGAGCCTTCTTGCGCAGACCTTGCGCAAGATCAGGGAGGACGAGGAGCAGGTAATTTTGGTTGCCCCGTATTGGCCCAACCGCACCTGGTTCTCAGAACTAGTACTCCTCGCGACAGCACCTCCCTGGCCAATTCCTCTGAGGAAGGACCTGCTTTCTCAGGGACGGGGCACCTTATGGCACCCTCGTCCCGATCTTTGGAACCTCCACGTGTGGCTCCTGAATGGGACGAGGCAGGTTTGAGTACCCTACCACCAGCGGTGGTGGCTACCATCACTTCCGCTAGAGCATCATCCACGAGACATGCCTATGCGTTGAAGTGGAACCTCTTCGTCAACTGGTGTTCTTCTAAAAATCTAGAACCCACGAAATGCCCCATCAGTGTTGTGCTTTCCTTCCTGCAAGAAGGGTTGGAGCGAAGGCTGTCTCCCTCCACCCTGAAAGTGTATGTTGCCGCCATTGCCGCACATCACGACGCAGTTGATGGTAAGTCCTTGAGAAAGCACGACCTGATCGTCAGGTTCCTGAGGGGAGCCAGGAGACTGAATCCTCCTCGTCCTCCCCTCGTACCCTCTTGGGACCTCTCAGTGGTTTTAACTGCCCTGCAGAGTGCTCCCTTTGAGCCTCTGCAATCAGTGGAGCTTAAGTTCCTGTCAATGAAGACAGCGCTCCTGGTTGCATTGGCCTCCATCAAGAGGGTAGGGGACCTGCAGGCATTTTCGGTTGACGAAGCGTGCCTGGAATTCGGGCCGGCTAACTCTCACGTGATCCTGAGACCCCGGCCTGGATATGTGCCCAAGGTTCCCACCACTCCCTTTCGAGACCAGGTGGTGAACCTGCAAGCGCTGCCCTCGGAGGAGGCAGACCCAGCCTTGGCACTGCTCTGTCCAGTACGCGCACTCTGTGCCTACGTCGACAGAACGCAGTGTTTCAGGACCTCAGACCAGCTCTTTGTCTGTCATGGTGGGAAGCTGAAGGGAAAGGCTCTCTCCAAGCAAAGGTTGTCTCACTGGATAGTGGACGCCATTGCTTTGGCATACCAGCAGCAAGGTCGACCGTGCCCCCTTGGTGTGACGGCCCACTCCACTCGGAGTGTGGCATCCTCTTGGGCTCTAGCGCATGGCGCCTCGCTAACAGACATCTGCAGAGCTGCAGGCTGGGCGACACCTAACACATTCGCGAGATTCTACAATCTCCGAGTGGAGCCAGTTTCTTCTCATGTACTCGCTTCAACTAGCCGGTAAGAGATTCTGCTCAGGTGTCTTCGCTTGCTCGCCATTCCTCTCCACGGACGGGATACGTGCGATATTCTCCTCAGGTGAGCCTAATAAGCCCTGAGTCTCCTCCAGCACTGACGACGTCAACGCCAGAGTTATGCCACCGGCAGCTTTCGCGCTTGGCCAGGTGCCTCCATGTGCATGGTTCCCCCTCCGGGTGACCCCCACATGTGTGTTCCACTGTAAGCCTCTTTGAGCATGTGTCTTTACCTTGGCAAGCCACCTTGCCACCCCTGGGGTTGAAATATTCCACCTGCGGCTGGACACCCCAGTGTTATTCCGTATGCAGCCCTCCGGGGTCATATGTGTATTCCAAGTCCCCCCCTTCAGGTTGGGCATGATTGCATATTTCCACTGAGATATGCTTCCCAGTGTACCTTGGTATTCCTGTGTTAAGTAGGACTCCTTCGTCTGTGCTAGTCTCACGACAGGGAGCTCAGACTTACGCAGGGCACTGGAAGACAGTCGAGAGGTGGCGTGATTACACTGGGAACCCCATTCGTCGTCATCCGACGTAACTCGGAGTGACAACGAAAGGGAACGTCTCAGTTACGTATGTAACCCTCGTTCCCTGAGTAGGGAACGGAGACGTTACGTCTCCCTGCCACTTCCGCTGTACCGCTGGAAACGCCTGAGTTCAGTCTCGGCTCCTCAGCGAAGACATATCTGCATGTTGCCAGCGTACTTCCTTATATACTCCCAGGGTGGGGCGGAGTTACGCTATGCAAATTCCGCAGACCCATGGCATTTCTTTGCCATTGGCTCGTTTTATATACTCGAAGATGATAGGATTTCTAAGCGAAACCCCATTCGTCGTCATCCGACGTAACGTCTAGGTTCCCTACTCAGGGAACGAGGGTTACATACGTAACCGAGACGTTACTCCACCTCCCCAGAAAACCACAACACAAGTTTCACACATTAGGCCTGTTGTAGCCTATGCCTTAGTGGCAGTGTTGGCCTGCTTCACTACCTCTGCAGGAGGCTCGTATCTGAAGCAGGGTTCAATCCGTTCATGAACGTTCATTGCGTCTGTCACGTGACAAATGAACGAAAGACTCGGAAAGTAATTATTTATGTTCCCTGTAAATTATTTTTGACTGGATTATAATGATTTCTTAATTCAGAATATGATAAAGACTGCGTAGGTGGATGTGTTCGGGGAATTTGGCTGTTAAAAGTATAACATTTAAAGCCCCTTAAATGAACGAAATGACTCAAAAAAGATTTGTTCATTTTAATGAATGAGATCGAACAAACGAGTGAGTAAAATGATCCGAACTTCCCATCACTCACAGTAGTCGAGTCCCAAAATAGATAAATAGCCCTGGATAAGATGCAGTAGGCATTTTTGAGGAAAAGTACTTCAAGTGTTGTTTCTATATGATTTTTAGGTGCTGAATCCATTTCTGCTGTATAACAAGTTGTAAACATCACTGTTTTGGCATAAACAATAAAAACAAAATGGCTGCCAAAAAAAAAAAAAAAACTTTTTAATGCATTTATTGCAGTTTAAACATTAAACATTATATCTAAACTATGCATTCTCAGAATATTTAAACATGTAAACAATGAAAAAACAACATTAACATGAAAGGGACAGTTTTTAATGGCTGCTGGAATTATGCCAAGGTACACTGGGAAGCATATATCAGTGGAAATATGCAATTATGCCCAGCCCGAAGGGGGGAACTTGGAATACACATGACCCCAGGGGGCTGCATATTGAGAATCACTGGGGTGTCCAGCCGCAGGTGGAATATTTCAAACCCAGGGGTGGCAAGGTGGCTTGCCGAGGTAAAGACACATGCTCAGAGAGGCTTACAGTGGACTACACACGTGGGGGTCGCCCAGAGGCCGTGTTAGGTGTCGCCCAGCCTGCAGCTCTACAGATGTCTGTTAGCGAGGCGCCATGCGCTAGAGCCCAAGAGGATGCCACACTCCGGGTGGCCGTCACACCAAGGGGGCATGGTCGACCTGGCTGCTGGTAAGCCAAAGCAATGGCGTCCACTATCCAGTGAGACAACCTTTGCTTGGAGAGAGCCTTTCCCTTCAGCTTCCCACCATGACAGACAAAGAGCTGGTCTGAAGTCCTGAAACACTGCGTTCTGTCTACGTAAGCATGGAGGGTGCGTACTGGACAGAGCAGTGCCAAGGCTGGGTCTGCCTCCTCCGAGGGCAGCGCTTGCAGGTTCACCACCTGGTCTCGAAAGGGTGTGGTGGGAACCTTGGGCACATATCCAGGCCGGGGTCTCAGGATCACGCAAGAGTTAGCCGGTCCAAATTCCAGGCACGCTTCGTCAACTGAAAATGCCTGCAGGTCCCCTACCCTCTTGATGGAGGCCAATGCAACCAGGAGCACTGTCTTCATTGACAGGAACTTAAGCTCCACTGATTGCAGAGGCTCAAAGGGAGCACTCTGCAGAGCAGTTAAAACCACTGAGAGGTCCCAAGAGGGAACGAGAGGAGGGTGAGGAGGATTCAGTCTCCTCGCTCCTCTCAGGAAACTGATGATCAGGTCGTGCTTTCCAATGGACTTACCATCAACTGCATCATGATGTGTGGCAATGGCGGCACCATACACTTTCAGGGTGGAGGGAGACAGCCTTCGCTCCAACCCTTCTTGCAGGAAGGAAAGCACGACACTGATCGGGCCTTTCGTGGGTTCTTGAAGTTTAGAAGAACACCAGTTGACGAAGAGGTTCCACTTCAACGCATAGGCATGTCTCATGGACGATGTTCTAGCGGAAGTGATGGTAGCCACCACCGCTGGTGGTAGGGTACTCAAACCTGCCTCGTCCCGTCCAGGAACCACACATGGAGATTTCAAAGATCGGGTGCAAAGATAGAGGGTGCCATAGGGTGCCCCGTCCCTGAGGTTCTTTCTCAGAGGAATTGGCCAGGGAGGTGCTGTCGCGAGGAGTACTAGTTCTTGGAACCAGGTGCGGTTGTGCCAATACGGGGCAACCAAAATTACCTGCTCCTCGTCCTCCCTGATCTTGCGCAAAGTCTGCGCAAGAAGGCTCACTGGGGGAAACGCATACTTGCAGAGGCCCCGCGGCCAGCTGTGCGCCAGTGCATCCGTGCCGAGCGTGCCCTCGGTCAGAGAATAAAACAGGTCGCAGTGGGACGAGTCGTGGGAGGCAAACAGATCTACCTGTGCGTCCCCGAACTGATCCCAAATCAGCTGAACCGACTGGGGATGGAGTCTCCATTCTCCAGCGAGAGGCCAAAACCGAGACAGATCGGCTGCACGGTTCAGGTCTCCCGAGATATAAATGGCTCGAAGCGACCTCAGATGCTTCTGACTCCATATGAGGAGGTGGCGGGCGAGTTGCGACATACGACAGGAGCACAGACCACCTTGTCGGTTGATGTACGCTACTGTGGCGGTATTGTCTGATCGGACTAATACGTGCTGACCCCTGAGCAACGCACAGAAGCGGTGCAGGGCGAGACGTACAGCCTGCAACTCGAGGCAATTGACATGCCAAAAGCGCTGGGGTCTTGTCCAGGAGCCCGCGGCAGCATGTCCATTGCACATGGCGCCCCAGCCCATTGTGGAGGCATCTGTTGATATAACAACATGCCAGGAAACTCGTTCTATGGGCACTCCAGCCCATAGAAAACTGAGGTTCGTCCACGGGGTGAAGGTCTGACGGCAGGTCGAAGTCACTGGGACTCGGAGCGTGCCGTGTTGCCATGCCCACCTCGGGACTTGATCGCGAAGCGGTCTCATATGAAGCAAACCGAGCGACGTTACTGCGGCTGCGGATGCCATATGCCCCAGGAGCCTCTGAAATAGTTTCCCTCGAACTGACGAAGGCAAGTTAGCAGTGACTACGCGCGCTCGCTCGTAAGCTGCGCGCACATGGCGACCGAGTCGATTTCCATACCAAGAAAAGAGATCCTCTGCACGGAGCAGAGTTTGCTCTTCTCCCAGTTGACCCGAAGGCCCAGACAAGCTAGCACTAGGTCCCTGTGTTCGCAAACCTTGTCTCGAGAGTGAGCTAGGATCAGCCAGTCGTCGAGAGGAACAAGGGCTGCCTCGACAACCTTCGTGAAGACGCGAGGACACAGGGCTAGCCCGAAAGGGAGAACCGCGTACTGGTATGCCTGCCCCTCGAATTATATATATATATATATATATACTGGTATGCCTCATTTGCATATGTAAACATGACATTTCAGAAAACTTGTAATACAAAAAATGTCTGTCTCTATGTAAGTGAAAAACTGGAAAGGTTTTATGGTGATATCTATAACTTAAAAATTTTACCCTATCCACCTGTAGTGTTTCGGCTGTGAATAATGCACCTATTGTTTCAATAACAATTACAAGAAAATGGGACCCTTATTTCAATGTTATACGGTGGATCCTTATTCAGGAGACATTGAACTTTCTAAAAATGTGGTATAACAACTTTTCCTCAAAAATGCCTACAGGATTACACAATCTTGAAGATTCGGACCTGACTACAGGGTGCCATCAAGTGACAGTCTGTTCCTGGTGTCAGTCTTGTTTAGGCCAATAACTGAAAAGGTTTGCTCAGCATCCGCATTTGACTGTGGCAGGCTCAACACAATCTGGGCAACCTTTGATCATTTTTTTGATCATCACACAAAATGGGGGGAAAAGTTTTTGCACTTTAAAAAAAGCAAAAATGTTTTTCACAATTTTAATTAGTCCTTTAGGGACTATGGTGATACAAAATCCAGGAAATAATTAAGTTGATTATAATGATAAACTCTGCCAAAAAGAATATAGTAGGCTACTAAACTATGTATAAGAAAAATATGTCTTACTTTCTTTATTGTTTAATAGGGGCCAATTGCCAAGACTTGAGAGAATCATTTTATAAAGTCAAAAATGTTCACCATTAATGTTTTGTATGCAAATAAAGTTTAAATAATGTGAGACTCAATTTCCACTGTAATATAGAAACAACATAAAGACAGTATATTTTAAACAATTGTTTAATGCCTTTTTTTATGAATGAAGGCCAGTATCACTGTAGCTACTGATGTCTCCATGAAAAAGATTTTTTACTTTTGAAAATTATAACAACTTTTAATATAAGTGAACTTAAAACTTTCCTCACATAAACCCAAAAATAAATGTAATATTTACATGTGCCCTTCCTGTGCCCTTCCTGTCTAACAGGTATGAAATATACAGAAATTGAATTAGGTTATCAAACAGTCCGCACTGCGTAAATTATAAATTAAATATAGATTAATCCTTATTAAAGCTGCAAGCGTTCTTTAGTCAAGAGCAGTGAGTGATTTTCTCTGTTCCCTTTGTTCTTTGGCTAACTTTACTGACTACAGAATTAGTGGCTGCTGTCACTTTAAAATCTGCCGCTGCTGACAGGATCTCACGCATCTCATTTTCTCATTTACTCTTGTTCATTTAAGACTTTATGTTACTAATTTAAAGATGAACTGAACTGAAAATTTGAGTAAAGGTGATATAACAGATGTATTTTATTTATTCTCACTGGTACAATTATTAAAATGGCAGAATTTGTTAAAAGGGATAAAATGGTATGTTGAAAATGTTGTTGTTGTTACACGGGCGCCGCCATGTTGGATTTCAGCATTCCACTACGTCACTGGCATGGTAAGCTACTCTGTTGCTAACCAACACAAGCAGAGCAGCCATAGCATGTACATAGTCTGAGGCTAGCTGACATGGCTGAGGAAACAGAAACCAACAGGTCTAGGGGGGTTCATACTGTATTGCCCCTGGCTGTAGTAATCAATGGTATAGGGCTAGGCAGCTGGGGTTGCGATACATTTTCACAGGCTACCTTGACAAGGAAACCAGGCTTTATAGCATTCAACAAAACTGAGACTGACACACTCGGCATTCATTGAAATTGAGTCACAAAACCAAGCTAGATATCAAACGATCCAACCTAGGTAAAGGGCTAGCAGCTAAACACGTTGGAAGCACTTTTGTCGAACTCCAACAGCTAGACACCAATCCGAGCATAAATAAATCATGACTCCGACGATATCACAGATCGATAATAATGCGTTTACTAGCAGCTAACTAAACTGCAGCAGGTCTGTAAACAGAATCCAATGTCCCTCTCCGCTCACCCTGAAGCTAGCTGATGTTCATCGTGTCAGGAAACATTGTTGATGCAGGGAGTTCAACTCGCAGAACTAACGTTAGCTGTTGGTCCATAGTAAGAGGTATCTGTGCAGTAACCGGCCGTGCAGTATTTTGATTTTAACATTTTGCGTGCAGCTAACTTAACAAGCGATCCCATTGGATGAATTCGTCCAATCACATTTGCCATTTATTGTCCTCGACTTTCTAAAACGCACAGTACCTCAAACATGTTTTAGTATTTTTCTCTAAATGCAAACGACATATATGCAGTCTCTATTTACTAAAATGCATAATGTGCTTGTAAACAATAAATGAGAGACAGGCTACAGCCCTCCAACCTCCCACCACATTTACCTCTTATAACACCATGAACCACTATTGCTCCATTAATAATTGACTATGTACATTGCAAATACAATCTGTATCATACCTGCATTACTTTTATTTCGTGTAATTTACAACGTAACGGCGTTGCATGCTCGTAGTTTCTTTTGCACTTGGATCAGTGAGGCGATACAGCGCGCGCCGCTGCATTTGCGCGTGCAATTGAGTGTGCTCTACGAGAACAGGATAACGGCTGACAGGACAAGAAAGTCCGTTTTTCGGAGGTGAAAGACTTTATTTCAGCGTACACTTATGTCACTGCCTGGTAGTCCCTATTGTGCTGGGTTTTCTGAAGTAGTCATGATTCGCCTCTCATAACATAACATGCTCTAAACACGCACGCAGAGTGGATAAGGAGGAGCGGGGGCGCGGGGAGCAAGGATCACAAATTTGAACTATATCGATATATGCGATATGGTCTAATTCCATATTGCATTTCAAAAATAAATGTTCCAGGTTGTCCTCTCTGCAACAGATTGATTCCGACATTCACAGACAGCACGATACCTGCTCATTATAACTTTCAGTGAGGTATTTTTAGTGTGTGCAAGCAACGTTCCTGGACGCGGCTGCGCGCAGTGACACAGGCAAGCGCTCCGTGTCCTGCTCGGTCCTGCTCCTCTTTGGCGATGACGGCGTGTGGTTAAAAAATCATAACAAACTAATTTGAAAGAGACGAACGGGATTTCGAAAAGAGGGGGGGACATGTCCCTCCTGTCCACATAGGAAATTACACCCGTGAGTGAAAGGCACACCATTTTGTTATCTACTTACCTTGATTGTCATCCAAACTTTCAAATGCGCATCAGTAGGCTCCGACTCCGAACCTATGCTCTGAACTCTCTCTGAACTTCTCACACGCAACTGACGTATCAGGTGCAAGGTTTTCAGCGAATCAACGATCAGAATATACTGCAGTGAGAACGTTGTAGGCAGATAGTCATCAACAGAAAATGAACGGATTGAGAGGGGAGAAAAATGGATTTTGGCGTGACATTTCTTGCGTGTGCGTGAGAGCGTGAGATTGATGCTGAAAGCGTGAGTGTCACGCCAGATGCATGAGAGTTGGCAACCCTGCCTTTAGTAATCTCTTAAAAAATGATAAGTGTTGCATAAAGCCCCTTAACTGTCATTTTCCTAAGTATAACATAAGGTGTGGAAAACTTCATCTTAAATGTTACACAAAGAGTGAAGGTTCAATCCAAGTCTTCATATGATAAACAAATTTTAATTTTGCCGGGGGGTTTTTCACATATAAACACATAACACCTTATGGTTAACAGAAGCTCAAACGTGTGCGCAAAAACCAATGCGGTTTGTTCTTGCCCGCACGTCTAAGTTTCCGAAACAGCCTGAATCATATACTTTTATGTATTTCAGTAAATCGACAGAAATGATGAGTGAATATTACAAATATTTTTTTTTGTTTCTAAAGATGAATGAAAGTCTTATGGTTAGACCGACATGAGGGTGAGTATGATGACAGAATTTTAAATTTTGAGTAAACTATTAATTTGAGTTTCTGTCTCGTCTGGTCCTTCACTTTTCATATTTGGTTTTCTTTTTTGTTTTCCTTATCCATGTTATGCTGTTTTCTGTGGAACTTACCGCTATCTGTATTAATAAATAACGTGTCCATGGCAGCAATCGAATTTTATAACGGCAAAATCCAAAATTGTATTATTTTGCAAAATCCAAAATGTTCCCAGACTAAGTTAAACACAGGTTCTGTTGTGCCTTTGAACTCAAAACAAAGGCTAATAATATAACTTAAATTATTTTTATTTCAGTTTTAGTGAAAGTGGGGTGGTGCAGAAATGAGTACACCCCACTGAAGGGCTCTGAGTAAAGCAACGTTTTAGGCTACCAATGTGGACCTGAACAAACAATTAACCACAGGTGAGTCTAATTAGTAAGTACACAGGTGTTAATTAGGCAGTTGCCTACAAAAGGCTGTTACCTAAAGCAAACCACCCTTTCCCATTTCCTGCTGTCAGCAATGGCACCTCATGGCAAGGAAATGTCTCTGGATCTGAGAAAGCGGATTATTGCTTTACACAAGAGAGGTGAGGGCTACAAGAAGATCAGTAAAGCCTTACTTATCAGTAAGAACACGGTTGTAAAAGTGATCCAAAAATTCAAGACAGATGGAACTGCAGCCAAAGTACAGAGACGTACAGGCCGGCCAAGAAAATTAACACCCAGGCAGGAGCGGCTTGTAATGAGAAAAGTTGAGGAAAATCGGCATGCAAGTGCACAACAGGTATCTAAGGAAGTAGAGACTGAAATTGGAGTGAATGTGTCACGTGACACAATATGCCGTACAGTGCAGCGGAATGGCATGCATGGGTGTCGTCCCCGAAGGAAGCCTCTCCTAAAGCCCAGTCACAAAAAAGCCCGTCTAGAGTTCGCCAGGGCACATGCTGAAAAGGATGAAGGCTACTGGGACTCTATACTCTGGAGTGATGAGTCCAAAATCAATCTTTTTGGAACTGATGGCTTCAAAACAGTCTGGCGTCGCAAGGGTGAGGAGTATAAGGAAAAATGCATGGTGCCCACAGTGAAACATGGAGGGGGTAGTGTTCTTATGTGGGGTTACATGAGTGCTGCGGGTGTTGGAGAACTGCATTTCATTGATGGCATCATGAATTCTCAAATGTACTGCTCTATACTGAAAGCTAAGATGCTTCCATCACTTCGGGCCGTTGGTCGTCGTGCCATTTTTCAACATGACAATGACCCAAAACACACATCTAAGGCCACTGCTGACTTTCTGAAGAGGAACAGGGTGAGAGTGATTCCATGGCCAAGTATGTCACCTGATCTGAACCCTATAGAGCATCTTTGGGGAATACTGAAGAGGCAGGTTGAGCATCATTCTCCATCCAACATCCAGGCTCTGAAAGATGTCATCCTTGAAGAATGGAAAAAGATTGATGTAGCCAAATGTTGTCAACTTGTGCACTCCATGCCAAGGAGACTTGGGGCTGTCATTGCAAATAATGGAGGCCATACAAAGTACTAAATGTACTGGGGTGTACTCACTTTTGTTCCACCCCACTTTCACTAAAACTGAAATAAAAATAATTTAAGTTATATTATTAGCCTTTGTTTTGAGTTCAAAGGCACAACAGAACCTGTGTTTAACTTAGTCTGGGAACATTTTGGAAATATATCTTTGTGTTCCTTGTCATATTGTGTGAAATGTTACTTTTCAAAGAGGGTGTACTCATTATTGCATTGCACTGTATGTGCCTTTTGTGAAACTTGCTTTTCTTCATTTGATTTATAACTCTTAGGTTGTTTTGAATTACTTTGGCCTTCAGTTATATTGTGTAAATATTATTTGTAAATACTCAATTTAGGGGAAGTAGGGAGTGTGACGCCATTTATTTTGCATATGTTTATTCTATGTTTTGGGTTAAGGAGTTAGGGAAGTTGCGTTGTATTTTTCTTTTAATGTGATTTATTTCTTTTTTAGGGAATTTAGAGGGTACTAAATGAGTTATTTTTTGTTTATTATTTTGGCCTTGTCCACTCCTGAATTTAACCCCTTTGTTTCTGGTTTTCATTATATTTTAGTTAATAAATTGGTATTTGTTTGAACATTATCGTTGTGAGTGAGCGCACATTCATTTATGTTGCAGCTGGCCCTAGACCAGAGGTCTTCAATCCTGCTCCTGGAGAGCCACTGTCCTGCAGAGTTTAGTTCCAACCTGCTTCAACACACCTGCCTTTGAATTTTCAAGCGATTCTGAAGAGCTTGATGAGCTGATTCAGGTGTGTTTGATTAGGGTTGGAACTAAACTTTGCAGGACAGTGGCTCTCCAGGAGCAGGATTGAAGACCTCTGCCCTAGATGGTTGTAACATATATTGGGGGCTCGTCTGGGATGTTCAAACTTTGCCCTGGTTTGAACGACCAGATTCATTAAACAAATAGTTCATTTGATCTAATGAAAGTTGCCTTATCTTTTATCGTTTGCCTCTGGGTTTTTACTTTAAAGGGAAGGGAATTCAGCAGTGTTTTTGAGTTTTGGGATTTTGCCAGTGGAGGGTGAGCTAGCGGGTGTTGCAAATCCAATATCGAATTCCGTGGGTAAGGGAACAGAGCAGCCCAAACCTGAGGAACCATTCAGCATAGATCCCGCTGAGCTGCCATCTCCACAAAACCCAATGTTGACCATTAAGTTAAAGCGTTAGTCCCGCTCTTTCGTGAAAGTGAAGTGGATACATATTTCACTGTGTTTGAATGCATCGCCGCCACGCTTCAATGGCTGTGAAATGTTTGGCCGCTGCTGTTGCAGTGTAAACTGGTTGGGAAAGCTCAAGAAGTTTGTTCCGCGTTGACTCTTGAGCAGAGTTTAGATTATGATGCGATGAAGAATGCTGTGTTGCACGCCTACGAATTAGTTCCTGAAGCGTACCGTCAAAAATTTAGGAATCATGTAAAATCCTCAGGACAAAAGTTTGTGGAGTTCGCTCTGATAAGGCAACTTTGTTTGAAAAGTGGTGTTCTGCTAGCAAAGTCACAACTCAAGGAGTTAGTTTTGCTGGAAGAATTCAAAAATTGTTTGCCAGATAAAATTGTAGTTTATTTGAATGAACAGAAAGTGTCTACTCTTACAGAGGCAGCTGTTTTTTCTGAGGAATTTGTACTCACTCACCGAGTGTTTTTTTCATCACCTATTAAGCGCAATTCTTATGTTCATACACAAAATGTTAAAGATGTTGCGACTTTGAGTAAAGAGAACGCAGGTAGTGACAATATGGGAATGTTTTTATTGCCATGATTCTGGGCACCTCATTTCAGCTTGTCTTGCTTTGAAACGGAAATCTAGCAGAAAGCCTCACTCTTCAAAGAGTGTGGTCCTAGTTGATAGTTGAATATGTTCGTCAAAAGGTTAATATTTTTCGACCGCTGAGTCCACATTTGAACCGTTTATTTTTGGTGGAACAGTGTCAGTTGATGAGTCGAGGTCTGAAGCCAAACCTGTCCGCATCCTGAGGGACACGGGGTCTGCTCAGTCGTTTATCTTAGAGAGTGCGCTATCCTTTTCTACCCATTCTAGCTGTGGGGCTGATGTACTAGTTCAGGGTTTGTCAAGCTGGCTGTTTGTGCTGAGTTACCTGTTGAGGGAGTATCGCTCATTCTTGGTAATGATTTGGCGGGTAAGAAAGTTTTCTGTTTACCTGAAGTGACGGATTACCCCATTGATGTAAATAAAGGTAACAATGTGTTACGTGAAACATTTCCTGATGTGTTTAGTGCTTGTGCAGTGACTCGTGCTCAGTCTCGTAAGTTTGAGGAGACTGTGGATCTTTCTGAATCTTTTTTGTCTACGGATGTTCCTGATCAACCTGATCAACATGTAAACAATGCGAATGAGTTGAATGTGTGTGCCATTCCTAATTTTAATCTGCCTTTAGGTAAACTGGAATTGATCAAAGCGCAGCATGCTGATCCCACTCTGAATACTTGCTTCAGAACCGCAGTGAAACAAACTGCCTTGCCAAAGCATTTGGTTGCTTATTATTGCGATGGAGAGGTGTTGATGCGTAAATGGTTTCCGCCTAAAGCTGAGGAGGATTGGAGTACTGTTTACCAAGCTGTGGTTCCAAAGCCTTATCGACTACAGGTATTAAGCGCCACACATGAACATGAACTCTCAGGCCATGTTGGCATCAGGAAAACATATGATAATTTGTTAAAACATTTCTTTTGGCCATCTTTGAAATCTGATGTAGCAAAGTTATATAAGTCGTGTCATGCCTGCCAGCTAGCCGGTAAACCAGGGGTGGTGGTGGCGCAATGGATAAGACACATGCCTTTGGTGTGAGAGACCCGGGTTCGAATCCACTGTGAGACACCAATGTGTCCCTGAGCAAGACACTTAACCCCTAGTTGCTCCAGAGGCGTGCGACCTCTGACATATATAGCAATTGTAAGTCTCTTTGGATAAAAGCGTCAGCTAAAATGAATAAATGTAAACCTAACCAGGTTATTCCCCATGCTCCGTTAAAACAAATCCCAGTGCTTGGAGAACCGTTTGAGCGTATTTTAATTGATTGTGTTGGCCCTCTGCCTAAAACAAAATCTGGAAACTCTTATCTGTTAACCTTAGTGTGTGCGACAACCAGATTTCCTGAAGCAATCCCTTTGCGAACTCTTAAAGCTCGGGCTATTGTTAAAGCCATTATCAAATTCTGCACTACGTTTGGTCTGCCCCGGGATATATTCAATCTGATCAGGGTAGTAATTTTATGTCAAAGGTGTTTGCAAAAGTAATGAATCAATTAGATGTCAAACACCAAGTGTCTAGTGCCTATGACCGTGAGGCCGTGCAACGTTCTTTTCAGATTGGGGATCGAGTTCTTGTTTTATTACCAATACCAGGCTCTCCGTTTCAAGCTAAATTTGTCGGCCCTTATGAAATTCAGGCAAAGTTAGAGGAGACTGATTATGTTGTGAATACTTTTGACCGCAGGAGAAAATCAAGTGTGTATCATGTTAATATGCTTAAGGCTTATGTAACTCGTTCTTATGTGTCAAATGTGGCCGCTGTTGCAACAGTTGTACCTGTGAATGTCTCTCTGTCTGACTATTCACCTGAGAGTGATGACTTAAAAATGAGTAGTGCTTAATTTTTGACTGCTCGTTTGTTAAATTCTGAAACCACAAAATTTTCACATTTACCCGTTTCTGCTCAAACCGATCTCAGAAATTTGATCAGTACGCATCCAACATTATTTAATGATTTTCCCACAACAACTCATGTCATAGAACATAATATTGACATTGACTCATATGCCCCTGTTAAGCAAAAGGCTTACAGAGTTAATTCAGTCAAAAGGAATCTCATGAAACAAGAAACCCTCTATCTGCTAGAAGATGGGTTAGCAGTTCCCAGTAGTAGTCCCTGGTGTTCACCGTGTTTGTTGGTCCCCAAGTCCAATGGTACGTCCAGATTCTGCACTGATTATAGGAAAGTCAATGCACTGACTAAACCCGATTCATTCCCGTTGCCTCGTGTTGAAGATTGTGTTTACCGTGTTGGAAATTCTAAATTTGTTGAATGTGTTCTTGGTAGTTGCATGAGAAAATGAGGATATCATCAAGGTAGACAAAAACGAACTTGTTCAGCATCTCCCGCAAGACATCATTGATCAATGCCTGGAAGATGGCTGGGGCATTGACCAGGCCAAAGGGCATTATCCTGTACTCATAGTGGTCTGTCGGGGTCTTGAAAGCGGTCTTCCACTCATCACCTTCTCGAATCCTGACCAGATGGGAGGCATTTCGGAAATCTAATTTAGTGAATATGGTGGCACCTTGCAGGATCTCAAAAGCAGAGGTCATCAGGGGCAGGGGGTAGCGGTTCTTAATGGTGATGTGGTTAAGACCCCTGTAGACCCCTGCAAGGCCTGAGGTCACCATCCTTCTCAGAAAAACTGCAGCAGGTGAGGTCGAAGTACGAATAAAATCATTAACCATGGCTTCCTTGAGGTACTTCTCCATAGCAGACCTCTCAGGGGCAGAGAGAGAGTAAAGTCTACCCCTCGGTGGGCATGCTCCAGGAACCAAGTCTATGGCACAGTCATATAGTCTGTGCGGAGGAAGGGAGGTGGCTCGGGACTGGCTAAAGACTTCTTTGAGATCAGAATACTCTGAAGGAACTCTGGACAGTTCAGAGAGAAACATTGGAGGCATAATACTCTGGGTCTTCGAAATGGGAAGCTGCAGTGCATCTGCGCCCTGGCGAACTTGAGACGACTCGGGATGAAAGGCTGGGCACTTCGTGGTGGCAGATTTGAACCGAGATACAGGTAGCCCTTGAGTGTTAGACATGTCTGGATTGAGATTGGCAGGCCACCTGGAGAGTGTCGATAATGGCCCTGGGTATACCTCCAGTATCTCAGTAGAACGGCAAAAAGAAAGAGCAGTTAGTTCCCCAACCTTTAACTACACCTCTTGACCAGTCAATATTTGGGTTGTGACAATTAGCCATGGAAATCCAAGAACTAAGGGGAGTTCTGGTAACTGGATGAGAAAAAACTGTGTAAGGACCATCCATTAGCCCAACGACGGAATCCAACGGTCTGGCGAAGGTTTAAAGCGTGTATGTCTTTTCAGCGATCCAGTGAAGTTCACTTAATTTATTGGAACTTAGTTTTAGTATTACTTTAGCTCAATGCGTAATCTGACTCCAATTTCAAATGATAATCAAATTTAGATCGTATTTCTGATTAGAAAATAATCATAAATATTGATTATGAATTAATTTAGATCTTTGATTATTCTGATTATCCCATACTTTCAATTATTCGTTCATCACGGACCTAGTGTCGCTTTGAGACGTCACGTCGCGACTGCGCGCTCACGATCACAAACTAGCCAGTCCTGAAATAGTCAGAGGGTGCAGTGCAAATATTTTACCCAATGCAGCCGCTCACTGCAGACCCATAGGTGTAATTTTTTATAATATTTGCAGCGTACAACATGCTAAGTCAGGGAATAGTCAGAAATCAGGAGGTCTTCCTAAGATGTGCCCCATGGTCCATTCAAAGTGCCTCCAGTTTGATCTAGTCTGGACAAAATTTGCGGAAACACCAGACTACACATTAATCTCCTGGAAATAATGATTTCAAAAGAATGCAGAATAAATCAAGATGTAACATTTATTTGTCAGGTAAAAATATCTCATGCCAATTACAGAAGTAAATTATTAAAAGCCAATTCAAAAAATATATGACATCATTTACTCAAAGATGACTCTAAAAGTAAGTAATGTTTTCCTGACAAAGACACACAGTAATGTGTTAGGGTTTTCCAACAGGAAAATACTGACATGCATTACTGTGCGGGGGATTCTCCTGGTAAAAGATTCCCAAAGGTTGCTCTGTTCCCTCACCTTAAATACCAGATCAGGGGCCCGTTCTTCGTACGTTGCTTAAAACATCCGAGATCAAATGAGACATCCAAGATGATATCATTGTGCTAATCATGATCTGGCTAACTCGGTTCTTCGAACACACTTGCCGGATATGATTAGTATAGCTGGATTGAGTCATCTGAGATAATTGCGCGTTCATGCGCTGGTTAAAAGGGGATATGTATCGATAGTAGAAACATTGATCAGCAACGCTGCTATTGGCTGCTCAGCGTGGGCGTGGCCAAAGAGTGCGCACAGTTTTTCTCCTTAGCAGAGCAAGAACTAGTCAAAGTTTATTCGGAATTTTAATGTTTAATTAAAACGCCAGGGAACACCTCAAAGTCTGCAAAAGCCAGGAGAGAGGGCTGGCAAAAAGTAGCAGACAATTTAAATCCGTTAGAAGTGGCCATGTTAGATGTTTTTATCACTTATTAGCCTAAATTTTTGTATTTTAATAATTGCATAATTACTTTGTTCATTGTAATGTCAGAGTCACCACACTAGAACATGGGAACAAATAAAAGTGAAGTACAAAAATATTCTACATAATGGTAATTTTTTTGTTATATAGTCTCTTTTATAAAAGGCACTGTTAAATAAATGGTTGTCTGATTATAAAAGCAACCAAGAAAAAGGCTGAGGAAAGAAAAGAAAAGATCTTAGTAGCCTACACTGTAAAATAATTTTTGCTGCATTAAATTAAGGCCGTATAGTCATTTCAACTGTTAAATCTTGAGTGATGAATTGCTTTGACTTGTGAAAGTGAAAACTGATAAACTTATGTTAATGTAAAAATATTAACACTTGTATCTGTTCCCAAGAAAGTGGTGGCTGAAATATGTGCAGTAAGTGGACATTTTCTAACTTTCCAAAATAAATAAAGTATAAGACTTTGTAATGTCCATTTGTTTCCATTGCACTGGACAGTGAATAAACCCTCTCAGATAACTGTCATATGGAGGAACTAGCCTACCTGCAAGTGCATAAATAACTTTACTTAATTTATACTTGTATGCTTTATGGCTGCAATATAAGTTGCAGGATTCCACATCTACAGAAAGGCCTACAGAAGAGTCTGCACAGACAGAGGAGACATAGGCCTACAGGTGGGCAGTATATAGCCAACTTTTCCTTTTTATTTGTTGCATGAGGCATGTGTCTAATATCTCTTGTTGCAGGCACTTGACCACTGGCTTTTCTTTACAAAGAACAACTGAAATAAAACTCAAGGAACTAAGCATATTTGTATTTTATTAAACATTTAATGAAAAGTGTGTTTTTTTGCCAATGTTGTGTAATATGGCACATGCAACAATGTCACAGCCCCTGTCAGGTGTGCAACCCTCAAGAGTTTTCAGACACTGACATCTTCCCTTTAGTTAGCCAAAGTTAATTTCATTGTGTGCCCTTGTCCTGGCTAGAGCTGCATTGTAACTGGTTTGGGTCAGGGAATGGGGTCATAAAACACCTGTCTGCAGGCAGGAACATGTCATAATCACCTATGAAAAAATGCAGTTCTGTTAGGATCAGCATAAGTGTATGTAATACAGTGAGCTTGATATTTAATAGTGGAACTTTCCTTACCACTTTCAAATAATGTGCATAAATGTGAATCTCTGAAAATGCTTAAGTCATGCACAGATCCTGGCCATTTTGCTTTCACATTTGTGATATGGAAGATTTTAGTCAATTGCCTTTTTTTTTATTTTATATATAATATTACTAATCTGGAATATTAAGAATCACAATAGTAACTGGGCTGCACATTTACATTGTAAACCCTCTTTCTGTTCACAACATAATCCCCTTCATTGAGGCCTTGATGGCAGTCTATAGCCTATAGTCTACCAATCACGTTAGTGAAGCCTGAGTGACATATAGTGTAATCGGCATGGTCATGATTGCATGATCTTCATAAAAAATTATGATAGCCTAAAAAAAAGAAAAATAAAGAAAAAAGGCTTTAAAAAAAAATGCTTTACAACATTGGGTCTTAAGTGGCTTGGAAATGCCAAAAAAAACAACAACCTAAAACTGTTTTTTAAACCTAAAAGCGCCAGGTAAATTCCGAATGACACGACAGACAGCACTTTCCATCAAGTTCTCCGCATCTCCAATAGTGTAAAGGAAAGAGCCACTCGCAAATAATCTTAGGGCAATGCAAACAGTTTGTGCTGTAGCCTAGTTAAAGCCCGACTCCGACAAGTCGAAAATAAATGTGCGTTTCCAACAAATTAATAATGTAAACGACAATCTCACGAGTCACGAGAAAAAATATATATCTCAGAAAGTGCACTATCGCGCTGCGCTGGACTTCCCGTATCAGCTCCGCTTATAAAGCCGCAGTCTAATCCTGATAACATGAAATAAGCCTGCTCCCGAGCAGGTTTAAGATTGTGCACCTGTTGCTATGACAGCAAGTCCAGGATGAGCGTCGAAGAACCAAACAATCCAAGATCATTCCAAATCCCCAACAATCAAATCCAGCTAACTGAGTTAGCGACGTACGAAGAACGGGCCCCAGAACAGAAGGGGGGTTAAGCAAATGTTGTTTAGAGTTGTTTGGGCCAATCCATGTACCCGAGGGGGGTAGCACCTGGTTTCTTGGGATATCGTAAAGAGATATCAGCCAGAGAGATACAGGATTATCCTAAATTCTCAATCTTTCTCATTAAACCAATGACTGCAATGAAATTAAGACCATTTTACCAATCGCCCTGCTCCCTTTTAAATGACATCAAACATGAAAAGGAAAAACAACATATTCACAAGATATACCATATGTGATATATATGACCTTTCAGTGCCTTGAGGAGGGAGAAGAGGAGGGGGAGGGGGAGGTGAGTTGAAGTCAAACAAGGGGACAATGAGATAAGTTTGGGCAGGCTTTGCTATCTTCTGTCCATTGTGCATTTTACTGCTTTATTGCAGGGTGCGTTTTGTTTTAACAGGAAAATCAGTTCTTACAGATGGCCCCTGGCCCCTTGGGACAGATTTAGATCAGGCCTAAGGGGACATGTTTTGGACATTTTCCTGTTTCCGCATTTTCAGTGTTGTTCTCTGAGTGTTCATAAGGCTGACCACTGTAGTTTGCAGTGTTTGTCGATTGGTGCAGGAATCCAGTCACCTGAAATAACAGCATTAAGACAGGCTGAATATTAAAATGAAAGCATGGCAGAATGTGTGGATGCTGCAGCAGCTGGACTGGGTGTCATGACCCTCTTGGCCGGGTTTGCTTCCACCTGGACTTGGCTGCGTTGGTATTCAGTCTGTAGAATGATCTCGTTGTATCAAGTCTGTTTGCTTTGGTCAGCATGATCAGAAAGTGTCATTGGAAAGTGTCATTATAACGCTTTGCGGAAACATCTTTGTCCTCCCTAGGATGTTTTAACTGACCCTTTGAGAAGTCCTCGGTCCCCTTCAAGCAGAAGGTTTGGTTGCCGGGCAGATCAGAACTCCATTGTTGAAGGAATCATTTCACTGATGATGCTCCATTGCGTGTGAGACACCTGAACAACTTCTGAATGACCATGCAATAATTGAACACTGATGTATTTGTGGTTATTGTAAGATGAGGGAAAAAGTTATTGGATACACACAAGAACACAACATAACACAACATGATGTACTCAAAATGTAAAACTCAAAAGTCAAAGGTGCGAGTGGTAAATATGGTCTCTTTTTCAGAATCATATATTTAATGAACAGGTGTAATTTGATCACCAAATTCTTCACTACCGCAGTGATCTGGTAGTGGAATTTAGACTTGGTCTGGATAATCAAGGGAGGGTAGCAGAAAGTCACCATAACTAGTATATTTACTAGCGGTATGCATAATTAGAGTAATTAGAGTATATCACATAATTAAACATGGAAATACACAATTTCATAATTATAAAATTGTCTACATTAGTTGTTATAAGTGCAATTCATCAATGAAACTTAATGTTTTAATAGATTCAATTAGAGAATGAAATGTATAGAAACAGATATTTAAATTCTCTAGTTTAACTTTTGTAATCATCCTCTGTGCATTTGATGTACAGGCTAGGTCACACTCAATAGTGCAGGTCTGAATTGTATAGTTGACAAATAGAAATGCCTGCATTTTAGATTTAACTGTTTAGATCATTTTTTATTGTCATTAGTCATTTGTTGGAAACTAGGGGGCCCTCCCAATTTTCAACAATTGCCCACGACTGAACATAATAAATATTTTGTCCAAAGACCAGTTGTATTAATGGGTCTCAATTAGATTTGTAATGAGGATTTAAATCAATTGATGTGTGACCACAGCCATGCATGTCCTATGCACAGCACAGTATTTACATACAGGAAGTTGACAAGACTGTCATGCTGAAAAGAAATTATTTAAATAATTTCCTTTGTCCTATATGTATGAAGGTGAATGATGTATTGTAGATTTGCATGATGTGAATAATTTTTGCCTGGATAGTCTTATGATTTATGCCAGGTAGAGATGTTCTAAGATTGCCATAGTGATGGTGTGTATTATGTATGTTTGTGTATAGGAGATGGGTGGTGTTTTATCCTACCATAATTTGTGTTGCATAATTTAGTTCCAGTTCTAAACTGGGAGGCCACATACAGGAGCTGCTTCTGTAGTGTTATGAGGTGTGAGTGGCCCTTTGAAGTTTCTCCACCCCCATCTCCTAATGCAAAGTTGTGTCCTGCTTAGGGCAGGCGAGACCAGACCCTTGTGGAATCTGGATCTAAAGAAAGTCATTTGTCAGCCTGTAAGGAAATAGACCTAGAGAGGAAAACACCGTTTAATATTGAGCCTTTATACAAATTGCATTAAGATAGATGGTCGATCTCAATATGTGTTTGATTGCCTTATCCAGACAATTGTTACTGATGGCTTTGATCTGTTAAGATTTTACGCCATTAGAATAAAATTTGTTTTTGTTTACAAAGACATGTATCATTATCATGATATTGTGTTTGCAAAGAAAAGGTCAATTAAACAGTGATAATGGTCAGATCTGACTGCTATTGCAGTTAAACTCACACAGTCTGCTGTGTTGTGAGCATTAAGACCCTCAGGTCTGCTGGGGAAATCTCTTTACATGATGCTGTTTATTTACACTAGCCAGATCTGTGTTTAGGGCATTAGATCACCAGGTGTAGTGCTGTGCTTGTTTGTTTTAGCCTTTGGAATTTATGGTGCTATTCAAACTCTTGACCATTTGGCTCCCTGTGGTCCATAAAGACTTTAGATTTTCTGCCTGATATTTACATTTCACACAACTGTTCTTACATGTCCAGTAAAATACCTTCCCTGATCAGATTCCATGTGAGCTGAAGCTCTCAGAGAGGAGTTTTTAACCCTTGCACCACTTTGTTTGTGGTTTTGTTGCAAGAGAAAATTAAAATGTATACCTCCCCTTGTTACTGGGTTAAAGATCTGTTAGATCAAAATTAAATCATCCTGTGGATTTGGATGGATATTTAAGACATGGTGGTTGATCGTTTTAGTTGGTATATACAGAGCATTGTAATTTCTCTCATTAAAGATTCTTGCACAAATAGAAGGTAAAGAAGTTCTTTCTGATTCATTCTTCCTTTCAGTTTCCTTTCTTATCCAATACTTTCTCAAACCATCTATTTTCTTATTCCTCCCAACACTAATAGTGTTCCTGCCTCTTGTTCCCTACATACACGTACCATCTGTCTACATTACTGATTCTTTTCATTCTCATTAAACATTCTTTCCTCTTCTAACCCAATGCTGAATCATCATGAGATTAAAGCCATTCTTGGCCATTACAATATAATATATATTACAACCTGGTCATAATATAAATTATATTTTATAAAATTGTATAAATCAAACCAATTGTATTTACTGGTCTCGGGGGTTTCTACTGAGTTATGTGTCCAAACTGACTTGTTATCTTCTCAATGATCTTTTTAGAAGGCATTTGGCCCTGCAGCTCCAGCTGTGCTGGCATTAGCATTGTGTACACAGCAACAACCCAAACTGGAAACCAGTTACAGCTGCTTTGATGCTGTGAACCTTCAATGGACTGCAGGCATTGAGAAACATGGGTCAAATCATTGCTCAACTTAAAGATTTTTGTGACTACAATTTAGAATTGGACACAATTATCTTATTTTAGGCTAAGATGTTATCAGTTGCATTCTTTTAAGAATCTTATTTGAATATGATATAAAGGTTGGACAAACAGGTCTCATGGAGGGCGCCAAGATTGTTTTATGGTTTGTTGCTTTTGTCAGTCTCTTTTGAGACCTCGAAAACATACAATAACGCAGTGATTGCAAAGTCTGGTATAAAACCAAATTAAAAGTTATGTTTTATAAGACTGAGCCTTAAATGGTGTTGTTTAAACCATAGACATCAGTCATGAACTTTTTGACACTATTGAAAGATTTTCAAAGAACAATGATTACTTTGATGTAATTCACATTGGTCTTTGTCTAAATTATCTCTTAAGATAAGGACAAGCTGTGCATGTCCTCTAACACTATCAGGCCTGGTTACAAGCCTCTTAGTAACACAATAATTGTCATTATATGCATCAGTTTTAGAATTTAGCGTAGGACTGAGATCATTTTCTCAGATCATTTCTTTTGAAATGTTCTAATTTAATTACACTGTTTTGTCCAACTTTACATTTCACACACAAAGTATTCAAGTGAGACAGTTTTACTTGTTATCTTTTAGCTCATCAAATCACAAGATTTTTTCACAAGTTAGCGTGACCATTTTCTTATTTCCAGTGTTGCAATGTTGTTGCAACAAAACAAATAATTAAATGTAACAACATTATTTACCTCAGAATTTAATTTTTTTAGTTTTCAACCCTCTGTTGAGTACCAGAAAAAAAATGTGGATGATGTTATCCCAATTTAGGTTTCATCACTTGTTGCTTGGGCAAACAAGGAGGTATTTAAAGTTAAAGCAAGGGATATCTTTTCTCATCTACCCTGCCGCTATCATGTCCCTGATATGTGGTTTTATCTAATTCTCAAGCCCCACCGGATTTTGGGAAGTCTAACCCAGTCTAACTGGGTATGCCGACCCATTCTACAAATATGTCTATATGAGGTGCGTCTGAATTTTCCCTCAACACTTCTAAAAGGCAAAAGAGAATTGACTTACCAAACGGCTGAAGAAAGAGAAGGACATCTTACTTCTCTTATTTGCTGCAAGTCCCAATATTTCACTGAAAAGACACTCGCAACCTGGAGAATCACGGAGGGACTGTCACCACTTTGTAAGGACCATCCATTAGCCCAACGACGGAATCCAACGGTCTGGCGAAGGTTTAAAGCGTGTATGTCTTTTCAGCGATCCAGTGAAGTTCACTTAATTTATTGGAACTTAGTTTTAGTATTACTTTAGCTCAATGCGTAATCTGACTCCAATTTCAAATGATAATCAAATTTAGATCGTATTTCTGATTAGAAAATAATCATAAATATTGATTATGAATTAATTTAGATCTTTGATTATTCTGATTATCCCATACTTTCAATTATTCGTTCATCACGGACCTAGTGTCGCTTTGAGACGTCACGTCGCGACTGCGCGCTCACGATCACAAACTAGCCAGTCCTGAAATAGTCAGAGGGTGCAGTGCAAATATTTTACCCAATGCAGCCGCTCACTGCAGACCCATAGGTGTAATTTTTTATAATATTTGCAGCGTACAACATGCTAAGTCAGGGAATAGTCAGAAATCAGGAGGTCTTCCTAAGATGTGCCCCATGGTCCATTCAAAGTGCCTCCAGTTTGATCTATTCTGGACAAAATTTGCGGAAACACCAGACTACACATTAATCTCCTGGAAATAATGATTTCAAAAGAATGCAGAATAAATCAAGATGTAACATTTATTTGTCAGGTAAAAATATCTCATGCCAATTACAGAAGTAAATTATTAAAAGCCAATTCAAAAAGTGAGTTGAAGTCAAACAAGGGGACAATGAGATAAGTTTGGGCAGGCTGTGCTATCTTCTGTCCATTGTGCATTTTACTGCTTTATTGCAGGGTGCGTTTTGTTTTAACAGGAAAATCAGTTCTTACAACTGTATTAGTTCCTTGTGACTCCCAATTTCAAACTGAATAAACAAAGTACAGTGACTAACCTGTCCCGACCCCAGAGGTCTGCCATCAAAAGCCGTGATGGTTAGAGGTTTCTGGAGGAGCACGGGTGGAATGCCCAAACGTCTGGCTACATCTAGATCCAAAAAGTTTCCAGCAGCCCCAGAGCTGATGAAAGCACCAAGCTGGTGATTCTGGTTGTCGTGGAAGATGGTGGATCGTAACTCCAGAGGTTGCAGGATGAGGGAAGATATCTACTCTTGTTCCAGTTCCCCCTTTCCTGGATGAGAACTGGCTTTTCCCGACAATTCAGGACAGTTGGATTGGAAATGGACTCCACAGTACAAACAGCATCGCTCCCTCATCCGTCGATCCCTTTCTCTCTGGTTCAATAGTACTGGAAGATTCCTGAGGACGATACACACTGGTCTCCCGACGTGGTTCCTGTTGTCGTTCTCGGAGACGATTATCTACTCGGATAGCCACCTCGATTAGGGATTCCAAATCCGGAGAAGGGTCTCTAAGTGCTAACTCATCCTTGAGTTCCTGAGACAAGGCCTGGTGGAATGTGGCCCTCAAGGCTCGCTGGTCCCATCCACTCTCTGAAGCTAGGGTACGAAACTTAATGGCAAGCTCCACCACACTTCGAGTGCCTTGAGAGAGTCGAAGCAAATGGTAGTCCACATCACCTGTGCTGGCTGGATGGTGGAAGACTCTCTTCATTTCAGCAATGAAGCTGCCACTGTTTGCAGTGAGTGGTGCATGTTGGTCCCACAAAGCCGAGGCCCAGTCTAAAGGCCCCAGTCTAAAGAAGGGTAATGATGTAAGCAACACTGCTGATGTCTGTGGGGAAGCTGCCAGGTTGTGGTTGAAATACTAGGGTGCATTGGGTGATGAACCCACAACACTTTTCAGGACTGCCATCAAATCGTTCTGGTGCTGGTAATTTGGGTTCTGACAGGGAAGCTACCACTGCTTGAGAAGGATTACCATGTGAAAGCAGGGACTGGAGTCTGAAGATTTCAAAGTTGAAGAATCTCAGTAAGGATCTGCTCATGTTGCTGAATGGCTGCAGCTTGCCCTGATATGGCAGACAGAATGCAATCCACATTAGAGGGTGGTGAACTCTCCTCCGCTGGATTCATGTTTATGGTTCAGTCTTGCTGTAACGGGGCTGTTCTAGGTGGGGATTGAACCTGGGTCTCTTGTGTTCAGATTCACTGAGATAACAGATTGAGCTAATTCCCTAATAAATGAATCCAAGAGCAGGGGTGGTCAAAAAGCAAGGAGTCGTAGATCTTCAACAAAAGACAATCTTTACTGATAAAAAGTACAACAAAACAAAGGAAGCCGGGCTTCCAAGAAACAGTAAAAGAAAAATAGACACAAGGGTCCAAAGACTTAAACTTAAACTTTAACAGACTTAGCTTGCAACAGGTAACATAGGGTCTAGACTGAACAATAAAGCATGGCACAAACACACTTAAATAGGGCAAGACACAGGTGTGATACATCAGGCATAATGAGTGGTAGTGTTCAGCAGGAGTCTGGTGAGAGGCGCCACCTGCCGACCAGGAGGAAAATAGCAGTCCAGTTAAGGGTTCCTTACACATTCATTTAGTTTGTTTGTCAGATAAGAGGCGTTCTAGCACTGAAATGTGTTGTTTTTTAAATCAAGCTGCTGAGCTCATTGCCGCTGCTATCAGTGGAGTGGATACAGTGTTCTCTTGTGGCTCGCGGACAGTCTTCACACGGACGTTTCAATCTATCACCATTGCGGAGACTCTCTATTCGTTCACAATCACAAAACAAAATGCACACAAACGTGACCCTGCTTGATATACATCCACTGATAAACATATTCGGTTTTGATGAGGAAAAAAAAACTATACGAGTGCGGATTAGAACCCAGAACCTCTGACAAATGAAAGTACACAAGCTAAATTAGCGGATCTATGAATTTATTCACGTGAAAATTCTTGGCACTAATTATATAAATTAGTAGATCTGATTAAATGGCTAATTAAATCCAATGTTCTATTGAAATTGATTTCTGGACATCGTAATGTTATTTTTTCAGAAAATTGTTATTGTACACATATATTGTACATATGTCTTAGCATTTTATAGCAACCACCTCCCCACCACACCCCACACACCTGTCCCACCCACTTTTTAAAACAAAATTACACCACTGGTTGAAGATGTGTGTTTGGTTGCTCGAGTTTTATTCCGTTTTCCAACTGTATGTTGGTTAGGAATGAAATGGCTAGAATTTATTCACACCTCTACTTTTGAATCCAACATATCATCAGCACTCAGCATATTGAGCATATATTATCAGTATATTGGCTATTTGAAAAGGGGGAGGAGCCATTCAATATGTCCTGCCTTAGCTTTCTGTTTCAGTGGAAATTACGTGTAGCAACAATGACAATGACATCCGGTCAGCTGCTTTTCAAATTAGTGAATCCTGATCTCGCAAACACATCCTTCGGTGTCTGAGAAGACAAGAGGTCTGTTCACGTCCTGCACTGACACCCCTAAGTCTGCTTGGACTGTCAAAATTGCAACTTTGTGGCTCTCTAGAGCAGTGGTTCTCAACCTTTTTTTTCAGTGGGCCGCACTATGTCTAAGTTCAAGTTTCACGGGCCGCATATCATTTACATTTGGCGTCACCAATGCCAACTAACCAGATATTAAGGTATCTAAATGATTACAGTTAGATTTATTATTATTATTATTATTATTATTATTAGAGAGTATAATTCTACTTACCATTAATGGGACACCTGATGTTGTCGGGAGCAGATCAGTTTGGTGAAATTTGGCTCAAAAGGAGTAACAGCACAATGAAGTTGCGACTGTAAGTTGCAGTCTGTAAGACGCGCACGGAAACGTGACTTGATGCGCGTCATTGCAGAAAATGTGCGTTCGCAAATGTATGTCGACCCAAATATGGAAAGCACTTTTGAACTTAATAATCTGAGGTTTTGTCCAGAGATGTTTCGCCACATTTCTGTAACTGAGGATGACTGTTGCGCGGTATGGCTGTGTCCTCTTGCCTGAACATCCATCAGTTCATCTTCGAGTGCGCGGCGGGACAAACCGAAAGTTGCAGCCAAGTCCTTGATTTTTTCCACAGGGAAAGTCAATGGCTCTCTGATGAAATGTCCTGCAGATTTTATTCTCTCAAAATCAGAAAAACGAGAGGTGAATTTTTCCTGCATTTGACTGACAGTTTTAACGAATCGTTCTTTCTGTTGTATGTCCAGTACACCCTCACACATGTCATTCAGAAGTGGAAAGTGAGTTAAATCATTATCTTTGAGTTGTGCAGTGTACAGCCCTAGCTTCATTTTGAAACTCTCAACACAGCCCAACAGGTCATCAACATGTTTTTCGTCACCTTGAAGTTGTAAGTTCAGCTTGTTTAGGTGAGCTGTGACGTCTGAAAGAAAAGCAACGTTTGTTTTCCACTCATTGTCTCTCAAGACTGGAAATCTTTCTCCCTCGCCGATGTCATTAAGAAAGTTTACTATCTCGGGGAGTACAGCCAGAAAGCGATGCAAGACTTTCCCACGACTTTCCCACGCCATCTCACTTCACTGTGCAGAATGAGGTCTCCGTAAGCACTGTCCAGTTCGCCCAACAACGTAATAAAACGGCGGTGCATTAGAGGCCGCGCTCGAATGAAGTTGACCACCTTGACCACAGTGTTCATAACCTCCACTAAGTATCCATCAACTAACTTGCTGCATAGTGCTTGTTGATGCACAATACAGTGAAATGCCAACAAGTCAGGGGAGATTTTTCGCATTTCAGCTACGAGACCCTTGTGTTTTCCCGTCATTGAGGGCGCACCGTCAGTAGTGATGGAGACAACTGAGGATTCCGGTATGTTCATGTCTTTGCATGCTTCACTAAGTGCTCTATAAATGTCCTCGCCCCTTGTTCGTTCATGTAGCGATTTCAATGCCAATAAATCTTCTGTAACCTCAAAAGTCTCTGAATTCACACATCTTACCCAAATGCAAAGCTGAGCAACATCTCCGATGTCTGTCGATTCATCCGCAGCCAAACTGAGTGCTGAAGCAGTGGCTAGCTTAGTTTTTAGTTGTTCTGTCAAATTCTCAGACATTTCAGAAATTCGACGAGTAACTGTGTCATTGCTGAGCTGTAAACTTTTTATCCTGCGAATTATCTCGCTCTTGTTGCTCAGATCATCAAACAGACATTGTGATTCCAGAAAACAGTTCTTAACTAGCTCTCCATCACTGAATGGTTTGCCGTGTTTGGCAAGGAGCCAGGAAATATTGAACGTTGCTAATGTCAAGGCCTGAGACACTTTTAAGCTAGCTCGCATTGTATTCTGTTCAACAATGGCATTTTTTTCAAGACTAGTTATCTTGAAAGCTCTTTCCTGAGATCCAGGTGGATATTTCGTGTCAAAAGTTGCATGGGTGGTATCGAAATGCCTTTTGATATTGTAAGTTTTGCATACGCCCAGTATTTTATTACAGAGCAAGCAGAAAGGCTGTCCATCTCGCTCGTTGACAGCAAACTGATTCTTCCATTCTTCAAGCACTTTCCTACCTTCACTGCTGATGCTACGACTCTTCTTGTTTGCATGTATTCCTTTATCAGTATTTTCCTCGCATCTTTTTTCTCCTCTAATAACAAATTTGTCCATTTTGATCGTTAATTGATGAGTTTTAAATCTGCCAGAGCGCGCGCTTGTAATTGTGTGCGTTAACTGTGTAATTGTCAGTTCATAGTTGCGTCAGTACTGCGCATATCTGAAACCACATGATCACCAAAATTATTTTACAAAAAAATAAATATTGTTCAAACTTTTATTGGTTTAATATATTTAAAAAAAAAAACAATAATGAAATATGAATTGTAAAACTATAAGTTATTAAAAAAAAAAAATTCTTTTTCTTTTTTTTTTTTTTTCTTAAGTGGTCAGCATGGGCCACATCAGCATTTGTGACGGGCCGCATGCGGCCCGCGGGCCGCGGGTTGAGAACCACTGCTCTAGAGAGACATTTGAGTCACCGAAGGCTTAAACAGACACAAGGCAGAAGACACTTAAACAGAAGGAACCCTGTTGTTTAAAACCCCCTCTCTACTAAAACCCACATGCCTTTGAATCACGTGACAAGCCTCAAAGACATTCCAGACATTCCACACACACGCACAAGAACACTTGTGGACTTTGAAACAGAAATTTCCACATATGATCCAATAGCAATGCTTTTGATATGTATTTTCATGTGTGTATAATTTCCATGGCAGATTGAGATTGAGAAATCAATTGACACCTAAAATGCTCAGAATTCTATATTTGAAATGCATATCTGTATTCCCATATTCTGTACACACCATTTCTAGTATCATTCTAATCGTAGTGATCTCACGGAATTGTATATATGTATGAGATTACAATGAAATGTATTCTCATGGGTATTATCTTTCTGAAAGAGAAAATACGAATTCCATCTCTCACATGACATAGTCAAAGTAGGCGTTTCTTCACAAACAAAGGAACTTTTTCCCGCTTCAGATCAGAAGATACGATTGGCTGTTGTCCCAAAAAGAGGGGGGAAGCACGTTCCCTTTAAAGGTGCAGACCCTCGAAAACTCGCTCTCTTACCTTTCTTCCTCTTCTCCCCCGCGCAACGCTTCTCCAAGGAACATCTGAAAAGGCTCCGGCCTTCTCCCTCGGACAAACACATGTTCGAGTCGTAGCTGCCGTTCTTTGCAACTAAGTTATATATATTTGCCTCTTCCTTCACGGGAGATGAATCTTATTTTCCGGTAAACGTTACATTCAGTGAGCCTTTTAAGCTTCCTGCGACACCGGAAGACGCAGCACAAACAGGACACCGTCCGCGCTTCCTGCCTCTCAGCATCACCCGAACAGAGAACAAACTTGCAAGTATATTGATCTGACTAAAAGCTGATTCCAGGTGCCTCTTGAAATTAGGTTTCTGTCTGTAATAATTACCAGTCCCTTTCTCTCTCTCTCCTTATTTTCTCTCTTTCATTTCATTCACTCTGATCACGTTATTTCTTATGTTCTTGTTTGTTTAAATGTTTGTTTGTTTTATTGTTTGCATTTTTACGAACGTTTATAGTTGTAGCTCATGTAATCTCTAGTTTGACATTTATTAAAACCCATTCATACTTTAACTGTCTCTGTGTTTGAAAATCCACCTTTATGAAGTCAATGAAATGCAAAAGATCTAATTAAGCTACACGCTCGATATTATAGACTACTTTGAGTAGTTTTAATTCATAGACTCAGAAAGTTTTATGTTCGTGGCCAGAAGATAAACTTTCTTTTTTTTTGTAAACACGGTAATACCCTTGCTTTGTAAACACTGTAATTTTGGGAGTTTGTAAACACGGTAATACCCTTGCTGATCTGTGATAAGCTATCTTACATACATTTGCTGGACAAGTGACTGATTTGATAAACGAGACCAGGCCAGTTAAGAGGTAAATACCGATAATTGATGAAGTAAATGTATATGCGATTTATGAATTATGACCATGAGTTATGATTATTAATATTTCCAAAATTCCCTATATCCTTGAGCTAATTCGCATTGACCCAGAGTCATATATTTACGTTACATACGTCAATGCATCATACAAAGCTACGTATTCCAAGGCACTTCAGTGGGCCTTTAAGGGAAAAAAACGGGCACAGGTGTAAACACAGAAAATGCATGAAGTGACCAAGTATAAATTGTCCCGGTTCTGCATGTGCACTTCTCAGTTCCCTATCGATATGGTTCACTCGTACTGCATCGCTGGAGGCAATAGGAAAACTCCTTTTTCTCAGATTTACTGAGCAGAGCTGCGCGAACCTATGGCGTGAAAGCCAGCCAGAGCCTGCAGAAATGGGCGGGGCCAGCCCTCTATATAAGCAACATTTTGGCCATAGGAATCGTCTCAGGTTACTTGACTTCCCTGGCCTGTTCCCTGAAAAAGCGTGAACGAGATGCACTTGATTTAGCTCTCTGGGACCACTTTTTGTGTGACCGGCTGTGAATATATACCGTAATTCCTCAAATAAAAACCGGGGCCTTTATTTACCTGAACTGCAGAAGGTAACAGGCTTTTATTTGAAGCAGGCTTTTATTAGAGGCAGGCCTTTATTTCTAAATCCATCTGTTTGATAAATAATTGTTTTAAATAAACCATTTTAACCCCCTGGGGTCGGCGGTATCGCCGGCGATACCAGCTCGCTTTTTTTCTTATGAGTGCAAACTCTAAATACTCTGTTGATTTTGATCTTAAATTTAAGTGTTGTACATCAATCAATCCTGTTAAGATTCCATTTTTTTGTGTGTATACTCACAATAAAAACAAAGTGTTGTGCTTTTCGTCAAATAAAGAAAAATAAACATGATGCGAGTTCTGCCCACTCTCTGTCAGTGAAGTCTATTCTGAAACGCGTCCGAAAATGAACTGTAACTCAGCGAATACTTCTCATACAGACACGTGAGATATGTCTTTATGAAGCTTGAAATCTCTTCTTTTAAAATGAAGTAATTTATATAAAAAACAAATATTCTCAGCTTATGTAATCCGTTTGAAAGCAAGGAGAGGTACCGTTTTTTCGTTCTCCCTTCATTATCTTTAATGAGCTGAGGCCGCCACGCCCCCGGCGCTATTCACATGGTAAATAGTTTAAGTGATCTATGCATCGCACACGCTCCCCGATCAATGCCATAAAAACACAGTTTCTTCATCAGATTCACTGATAGTTCATCGCGTTTTGAGTATGGCACGCTTCTCCGGTAAAGACGCCCTTCAGATGATTCTGGACAGCGAGGAAGAATTCACCTTTCACCTTCCTTTTTGCAAGGAAGATTGCAACTCGGACGACGAACGGCAGCATTTTGAAGAGTGAATTGATCCCGCCGAGGACACAAGTTCGGAGTAAGTTGTTTACTGTTATATAATTATTTTTCTGATAATATAGAACTCATATGAATTTTCAGACTATATTTTGCTTAGTTTTGGCTAGCTTTTGACATCTTACAGGAAAGATTGCCATTCGTGTATATGCTCAAGTGTAAACTTTTTCAATGTGATAGGCTATTTCTCTCTAAACATATTTGTATATTAAATATATTTCACTCAGTTTTGATTAGCTTATAACACTGATTATCATGCTAAAATACTGCCTTATGTTTAATGTAGCTTATTTGCGAATATCTGCTTAAGTGTAATGTGATTTAGTCTAAATATATTTCAGCCTCCGGTCAAATATGTGATAGCCTAGGCCTACTGTCTAAATACTAGACATTATATATATATAAATGTATGGTTTTGGTTAGACTTTGACACTGCTTATCATGCTTCAATACTGCCTTATGCACAGATGTTTGTGAATACAGGTGTAAATGTTTGAAATGTAGTGATGTGTCGTTCGCGAACGATCCGTTCATTGCGTGCGTCACTAAATGCGTGCGGTCTATTTGGCCCATAAACAGATACTCGCGGTGACGCGGTGATATTTCTCTGTCCTATGGACCATCAACAGATATATACATACATTGTGCGTCCATAACAATTAATTGCCCATCAGTTTACTTTGGATAATGTATGCTAATAGTTTTTTTTTGTTGTTGTTGTTGTTGTTGTTGTTTTTTAGGAATGTGGCTGCATCTAGCTCTCCTTCTCCAGCACCCCGCAGAGGGGCACGCAGGTGTCGTTCAGTTCTCAGTGCGATGGAGAATCATCCCGAGTAAGTCCACAGACGTAATATTTACAGATGAAATATAATTGTGTTTACATCGTCATAATATAAAAGTACATATTCTTGTGTGATATTACAAAAACTGTTGTCTTTTTTTTATCCATGGCCATTAGTGATCGATAATGATACTAATGCAGTGTCTTTGATTGTGTTATCAGTATGCTCACAGTGTGTTTTGTTTTGTTTTTTACAGATGTGACAATTAACTTGTCCAAGCACCTGTCCCGAAGAGAGCCAAGGCTACCCAGCAGGCAACATTTTGTTGACTAGATTTGGGTACAGTTTTTACTGTAGAATATACTGCCACATCAAATAAGCTTTTGTTTAGCAATTTCTGCTCATATGTTCTATATATATATATGTATATGTATATGTATATATATATATATATATATATATATATATACATATATACACACACAGATATATATATATATATATATATATATATAAAAAATACTATTTTTGTCAAAAATAAAGTCATCAACTAAGATGCTAGATGTTCCAATGTTGGCTATATTCAAACTAATGAATACATATGATAAAATGTAGGCCTATAATATTTTTTTTACAAAGAAAGAGTACACTTGAAATATTGTTGAAATTGTAATTATTGTTGTAATTGTAACCTTTTTAATAAAATAGCAAAACATATTTACAAGATAGATGTAAGCAAAATCTTAAATGGTCAATATAAGTCTTCTTCTAAATATGTCTTTTGTTCTTGCATTCATTCTTGTGGCTCAGTCAGTGTCACACCTGAATGAATGACTCATTATGCAAGTCATTATGCATAATGGGTGGGACATTGTATTCTCAGGTGTAAACCACTCCTCCTTCACGCCCCCCTCGCATATTGGCTTTCCAAGCAAAACCTGTCTTACACAATTTAAATCAATGTATTGTTTTATGTGAACGATAAAGCAAGACTATTTTCACATAATTTTGAAGCCAGAACTCGAAGCGACAACATCCATTAGTCAAAAGTCTTGTGGACACATATTTAGTATGAGTTTTGTGGTCTTATTTCAGCAACTTTCATTTTTATTTTTTTCAATAACCACGGATAAACATTATTCTCTTAAAAATACAAACATCTACATACATGTTGCTCACATATTATGGTAGCCCTGTTTGTGCTATATAGAGTGAATTTACACCTTTGCCATTAACATGTTTATAAATAACTGAAAAAAGCACAAATGTCAGGGCATGTCAAAACATCCCAAGGGCCCCAAAAACACCTTAGACCCCAGAGGGTTAAATTAAAAGCGATAGCGTTCCAGTGGACAGAGATCATTAATTTTTTAAGAAACATTTGCAAAAATATAACCATATACAACAACAGCCAGAAGGGTGACAAAGCAATTTGGGTCAGAATTACGGTAATCAAACACCACCATTGTGTCAGTTTGAACCCTGTAAATGTACAGAGTGTTTATTTCAAATACAGGTACTACAGTATTGCTGGTAGATCACAATAAGAGCATACGGTAGCTATGTAAAACACATTGCTGGTTTGCAGCACACCAGTATCTGATTAACGTTACAGACGGCAGCTATAACCAGCATGAACATGACAAAAAATCAACAAATCTGAAGTAACGCTACTCTGGATACCGTAACTTTGATTAAAGTCAAAAGTCCTGACAGCACAGTCAACTGCTGGTATCCAATAACATTCAGCTGCAAGCAAAATCCGAACAAAATTGCTTAAAAATAACATCGTCGCAACTTAACTTGATAAATGGAACGGTGTAATTACCCATAAACAATATTTGGTGGTCAGTCCTCCTCCTCAAAATCACCATCCTCACCATCATCAAGAACTACAAGTTCATTGTTAAACAGCTCCTCTTCATCTTCCTCGTCCTGAAGTGCTTTGCGCCGGTTCTCCCGGCCCTGCTGTCGGACCTGATCGAGCGCCTCCCTTCCAGCGGCACAAGGCTGTCCCTCCCTGAAGCAGATAATGAGGTCATCTTCGCTCCCGTCAGTTTTCACAGACAGTTCACAAACTTTGAAAGACTTTTTGATCATATCCACTTCCAGTTTGTCCCAGGCGGCGACCGCCCAGTCCACAAGCAGGCGTCGGGCGGGGGCTTTTAAGTTACCTCCGGCTGTGTACTCCTTATCTGCATCCCCTGCCATCCACTGATCGTAGGCATTGTGCAGGCTCGCCTTGAAGGGTTGGTTCTACATCACATCAGGGGCTTGGATATATTTAGTGCACCCTCCCGGGATCACCGCTGTTGTGATATTGTAGCCACATTTTAGTTCCTCTTTGGTGGCGGCACTGATGTGGCAGCGGTACGAGTCCCACGCCAGCAGCCGCGGGGTGAAGTTGAATTTTCCCACCACAGACTTCAGCCAGTCAGCCGTGAGAGCGTCATTCATCCAGCCATTTACAGAAGTGGCGATTACTGCGCTGGAGATCTGCTGCTGCATCGCCTTCACTTCACGAATAGCCCCTTTAAAAACGATATAAGGCTTTAGTTTGGTGCCGTCGGCCTTGCCAGCGAGGACAACGGTAAGATGGCTTTTCTCGTGTCCTGTGGTTTTTTAGAGCCACACTCTTTGCTCCTCGTGTGTCAACAGTAGAGGGAGACACCATATCGAACCAAACTGCAGTCTCGTCCATTGCAATGATGTCCTTTTCTAAAATCTTTTTAGAACTGACAGCTTTGCTAACGTAGTCAACGTACGAAACAAGTTTCTCAGTTAGTAGATCTGGGTCTTTCTGGGCCATGGTGGTGCAACGTCGAAGTGAGAAACCATTGCGCTGTAGAAATATTTGTAGCCAACCCCTGCTAGCCACAAACAAATCTCCTCCATCACTCACGGAATTGTAGATCTCCAACGCTTTATTTTGTATCATTTTTCTTGATACTCGGTTGTGTTTGTCCCGCATGGAGTAGATCCAGCCAGGTAGCTTTGTTTCTAGCTCCAGGCTCACTTTTTTCCTCCCACCTCCAGCTAGACGTGCTCTGCTTTTGTCGGCTAATCTTGTCAGCTCATCCTTCTGTTTCTTCCAGTATCGGATTCTCCTGGGGTCAATGTCGAAATATCTCGCAGCTTTTTCACCCGCGTTTTCCTCCGCATACTTTAAAACTCTTTGTTTAAATTTTAATTCAAATTTTCGCCTGGGTGCCATGCTCCTCAAGTTCGTTTTCAACAAAGTTGTTGAAAAGTCCGTCACTGGCACTAAATGAGACCCGTGTTACATTCAGTGTTGCTACTGCCATCTATTGGCACCTGTACATTACGATGAACTTGAATGCACATTATATAAGGCACTTAGGAGATTACCGTATCCACACAAATCTTTCCCCGGCCTTTATTTGTCCGTGTTGACCATGCCCCGGCCACTATCAGAGGCCCGGCGTTTATTTGACTACCGGTTTTTAGGAATTACGGTACTTAGAATTTTTATAGTTATAGTTTTATAGCTATAATTAGATGTGCCACAGGTGCATCGACGGGTATAATTTTGTCTGAAGAGCAGTCCTGGGACATCCTCAGTGCGGCAATAAAATGCAGCGTCTCGTTCACGCTTTTTCAGGGAACAGGGTTACAGTCAAGTAACTCGAGACATTCCCTTTCAAAAGCAACACTCAATGCTGTGCTTGATTCAGCGCTCTGGGAACAATAATAACCACGCCGCCGCATTGTGGGTGTCTGGACCCCTCATCGTGTTGTAGTGTGTGCTCACAAGAACTCGAAAAAAGACATGAGCTTGTGATGTCGACTCAAGGACGGGAGAGCCCAGGGTGGTATGAACATCCAAACTCTAAAACCTTATGAATGTGTGCGGAGAGGACCAGCCTGCCACACCACAAACATGCTGGAGGGGGGCACCCCCCCGCCAAGGATCAGGAAGAAGCGACCTCCCAAGTAGAATGAGCTCTGATGCCTACTGGCGAAGCTTGATCGCGCACCTCATAAACAAGGGCAATAGCATCCCTCACCCAATGTGAAATTGTCTGTTTTGTTGCCGCCCCCCTGTTGCGACCCCCATCACAATGTGCTCTGACTTCTGACTCCACTGTCTAGTGTGGTGGATGTAGGTCTGAAGAGCACGGACTGGACACAGTCTGTGAAGTCTCTCGTGATCTGGTGTTGTGAACGGCAGAGGACAGAAGGCCTCAAGAGTGTACGGTGAGAAAGGAACCATAATGCAGATAGTCAGGATGAGGATGCAAGATTGCTTTCACCATTCCAGGGGCAAAGTCTAGGCAGGATGGCAAGACCGACAGAGCATGCAAATCCCCAATTATTTTACGTGATACCATCATCTTTAGAGTCAGAAGCTTTTCAGGCACCAACTCTGGAGATTCATTGGGGGTCTCAACCAGACTCTCAAGGACCATAGCTAAGTCCCATGAAGGGATCTTGGTTCTAACGGGAAGCCTCAGTCGCATGGCTCCACAAATGAAGTGAGCGACCAGAGGATGTTTCCCAAGTGGCACTCCGTTGATCAAGGCGTGGTTATTGAACCAGCACAACATCAGACTAACCACAAAAGTAAAACTGTACAAGACTATTGTTCTCACCGGCCTCCTGTCATGAAAACACATGTTTTCAGGCAGCCAAGGGCTTGACTTGCTTTGCATATACGGGCACTGATCTCCTTGTCTATTCCATCGCAGGAGATAACACTGCCCAGGTACTTGAAGTCTTCGACTGTCTTTAGTTTTGTCCCATCAATGGTTATAGAGGGAGGAAGGGCATTGGAAACGGGGGCTCGTTGTAACAGGACCTCTGTCTTGCCCAGGCTGATGGTCAGACCAAAGAGACGGGAGGCTTCCGCAAACTTGTTGACAATGCACTGGAGATCAGGCTCTGTATGCGCCATGAGAGCACAGTCGTCAGTAAAGAGTGCATCAAGTATTTTCCTCTCCACTGTTTTGGTCCTGGCGTTCAGGCGTTGAAGATTGAAAAGCGATCTGTCCAACCTGTACCTCAAAAAGACCCCATGTTCAAGGTCTCTGACTGCATGGCTCAGCACACATGTAGAGAAGAGGTTGAAGAAGACAGGACACAGCCTTGTTTTACGCCATTGGCAATGCTGAACGTTTCTGACGTTTCACCACCGGAGAGTACCTGGCCAGTCATGTCATCATGGAACAGTCTGATTAGGTTCACAAACCTGTCTGGGCATCCAAGTCTTGCCAGAATCATCCAGAGGGCCTCTCTATTAACCGTGTCAAACGCCTTGGTCAAATCTATAAAGACACTTTAGAGGTCCATGTTCTGCTCAATGCATTTTTCCTTTACCTGCCTGACTGTGAAGATCATGTCAATGGTGCTACGACCTGGGCGGAATCTATACTGAGACTTTGGTAGGTTGACCTCTGCTATGTTGGAGATTAGGCAGTTGAGAATTATCCTAGCCAAGATCTTCCTTGGCAGGAGAGAAATTGACAGGATAGAAATACCCTGGTAATTGCCACAATCAGTTCGCTACCCTTGTTCTTGAAAAGGTAGACGACTGTGGCACCTTCTGCTCCTCTGATCGATTGCCCCTGTCTGCCTAGTTGCCGTAGCTGCTGCTGCTGCTGCTGCTGCTGTTGCATTGGTTTACGTCTGTAAGCTTCGTATATCTTTCTGTTTTGAATCTTTATTTATTATCTATCATTCCTAGTGTTTATATTGCTAAATATAGCTTACTCAACATCACACATTAACCTGACATCGCTAAGTTCAATCTAAACCATTATTGCTAGCACAACACGCTAGTAATTCCCTAGCCTGTTATCATGCCATCCTTCCGCTCTTTATTTTTTTTTATTTTTTTCTTGCGCACTCGCACCTTTTACGAGTTCATCAAACAACTTAGGTAAGTAGGATCAGTCAACAAACACCTTCATGTCATCTTCTCCTCTTATTGTCACTTGCACTTCACGTAACATGTATAGCATAGCCTTCTCTGTCAGCACAGGATTTACATGTGATAAATGCAGGGAGATAGAAAAGCTGACAGGGAAGATTTCAGAACTAGAGACACGCTTCCCAACTTGAATCGAGGTTAATTGTAAGAGTGCAAGGGCTTTAGATAAATTACCAGCATTTCACAATAATTAACAGTATTATTTTACAGTAACTTCTTGTAATTAAGTTTCCCTGTAATATCCCAATGAATACCTGTAAAAACTACAGTATCCTTGGATTTTACAGCATTTAACTCTTATTTTACAGTAAAATCTTGCAATCTAAAACCTGCTGTTATATCACAACAAGGTCTGTAATATCACAGAAACACAGTGAAAAAAATTAAGGATTTCACAGCATTAAACAGTATTTTTACAGTGAAATATTGTATTGAAATATGCCCTGGGAAGTCACATGACATAACCGAACTGTTTTGAACTGAAGGCGCCGTCGTGTCCCTCTTCTATTCCGGGCTGAATGGAGAAGGTGAGCAGCATGCATGTTTGCAGCACTTACACCCATGTTATTTTAATATGATAATAATATTTACTTTCAAATAAACGTTCATCGCATGACACAGTTCACATTTTGTTAGCAAATGCCCGGAATTGTTGAAAGTTCTCTCACAGCATTTGCTAATAGTAGTAATGTTAGTAATGACGAGAGTTTCGCTATAATTTTTCATGTCACTATCACCGTTTAGACAAATCTGGTGTTTGTAAAGTTTATAAAACCAATGATAGGACAAACATTACTATTTATGTGTGCACATTTCTGTAATTAGTCAAGGTTATCATAGATTAGCAGGGCTAACCGTTAGCTGTTTAACTTTAATAACTTAGTGATTCAAACGGTCCATAAAAAAATGTTTTTCCAGCGGATATCCTAGTTACAACATGACTGAGCTAACTAGAGTAAGTTAGTCTCATGTCGTGTTCGACAACGGGAGGGTTTTAACACTAGGGTTCCCACTTGTCCTGATATGAATGCATAATAATTGTAAAAGTTGTAAATGCACTTTACATTGAGTGAGCAATCTCAAAGTGCTACAGAAAAAAACACTATATATATACCACTATCATTTTTGACATATGGCTAAAATTAAATTACAATGATCAATGATCATAATCTGCATTCAAACTGAAATTCTTATTGTTGGTTGCCTTTGTGTAATTTCTCCTTTTTCTTTTCTTTTCTTTCCAGGTCATCAGAGGGCGAGGCTAACCATCCTGTTCAGTGTCAGGCTAAGAGTGAGGAGAAATAGATTAGGTAGGTGACTAGTTAACATGCACCACAATGTTCAGCTGTAAATTTGTTGGTTGTGAGCATGTGTCTGAGAATGTGTGTAACTATGTTCAGCACACAAAACTGCATAGCAATGCCCCCAATTATCACTACCAGTGTGGGGTGCCTGACTGCTCACGGAGGTACAGAAAACACACGGGACTGCAAATTCATATGTATAGGCAGCATAGCCTAGGTCCTACCTGCAGGCTGCTGGGCCTATACTGCCTGGCACATCAGCTCTACCACCTGACACACCCTTGAAATGTCTGCTTGAGGCTTGTGCATTTAAGTGTGACACTTTGGCCTCTCTTATTAAGCATTTGAAGACGCACATAAGGGGAGGAATGGTAACTAGATGTGCATTTAGAGGTTGTGATTGCACGTTCACACACATGATCAGTTTGATGCTTGAAGTTGATGTAAGATTTTTTATTCAAATCTTTAAAATGCAAAATGAGTGATTACATTATCAACATTTACCTTCCATGATTTACTACCTCTGACCAATGAACAATATTTATCCTTTATCCTAAATCCATGCTATTGTGTGTTAACTATGTTACAGCCATGTGCCACTGCTGTGGACGTCAATACTGCAGAACTCCCCAGCACCCCCTGCTTGATCATTCAAGGTAATGTTACTTTGATCTAGTATCGACATTTCTAACTCATTATTTTGTTTTCATTCTAGAAATCTACATGACCACAATAAATAATTATAATTATAATAAGAATTACATTTGTATAGCCCTTTGTATCTTAAGCAGATCGCAAAGTGCTCATAACACATAATGTTGTATCTGTTCATTTCAGGTGACATGATGAAGCCCTCTGGATGGCTTATATCCATCGAGGGACATGTCGTGATGGGCCCACACCCTTTCTTTTTACACGGAGTAGCTGCTTTCTTCAGCAGCTATTACGTCTTCAACCTTGAGTATCCTGCCGCTGGATCGTCGACGCTGGAGTTCATTCAAAGGTATTTTATAAAGACCACATTTAATCTTGTAATTCACATTATAGTACAGGCTTCCAACTCAATGATTGTCTTGAGGTCTAAAATGCTGACAAACGAGGTACCTGAGGCTAGCCTGGTGAGACCATCCTGATCTCGCGAAGTCATTCAATTTCGCTCTGCAGATCAGTATGGGTTTCTACACATGTTATGCTGACAAATACCTGCCGGTCCAATCACAGCTATTTATTTTGTTTTGGCGCAGGCTATGTGATGATGATTTTGAAACGTCTATTGCGAAATGCGAATGTATTGAATGAAGTAGATGAAATTTTCTTTAAAAGCAGAACAAAATGCTCTTAGGCCCTTAATTGAAAAGGATGTGTTTGTCATACTTTCAACAGGGTTTGGTTTTAATTTACCAACTGGCCAATTGCGTGAAGATGCATTTCAGTGGCGGCGCACGTTGATATGGCCTCTCATAGTAGAAAATCAACCACTTTGCCTCAGGCAAACCTAACCTGAGGCACCTTGGCTAAAAATGGCTAAAAAAAATTATGGTGAGAGTAAGATCTAACAAGTTTGGATTGTAAATCTATTACGGTTTGATGTGGGGAAAAAGCACAGCAAAAAGCACACCTTGATAAATGCTGTCTGCAATTAAGTCTATAAGTCTGTAAGTCTATTTAAAACTGAAACTATCTTTGCTTATTAACAGGTGCTTCCTGGGCATCAATCCTGAAAGAGGCTCAAAGACCAAGAAGCGGACAACAATGAACCCTCATGTGAGCACCCTTTTGAGGAAACTTATTGACTTTGAGTGGGCATCATAGTTTTTTTTGCAGCGGTAGTTGTCAGGCTCAGTTTTGAGTAGCCTTGTTCTTTTTGTAATTTTTCAAGACAAATTTGCACGACAAGATTTTCACACAATGCTATTGCGTGTGGACTCATTAAAATGTTTGAGACTGAGAGGAGCGCCTGACCCCTTTACGACATTCCTTCATCGCTCTCTCCCTTGCTCTCTTATCTTGCCATGAAGGCCTCATTCCCATCCTGTCCATTACTGTTATTGTGACACAGCTAGTTGAATAGTTGAATTGTGAGACAGGTAGTTGAATTGCAAGTTTGCACAATTTCTCTGCATTTTCTGCATTTTAAGATGGCTTTTATGACTAGAGAGTTGAATTTCATGAACTCTTGAAGTTCTTGGCATCTGCTGTACATTGAAAAATATTTATTTGTTAATAAATATGCCATTGGGCTAACACTGACTTTACCTCAGAGTTGTTTGTTGGGGGGAGGGGGTTAATTGTACAATGATTGTAAATTCACAGTAAATGGAAGCTTCATCTGCATTACATGACTTCCACAGTATACATTGTAAATTCACAGTAAATTATTGTCAACTTGTACTTTACTTTCACAGTACACACTGTAAAAGTACAGGGCCTTGTTGTAATGATGTACAGCAAAAGATTGTAATTCCCCAGTAATGTACTGTAATATAACAGTAATTGCTTTGTCATTGAAGCTGTGAAGTTACAGTATACAGTTGTGCTTTTACAACAATGCATTGTAATATCACAGATATAAAATTACAGTAAATTGCTGTGAGTATATTTCACAGTATATTGCTGTAATCCTTACTGTGAAAGTCATGCAAAATGTATCCAATTATTTATTGTAAATTCACAACGAAAAATTTTGCAGTGTACTGCTTTGGATGCGACTAGCTTAATGAACTCTGTACATTGTTCGGTTCCGGCTGTAGTAGAGCCCGTGCAGCAGGGCAATTGGGTGACGGTGAGGCGCTGTAGTTGCAGGACAAAACACTGCTCTTCTGTTCCGATAACAACTTCAAATAGATTCTCCCCACTCAGTGAAACACCCACTGAAAATCCTGTTGAATGTGTCCTAGTTATTGTATTCTATTACATGGAACGTGAAAATAGAGACACCAGCCACCATAGTCACATGTTTGCGGGAGCCAGAGCGCCTGACATCAAAGCAAATTTAAAAGTGCTGGCTAAAGCTAATCGTAAATTCTCTAAGATTATTATTCACGTCGGCACTAATGATGTTGAACTCTGCCAGTCAGAGATCACCAAAATTAATGTTAAAGAGGTGTGTGAACTCGCAAGTATGATGTCAGGCACTGTAATTTGCTCTGGCCCCCTTCCTGTTCGCAGGAGTGATGAGATACTTAGTAGATTGTCCTCACTCAATGGCTGGCTGTCTAAGTGGTGTCTGCAAAATAATATAGAATTCATAGGCAATTGGAAAAGTTTTTGGGGCAGACCTGACCTGTTGAAAAGAGATGGTATTCATCCCTCCTGGGATGGTTCTGCTCTTCTCTCTAGTAATATGGCACATAATCTTAGAGCTCAAACATGAATTGGGGCTCAGGTCAGGAAGCAGACAGAGTGGCTAAACTGACCGTCTGCTAGCTGTCTCACGTCACTGAGGTCAGATAAAACCCATCACATAGAGACTATTTTACCTAGATATCATCAAATAGAGACTGTGTCTGTTCCCCGAATTAGGAACTACAAAAAACTCCCAAACCCAATTTATGTTCAGCAAATAAAAAACTGATATAATACAGATGAACAAATGATAAAGCTCAGGTTGCTGAGTATTTGTACCCTTACTTCTAAAGCACTTTTTGTTAATGATTTGATTACAGATTATAAGTTAGATGTGCTGTGTTTGACATAAACCTGGCTAAAACCAAACGATTACATTACTTTAAATGAGTCCACCCCGCAAGATTACTGTTATAAACATGAACCTCGTCTGAAAGGCAAAGGGGGAGGTGTTTCTGTAATTTATAGTAATATTTTCAAAATGACTAAGAAGTCTAGTTTCAAATATAATTATTTTGAAGTGTTGGTGCTTAATGTAACAATATATAGTGTAAATGATAAATCACGTTTGAGATTTGTGCTTGCTACTGTATACAGGCCAACAGGGCACCATACAGACTTTATCAAAGAATTTGCTGACTTTCTATCAGAGGTAGTACTGGCTGCAGATAAAGTCCTAATTGTTGGTGATTTTAATATACATGTAGATAACGAAAAAGATGCATTGGGATTGGCATTTAAAGACATTCATAACTTTATTGGAGTTAGACAACACATGTCAGGACCTACTCATTGTCGTAATCATACTCTAGATCTAATATTATCACATGGAATAAATGTTGATGCCATTTAAATTCTGCAGCAGAGCGATGACATCTCAGATCATTATCTAGTCTTGTGTAAACTTCATTTAGCCAAGGCTGCAAAGCCGACTCCCTGTTACAAATATGTTAGACCTATCACTTCTGCCACTAAAGATTGCTTTATTAATAATCTTCCTGATCAGTTTCATCATCTCAGCATCCCAGATAGCTTTGAAGAATGTCCTGGTTGCGTATGCAACCCACCGTTCCCTGAAGGAGGGAATGGAGGACGTAGTCGACGTCGACTGAATGGGATCACGCTAGGGAGCCTATCTTCTTCGAGCATGCTTGAATGAGCCAATTTGCGCAATGGCGACGTGAATTGCATCACGCGCTCCACCCCGCGAGACGGATATAAATACGGAAGCGGATGCATACACCATCTGTTTTTCGCTGAGGAGCTGAGCTTAACTCGGAGTCAGCGGTGGTCCAGCTATAGTGGCAAAGGGACTACGTCCTCCCAGGCTTACCACAGGGAGCCGTACCATGGAAAAATACAACATATGGACCCAGCCTAGCCCAATTTCACCAACGCATACGAGCGGTAGGCCTAGCATCGGACGCTCCGCCAAGAGGGTATAGAGGGGGGACGAGGCGGATTTAATCTCCTCGTCCCCCCTCAGGAACCTGACGATCAGGTTATGCTTTCCAACGGATCTCCCATCCACTGCATCGTGATGTGCGGCAATAGAGGCAACATACACTTTGAGGGTGGAGGGAGACAGCCCTCGCTCCAACCCCTCTTGCAGGAAAGAAAGCACGGCGCAGATCAAGCAATTTCGGGGGTCTTCTTGGTGAGAAGAACACCATTCAATGAATAGGTTCCACTTCAAGGCATAAGCGTGCCTCGTAGAGTGCGCTCTCGCAGAAGTGATGGTGTCTACGACTGACTGTGGTAGATCACCTAGAACCTCCGCGTCCCGTCCAGGGACCAGACATGGAGTTTCCATAGGTACGCGCTTGCCATATGGTGCCCCGTCCCTGAGAGAGGAGGTCCTCCCTCAGAGGGATGGGCCAGGGAGGGGCTGTTGAGAGGAGTATGAGTTCGGGGAACCAGGACCGGTCGGGCCAATAAGGGGCGACTAGCAAGACCTGCTCCTCTTCCTCCCTGACTTTGCACAGTGTCTGTGCAAGAAGGCTCACTGAGGGAAACGCATTATCTGACCCTCTTGGGGCCCAGGAACAGAGGAATTTGCTCTTGTGACGATTGGGGTACCACTGGACTCCGGAGAGCCAGTGGCGGAACGGTAACCGTCTGAAGAGCTCGTTCCTGTATCAGGGACGCTTAGTCTTACAGTTGCCACCTGGCTTGGCAGTGACTGATACAGGCTGGGCGGCCTGCCTTACGGCTCGCTCTACGCTGAGGCCTGGGTAAAGGCTGCTGCTGTAGGCCAGAGGGAGTGGAAGCAGCGGCAGGGGGACACCTTCAGCGTCGCAGGCGGAGGAGCTGCCACCGGCAACGGGGTGATGGCAGCAGCGGGCCGCTGGGGCAGGATGTGTCGAATTGCCTCCGACTGCGCCTGGGCGGTAGAGAACTGTTGGGTGCAGCTCTCCACCGCGTCGCCAAACAGCCCAACCTGGGAAATTGGGGAGTCCAGGAACCGAACCTTGTCCGCATCTGATAAATCAACCAGGTTGAGCCAACTATGGCACTTCTGGACCACCAGGGTGGACATCGCTAGGCCGATCGCGCAAGCCGCAACGCTTGTGCTCCGGAGAGCCAAGTCAGTTGCGGTGCGGAGCTCACTGGTGAGCGCATGGCCTAGACTACCCTTGTGCATGTCCATGAGTGCTTTGGCCTGGTAGACCTGAAGCAATGCCAGGGCATGCAAAGAGGAAGCAGCTTGCCCGCAGGCTCTGTACACTCTGTCCGTAAGAACAGACGAGCGACCACAGGCCTGAGGGGGAAACAAAGATCTCCCGCCCAGGCCACAGCGGATAATATTCTGATTGTTCCAAACCAATCTGACTTCTGACCTATAATGCTGCCTGAATCATAATCATGTTCATTGGTCAGAGGAGAACTGGCCCCCCGACTGAGCATGGGTTCTCCCAAGGTTTTTTTCTCCATTCTGCCACCTGATGGAGTTTTGGTTCCCTGCCACTGTCACCTTTTTTCCACCTTTGTTGCCATTGGCTTGGCTTGCTTAGTTGGGGACATTAAATTTAAAATGTAATTTAATATTCAACAATAATATAATTGCTTGCATTGACACTATTATACAAGAACTGAACTGAGCTGGACGATGACATCACGGTTTACTCCAGAGCGGCTATATATATATATATAAATTAACTAAATTAATAACTTTTTTAAAACAAAAATGAAACATCACTGAACTTATTTAAGCTGGACTGTGACGCTATTTTCTTCTGGAAACAAACTTTTTTTGCATTATTTTCCTGTTATCTCTGTAAAGCTGCTTTGAAACAATCTGTATTGTAAAAAGTGCTATATAAATAAATGTGACTTGACTTAAAGACTAATTCACAGAAGAAGAAAAAAAAAAAAAAAAAAAAACTACACCAGCCGACTGTTACGGTAGTGTAGTGCAGGAGGAAGGTGAAGACGACAGAGCTCTTCAATACAAGGAGTTTAATTCAAAAGATCTCAAAACACAGGAACAACGGGCAGAACACACACTATACATTAACGAGAACCGACAAACACTGAAGGAAACACAGGGCTTAAATACACAGGAAAACTCATCAGGGAACAAGACACAGCTGACAAGACTAACGAGGGCAGAACAGGTGATACAAATGAACTAATGACAGAAACCATGGAAACAAAGGAGTGGCGGGAAAACATATGATCAAAGACAAAAACAGAACTCAGAAACACCATACATGTAACATTACTCCCCCCTTCCCCAAAGGCGCGTCCTCGCGCCTATAACATCCAAAGGGGTGGGAGGGTGGGCGCCTTGGAGGCTGACAGGGGAGACCAGGCAAGGGAGACACAGTGGGAAGCCTCCAGGGCGGAGCAGGCTGTGGGCGTGGAGCAGGCTGTGGGCGTGGAGCAGGCTGTGGGCGTGGAGCAGGCTGTGGGCGTGGAGCAGGCTGTGGGCGTGGAGCAGGCTGTGGGCGTGGAGCAGGCTGTGGGCGTGGACATGGCGGAGCAGGCTGTGGGTGTGACCACGGCGGAGCAGGCTGTGGGTGTGACCACGGCGGGGAAACCCCTTCGGGCGGCCATGGCGGGGAAACCCCCTCGGGCGGCCATGGCGGGGAATCTTTTTCAGAATGCCAGGACAGAGGTATATGGCCCCCCCCCAAAAAATACTTGGGCAAAGTCCCGGGTGTCAAAGAGGGCTCGGTGCAGGGCAGCGATGAGGGCTCTGAGCTGTGCAGGAACAGCGGCGAAGAGGGCTCGGAGCTGCGCAGTAACAGCGGCGAAGAGGGCTCGGAGCTGTGCAGGAACAGCGGCGAAGAGGGCTCGGAGCTGTGCCGTAACAGCGGCGAAGAGGGCTCGGAGCTGTGCAGTAACAGCGGCGAAGAAGTCTCTATGCTGGACGGGACCAGCGGTGAAGGATCTGTGCTGGACGGGACCAGCGGTGAAGGCTTTGTGCTGGACGGGACCAGCGGTGAAGAATCTGTGCTGGACGGGACCAACGGAGAAGGCTTTGTGCTGGACGGGACCAGCGGAGATGAAGACACTGTGCTGGACGGAACCAGCGGAGAAGAATGCCCTATGCTGGACGGGACCAGCGGAGATGAAGGCACTGTGCTGGACGGGACCAGCGGAGAAGAATGCACTATGCTGGACGGGACCAGCGGAGATGAAGTCACTATGCTGGACGGGACCAGCGGAGAAGAAGTCACTATGCTGGACGGGACCAGCGGAGAAGAAGTCACTATGCTGGACGGGACCAGCGGAGATGGAAGCACTATGCTGGACGGGACCAGCGGAGATGAAGGCTCTGTCTCGACGTTCACAGACACTAGCGGGCAGGCAACAGGCTCTGGCTCTAGCGGGCAGGCGACGGGCTCTGGCTCTGGCGGGCAGGCGACGGGCTCTGGCTCTGGCGGGCAGGCGACGGGCTCTGGCTCTGGCGGGCAGGCGACGGGCTCTGGCTCTGGCGGGCAGGCGACGGGCTCCGGCTCTGGCGGGCAGGCGACGGGCTCCGGCTCTGGCGGGCAGGCGACGGGCTCTGGCTCTGGCGGGCAGGCGACGGGCTCTGGCTCTGGCGGGCAGGCGACGGGCTCTGGCTCTGGCGGGCAGGCGACGGGCTCTGGCTCTGGCGGGCAGGCGTGGAGAATCTCAGGTGGTGGGAAGGCGGCCACCCTGGGGATAAGAACTAGGTGTGGCCGCCTCCTTGGCTGGTAACTCACCGGCGATGTTAAGGCGGCCACCCTGGGTACCAGGATTAGGCGTGGCCGTAAAATCTTCCATCCCGCTGCTAGGTCCATGTTAGTCGATCTGTTTTGGGTCGGTTCTTCTGTTACGGTAGTGTAGTGCAGGAGGAAGGTGAAGACGACAGAGCTCTTCAATACAAGGAGTTTAATTCAAAAGATCTCAAAACACAGGAACAACGGGCAGAACACACACTATACATTAACGAGAACCGACAAACACTGAAGGAAACACAGGGCTTAAATACACAGGAAAACTCATCAGGGAACAAGACACAGCTGACAAGACTAACGAGGGCAGAACAGGTGATACAAATGAACTAATGACAGAAACCATGGAAACAAAGGAGTGGCGGGAAAACATATGATCAAAGACAAAAACAGAACTCAGAAACACCATACATGTAACACCGACAGGGCTGTCATTTGAAAGTAATCAGTTACATTACAATATTACTGTCTCTGAATTGTAATGTGTTATACTACTTTTGCGTTACTTTTGACTCACTGTCACCAAAATAACCACAGAAATATGTCTAGGCATTCTAAAATGCTAAAATGTTGTTTATTGCTGCTCATTATACATCCAGTGGAGGGCGATGTGGTATAGCATAATGACTGTGCAGGAAGGCTCATGGCACAATACAATAAGTAACAATCACTGCCAGAATCACAAAAGTAGACAAATGATCAAAGTCTGGTAAATGGTAGAGATACCAAACACAATAGAGCCCAGATAAATTCAATTCAAACAACAAGGGAGACAGGGATTGCATAAAGCAACCATGTAGCTTGCGCTACAGTAATTAAGTCTGCCAGCCTCAACCTCAAAAACAAAACAAAAAATTATAAAACAATGAAAGCAGATAGCAACCATCCCCTCTACTAGTTGTGAAATGTCGGTGTTCTCACAGGCAGCAGAGAAGCAACAGGGCTGTAAAAATAGCGACAGCAGAGGACAATGATCAGCAGGAACGAGAGAAAGAATCCTATGGCACATACGAACACACAAAGAAAATCAAAAAATTACTAATGGTTACATATCACCCACTAGAATTCCAAGCTCATATCTAGATACAAGAAAACACTTACTGAAAAAGGACAATGCCCCACTCTTTTATCCTTTCACAGGCAAAGTTACACAGCATGAAAAAACAACTGCTTAACTGGGGTACAGGGAACTGCACATTACTCAAAACATCCCTATGCCCCAAGCGAAGTTAGACCGCTCTATACAAAAACAGCTTTAACCCACATACCCGAGAGGTGAGCAGTTGCCGAATCCACTAATGAAGCAAGCCAAAGTAAACGAAGCAAAGAGCAAAGAGACGAATGTGTGAGCAAAGAGACGAAAAGACAAGCTAAAATACAAAAAGCTATTTGTTAATGCAACACACACAGCAATTAAAACTTTAGCAAACTGCTACAGGCTAACAGCATATAACTGCAGCTACCGTCAACAAAACAAGTCAAGTCAAGTCACCTTTATTTAAATAGCGCTTTTTACAATACAGATTGTATCAAAGCAGCTTCACAGTGATAACATGAAAATAATACAACAAAGTTTGTTTCTAGAAGAAAATTGTGTCATCGTCCACCTTAAGTAAGGCAGATCAATAATATTGTTAAATATTAAATGTCTCCAACTAAGCAGGCCAAAAGCCAAGGCAACAGTGGCAAGGAACCAAAACTCCATCAAGGTGACAGAATGGAAAAAAAAAACTTGGGAGATCCCAGGCTCAGTCGGGGGCCAGTTCTCCTCTGGCCAACGAACGAACAGTGTATAATTATGATTCAGGCAGCATTACAGGTCAGAAGTCAGATTGGATCAGAACATTCAGAATATTATCCAGTTCCATCTGATTGGAAGAAGGAATCATCACGCCGGTATGGAGATGACTTTGTTGAGGATCAGTGCCGATGGCTGTCGTGTCGATGAGGCCTTCACAGGGCTGATGATGCTGGCACTTCAGGGATGCGTCGTGGATGGGTCCAGGCGCAGGTCCACCATCTGATCTGCATACGGCAGGGATCCGGCTGACTTCAGCCTCGGAATAAACAGAAAGACAGTAAACAGTAAACCTCGGAATAAACAGAAAGACTAACAATCAATTAACTGATTTGAATAATAGAAATGTAATGTTCTATATGAATGCCAGGTAAAAGAGATGCGTTTTTAGTCTAGATTTAAACTGACAGAGTGTGTCTGCTTCCCAGACAATGTTAGGAAGACTGTTCCAAAGTTTAGGTGCTAAATAGGAGAAGGATCTACCACCAGCAGTCGATTTTGATATTCTAGGTATTATCAACTGGCCAGAATTTTGAGAGTGCAGTAGACGTGAAGGACTATAATGCGTTAAGAGCTCACTCAAGTACTGGGGAGCTAAACCATTTAGTGCTTTGTAAGTAGTCAGCAATATTTTAAAATGTATACGATGTTTAATAGGGAGCCAATGCAGTGTTGACAGAACGAGGCTAATATGGTCATACTTCCTGGTTCTAATAAGAACTCTAGCGGCTGCGTTTTGGATCAGCTGTAGTTTGTTTATTATGCATGCAGGGCAACCATAAGAGCATTACAATAATCTAGCCTTGAGGTCATGAACACATGTACTAACTGTTCCGCATTTTTCATTGAAAGCATATGTCGTCATTTAGATATATTTTTAAGATGGAAGAATGCGGTTTTACAGATGCTAGTGAAGGGAGTGGATTGGAATCCACTGCTGCTTCAATGTATATGTAATGAGTGATTATAATCAAGGTATTAATCAATACTTTTCCTTCTAAATATCAAATAAGTTGAATGACTTCTCTGAAGATTTTACTTTGTTATAAAAGTTACCAGTGTGATTACTGAAATGTTCTTTTCATGTATTCATTAATGTCAGTATTTGATATTTGAATGCAGTAACATTGCTTGCCTATTTATCCCAGCTTCCAGAAATTAAATAGGGACTGGTTTTGTGTTTGAGAAAGGTCTTCAACATGTTAAAACACATAGGGGTCATTTAAGTCTATAGTTTAAGGTACAATTTGTCAGTTAAAGCCTATAGTTTCCATTTAGGATAAAGTGTCCTATCCTGAGAGAAAGAACTTGTTATCTTGATGTTTTGAGACGAGACTCCTGTTTATAGTTAGAGCCTGGCCAAATCCAACCTTGGAAAAGATGTGTGCCGGGTGTGTGTGTTAGTCTTCTTGCTTACAGGTTAAGGAACCACTGGCATTGTTGGAGATTGACTGAGTTGTTGTTCGAGACATGCTGGCACCCAGCAACCCAAATTTGCGACCTGGAAGGTCATGACGTGCCTAACTTCAGGGTCCGAGTGTCAGCGGCATAATCTATGGAGATATGCTTCAGTCTATCTGTACATGTGTGGAAAATTACTATGTTTATCAATTTCTTGGCCAATAAGAATCATTCAGCCTGTAAGCAATGACGTAGCTTAGACCTTGGAAATGGTATAACTGCTGTGATCTTTGTAACTGTAAGTGGGGCGGCCTACGAACTCCTGTGTGAGTCTTGAAGCTGACTTCTGCTGATGAAACTGCAAACTATCTTCAGTAAAACTTTTCTTCAATTTTTTTATAAATCTGACTCCAGGTCTTCTTTCAAACATCTGGTCCTTGGGTCCTAAACTGTTAACCCCTAACACTAGAAACGTGGCTTTCAAATGAAAGATTGGTATCAATGAGCACACGCAGGTTCCTAACCGATGACGAAGACTTGACAGAGCAGCCATCAATTGTTAGACAGTATTCTGGGTTAATACGTGCAGAGGTTTTTGGCCCAATAATTAGAAACTCTTTTTTTTTTGTCAAAATTAAGTAGTAGTAGTCATCCAATTTTTTATATCAGCTATGCATTCCGTTAATTTTGTGAATTGGTGCGTTTCGTCGGGGTGCAAAGAAATATAGAGCTGAGTATCATCAGCATAACAGTGAAAACTAATTCCATGGTTCCAAATGATATCTCCCAAGGGTAGCTTGTACAGGGTGAACAGCAACGGTCCTAGTACTGAGCCTTGTGGTACTCCATATTGAACTTTTGATCGATTTGACATCTATTCATTTACTGCTACAAACTGATAACGGTCAGATAAGTATGATTTAAACCATGCTAGTGCAATTCCACTAATGCCAACATAATTTTCAAGTCTATTCAAAAGAATGTTGTGCTCCATGGTATGAAATGCAGCACTAAGATCCATTAACACTAATAGAGCGATACAACCACGATCGGATGATAAGAGCAAATCATTTGTGACTAATGAGAGCTGTCTCAGGACTATAGTACGGTCTAAATCCTGACAGAAAATCCTCGCAGATACCATTTCTTTGTAAAAAGGAACATAGTTGTGATGATACTGCCTTTTCTTATCCTAGAAATCTAGACGCACCCTAGCGGCAGCAGAATTTATTTTGCAGCCAGTGTCGTCTAGCAACTCTCCGTTGGATTGCGAGCTGGAAAAACCACACTCTAGTCAGGCCAATCACATTGGCCCTCATTTATCATTCTTGCGTAGAAACGGGCGTATATGTTGGCGTAAGATTATGCTTACACTCTTCTCACCGCCTGATTTATGAAGCTGTGCGTACCTTTGAAATCCAGGTGTACGCAATACCTGCGCTTGATAAATGCCGCGGCTGAAAACGAGCGTCATTAGAATAACACGCCCCTATATATTCAAGTCTCCGCTCCCCCCACGCCCTCATTTTACGCCATGGACACACGGAAGACGGCAAAGAAGAGAAACTTCTTAGAGAAAGAGAAAGCGAAACCAGGGAAGTGGAAAGAAACAAAATTGATTTCTAGATTTTTATTATTAATGACGCTTATTGTTATTTAGAAGAAGAATGTCGTTATTATTATTATTTGTATTATTATTATTATTATTATTTAAAAGAAGAAGAATGTCATTTTTATTATTTTGTCAGTCTGAATTATTTTTTTGGTCATTGAAAGCCTTTCATTACTAAACCCAGTCCGTGCACACCTGCCGGGCCTAACCCTGGCCTAACCATCGTTTCAAAGAATAGTACAACGGCGAGCGCGTCGAGTATAAACGCCTCGTCCGTTTGGGGAGGTGCGCGCGCAGTCTGCGGAGACTCGCGCTGCGGAGCCAGGCGAAAGTATAAACAAGGCTTGAAACGTCAGGTAAAGCGCACAGGCTCGCAACTTAAGGAATACATATGCCTACAATTCAAATGCTTTGGTAAAGTCACACAAATTAAACACTGAAGTCCATGTTGCACAAAAATAAACACTGAAGTTTATAATTACTATGTTGTTGTTTTTTTTACAGTGGGTCATAATATATCATATCTTTTAGTTTGTCAGTGCGTTTTGTGGTGTTAGGAATTGTTTTTCTGCGCATTCCCGCACTCAAAACGTGCGTACACCACCTCCTGAGCTGGCGTAGGATTTGAGCGTGCCGTACGCCAACGTCCATATTGATAAATCTCAAAGTCACCATGGTTTTGGGTGTACGCCAGGTGTACGCTGGAAATTTGGTGTACGCACTTTTGATAAATGAGGGCCATTGTGTATAGAGTCGGTGGCGGGCTTAACATAATGAGTCATTACTGCTGTGCTTTTTTGGAAACGAGCTTGTTGAAGCTTTATTTTTTGTAAATTTAGCCACCTAGGGTTGTGTTTGTTTTCTTCTAAAACTGTTGAAAAATAAGCAGATCTAGTAGTTTTTAACCCCCTGGGGTCGGCTATCGCGCCGGCGCGATAGGCTCGTTTTTTTCCTTATGAGTGAAAAAAAAAAAACAACGTGTTGTGTTTTTCGCCAAATAAAGAAAAATAAACATGATGTGAGTTCTGCCTCCTCTCTGTCAGTGAAGTCAATTCTGAAACGCGTCCGAAAATGAACCATAACTCAGCGAATACTCAGTCAAACAGGCATACAGACACACAGGCATGAAGCTTGAATTCTCTTCTTTTAAATGAAGTAATTTTTATTTAAAAAAATATATTCTCTGTTTATGTAATCTTTATGAAAAGAGAGAGATATGCTCGTTCTCATCTCAGCTCATTACGTTTTAATCTGCCCCGCCCACGGAGAGCGCGCGCTATTCAAACGCAAATGAATGAGGCAATCCACGCAAACCTGTGAACGCCCCCATATCAGCTCGAGAAAACACATCAAGTTTATTCAGATCATTGTAGACTTACTTGTTTACACTGTCTCGCAGCGCTGTGAGGAATAATAATAATGGAAAATGTAACTCAGAAGTGCTGGTATTTCGAGGAGCAACGGATGGAATACTGTAGTAAGTTTTTTTCATTCTCAAGTAAATCGCGTTTCTGTGTGAATGAATGAACGGCAGATATGCGCTGTTTACCACAACTCGCAAAAAGACGGTTTAAATTTGAATTGCGTTTCTGTGTGTGAATGAATGATCGTACTCGGTTACTAACGTAACCTCGGTTCTCTCTAGAAGAGGGAACGAGTACTGCATAAGTATCTTACGCTAGGGGAAAATCCCTTTTCCACGAGATACTGAAGCCAAGAAAATTATCCTTAATTTTGTATTAATGTAAAACGCGTTGCGGCAGCATGCAGACATAGGTGAGACGGCTCGCGTGCCTATTGGCTGCTCTGCGGCAACTGCAGCAGCCTATCGAGCGAAGCCTAGCGTGACGTCAGACCCAATGGGGTGCTTCGCACCCACTGCGTCACGTCCCGCCGAAACGGGCGTGGCCTAGGCCTATAAATTCAGCTCGCAGGCAGCTATTTCTGGTTTTTCATCGCCGAAGCTTAACCAGAGCGTGTGCATGCAAGGCAAGATACGCAGTACTCGTTCCCTCTTCTAGAGAGAACCGAGGTTACGTTAGTAACCGAGTACGTTCTCTTACGAGAGGTCTCTCGTACTGCGTAAGTATCTTACGCTAGGGTACCCAATGTAAAACGCCGTGCGTGCTGGGATCAACACCAAAGACCCAGGGGCGAAGCCCAGGGTTCATATAGTGCATAATCACCAGGGGAACTCACAGGGAGTCTGGGAAGAGGGAGGGGCGGAGCCGCGCTCTTCCACATGCAACAGCGTCCTTAAGACGCAGATGTCATCATACAGCCAGGGCGGGGTGCGGCCTGAGCTGATGGGAAATCATGGGTCCTGCCATTTATACGTCGATCAGCGAGCATTGCTGTAGGGCAGCGCTCAGCAGACACAGTATGCTGAACCAATAGCATCGGGACAGACAGTACTGGTGCATTTAGACCGATAACAGCCTGGCCTGTAAGGCGGGAACCTCTAGGTTATAGAACCTTATAAATGTAGACGGGGAGGCCCAGCCTGCCGCCATACATATATCTTGTAAGGCAATCCCACTCGACCAGGCCCACGATGAAGCCATGCTTCTCGTGGAGTGCGCTCTGACACCCAACGGACACTGCATGCCCTTGGAAGTGTATGCCAGCGCAATGGCGTCAACTATCCATCTGGATAGGCTTTGTTTCGACGCGGCCAGCCCCTTGGAGCGTCCGCTAAATGAAACAAAGAGCTGCTCCGTCTGTCTGAAGACAGATGAGCGAGACACATAAGCTCTTAATGCCCTGACTGGGCAAAGGAAGCTTGCTTCTCCTTCCTCGTCAGAGACTGGTAGGGCTGACAGGGAAATGACCTGCGCCCTAAACGGTGTGTTGAGGGATTTTGGAACATAGCCGTGCCTGGGTTTGAGTATAACTCTTGAGTCATTAGGCCCAAATTCCATGCACGTCGCACTCACTGAGAGCGCGTGTAAGTCCCCTATGCGCTTCACTGAAGCGAGAGCCAAAAGAAACACTGTCTTGAAAGACAGGTGTTTAACCCCCTGAGGTCGGCGGTATCGCCGGCGATACCAGCTCGCTTTTTTTTTTTCAGCGTAAAAGAAACTCATAAATACTCTGTTGACTTTGATTTTCCATAGGAGTTTCATACATCAATCGATTCTGTTAAATGTGTATTATTTTTCTGTATACTCACAATAAAAACAAAGTGTTGTGCTTTTCGCCAAATTAAGAAAAATAATCACGGAGCGAGTTCTGCCTTCTCTCTGTCCGTGTAGTCCATTCTGAAACGCGTCCGAAAATGAATCATAACTCAGCGAATACTTCTCACACAGGCACGTGATATATGTCTTTATGAAGCTTGAAATCTCTTCTTTTAAATGAAGTAATTAATAAAAAAAACAAATGTTTTCAACTCATGTAATCCGTTTGAAAGCAAGGAGAGGTACCTTTTTTCCTTCTGCCTAATTATCTCTATAATGAACTGAGGCCGCCCCGCCCCCGGCGCTATTGACATGGTAAATAGTTTAGGTGATCTATGCTTCGCACCCGCCCCCCGATCAATGCCTTGAAAACACGAAGTTTCATCAGATCAGATTCACTGATAGTTCATCGCGTTTAGAGAGGATGGCGCGTTTCTCCGGTAAAGACGCTCTTCAGATGATTCTGGACAGCGAGGAATAACTCACCTTGGCTTTTCCTCAGAGGAAGATTGTAACTCAGACGAACGGCAGCATGTTCAAGAGCGAATTGATCACGCCGAGTAAACACAGAGTTTTCACATGAGTAAATACGTGAACTCAAGTGGTCTAGTGGTAGAACATTTGCCTAGCGTGTCAGAGGTTCTGAGTTCGAATCCGCACTCATATAGTTTTTTTTTTTTTTGTCAAATCAGATTATGTTTATCAGTGGTTGTATATCAGGCAGAGACATGTGTGTGTGTGTATTTTGTTTTGTAATTTCACTGGAACGAAAAGAGAGTCTCCACAACGGATTGAAGCGCGCGTCCGAGTGAAGACTGCGCAAGCCTAAAACAAACACAGTATCCGCGTCTGACTCGCGGGAATCCACGGCGCAAACCTGTGAGGGGCTGTGTTTTCTCGTTTATATTCCTTTTAGCATTTTAGCATTTATATTCCTTATAATAAAAATGAAAGACCTATGTTACAGACATATGAAAGACAACATTTCGTTGATTAGTTTTGGATAGATTATACATTTTTACTGTAAAATATCTGCCACCTCAAATAAGCTTTTATTTGCCAATTTTTTTGTCAAAAATAATCAAATAATCAATCAAATCCTTAACTTTGAAATATGTATGATAAAATGTATACTTTAGTTTGTACAAAGAAAGATTACACTTGAATTGTTGTTTATTTAAATATTTACAAGGTAGATGTAAACAAACTATTAAAAGGTAAATATAAGCCTTTTCTTTAAATAATTTTTATTGTGTTTTATTAGTGACAAATTTGGGGAGAAGATAAATATTCCAAAACTGAAAATACAGTATGAGAATTAACTGCACAATTACATGTTTTCCTTGGCTATTATAGGCCAAATTGCAAGCACAATATGTGGAAAAATAAAAAAGAATTGAGATGCTTCCAACTGTTGCTCTTGCATTCTTGTGGCTCAGTGACTCACCTGAATGAATGGCTCATTAAGTATGCGGTCCTCAGGTGTGAACCACTACATATGCATGATCTGTGACGCCCACTCCGCATATGGCCTTTCCAAACAGAAAGTGCTTTGCAAAATTCAAATCAATGTATTGTGTTATGTGAAGGATTAGGCAGGGTGATTTTCACATAATTTTGAAGAAAAAACACTAGGCGATGACATCCATTAGACAAAAGTCTTATTGGCACATATTTAGTGTGTGTTTTGTGGTCTTATTTCAGAAACTTTAGTTTTTAGTTTTTTCAATAACCATGCATAAACATTATTCTCTAAAAATGCAGACATGTACATTCTTGTTGCTCACATATTATGGTAGCCCTGTTTGTGCTAAATAGTGTGTAATTTTTTTTTGCCATTACTATGTTTATAAGCAACTGAAAAAAGCACAAATGTCAGGGCATGTCAGAACATCTCAAGGACCCCAAAAACACCTCAGACCCCAGAGGGTTAAGACCGATGGTCTGTAAAGGCTCGAATGGGTGACCTTTCATGGCCTCTAGCACCGTGGAAAGGTCCCATACGGGGACTGAGGGAGGTCTGGGAGGATTCAGTCTCTTAGCTCCTCTAAGGAAGCGGATGACTAGATCGTTCCTTCCTATTGACTGACCAGACTCTGCGTTCGAGAACGCTGCAATGGCCGCCACATAAACTTTGAGCGTGGAAGGGGACCTGCCCTTATCCAACAGCTCTTGTAGGAAGGAGAGAACCTCCGTCACCCCACAGTCCGGGGGCGACATGCCACGAGCCGTGCACCAGCTGGAGAACACTGACCATTTTGAGGAATAGAGACGTCGCGTAGACGGAGCTCTAGCCTGCGTGATCGTGCTTAACACTCCGCTTGGGAGGTCAGCGGGTACCCGTTGATGGCCCAAACGTGAAGGGACCACAGCTCTGGGCGCGGATGCCAAATCGAGCCCTTGGCCTGAGAGAGGAGGTCCCTCCTCACTGGCACTGGCCATGGGGCAGTGCTTTCTAGCTGCATCAGAACTGGGAACCAGGGCTGGTTCTTCCAGAATGGCGCTACGAGTAGCACTGAGCATCCTTCTTCCCTGATCCGCTCTATCACCTGAGTCGGGCTTAACATAATGAGTCATTACTGCTGTGCTTTTTTGGAAACGAGCTTGTTGAAGCTTTATTTTTTGTAAATTTAGCCACCTAGGGTTGTGTTTGTTTTCTTCTAAAACTGTTGAAAAATAAGCAGTTCTCTTACGAGAGTCCTCTCGTACTGCGTTTTTGTAAAAACGCTACGGGAAAAGTCTCTTTTCACGAAATACTGAAGCAAAAAATTATCCTTAATTTTCATACATGTAAAACGCGTTGCGGCAGTGCTTAGCTATGGCGAGACGGCTTGCTCGCTCATTGGCTGCTCTGCAGCAACTGCATAAGCCTATCGAGCGAGGCCTGAGGTGACGTCAGGCCAATGAGGACGCTTCGCGCCCTCCTAGCCATTTCCCGCCGAGACGGGTGTGGCTAACCTCTATATAAGGAGCTCGAGAAGGCTGATTCACTTGATTTTCATCTCTTCAGCGAAGCTCTCACATCGCTGGATCACGAGGAAGCAAGCGTCGTTGAGGCAAGCACTTCAGCGGGACGAGCCACTCGAAGCTGCTGGCAACGCCGCCTTCTACAGCCGTACCTGCTGCGCTTTCCGGCGCTATATCCTTTGCATTACTACTGTTCTTGTGTGTGTGTGTGTGTGTTCGCCCCGCGACACTCACCCCCTAAAAGAGCTGCGTCTTTTTAAAGATGCCTTCGTGTGGCTCGTGCCGAGCCCCACTCTCCCAGGGAGACCGCCACGTCATCTGTGTTTCCTGTTTGGGAGAGGACCATGCAGCGCTCGCGCTCGCTGACGGCGGCTGCCCTCACTGCGAGCTTTTGCCGATGGTGACTCTGCGGACTCGCCTGGCATCCTTCTCAGAGTCTGCATTCCCCGCCGCGCTGCCGCGCCGCAAGAAGCGCCGCTCGCAGCGGGTCCCGGAACCCGCTCCAACCCGACCAAGCTCGCCGGTTCGCCCGCCTGCTTCACCGGCTTCTCCTGTACTTCTTCCTGATGCTCAGCGCCCGCAGTCTGCCGCCGCTTCATCAGAGGAAGTCGTTTCCGAGGCCGCGTCGGGGGAGAAGGATTCCTGCTCTCTGTTAGCTTCAGGCAGCGAGGACTGGGCGAGCTCTGAGGACCTCGCGCCTCCTGCCCGCAAGCCCACTACGAGAGCCAACATCGAGAAGGAGCTCATGCGAGTACTCGCGCTGGCCGCGGCGAGCCTCGGCCTCGAGTGGTCTGCACCGGAACTCCCCTCTCGTACCCGGCTGGATGGTAGCTTCCTCCCTGGTGAGCGCACTTCTCCGGAATCTAAGCCCGCCCCCTTTCTTCCTGAGCTTCATGAAGAAGTGGCGAAGGCTTGGAATGCGCCCTACTCTGCGCGAACGCGCTCGTCTGTGTCGCCTGCATTTTCCTCCTTGGATAATGCAAAAGACCGAGGCTACCTTTCACTTCCGCCGGTGGAACAGGCGATAGCAACCCACCTTTGCCCGCCCTCTGCTGGACGGCGGACTAAACCGATGTTGCCTTCCAAAGCCTGCCGCATGACGTCGACGCTGCTCGCGCGAATTTTCTCCGCCGCTGGGCAGGCTGCGTCAGCGCTACACACCATGGCTACGCTGCAGATATTCCAGGGTGATCTCCTCCGTAAGTTGGATGAGATAGGACCTGAAGCTATCTGCATCGCGGATTTGAGGAGCGCTTCGGACCTAACACTCCGCGCTACCAAGTCTGCTGCACAAGCCATGGGAAGATGTATGGCTTCCGCCACTGTTGCTGAGAGACACCTATGGCTTACGCTCACGGAGATGGCTGATTCCGAGCGCAACGCGTTCCTCGACGCCCCGCTGTCTTCCGCTGGCCTTTTCGGTTCTTCTCTCTCCGAGTTCGTGGAGAGATTTACCGAAGCCCAGAAAGCGTCTCAAGCCTTCAAGCACTTCCTCCCGAAGCGCTCCGGTTCTGCAGCGAGTCGTGAGAAACAGACTCCGCGGAGTTCTCAGCCTCAGCCCCCGCCTTCGGCCACATCTTCACAGCAGCGACAGCAGCGACAGCAGCACAGCTCTAGGTCCCGCTCTCGCTCTACCAGCCGACGCCCCGCTCAGCGCGGGCCGCGGCCGAGGATTGTGGTAAAGCCGGAAGCCCCGAAGAAGTCCTAGCACTCCTAGGAAAGCGCAGGTGTGTGAGTCCCGCTGCGGCCGGTCTCTCACCCAAGCGCGCCGCTGTTTCAGTCCCAAGACTTGCGACTGCTCCAGCGTTTTCTGCAAGACGCAAGCCCGCACAGTTGCCCGCTTGCCTGCACACAAAAGCCGTTTTCACGGCTACCCAGATATATCCCGAAAAGAGTGTATTTTCTGGTGTCCCGGCCACGGCCGATGGTGCTATAAATGTAGTGTCGATGCCCACTCCTCAGTGCCCATCCCTACACATAAGCACAGCCCTACACTTAGGGCTCGCGCACATAAAATCGACTCAGATCGATTGCGCTTCAAATGTAGTGAAAGTGCCCACTTCCCAGTGCCCACATACACTATGTCTCACAGACCACAGGCTCTCTGTAAAAACGAGACCTGTGTGCGCTCGCTCTGCTCAGGCAGACAGCGCGTCCAAAGCAGTGAATGTGCCCGCGTCCCGCCCACATTTACCCGCAGACATGAGTCCCGCGAAACTCGCTCAGCCCTCCCTCACTCAGTTAAGCACTGTAGTAAGGTCGAGGACGAGCGCTCTGCCCGCTGTAATAAGCGCGCCCCCCGCCTCGAATGCCACAGGCATAACGCCTATGTTATCGCACCCCGAAGCACCTCTGTCACACGAACAGAGCGTGCTTCGCATCCAGCCCTTAGCCAGCCATGCAGTAGCATGGGCAGCGCTCCCAGGGGTTTCGGACTGGGTGCTAGGCATTATAAAGAGAGGCTTCTCGCTACAGTTTTGTCGACGCCCCCCCCGCTTCACAGCGCGCGTCGAAACTTCGGTGAATTTAGAAGTAGCACACCTACTTCGCGCCGAAATATCAAAACTGATAAGCAAAGGGGCGATAGAGCATGTACCCCTAGCTCAAAGCAAAGGGGGGCTATACAGCAGATACTTTCTAGTCCCCAAAAAGGACGGTGGTATCAGACCCATACTGGATCTAAGACGGCTGAACAAAGCATTAGTGAAACGCAGTTTCAAAATGCTCACGACCAGGAAAATCCTCGCGCATGTTCGCCGAGGAGACTGGTTCATGTCGATAGATCTGAAGGACGCGTATTTTCAAATACAAATAGCGTCACATCACAGGCAATACTTGAGATTCGCCTTCGAGGGTCAGACATACCAGTATACAGTCCTGCCGTTCGGCTTGTCCCTGGCACCTCGTACATTTACGAAGTGCATGGACGCAGCGCTCGCTCCTCTCAGACTCAGAGGCATGCGAGTGCTGAACTATTTGGACGACTGGCTGATCCTAGCTCAATCACGATCACAGCTCGTGGAGCACAGAACCATTTTACTCGATCACCTCGAGAATCTTGGTATCACAGTCAATTGGACGAAGAGTTCACTGAACCCCAGTCAAACGATTTCGTTTCTGGGTACCATTCTGGACTCACAGTCTATGACAGCGCGGCTGTCGCCACAGCGCGTGCTGCACATTCAGCGCGCAGCGAGATCTTTCCGCTGCGGCGCGACTACCCCGCTCAGGACGTTTCAGAGGATGCTAGGTCTCATGGCCTCAGCATCACCGGTTCTTCAGCTGGGCTTGCTCCGCATGCGCCCTCTGCAGTTCTGGTTGAAAGCGCGAGTACCGCGCGGAGCGTGGGTGTCCGGCCGGTTACGTCTCAAGGTCAATCAGAGCTGTGTGGCAGCCCTAATACCTTGGTTGGCGGGCGACTGGTACCGATCAGGTGTAAGCCTGGGGACTTCCTCGGGAGTGAGGATGGTGTCGACAGACGCATCCACCTCGGGATGGGGAGCGCTGCTCGAGGGCAGACCGTTCTTCGGCCTGTGGTCGAAACGAGAAAAGCTCCAACACATCAACTGCCTGGAGATGCTGGCAGTGCACAATGCGCTGACGCGTTTTTGTCCCCAAATCAAGGACCAACACGTCGTAGTCCGTTCGGACAACACGGCCGTGGTGTCCTATATAAATCGCCAGGGCGGTCTGAGATCCACATCCCTATACAGGCTGGCGAAACGCCTCCTAATATGGGCTCAGCACAATTTGCGCTCGCTGAGAGCAGTGCATGTGCCTGGGCTCCAGAATGTGGGCCCAGACAGGCTGTCCAGGAACAACATTCCCCTGGGCGAATGGTCTCTACACCCGCAAACAGTCCTGCTGTTGTGGGAAAGATTCGGCAGAGCGGAAGTGGACCTATTCGCGTCCCGCGAAAACGCTCATTACCCCGTGTTCTTTTCCAGAAACGACAGCGCGCTGTCCCACGTGTGGCCGCGCTGCCCGCTTTATGCCTTTCCCCCCGTCTCCCTCCTGCCACAGGTGTTAGAGCGGGTCAAGGAAACGAAATGCTCAGTGCTGCTTGTAGCACCGCTCTGGAAGAACCAAGCATGGTTCCCAGTCCTGATGCAGCTAGCAGACATCGCTCCATGGCCAGTGCCATTGAGGAGAGATCTCCTCTCGCAGGCCAGGGGCTCAATTTGGCACCCACACCCGGAGCTGTGGTCCCTTCACGTGTGGGCGCTCAACGGTTATCCGTTGACCTCGCAGAGGGAGTGATAAATACCATCACTCAGGCCAGGGCGCCGTCAACTCGGCGGCTTTATGCCTCGAAGTGGTCGGTTTTCTCCGGCTGGTGTACAGCTCGGAGCCTATCACCTCTCGATTGTGAGGTGACGGAGGTTCTCTCCTTCCTACAGGAGCTGTTGGATAAGGGCAGATCCCCTTCCACGCTCAAAGTTTATGTGGCGGCTATTACAGCGTTTTCTGGAACAACGCTGGGGCAGTCTCTAGGAAGGAACGATTTAGTCATCCGCTTCCTCAGGGGAGCTAGGAGGCTAAATCCTCCCAGGCCTCCTTCAGTCCCTATGTGGGACCTTTCTACGGTTTTGGCGGCCATGAAAGGTGCCCCTTTCGAGCCTATCCAATCTATTAGCCTCAAACATTTGTCTTTCAAAACAGTGTTCTTGATGGCTCTCGCTTAGGTGAAGCGCATAGGCGACCTGCACGCGCTCTCTGTGAGCCCAGCGTGCTTGGAGTTTGGACCTAACGACTCTAAAGTCATACTCAAACCTAAGCATGGCTATGTGCCAAAGTCCCTCAACACACCATTCCGGGCTCAGGTTATCTCCCTGTCTGCCCTGCCGGGATCAAGTGAGGAAGGGGACTCAAGTTTTCTTTGCCCCATTCGGGCTCTAAGAGCTTACGTGTCCCGCTCTGCTGTCTTCAGACAGACTGAGCAGCTCTTTGTCTCGTTCAGTGGACGTTCCAAGGGAATGGCTGTGTCGAAACAGAGCTTATCCAGATGGATAGTTGACGCCATAGCGCTGGCTTATACTGCCAAGGGCCTCCAGTGCCCGTTGGGAGTTAGAGCGCACTCCACGAGGGGCGTTGCCTCCTCGTGGGCTTGGTCCAGCGGGATTTCCTTACAGGATATATGTACGGCGGCGGGCTGGGCCTCGCCGTCTACATTTATCAGGTTTTACAACCTAGAGGTTCCCGCCTTGCAGGCTAAGCTACTATCGGTATAGCCGATTCAGCTGTCTAACTAGAACACTGAAATCGCATGCGCAACGCGCTGCCGACTGTCTTATGGGCAGAACTGTGTAAGACCCACATTTCCCACATTTAGTTCAGGTTCCCCCACCCTGTCTATGTGATGTCATATTCGCGTCTGCTGACGCAACCATATAAGGACAGAGGAATCCCCTCTTGTCTCTAGACTCTCTCTGTGAGGTCATGTTTTACGTCTGCGGACGTTACAATATAGGGAATTAAGGTTCCCCTCCCTTAATCCCAGGCTCTTTGAGTCTATCTGGTGATTATGCACTGTACACCTGGTTAGCTTCCAGTGATCGGTGTCTTTATCCCAGCACGCACGGCGTTTTACAAGGGGTTCCCGTAGCGTTTTTACAAAAACGCAGTACGAGAGGACTCTCGTAAGAGAACGTACTCGGTTACTAACGTAACCTCGGTTCTCTCTAGAAGAGGGAACGAGTACTGCGTTCTCTGCCGTGCGTACGGTTCACTCTGGTTCGCTTCGGCGATGAAAATCAAGTGAATCAGCCTTCTCGAGTTCCTTATATAGAGGTTAGCCACACCCGTCTCGGCGGGAAATGGCTAGGAGGGCGCGAAGCGTCCTCATTGGCCTGACGTCACCTCAGGCCTCGCTCGATAGGCTTATGCAGTTGCTGCAGAGCAGCCAATGAGCGAGCAAGCCGTCTCGCCATAGCTAAGCACTGCCGCAACGCGTTTTACATGTATGAAAATTAAGGATAATTTTTTGCTTCAGTATTTCGTGAAAAGAGACTTTTCCCGTAGCGTTTTTACAAAAACGCAGTACTCGTTCCCTCTTCTAGAGAGAACCGAGGTTACGTTAGTAACCGAGTACGATCTAGTAGTTTTTAACCCCCTGGGGTCGGCTATCGCGCCGGCGCGATAGGCTCGTTTTTTTGCTTATGAGTAAAAAAAAAAAAAAATAATAATAATTTGTGTATAATCACAATAAAAACAAAGTGTTGTGTTTTTCGCCAAATAAAGAAAAATAAACATGATGTGAGTTCTGCCTCCTCTCTGTCAGTGAAGTCAATTCTGAAACGCGTCCGAAAATGAACCATAACTCAGCGAATACTCAGTCAAACAGGCATACAGACACACAGGCATGAAGCTTGAATTCTCTTCTTTTAAATGAAGTAATTTTTATTTAAAAAAATATATTCTCTGTTTATGTAATCTTTATGAAAAGAGAGAGATATGCTCGTTCTCATCTCAGCTCATTACGTTTTAATCTGCCCCGCCCACGGAGAGCGCGCGCTATTCAAACGCAAATGAATGAGGCAATCCACGCAAACCTGTGAACGCCCCCATATCAGCTCGAGAAAACACATCAAGTTTATTCAGATCATTGTAGACTTACTTGTTTACACTGTCTCGCAGCGCTGTGAGGAATAATAATAATGGAAAATGTAACTCAGAAGTGCTGGTATTTCGAGGAGCAACGGATGGAATACTGTAGTAAGTTTTTTTCATTCTCAAGTAAATCGCGTTTCTGTGTGAATGAATGAACGGCAGATATGCGCTGTTTACCACAACTCGCAAAAAGACGGTTTAAATTTGAATTGCGTTTCTGTGTGTGAATGAATGATCGTACTCGGTTACTAACGTAACCTCGGTTCTCTCTAGAAGAGGGAACGAGTACTGCATAAGTATCTTACGCTAGGGGAAAATCCCTTTTCCACGAGATACTGAAGCCAAGAAAATTATCCTTAATTTTGTATTAATGTAAAACGCGTTGCGGAAGCTTAACCAGAGCGTGTAAATGCACGGCAAGATACGCAGTACTCGTTCCCTCTTCTAGAGAGAACCGAGGTTACGTTAGTAACCGAGTACGTTCTCTTACGAGAGGTCTCTCGTACTGCGTAAGTATCTTACGCTAGGGGACCCAATGTAAAACGCCGTGCGTGCTGGGATCAACACCAAAGACCCAGGGGCGAAGCCCAGGGTTCATATAGTGCATAATCACCAGGGGAACTCACAGGGAGTCTGGGAAGAGGGAGGGGCGGAGCCGCGCTCTTCCACATGCAACAGCGTCCTTAAGACGCAGATGTCATCATACAGCCAGGGCGGGGTGCGGCCTGAGCTGATGGGAAATCATGGGTCCTGCCATTTATACGTCGATCAGCGAGCATTGCTGTAGGGCAGCGCTCAGCAGACACAGTATGCTGAACCAATAGCATCGGGACAGACAGTACTGGTGCATTTAGACTGATAACAGCCTGGCCTGTAAGGCGGGAACCTCTAGGTTATAGAACCTTATAAATGTAGACGGGGAGGCCCAGCCTGCCGCCATACATATATCTTGTAAGGCAATCCCACTCGACCAGGCCCACGATGAAGCCATGCTTCTCGTGGAGTGCGCTCTGACACCCAACGGACACTGCATGCCCTTGGAAGTGTATGCCAGCGCAATGCCGTCAACTATCCATCTGGATAGGCTTTGTTTCGACGCGGCCAGCCCCTTGGAGCGTCCGCTAAATGAAACAAAGAGCTGCTCCGTCTGTCTGAAGACAGATGAGCGAGACACATAAGCTCTTAATGCCCTGACTGGGCAAAGGAAGCTTGCTTCTCCTTCCTCGTCAGAGACCGGTAGGGCTGACAGGGAAATGACCTGCGCCCTAAACGGTGTGTTGAGGGATTTTGGAACATAGCCGTGCCTGGGTTTGAGTATAACTCTTGAGTCATTAGGCCCAAATTCCATGCACGTCGCACTCACTGAGAGCGCGTGTAAGTCCCCTATGCGCTTCACTGAAGCGAGAGCCAAAAGAAACACTGTCTTGAAAGACAGGTGTTTAAGACCGATGGTCTGTAAAGGCTCGAATGGGTGACCTTTCATGGCCTCTAGCACCGTGGAAAGGTCCCATACGGGGACTGAGGGAGGTCTGGGAGGATTCAGTCTCTTAGCTCCTCTAAGGAAGCGGATGACTAGATCGTTCCTTCCTATTGACTGACCAGACTCTGCGTTCGAGAAAGCTGCAATGGCCGCCACATAAACTTTGAGCGTGGAAGGGGACCTGCCCTTATCCAACAGCTCTTGTAGGAAGGAGAGAACCTCCGTCACCCCACAGTCCGGGGTCGACACGCCACGAGCCGTGCACCAGCTGGAGAACACTGACCATTTTGAGGAATAGAGACGTCGCGTAGACGGAGCTCTAGCCTGCGTGATCGTGCTTAACACTCCGCTTGGGAGGTCAGCGGGTACCCGTTGATGGCCCAAACGTGAAGGGACCACAGCTCTGGGCGCGGATGCCAAATCGAGCCCTTGGCCTGAGAGAGGAGGTCCCTCCTCACTGGCACTGGCCATGGGGCAGTGCTTTCTAGCTGCATCAGAACTGGGAACCAGGGCTGGTTCTTCCAGAATGGCGCTACGAGTAGCACTGAGCATCCTTCTTCCCTGATCCGCTCTATCACCTGAGTCAGGAGAGAGACGGGAGGAAATGCATAGAGCGGGCGGCGAGGCCAAACATGAGCCAGCGCGTTTCTGCTCTTGGAGAAAAATTCTGGGCAGTGAGCGTTTTCTTGAGACGCGAACAGGTCTATCTCCGCTCTTCCGAATTTCTTCCACAGCAGCTGGACTGTCTGTGGGTGTAGAGACCACTCGCCTGTCGGAACATTGTTCCTGGACAGTCTGTCCGGTCCTACGTTCAGGAGCCCTGGCACATGCGCTGCTCTCAGTGAGAGCAGGTTGCTCTGAGCCCACACCAGGAGGCGTTCTGTCAGCCTGTACAGGTTTCTGGACCTGAGGCCGCCCTGGCGGTTTATGTAGGACACCACTGACATGTTGTCCGAGCGGACCAGGACGTGGTGTCCTTGTATTTGGGGACGAAAACGCGTCAGCGCGTTGTCTACTGCCAGCATTTCGAGGCAGTTTATGTGGAGAAGCTTCTCTCGTTCTGACCATTGGCCGAAGAACGGTCTGCCCTCGAGCAGCGCTCCCCATCCCGTGGAGGACGCGTCCGTAGACACTACCTTCACACTCGAGGAAGTCCCCAGGCTTACACCTGATTGGTACCAGTCGTTTGCTTTCCAAGGTTTCAGAGCTGCGATGCATTTCTGATTGACCTTGAGACGAAGCAGACCGGAAGCCCACGCTCGGCGCGGAACTCGCGCTTTCAGCCAGAACTGTAGCGGGCGCATGCATAGCAAGCCCAACTGGAGTACTGACGATCCAACTGGAGTACCAGCATCCTCTGAAATTTCCTGAGCGGGACAGACGCGCCGCAGCGGAAAGAGCTCGCTGCGCGCTGAATGTCTAGTACGCGCTGAGGTGTCAGTCGCGCTATCATAGAGAGCGAGTCCAGTTCTGTGCCCAGAAAAGATATTATCTGTCTGGGGAACAAAGAACTCTTTGCCCAATTGACTCTGAGACCCAGATTCTCGAGGTGATCGAGTAAAATGGTCCTGTGCTCTATGAGCACCGAGTGAGATTGAGCTAGAATCAGCCAGTCGTCCAAGTAGTTCAATACTCGCATGCCTCGTAGTCTGAGGGGTGCGAGCGCCGCGTCCATGCACATCGTAAATGTAAGGGGTGCCAGGGACAAGCCGAACGGAAGGACTGTGTACTGATATGCCTGGCCCTCGAAGGCGAATCTCAAATATCGCCTGTGACGTGACGCTATTTGTATTTGAAAATACGCGTCTTTCAGATCTATTGACACAAACCAATCTTCTCTGCGAATCTGCGCGAGAATTTTTCTGGTCGTGAGCATTCTGAACTTTCGCTTTGCAAGCACTTTGTTCAGCTGCCTCAGATCTAGAATGGGTCTGAGACCCCCGTCTTTTTTCGGTACCAGGAAGTATCTGCTGTACAGCCCCCCTTCGCTCTGAGCTTGAGATAACGGCTCTATGGCCCCTTTGCTCAATAGTTTCGAAATTTCGGCTCGAAGTAGGTGTGCTACTTCTGTTTTTACCGTGGTCTCGACGCGCGCTGTATAACGGCGCGGGCGTCGGCGAAACTGTAGCGAATAGCCTCTTTCTATAATGTCTAGCACCCATTTTGTAACCCCGGGCAGCCTCGCCCATGCATCTGCACGGGTGGCTAGGGGTTGAATGCGAAGCGCACGCTGGTCGCTTGGCGACCGGGGGGCTTCGGTGTGCTGCAACATAAGCGTCGCGTTTATGACATTTGAGGCAGAGGACGCGCTGATGACAGCGGGCAGATTGCCCGCGCTCGACTCCTCTGCGGTGGCAAACCGAGAGGGGGAGGGCTGGGCAAATCCCGTAGGATTTGTCATGTCTATGTGTGGATGTGGGCGCGGAATAGCGGGCACATTTATCACACCGAAAGCATTGTCCGCCTGGGCAGAGCGAATGCACACTGGTTTCGTTTTTACAGAAACCTGGAGACATGCAGAACGTAGTGATTGTGGGCACTGGGCAGTGGGCACATCTGCTACGTTTAATGCGCAATCGAGCTGGGTCGATTTTATGTGCGCGAGCCCTGTGTGATGGGCTGTGCTTGTGTGTAGGAATGAGCACTGGGCAGTGGGCATTTTGTCTACACTCATAACACCATCGGCCGTGGCCGGGACACCAGAAAATACGCTCTTTGTGGGATTTATCTGGGTAGCCGTGAAAACGGCTTTTGTGTGCAGGCAAGCGGGCAGTGGAACCGGCTTGTTGGCTGCTAAATACACTTGAATAGTCACATTTCTTGGAACTGGACGAGCGATGAGTTTTGGTGGAAGCCCGGCCGCAGCGGGACTTGAACACTGTCGTTTTCCTAGACGTGCTAGGACGACTTCGGGACCTCGGGCTTTACCGCAAGCCTGGGCCGCGGCCCACGCGGAGCGGGGCGGCGGCCAGATGAGCGAGAGCGCGGTCTCACGCTTCGGGCCTGTCGACGCTGCGAAGTGGCGGCGGTGGGCGGAGGCTGAGGCTGAGAGCTCTGGGCAGACGGTCTTGCACGGCCTGCTGCAGAACTGGAGCGCTTCGGTAGGAAGTGCTTCATAGCCTGTGACGCTTTCTGTACCTCTGCAAACCTCTCCGCTAAATCCTTAACGGAAGTTCCGAAAAGGCCAGCGGGAGACAGCGGAGCGTCGAGGAACGCGGCGCGCTCAGACTCAGTCATTTCGGAAAGCGTCAACCACAGGTGTCTCTCAGCTACGGTGAGAGAGGCCATGCTCCGTCCTATGGCCTGTGCAGCAGACTTAGTAGCGCGGAGAGCGAGGTCCGTAGCACTTCTTAAGTCTGGCACGCAAATTGCATCTGGTCCTCTCTCGTCCAGCTTTCGGAGGAGATCGGCCTGGAAAATTTGCAACGTGGCCATAGTGTGCAGCGCTGACGCAGCCTGCCCAGCGGCGGAGAAAGCGCGACCGAGCAGGCTTGACGTAGTGCGGCAAGCTTTAGAAGGTAGCGCCAGCTTAGCGCGCCGTCCAGCAGAGGGCGGGCATAAGTGGTTGGCTATCGCTTCTTTGACCGGCGGCAGCGAATGGTAGCCTCTGTTTTTAGCATCGTCAAAAGCGGAGAATGCTAGCGAAACAGAAGAGCGCATTCTAGCAGAATGGGGGGCGTTCCAAGACTTAGCGACTTCTTCATGAAGCTCAGGAAGAAAAGGCGCTGGTCTGGAAGCAGGCGAAGCGCGCTCCCCAGGGAGAAAATATCCGTCCAACCGGTTGTGAGCAGGCTGCTCAGGCGTAGTCCACTCGAGGCCGAGGCTCGCCGCGACCTGTGCGAGTACACGCATCAGCTCTGACTCGATGCTGGCTCTCTTGCCTGACGATGCGCGAGCAGATGGAGCGAGATCAGCAGAGCTCGCCCAATCCTCACTGCCCGATGCCAGGAGAGAGCAGGAATCATCTTCCCCCGACGCGGCTCTTTCATCAGCGTCAACAACGGAAGCGGCAGCAGACGGCGGCCGCTGTCCGTCAGGAAGAGACGCTGACGAGACCGGTGAAGCTGGCGGGCGAACCGGCGAGCTTGGGCGGGTGGGGGAAGGTTCCGGGACCCGCTGAGCACGGCGCTTTTTACGGCGCGGCACTACAGCGGGCGGGGGTGCAGTCTCGGCGAAGAGTGCCAGGCGAGTCCTCAGAGTCGCCATGGGCAACAGCTCGCAATGAGGGCAGCCGCCGTCAGCGAGCGCGAGAGCTGCATGATCCTCACCCAGGCAGGAAGCGCAGATAACATGGCGGTCCCCGTCACTGAGTGTGGCTCTGCACGAGCCGCAGGATGGCATCTTGAAAAAGACGCAGCTCTTTTAGACAGTGTCTGTCGCGGCAGCAGAGAGAAAAAGGATATGAGCGCCGGATAGCGCGGCGGGAAGGCGGTTGAAGGCGGCGCGGCCAGCGACTTCAGAGGCGTCTCGTCCCGCTGCAGAGGCTTCTTCAGACGGCGTGGCTTCTTAGTCTAGATGGGATGTACCCAAAAAGTGAAAGTGAGGAGCATTTATGGGTACAAGTCGGGAACCGGCCTACTTTACATATTTCAAGGGTGCTGAATCCCAAAAAACTGGTTCCCAAGCAAAATTTTGAGTTTTTGACCTTCTAATTTGCATATCAAAATGGCCGCCAAATTGCCTATCTTGCTCAGTCGTTGGACCATTTTCCCCTAGTTTTTTTGTAAGTAGGCAATCAAGATGAGGAAATTAAGTTTCTAGATCGATAGTCAAGGGTCAGAGCAAAGATATAATGGAGGCTCACTGCCTTTTTTATGTATATATTTATGCAAAATACCAACTTTTAAGGTGAAATTAAGCATTATTTGTGTCATTTTTTAAGGCCGACATACATATTCAATCAATATCACTCTTAAATGTTCGCAGTGTATATATGATATGTGATGTATTCCATATTACATAATAACTAAGAAAAACACCATTGCAAGTTGTCTGAGATTTCATTTTTTATGCAAATGAAGGCGAGACACTACAGGTGAATAGGGTAACATTTTTAACTAGCAGATATCACCATGAAACTTTCACAGTTGATTACCTACATTAAGATGAGAAAAAAAATGTATTTCAAGTTTTCTGTAATTTAATGTTTAAATATGCAAATTAGGCAATATCTAATCAAATGTGCACTAATTTGCATATATTTAAAACAACGAAATCTGAGTATTGGATAAAGCCAGGTTAAAAATGATTTTTTCATTGTGTTCACATATTAGATGGGAAAAAAATTACAGAGGGATTTATGGATATCTACTTTTGTTATCCTGTAAATCAGAAAATACTGTCAATAGCCTTAAAAAAATGATTTTCGCCATGTTTTTTGGAATAAAATGTTATATAAATCAGGCTAGGATTAATATATTTACAAATCCCTCTGTAAATGTCTTCATAATATAACTAGGTACAAGACTGAAAAGTTTGGTGTATAGGTGCTACTGAAGTGGAGCGTCATCCATGTGGTTTCCTTAGTCTGCTTCCGAAGCTTTCACCGGCCCCAAGCAGGAGGACGGCACCGCCCGTCTCCGCCCCTTAGCCGGCCAAAACGCCAGGCTAAGCAGCACTCCTGAGATGGGCAGCTTGGAGTTAGGGCTCAGTTCTTCTCAGGAGCTGGTAGCAGGACCACTCCTTCCCCCGGTGGAGGGCCGGGGGAGAATCTTTTTTCTAAGAACTGATGCCCCTTCCTCCGAGCCCCAAGAGGCCATGGATGGCAGTGTGCGACGCTCTGCCTCGCCACTCTTGTCCCCCTCTGTCGCCAGACCTCTGTCAGAGCAGGCCCCCCGTGGAACACTGGTCCTTCCCTGGCCTCCTCTGTCAGGATGCGGCAATGACCGTGCCCCCACACCGGGTCGCTACGCCGCCCACGTCCGGACCGTTCATTCCGCTGCACTTCGCTGCCCTACCGAGGGTACGTCTGTGGTTCCCATGACCCCGCTGGTTCAGTTCTTGGGAGCCTGGCTAGAGCTTCCCAACCTGTCCCGCTGGGTTGAGAGAACCACCAGGCTCGGCTATGCGATTCAGTTCGCACCATCTCCTCCCCGCCTCCGGGGAGTCCGTTACACTATGGTGGGTGGCAATGCCCCTGTCATGCGTACGGAGGTCGCTACCTTACTGGCGAAAGGTGCAGTCGAGATTGTCCCTCCAGCCGAAATGAAGTCCGGGTTCTACAGCCCTTACTTCATTGTACCGAAGAAAACCGGTGGGTTACGGCCAATCCTGGACCTGCACGTCTTGAACCAATCCCTTCACAGGCTTCCGTTCAAGATGCTCACGTGCTCTCATGGCTTCAGCCTCTCCCTGGAGAATGGAGACTCCATCCAAAGACAGTTCAGCTGATTTGGGATCAGTTCGGGGATGCACAGGTAGACCTGTTTGCCTCCCACAACTCGTTCCATTGCGACCTGTTTTACTCCCTGACCGAGGGCACGCTCGGCACGGACACACTGGTGCACAGCTGGCCACGGGGCCTTTGCAAGTATGCATTTCCCCCAGTGAGCCTTCTTGCACAGACCCTGTGCAAGCTCAGGGAGGACAGGAAGAAGGTCATTTTGGTTGCCCCTCATTGACACAACCGGACCTGGTTCTCCAAACTAGTCCTCCTCGCGACAGCACCTCCCTGGCCAATCCCTCTGAGGAACGACCTGCTTTCTCAGGGACGGTGCACCCTATGGTACCCTCATCCCGATCTTTGGAACCTCCACGTGTGGCTCCTGGACGGGATGAGGCAGGTTTGAGTACCCAACCACCAGCGGTAGTGGCTACCATCACTTCCGCTAGAGCATCGTCCACGAGACATGCCTACGCGTTGAAGTGGAACCTCTTCGTCACCTGGTGCTCTTCTCGCAGAGAAGACCCCAGAAAATGCCCGATCAGTGTCGTGCTTTCCTTCCTGCAAGAAGGGTTGGACCGAAGGCAGTCTCCCTCCACCCTGAAAGTGTACGTTGCCGCTCCTCGGCGAAGAAACATATCTGCATGGTGCCAGCATACTTCCTTATATACCCATGAGGTAAGGCGGAGTTACGCAATGCAAATTCCGCAGACCCATGGCATTTCTTTGCCATTGGCTCGTTTTATTTCTCGAAGATGAGAGGCTTTCTAAGCGAAACCCCATTCGTCGTCATGATGTAACGTCTCCGTTCCCTACTCAGGGAACGAGGGTTACATATGTAACCGAGACGTTTTACGCTCCCCTCTCAGAAGCCTTGGACATTTGGGACAATGTGTCAAAAAATATTTTCTCTAACCTCAAACCCTTTCTCCCACATTGTATGTAGTAGCAGCAACCATGTGTGGCCCACTGTCTTCTATCAAATAGCAGTTTTCATTGGTTCCATGAGAGTGGGGCCAGCCCATAAAAATATCTTCCATTTTAACGTCTAGTCGGTCCACAGTCTAATTCTGCTCTTTTTGGTTTTCAGCTATTGTTTTTGTCTGACTTTTATTATGAAGTTTTGTCTGTGGGTCATAATTTGTCATTTACTTTGCAGTTTCGTCTGAGATGCATCTGAAATCAGTCACAAGTTCACTTGTTCATTATAGTGAATGGCACATGTACTTTATGGAGAAAAGAGAAATGAAATTGAGTGAGCGGCTTAAAATGACGGAATTTGTGTGTGCCAGAGAGTAGAAATAACTATTTTACACCTTAAAAAATAATGACGATAATAACTTTATATGGTATAATGAAAATAAATAACTTGTTCACTTGTTCTCATATTCATGTCATATTTAATAGATAGTTCATTCATTTTAATAGAATAATAATACAAAAACTACAAAAAAGAATTAACACAATGATATAATTTTATTATTTTGCCATAAAAAGCAATAAATAGAGCACATAATACATGAAAGCTGTATTCCTTTCAGGGTTATCTGGTTTTGTTTATTTTTAGTTTTCTCCACATGGACTCTGTTTGTGTTTTCACCTTGGTTAGCTTGTCTTCATGGTTGTTAATTTGATTCATTACTCAGTTCAGGTGTGTGTTGTGTTCAGGTGTTCATGTCTCATTATCCTCTAACTACTTAAGTTCAGATCAGTTTGTGTTTCGTGTTGGGTCTCGTCTATGTGTAGTTGTGTTTGGATGTACCTCTTTGGATTACTCTGTTGGAGCATTAAAGCCTAACTTTCGTCGTCGATTCTTTACATTTACATTTACATTTTACATTTATTCATTTAGCTGACGCTTTTATCCAAAGCGACTTACAATTGCTATATATGTCAGAGGTCGCACGCCTCTGGAGCAACTAGGGGTTAAGTGTTTTGCTCAGGGACACATTGGTGTCTCACAGTGGATTCGAACCCGGGTCTCTCACACCAAAGGCATGTGTCTTATCCATTGCGCCTCTGACCCTTGACTATGGATCTAGAAACTTAATTTCCTCATCTTGATTGCCTACTTACAAAAAAACTAGGGGAAAATGGTCCAACGACTGAGCAAGATAGGCAATTTGGTGGCCATTTTGATATGCAAATTAGAAGGTAAAAAACTAAAAATTTCGCTTGGGAACCAGTTTTTTTGGACTCAGCACCCTTGAAATATGTAAGGTAGGCCCAGGGCTTTATTTGGTGCCCAGGGTCGGTCGACGGCCGAAGCCCCCTGGTTGACCCTGCGTGGGGCAAATGGACTTGACATACCATACGTTGGATATTTGGTGATGGATCTGGAGATACACGGGGTTGTGGTACCCCAGAAGGGAGTAGTGGTGGTGCGAGATGGCTGTCTGGGGTCTCATCGGGCCCTACTGGGCATGAACGTGATCTCTGAGTGTTGGGAGGAACTGTTCCGGGGCAGACCAGTGCGAGCTGCCTCGTCATCGGATGGCCAGGAGTGGGATCGGGTGAGAGCCGACTGTCGCCGGGTTTGCCTGGCCGAGCAGCAGGGCGAACGGGAGAGTACTGGGAGAGTGGCCTGCCGTTATGCCTTGTCCGTTCCCGCTCGAAGTGAAGCCGTGGTCTGGGCCAGGGTGCCCTCTCGGCTTTATAGCCCCCAGGAGTGGGTTTTGGTGGAGCCCTACCCGGATGGCCCCAAGGTGGAAGTTGCTCGGGGGCTGGCGTCCGCAAGGAGAGGCCGAGTCTCAGTTAGAGTCCGAAACACAAATTCTTTCCCGATCCATCTATACCGCCACCAACGCCTGGCCCGAGTTACCTCGGTGAAGCCCCATCAAATTCGAGAACAGGGAGAAGTGGAATTCTGTCGAGTAAGTCCAACAGTGGTAGAGGTGGCCCTGGCACAAACGGGTCGACACGTGGAAGAGGTTGGAGGAAGACTGCCGACACACCTGGAAGGAGAGTCGTTACGTGGAGAGGGATTGAAAGAGGACCAAGTCCAACAACTTCAATGTTTCTTGACGAAATGGCAACATTTGTTCTCTACCCACGACGAGGACTACGGCCGTACGGATGCAGTTAAGCACCAGATCCCGACCGGAGAGGCCACACCCAGCAGGGAGCGTTATCGACCCGTGCCTCCGACCCTGTATTCAGAGGTTCGCACCCTCCTGAGGGGGATGTTGGATAAGGGAATTATCCGGGAGAGCAGCAGTCCTTGGGCCGCGCCGATAGTACTGGTACGGAAGAAAAATGGTTCTTGGAGGTTCTGTGTGGACTACCGGCGGCTCAACCAGGTGACCAAAAGGGATGCTTTCCCATTGCCCCGAGTAGAGGATTCTCTCACCAGCCTTACCCAAGCAGCTTGGTATTCGACACTCGATCTGGCCAGCGGATACTGGCAAGTCCAGGTGGATGAGCGGGACAGGGAGAAGACTGCGTTCACTACCCCCTTTGGGTTATATGAGTGGGACCGGATGCCCTTTGGCCTCTGCAACGCCCCAGCCACCTTCCAACGGCTCATGCAGCGTTGCCTGGGTGGCCAACTAATGGAAACCACGCTTGTCTACCTCGACGACGTGATCGTCTATTCTCCGGATTTCGGGTCCCATCTCCAACACCTGGAACAGGTCTTTCTCTCCCTGGAGAAGTATGGGCTGAAACTCCAGCCGGGGAAATGTCAGCTTTTCCGAAAGGAGGTAAAATTCTTGGGCCACATTGTGAGTGCTGGAGGGATTTCTGTCGATCCGGAGAAGGTGGCGGCTGTGCAGGGGTGGGCCACCCCTAAGACGGTACGGCAGGTTAGATCCTTCCTGGGCTTCGTCGGATATTATAGGCGGTTCATTAAAGACTTCTCCAGAATCGCCAAGCCGATCAACCAGCTGCTGGGAGGTACGGGACGAGTTCGGGGTCGAGGGTCGCCGTCGATCCAGTGGGATCCGGCGTGTGAGGAGGCCTTTCAGAGGCTCAAACAGGAGTTATTACAGGCCCCGATTTTGGCTTATGCCGACTTCACACAACCTTTCATCCTGTACACAGATGCCAGTAACCTGGGGTTAGGAGCTGTTCTGGCTCAGAAGCAACAAGGAAAGGAGAGGGTAATCGCTTATGCGAGCCGAAGCCTGCACCCCACCGAGAGAAACGACGCCAATTACAGTTCCTTTAAACTCGAGCTGCTGGCAATGAAGTGGGCGGTGAGTGAAAAATTTAAAGATTACCTGTGGGGAGCCAGGGTGCAAGTGGTTACGGACAATAATCCACTCGTACATCTGCAGACCGCCAAGCTGGGGGCGGTAGAACAGAGATGGGTGGCACAACTGGCGAACTTCGATTACCAGCTCCAGTACCGGCCAGGGAGGGAACATACCAACGCCGACGTCCTATCTAGGCTGCCAGAGGAAGGATCATCGGGCCCGGTATTGGCTCATGAAGCAGGACATGACGAAGGACTAATGGTGGGGATTGTGGAGGCACCAGGCCAGCCCTTGGAAGAACCCCCGGGTTGTTGGGGATGGGACCCGCAGCGCTGGAGGGTATGGCAGGGCGAGGACGAGGATCTGCTGGTGGTCCGGACTTGGCTGAGGCGGAAGGCATGGCCCGATGGTGCGGAATGCCGAGCTCAGACCCGGACAGTGCGAGGACTGTTGGGCCAGAGAGAGAGACTCTACTTGAAGGAAGGGGTGATCTGCAGGGCCCTTCAAGATCCCAAGAGGGGTGACAGGGTCTGTCAGGTGGTGGTCCCAGAGGGCCGCTGGCCAGCGTTGTTGGAAGCCTATCACACCAGGATGGGGCATCAAGGGCAAGAGAGGACGACAGCCTTATTACGGCGACACTTCTATTGGCCCGGAATGGAGGGCACAACGAGGGCCTATCTACAGAAGTGTCCACGCTGTATATTGTTTAAGACCAAGAAAGAGGTACGGGCTCCCCTGGTTCCAATTCAGGCCAAGGCACCCTTGCACATTGTCGCTATGGACTATCTGACCCTGGGTCGGCCGGTGGACCGGATCCAGTATATCCTTGTGGTGACGGACCTGTTCACGAAGTACGCTTGGGCCGTTCCGACCCTAGATCAGACCGCTATTACCACCGCCAACGCCTTGTGGAAGTACGTGATCCAGCCGTTCGGGTGTCCCGAAGTATTCCATTCTGATCAGGGGCCTAACTTTGAGTCCAGGGTGATCCACGAGCTGTGCCAGCTGTATGGAGGGAAGAAGACCCATACGACCCCTTATCACCCCCAAGGGAACGGGGGTTGTGAGAGATTTAACCAGACGCTGCTGAGCCTGCTGGGGACCCTGGAGGAGGACCAGCAGGGCCATTGGGCCGACAGACTTCCGGCATTAGTTCAGGCATACAACAATAGCGTACACAGTACTACGGGCTACGCCCCAACTTATCTGATGTTTGGAAGGCATGCGAGGCTTCCAACTGATTTGCTTTTGGGGACCATGGCGGCGGAAGAAGGGAGCAGTCTGACCGATTGGGTGACCAGGCACCACCAGCGCCTTCAGTCGGCTTATGAGCAGGTCTCGGATCAGATCGGTCGGGCTGCAGCGAAGAACAAAAGGCTATACGACCGGACGGCTCGGGAAGCACCGCTACTACCAGGGGAGAGAGTATTGGTAAGGGACAACCGTCGCCAGGGAAAGGGCAAATTAAGCGACCGGTGGGAGTCACAGCCCTATGTAGTCCAGCGGCAACCACACCCAGACCAGCCGGTTTATGCCATCCGTCCCGAAGGGAGAGCCGGTCCAGAGCGGGTGTTGCATCGCAACCTGATTCGCCCCTGTCCAAACTATCCGACTACTGCTGCCGAAAAGCCCCCCGGTGAAACAGCATGGATGCCCCAGTTGGTAGGATGGGCGGTGGTCCCGAGGGGACTAGGCATAGAGCCACGGCCCGAAGAGCCTATTTCTCCACCCAGGCGGCCCCAGCGGGAGAACCGAGGTCGGCCCCCAGCTAGATATGGAGAATGGGTGTCTGGCTCCCGTTCTCGGGACTAGAACGGTTTGGCGGGGGAGTATGTCACGGTGTGACAAATGAGGGCGGAACTAAAGTTCGCCGCAATTGTGTCCCCTCCGGTACAATAATAGGGAAACACTACCCCCCGTGTAAGTGTATATCTGTTGCCCTGCCAACCGGGATGAGGAAATTGACACCAGGTGTGAGCAATTAATTTGGAGCCATGACAAAGCCATGTGGGCATTGAGAAGGATATAAAAAGCCAGTGAAGAGAGACTGTGGGGTGGTTCTCTCCCGTGAGAAGTCGTTCTATTTGAGTGTTGCAGAGAGGAATTGCGGGGTGCAAAGGGAAGTGCTGCTGGAGGGGACTTGAGGAGTGTGGAAGAGTTGTGAAAACACACCGTTTGCCTGGAAGGGAGAGAGATAAGTAATCGACCATCGTATCTCGTACCTGCATGTTTCAACACTGAATTTGAGGTGGATTGGAGTGCTTTGATTGTGCTACCTAAACGTCACTGAGTGAATTATACTGATTCATGTTCGATCTCTTGCCCTCTTCCCCCGTGTTGGAACGGTGATGTGAATCCGTCTATGTTTGTGGAGGAAAACCCTGAAACATCTTTTCCCCAACATTGGAGCTCGTTGCTTGTGGCACGGAGACCCCTGGGTGAGTGCTGGCCTTATCTGCACTTATTGAAGTGGATTGCAGTGCTTAAATTGACGTTTCCCCCCTCACGTTGCATGTTTGGAGTGAAATTGCCGTGTGTGTGTGGAAGATTTATTTTCTCTTGCCGTGCACTCCCCACGTGCCATGCTGGTTTACTGTCAGTAATTGGAGCTTAATAATTCGATCGGTCCCATCTGTTGAGGACTAGAAGGAATAGCATCTGTGAGTCAAACTAACCTCTCTGTTTTGAAGTAGTGATTCTGACTGTCTTAGAAGAAGCTCTGTCCAGCCTGTTGACTTAAGTTCGCTACTTGCCTGTCAACCCACCTGTATGGTGAGAAGGTTTGCCCCCTTGCAACACACGTGAGACTGCACACTCTATCTGCAATCGTGATTTTGTCTGTCTTAGCAGGAGCTCCGCTCAGCCTGTTGACTTTGAGTCTGCTGCAGCCCTAAGCCCACCTGTACGGTGTGAAGTTATCTGTCCCCTGCAACACACGTGAGAACTGTATACTGCTGTTGAAGTTGATTCTGTCTGTCCTAGAGAAGCTCACCTCAGCCTGCGACTGGAGTCTGCTACAACCCCAAGTCCATTCTGCATGGTGCGAAGTCATCTGTCCCCTGCAACACACGTGAGAATTGTATACTGCTGTTGAAGTTGATTCTGTCTGTTCTAGAGAAGCTCCACTCAGCCCGCGACTTGAACCTGCTACAACCCCAAGTCCATCTGCATGGTGTGAAGTTATCTGTCCCCTGCAACACACGTGAGAACTGTATACTGCTGTTGAAGTTGATTCTGTCTGTCCTAGAGAAGTTCACCTCAGCCTGCGACTTGAGTCTGCTACAACCCCAAGTCCATCTGCATGGTGTGAAGTTATCTGTCCCCTGCAACACACGTGAGAACTGTATACTGCTGTTGAAGTTGATTCTGTCTGTCCTAGAGAAGTTCACCTCAGCCTGCGACTTGAGTCTGCTACAACCCCAAGTCCATTCTGCATGGTGTGAAGTCATCTGTCCCCTGCAACACACGTGAGAATTGTATACCGCTGTTGAAGTTGATTCTGTCTGTTCTAGAGAAGCTCCACTCAGCCTGCGACTTGAATCTGCTATAGCCCCCGGTCCATCTGCATGGTGTGAAGTTATCTGTCCCCTGCAACACACGTAAGAACTGTATACTGTGGTGAAGTTGATTTTGTCTGTCTTAGAGCAGCCCTGCTCAGCTGCGACTTTGAGTCTGTTACAATCCCAAGTCCATCTGCATGGTGCGAAGTTAGCGGTCCCCCGCAACACACGTGAGAGTGGTATATTGCTGTTGAAGTTGATTCTGTCTGTCCAGGAGAAGCTCCGCTCGGCCTGCACTTTGAGTCTGCTATAGCCCCCGGCCCATCTGCATGGTGTGGAGTCACCTGTCCCCGGCAACACACGTGAGGCCTATATACTGCTGTTGAAGCTGACTCTGTCTGTTCTAACTGTCTGCCCTAGAGAAGCTCCGTTCAGCCTGTTGACTCGAGTCTGCTGTAGCCCTAGAGTTCCAACTGTCTACTCACCTGTGGAAACTCACCTGTCTGTCGTCGGTCCCTGTGAACCCTGCATCAGTGTGGGAAGAGGAACAGCCCGACCGTCTACTCACCTGTGGAAACTCACCTGTCTGTCGTCGGTCCCTGTGAACCCTGCATCAGTGTGGGAAGAGGAACAGCCCGACCGTCTACTCACCTGTGGAAACTCACCTGCCTGTCGTCGGTCCCTGTGAACCCTGCATCAGTGTGGGAAGAGGAACAGCCCGACCGTCTGCTCACCTGTGGAAACTCACCTGTCTGTCGTAGGTCCCTGCGGACCCCGCATCAGTGCGGGAAGAGGAACAGCCCCGACCGCATACACACCCGTGGAAATCCATCGATCCATCTCAGGCCATTGCGAACCTTGTATCGGCGTGGGAGTGGGCCCCGGAGACTGCTGCATTGCCTCGATTCCGGGGAAGAAGAGGAAAGGAAGATTTTAGCTTAGGTTATTCAAATTACTTTTAACTTTAATAAAAAGAACTGTGATTCCCTTGAATTCTGTTTCCGTCTCGTCTCTGACACGCTCCTCAGGGTGGTCCTGGTTCAGGGGTGGGCGCAGTCCGGCTTGGCCCATCCCGACCTGTGACAGTAATGTTGGATACCCTGTTATTTTAACTTTATTTATTGTGCGAATGTGTATGTGAGCATTGTTTTTTAGAGGATGCACAAGCAAATTTCGTTGTATGGTACTACTGCACAATGACAATAAAAATCTACTACTACTACTACTACTACTATTGCTTTGACATGACTACTGAAACTAATGTCTGACTCTAGTGACACACCAAAGATTCTGACTTGATTTTTAGTTGTTTGACCCCTAGAGTGAAGGTATGCGTTCACCTTGAGACCTTCATCTTTGTTTCCAAATGCATCTTTGTTTGGAAACAAACCCAGTTTTCCAGCCTGTCAAGAAGTATGTTGTGATCAACAGTGTCAAATGCTGCACTGAGGTCGAGTAGTACCAGCACTGATAATTTGCCTGTATCAGTATTTAAGCGAATATCGTTTATTATCTTTATGAGCGCTGTCTCTGTGCTGTGGTGCGGTCGGAAACCAGATGGAAAATTGTCAAAGTATCCATTCGAGAACAAGAATTTGTTCAAACAACTTTTTCAGTGATCTTGCCTATGAAAGGAAGATTTGAGATCGGTTTCTAGTTGCTTAATATGGTCTTATCCAGATTGCTCTATTTCAGGAGGGGTTTGACAACTGCAGTTTTGAGTTTGGAACTTCAGTTTGAAAAACTCCCAGAGAGAAGTGAGGCATTTACCACTTCTAGAAGATCTGCTTCTAAACTGTTTAACACACTTTTGAAAAAAGATGTGGGAAGTGTGTCAAGAGCGCAGGTTGATGTTTTAAGGTGCTGTACGGTTTCTTCCAAGATTTTGCCATCAATTTCTTTGAAATCAGACAAAGTTACTACTTTCTCAGGTGGTCTGATCTGTCTGACCCCAGGATAACTCAAGGATGTGCTGATCACCTTTCTGATATTATTGATTTTCTCAGAGAAGAAAGAAGCAAACTCACTGCACTTGCTGTCTGAGAGCATTTCACTGGGAATCTGGCTTGGGGGGTTTGTCAGTCTCTCTACAGTAGCAAAAAGAGTGCGTGTGTTGTTTAAATTGCTGTTTATAATATTTGAGAAGAAAGTCTGTCTAGCTTTGCCTAGTTCCATATTGAAAGCATGGATGCTGTCTTTATAGATGTTATAATGTACTACAAGTTTTGTCTTCCGCCACATGCGCCGTGCTTTTCTGCATTGTCTTCTCCTATTTTGCACTGCTGTTGAGTTTCTCCAAGGTGCTTTTTGTCTGCCACTCTTCTTCCTGACTTTCACAGGAGCAATATCATCAATTACACTTTTAATTTTGAGTTAAAAGAATCAAGGAGAAAATCAACAGAGTCAGCAGATATGTTTGGTGTTAAGGATATAGCCTTCATAAATAGTACACTAGTGTTCTCATTTAAGCATCTCTTCTTGACAGACACAGATCTAGCTTCAATGGCAGGAGAGATCAATATATCAAAGAAAATACAGAAATGATCGGACAATGCTACATCCTTAATAACAATCAATGAAATGTTTAGACCCTTACTGATAAGTACATCTAGAGTGTGTCCACGATTGTGTGTGGGTCCATGTACATGCTGAGTCAGATCAAAAGTTTTTAAAACAGTTTTGATTTATTTTGCCATATTGGTTTCTGCATGATGGCCTTCACCCCAGCAGAATCGGAGCGGCTATTCTGTCGGACAACATCTCCAAGACGCTACACACCATATGACTAGTAAGTCAAAGTCCAAATCACACTCTTTGCTGTCCAAACTTAATTGATATAAGTACCAATGTAGAACATTATATTGAAACTGTGTCTATTCCTCGTTTAGTGAGGTCAAACATTAAATCTACTGTAGAATCTAGGAAAAATCTAATTGTGATTAAACCAGAAAATCTCAATATTAGTGTACAAAAACGATTTATAAAGCTAGGTCTTCTAAACATTAGATCACTCACACCTAAGGTGGTTATTGTAAATGAAATGGTCACAGATAATAGTTTCGATGTACTTTGCCTTACTGAAACCTGGCTTAAACCAAATGATTATTTCGGTCTTAATGAGTCTACTCCTCCTGGATACTGTTATAAGCATGAGCCCCGTCTGATTGGTCGTGGCGGTGGTGTTGCAACAATCTACAGAGATATTCTTAATGTTACCCAGAAAACAGGTCACAGGTTTAATTCGTTTGAAGTACTTGTGCTAAATGTTACTCTCTTAGATGTAAGAAAGAAATCCCTATTATCTCTAGCCTTGGCTACTGTATATAGACCGCCAGGGCCTTACGCTGATTTCCTGAAAGAGTTTGCAGACTTTCTCTCAGATCTATTGGTCAATGTCGATAAAGCATTAATTGTTGGAGATTTTAACATACACGTAGATAACACAAATGATGCGTTAGGGGCTGCGTTTACAGATTTATTAAACTCCTTTGGGGTCAAGCAAAACGTCACTGGTCCCACTCATCGTCTTAATCATACGCTAGATTTAATTATATCACATGGAACCAATCCAACCGATATAGATATTATACCGCAAAGTGATGAAGTCACTGACCATTACATGGTCACTTGCATACTACGTACTGCTGAAATTTGTCATGTTGCGCCACGTTATCGACCAGGCAGAACAATCCTTCCAACAACTATAGATAGATTCTCAAATAGATTCTCAAATAGCTTACCTGATCTATCTCAGTTGCTCAGTGAACCCAAACAAACAGATGAACTAGAGGAAATGACTAGCACTATGAGCACCATTTTCTCTAGTACATTAGACATTGTTGCACCAATTAGATTAAAAAAGGTTAGCGAGAAAACGAAAGCACCATGGTACAACAGTGCTACGCATGTTATCAAGAGAGAAACTCGTAATTTAGAGCGTAAATGGAAACAAACTAATTTAGAGGTCTTTAGAATCGCGTGGAAAGACAGTATGTCACGTTATAAAAAGGCCCTAAAAGCAGCCAAGGCTGAGCATCTCCGCAAACTAATAGAAAATAACCAAAATAATCCAAGGTTTTTATTTAACACCGTGGCTAGACTAACAAATAAACAGACGTTACCTGAGCAAAATATTCCGTTACAGTTTAGTAGTAATGATTTTATGAATTTCTTCACTGAGAAAATAGAAAGCATCAGAAACACAATTGTAAATGTACAATCTTTAATGGTGTCTTATGATTCAGCCTCAATTATCCCTCAAGAACAACTACACCGCTTTACTACTATAGGACAGGAAGAGCTAAATAAACTTATCACTTCATCTAAAACAACAACATGTTTATTAGATCCAATACCCACTAAACTACTGAAAGAAGTGTTACCTGTAGTGGCAGAGCCTCTTCTCAATATTATTAACTCGTCTTTATCTTTAGGTCATGTTCCAAGAATATTCAAGTTGGCAGTTATAAAACCTCTTATTAAGAAACCACAATTAGATCATAATAATCTAGCAAATTACAGACCGATTTCAAATCTTCCATTTATGTCTAAAATACTAGAAAAAGTTGTGTCCGCTCAACCGGGCTCTTTCTTGCAAGAAAATGATATCTATGAAAAATTTCAGTCAGGATTCAGGCCGCACCATAGCACAGAAACTGCGCTCGTTAAAATTACAAATGATTTACTTCTAGCTTCTGACCAAGGCTGTATCTCAATACTAGTTTTACTCGATCTTAGTGCTGCGTTCGACACTGTAGATCACAAAATACTCTTAGATAGACTACAAAACTACACTGGTGTTCAGGGACAGGCATTAAACTGGTTCAGATCGTACTTATCAGACCGTTACCATTTTGTCTGTTTAAATGGGGAAAAATCGAAGATAACTTCAGTAAACTATGGAGTGCCGCAAGGATCTGTGTTAGGCCCTCTGCTATTCTCAATATACATGCTGCCACTTGGTAATATTATAAGAAAACATGGAATTAATTTCCACTGTTATGCGGATGACACTCAATTATATATTTCATCACGACCAGATGAAAACAATAAATTATCTAAATTGACAGAGTGTGTTAAAGATATAAAATACTGGATGACGTGTAATTTTCTGCTATTAAATTCAGATAAAACAGAGGTATTACTTATTAGTCCAAAAAACTGCCCACAAAACCTCTTACAACAGTGATTCTCAACCGGTGGGTCGCGGCCCTCTGGTGGGCCTCGGAGCGTCATCTGGTGGGCCGTGTAGGCAGTGGTAGACTACCCCCAAATTTATTTTTATTTATTTTTTAATTTACAAATCTTGTTATTTTCTAATGATCTAATTGTTCTTATGAATTTATATGATCAAAAACACTCAAGTCAAGTCAAAATGCATTATCTAAAAGCAAAATTAGGTTTAAATATCACAACACCAATCACGTCAGATTGAACGTTTGTTCGATCAGACGCAGTAACATTACGTTACTGTAATATCGTTAATCGTTTTCTGAAAAGAAAAGCAGATGTGGGAGACAGACCTGTGCAGGGAAAAGCTTCGAAGTGTGTGGTGAGAAAATATGACGCTGAATACATTAAATTTGGTTTTATAAGGGCAGGTACTGAGGGAGTCGCACACGGACGAGAAGCGCAGTCTACAACTCGAGGTATCGAACACGCGCACTTTCTCAGTTTATGGCCAGCAATATTGTTATGTTTAAGGACATTACGAAATTAAGATAATGTCTGTACTATGTTATGACTGCAATTCAGTTTTCAATTACAATTAAATACAATCGTTGCTGAGTCTGCAGTCTGAACAGTTTACCTCAGGACGTACATTAACTGAATTAATTGAGAATCTCACCTGAAAATCCGGTCATTTTCATCCACGCAGCTGATTTCTGTAAATTTGAATATAAAACTAAATGTATCTTGCAGCACAGGGTGAAGTCAGTATATATGCTACATTAATTACGTTTTGATACAAATATAATGTAGTAAATTTAATATAAAACTTTGTAAATGGCACTCTGTGGCGCGACAGGATTTTGAACAGAATCTTGAGCCATAGCTGGCGCTGCGGACAGACGCCGCCGGTGTGTGTACACTCATAGAAAATAATGTGTTTGAATTATAAAGACGTGCCGCTGCGCTTCTCGTCCGGTGTGCGACCCCCTTAAGCCGAAGGCGCATGTGGAGAAATGTTGTTGAATGTGGAGAAATGTTGTCATATGAGGCGCTAAAACCATCAAAGCTGCAGAGACATTTGAACAAAACTGGGCTGTTTAATATTGTTTTAAACAGTCAAGTTCATATCACTAACTGTATTTGATAAATTACACTTACTGTATAGGATATGTAAATTGGGGTGAATGAACTTTGTTGAACATTTCGTATCTATACCACGAATGTTATTCCTCGTGCCATTTATAAGGCAACATTTTTTTGCGTGCATATGATACGCAGTTTTCGCGTGCAAATGATACGCACAGTATGGCGTGTAATACGCACGCACTTCCCACCGCTAATCCTAATTATATGCACGCAAAAAAAACACATTTTTGGCGTATAAATGGCACGAGAAATAACATTTGTGTTATAGTGATCGTGTTGCAGCGACTTGTGTGTCTGACCTGTTGTTACAGGTATGTTAGCCTGTTATTGTTACAGGAATGGTTATTGAGTAAACCTGCAAAGTCTTTTTGATACAAGGACAGTTTTCATCTATATAGCTGACTCTGCTACAGTGGCATAACAGATTAACAGCCGAGTATATCATTGTACTTTTAGAATTTTCTGTTATTCTGTGTTCATACTATCATATGTGGAAAGGTGTTTTTATCATATGTGGAAAGGTGGTCCTCGGAATGTTTTTAAACACTCATTGGTGGGCCATGAGTTGCAAAAGGTTGAGAACCCCTGTCTTACAATACAACTTTAATTTAGAAGGGTGTCCTGTTACTTTATCCACTACAGTAAAAGACCTGGGTGTTATTTTAGACCGCAACTTGTCTTTTGAAAATCATATTTCATATGTTACAAGAACAGCCTTTTTCCACCTTAGAAACATTGCTAAGCTACGTAATATGCTATCTGTTTCTGATGCAGAAAAGTTAGTTCATGCATTCATGACCTCGAGACTAGATTACTGTAATGCCTTATTAGCTGGTTGTCCTGCATCCTCAATAAACAAGCTACAGTTAGTGCAAAATGCAGCCGCTAGAGTTCTAGATCAAGAAAATATAATCATATAACACCAATTCTATCGTCTTTACACTGGTTACCTATAAAGTTCCGTATCATTTACAAAGTATTACTACTGACCTATAAATATAAACTGTAACGTACACACGGCATGGTAAATGCATGTATTACTAGCACAGGTGTAAGCGTATATGGATTGTTATGCTAAACTGCGAACCAATACATTTTATGAGACGCTGTGTAAGTTGCCTTATTAACTCACACAGCGTCTCATAAAATGTATTCAGAGCAAACAACCCTGACGTTAAACCTTAAAAAAGTACGTTTTCTTATTGTTCGGTATCTTGCAAGTTGCAACCATATTCTCTCGTCCTCTGCTCGTCCGTTTGAAAACTGCGCGCGATGCCGGCGAACGTAATCACACGCTCTCACGCCACACATCCATTTTCTCATGCACAATAAAATCGCGAAGCAAAGAGGACACGGAGACCGACAGACTAGACAGAGCAGTTACTTTATACAAAAAAAATCTCAGCTCTCAGATTCTGTCAATTTTATTACGAAATTCAAACAATAAATACCGCTTTGGCGCTTGTAAATGTGAGGTGACAGATCTCTAGCTAATAGTAAAAAAACACAAACACTGTTGAAAGATACAGTACAACTTACCGAAATGTATATAATATCGATCAATCAGTGTTTTTTATCAGCGTGAAGAGGTCAATAACACAGCTGGAGAACAATTATGTCATATTTACCTCAGGAAAGCCATTTAATAAACACAATATAGGCTATAGCACATAGTTGGCAAGAAAAAAGAGCTATAGAGAGTATTTTGCTAAATATGTGTACTATATTACATATTTATTATATTTTTACTTATATCATTAAATAAAGTTGTTATTATAATAAAAAAATGCATTATATTTAATTTGAGTCATTTTTAACCTTAAATAATACTGCCAGCTGATAGGGCTCTCTGTATTTTTACAGCATTAGATGAGTTGTTTTTTTCTTGAGAAAAATTAACGCCTATCTTGAGTACCTAATATTTATCCAAATGAGTCAATATTAAATCAAATCACAATAATTTAATTTAATTTAAATTAAAAAAAGAGTAGCTTACCAGAAATTGTACCATGTAAACATTGTAACATGTCACTAAACCTAATAAAATTCAGTTTAGTTACTAAAATATTAGTGGCAATCACAATACACTTATTGTGATGCAAATTTTATTTTTTTTCAATTGATGGAGAAGGTCAGACTATTTCCTTCAGAAAGACCGTTGGTTAGCTAGCTCATTTAAAATGTCCTAAAATGTTTTGTTTAAAATAGATTTGATATTTATATTGTAGTTGAAAACAGTTGAAAAAAGTTCATAGAATTAAAATTGATCTAAACTTTTTTGACCCTGCCTCTTAAAAGAATCGGAATCGAGAATCGTTAGGAATCGGAATCGAAATCGAAACAAGGAATCGGAATCGGAATCGGAATCGTTCAAATTCAAACGATACCCAACCCTACCTATAAAGCCCTAAATGGTTTAGCTCCCCTGTATTTAACGGAACTTCTATCGCCCTACAATCCATCGCGCTCTTTAAAGGGGTCATATAATGGTACATGCACTTTTACAAGTTGATTGCACTGAAATGTCTGTTGGCAGTGCCTGTACACAACCATCCTATCATGATTAAAATCCATCCAGTGGTTTTGTTTTAATCTCCTTATATGTTTGACCATCTATGAAATCAAGCCGTTCGATATTGTGACGTCATAAGATCGTAAGCCCCTCCCGCGATTGTGATTGACAGCCGTGTTTCAACACAAGACCCGCCCTGAGCGAGCTGTGACTGCTGTCGTCATAGTAGTCCGCCGTTGTTGATATGCTGGAGGAGAATGGCGTCTAAGCGATTGTGGTGTTCAGTTCTTAGCTGCAATAACGAGCACAGCAGTCGTTTTACTGTTCCGAAATCCAGTGGCTGAGTTTTATTTTGGAAGGGAATATTCCCACCGGTCGATCTAAATGCTATTATGTTTGCGCTAATCATTTCTCACCAGACTGCTTTTTAAACGAGTGTCAGTTTAAAGCTGGGTTTGCTAAGAGGCTGCTACTGAAAAACGATTCTGTACCAACTATTCGTGTGCCTGCTGCAATTCCAGAAGAAGTAAGTATAACGTTTTATTAACCTGTATATTAATATTTGCAAATCGCTTGCACTTTATGATGAATGTGGCTAATGTTTACACTCATTACTGCATCGTAGGGTACATTACGGCATGTTTCTATGTAACGACGTTCTCAAAACAACTCATAATCCTATACTGTATAATAATGAAAAACGCGTTATGGTTAATGTGTTATAGAAACTGTGTACACAGGTGTTATAGTTAACGTGGTAACACTAAGTTACACTTGGTTTACTTGTACTAAGTATAACGTTTTATTAAACTGTATATTAATCTTTGCAAATCGCTTGCACTTCATGAAGGATTTTTGCTTTTGTATAGGCAAGCACATCTGAAGAATTGGAGGTGACTCAAGATGTGGCCAGCCAAAAGAAACTGTGCACAGTTGGCACCCAGCTCTCCATGAAAACTTTACGTCCGCACTACAAAAGCACAGGTTTGCTTATATAGTGTTAAGTCATATATTCATTTTTTGTGTTATTGTATTAATATTTATTGCTTTATATTAATTAACGGTATGAAAATGACAACTATTTTGTAACAGGCACACAGACAACAATGTTTTACCCAGATATGGGTGTTAGCCAGTCAATACCACTCCTAACATCGACACCAATAAAGAGGCCAAATAAGAGATCTCGCTTGGAGGTACTGGAGAGAGAGGAGGACCCTTCTGGAGCCAGTTCAACATTGAAAGTGGAAGATCCTATGGATTCCACATATGATCCAGCTGACTCTGTCACAACCTTGACTGAGCCAACAGATGTGACGTAAGTGACAAGTTTTTTGTTAAATGTTGCAATTATTTCAATTATATTATTACATTTTTAGTAATTTTTGTAATTTTAAAAATTCGTTATTATTCTATTAGATTTGAGTCTTCAAAGCCGGTTCACAAGACAGCTACTTACATAGTCTATGAAAATTGCCTGATGCAGCTCTTTGAGCAGTGCCCTGTGTGCCATCGGGTTACAAATGTACAGAGGAAAGTTTTTGGAACATTCCTCTCTGTGGAACAACGCTGCCCACAATGTGACTACTTCAGAAAATGGAATAGTCAACCAATTATACAAAGCACTCCTGCAGGGAACCTCCAGCTTTCTGTTGCAGTGTATGCCAATGGTGCCTCTTTCTTTAAAGTTAAAAAGGTAGGATGGTGAGGATTTTACTGTGTAGCCAATAATTTATATTTGCAAGTAATATCACAAAGATAAACATGTAACAAAATTAAATTTTCATACTGATGAAGTTATGCTAAATGAAGGAATCTTCTTTTCTGACCTTAGGTATTCCAGGCAATGAATCTGAAAATGATTCACTACACCACCTTTCAAGTGCATGCTCGGAGGTACATACAGCCTGCAATTGTACATAGCTGGAGGACAGCACAGGATGGGATGTTGCAGCAGCTCAAACAGCAACAGAACATTGTTCTGGGTGGAGACATGAGGGCAGATTCACCAGGTACTAAAGGCTGCACAACTGTGTCAGTTTACATATTACTGTGAAAGTAATAATAATAAATACTGAATGTAATACAAAGTGAACATTAATTTTTTATGTAAAGGTCATTCAGCTAAGTTTGGAAGCTACTCGGTGATGGACCTAGGGACCAGCACTATTATTGATCTGCAACTAGTTCAGGTGAGTTTAACATGCTTATGCAATGTAATAAAGTAATTGTACAGACAAAATGCACAATGATCTTTTTACTGTGTAGCTATTCGCTAACATCACAGGCATTGTCAACAATTGTCATGTATGCTCATTATTTTGTAATCAGAGTAATGAAGTTGGTGGGAGCAACAACATGGAGAAAGAGGGTCTGAGGAGGAGCCTTGATCTTTTGAGGGCACACAGTGTGACATTTGACAGCATTGTTACAGACCGGCACCCTCAAATACAAAAATACCTGCGGGAGGCCAACATCACACAGTATTATGATGGATGGCACATTGAAAAAGGTATTAGCTTATTTCTGGGTATGTGTTGTTTATGTGCATAATGACTGTCATAGTCTTACAGACTGGTTATATTTTAAACAGATCATTAGAATTGTTTTACAAAATATTGATACAAAAGCCTACCTTTGACCAGAAATTCTATTTTATTATATTGTGTACACTAAACACACTGTATCTTTATGCATGGCTGAATTAAAGTTTGTTTGTTTGTTTGTTTATATTATTAGGAGTATCAAAGAAACTGCTGAAGATGGCTCAGAACAAAGACTGTGAAAAAGTGCAGAAGTGGTATCGCAGTATAAAAAACCACATATATTGGACAGCAGCTTCTTCTTCAACAGGACCAGAGCGAGTGGCAAAGTGGACATCAATTCTTAATCATATCCAAGACAAACACACACATGATGATCCCGTTTTCCCACAGTGTTTACATCCGCAGCGCAATACAACGGACAAGAGCAAGTGGTTGAGAGCAGGTGTGTTTACACTATTAGCTGGTGTCAATGTAACTCATGTGTCTATTTGCATATTATATAGATATACATAATTTTGTAAGTTATGTACATTCATTTTATTTTTTAATTATTTTTAAATATACATTTTAACAAGTTTTATTTTCACACCAGAAACAACTGCCTTCACTCGATTAGAGAAAATCCTCAAAAACAAGAGGATTCTGAAGGATGTTGAAAAACTGAGCCCTCACCATCAGACCTCATCCCTGGAGGCGTTCCACAGCGTAATTCTGCGATTTGCGCCAAAGAATGTTGTCTTTTCTTTCCTGGGAATGCTATGCAGGTAACTCAAAATGATTGTGAAAGGACTGTATACAAATTTTCAATCATGCAAGTGTCCCCTAACTAATGGTTAACCATTATTTATTCTCTATAGACTCTACCTGGCAGCCCTGCATTTTAATGAGAATGCTGAGCGTCCCCAAGCCACGACAGCAGCTGGAGAGCCACTTTTTAAAGTGGTTTTCCCAAAATACAAGAAAGGACAATGCTCTGCAAAGCCAGTGAAAGTAGAACCAACCTTCCGTGAGTGTACAAACTTTTATTTAAATTCAAAATAGTCATTGTTTGTACAGACGTAATATCAGAAGATGAACATATTTTTTTTTATAATTATTTACTTTATATAGACAGTAGCCTATTATATACAAAACCTTGTATTCACTATACTAAGTGAGAAACAAAACTTCTGAGTAAACTGAAAATATCAACAATATATATATATACACAACCCTGATTCTCGAGCCCAGAATGCCCCAACACCAGCTGACGAAACTTCGGTATGCCAAAAACCTGTAACGGCTCAGAAAGTAAAACAATTTTTTCAAATAATTTTTTATAATTTCATTCAATTATTGATGTTTGTTTTTGGTCCATTATTTTTGCTGTTACTTACTTTATCACATACCTCAGTGGAATTCAGTAAAACTATCAGTATTTCTGTCAATAAATGTTAGTCCAATCATTTTTGTGTCTTATTGATTATTTGTTACTTCATGGTGAATGGTATGTTATGCGATTATTAAATTACACTTCAGTTGATACCCATAGTGAACTTTATGAATCAAAACAAAACCTACCCTGACATTCCCCTTAAACCTAAAGGCCCATAGTCTGCTCGGTAGATGTTTAATGCATTCTGAAGCGAAAACAGATTTAAACAAACGGGTTCCAGGCCTGGATGATCAACCATACATTGAGGAGGATTTTCCAGCTGCTGTAATCTTCGTAAAACCTAAGAATTATGAATATGTTAACTGAGCTAACATTTTTATAAGATTGTTGCATAATAGCAATACAATTTATGAAAAGTACTGTACCTGTGGTATCTCCCTGCAGCATATATTTTCAGCCTCTGTAGGCATTTGCCTACATAATCCACAAAGGCACCTGAAACAGGAATATCAATGTAATTACAATACTGTATATGTACTTGAATGTTTTCTTAAAAAATAAAACGTACTTTACAACAAATTATTAGGGATCTTTCAACTACAGCTAGAAACAGTCAACACAGACATAACGTTCCACAATACATTTACGCATAACATTTACAAAAAAAAGTTTTTCAGCATCAATCTGTCAACGAACTAACTTATAACGTTACATAAGTAAAGTTAAACACATAGCGTTTGTATCTCACTATTCTACCGTGCCAGTACATACAAAAATAGATCAAAATGACATTACGTTAACCAACCATTCAGAAACGTCCCGTCCGAGCAGGGGGGAAGGAAGTCGACCGGAAGTTGAAGTCGGCCGCGTTCCGCCATCTTGTAGCAGAACTTCACCTGCAGTTAGCATCCCATTGACTCCCATTCATTTTGGCGTCACTTTGACAGCGAATAACTTTACATCTGAGGCGTTTAAAGACTCCATTTGTCCATTATTTATTTCTAAAGAAACACGACAATGTATAAAATGCTCCATTACCTTGTAGCTTATGTTAAGGCCCCGTAGAAGCAGTTTTTGTAAAAGTAGGCTAACGATTGCGTCATAACCACGCGACTCTCTGTCGCACAGTAGAGAAATTACCGTATGGACAGGAGGACAAGCTCGTGGGCAATCGGGGGGACGTGGAGGCAAAATGACAATATAATTAATCAGAATACCTAGCAAAAGTTGCTCCTGCTCCAAGCTTATGGACAGCTCCTACTCACACTCTCCGTCTCTGCAAGGTTCGGAAGGGAATGATTCAGATTTCTCTTGGCACAGCTACTAGAAGACAGACGGGTTGCTCACGTGGTCCGTGTAAAGCTTTGCTCGGTTTGAGTCTGCGCGTCAGGAAAGGAAGTGCTAAGAAATCGCTAAAAATGGGCTTCACTTGTCTCAATTGAGTTCCAATGGGGTCGCTGTGTCCATTTCTTTTACTGTCTATGCGTCCGAGCCGTAATGGTCGAACTTCTTCGGGGCCGTCATCTTGTTCAGAGTCCGACTCAGGTTCAAATTGGTATGGTTGCAAAGACGATACACCAGAAACTCCCGTTGCCATTCTTGTTCCTAAATATAACCTGAACTGTTGTCAAGGCAACGGTCCACGTGTGTTGTTTCAGAACGCCCCACAGAACAGAGGGGCGGGGTGAGCAAAGCTCATTATCATTTAAAGACACATGCACTGAAACGGCGTGCTGAAAACAGAGCTGTTTTTGACCAGGTAAAATTAGTGTTTTCTTACAATACTAATGAGAATTTTTAATTAAAGTATATTACAAACTTTTAATTTAGACCATAAAGAAACATATTAGCTTGTACAAAAATGGCATTATATGACCCCTTTAAGATCACTAAATTCGAGGCTTCTGGTCATTCCTAGGATATCTAAGTCCACTAAAGGAGGGAGGGCGTTTTCACATTTAGCTCCTAAACTCTGGAATGGCCTTCCTGATATTGTTCGAGTCTCAGACTCGCTGTCCCAGTTTAAAACTAGATTAAAGACGCATCTCTTTAGCCAAGCATTCACATAATACTTACCTTTTATACTACAGTTGAATCAGATTGAATGCATTAATATTATGAACAGCAGCTACGCTAATTATTTCCCATCTGCTTTTCTGTTAGCGTCCCGAGGTAAATACAGATCGTCAGCTCCAGTTTGTATCCAGCCTCCCATGGAAACAAACTACAGATGCCCCAACACCCGTGCAGAGACGACTCGAAGCCCGTGAAGAGACAACTCGACGCCTGTGAAGAGACGACTCGACGATGGCAATATGTTTATGCCCTAAATCAATACATGATTAACTAACTGTATTTCTCTATGTACATTTCTGAAATGCACTTTCTGTAAAGCTGCTTTGAAACAATATGTATTGTGAAAAGCGCTATACAAATAAATTTGAATTGAATTGAATTGAATTATCTATGTGAATGTTAAAATCTCCAGCAATGGCAAAACAGTCAAACTCTGAGGTAATTGTTGATAACAGTTCTGTAAAGTCCTCAGCAAAGGCTGGAGAGTATTTTGGAGGCCTGTAAATGATTATAAGTAAAATGCGTGGAGCACCTTTTAACACAATACCCAGATATTCGAAAGATAATTCCCAAATGATAATTGCTTACATTGATAGATATCTTTAAAAAGAGCAGCTAGACCCCCACCTCTCTTAACAGCTCTGCAGACACTCATAAAAGTAAAGTTATGAAGGGATGTTTCATTGAGGACTGTTGCACTGCAGCTGTCTTCTAGCCAGGTTTCGTTTAGAAGCATAAAATCCAGGTTGTTTGTGGTTATTAAGTCGTTGACTAGAAGTGATTTAATTTTAAGTGAGCGGATGTTTAAAAGTGCTAACTTAACAGTCTTACTTTTTGTCCCCACAGCAATCTTAGTTTGACGTGTAATAGGCACCAGATTAGTTGGGTTTGCTGTACGGCTATTGAATGCCTTAGACTTTCTATCTTGTAATAGAACAGCAATAGAGAAAGATACAGGCACACTGGGTTCCCGCTTGTTCTGTAAACATTTGAGAAAGTTACTGTTATCATAGCGGGGACCCGACACATATCACTGAGAGCTGGTATCAGTTGTTTTTGGTTCACCTCGAGCAGATGGAGGAGGGTGTGGGCCCTGGCGTTGTGGCAGAGGCCGAAGAGCTCTCACAGAAGGAGGGGGAGGGCGAGCTGGGCCCGCAGGCTTTGGTGGTTGCGTTGCCTGCCGTTTTTTGGTTGATATCTGGGGGCTTGCAGCAAAAGAGTGGGATAGTTTGGTTCCAGCATACACCAGTTCTTCCATTTTCTGTGAGAAGCACAGAAGTGGAGATGCTGGAGAGAGGGATAAAGTGTCTGGTGAGAGGGGCTGTTGCTCTGGTGTTATCGGAGGCTGTTATATGCTGTCCTGGCTTCCCTGGCTGTTTTCCAGGAAGTTGTCCTTGGGTGCTAAATCTTGGAGCAAGTGTCTGCTCGACCTTGAGCGTCAGTTAGCATCAGTGTTAGCTACTGGCTGATTCAGTCTGTGTTCGATCACATTCATCACGTTTGGGGATTCCTCATTTACATTCATTAGTACTTCAAATCTGTTCTCAAGATGTATAGGCGGTGGTAGGAGACCAGTGTTTGCAATCCTTGTCAGAGCTGTGTCTGGGGTAGAGAATGCTACTGCGGTAATCTGATGTCTCGAGTGCCTTTGGGTCTCACTCCCTGTTTGTGCCATCGATTTGTAAGTCGATCGGCTTGTTTCTCTACCTGTTGAGGAGCACTAGTTTCATGGGACTCACCGGCTATATGCTGAGGGTGTCCATGACGAAAGTCACACCGGCCAAGAGAAAGAGCTTCAATCCAGTCCTGAAGAAGATGACAGTACTTGGTCTCTAGCCCTTCCTCACCTATCCGGCAGCAATTAAACTATGGCACAAGGGTGAGCAAATTATGTTTAACTCTCCTCAAAAAGCGGAGGATTTTGTCTGCTCACTGTCACAGAAGAAGACATATTCTGCACCTCTACAAAGCAACGGGAAGGCAACGGCTACCGTCTCCATCCCTTCAGGTCAACGAGGGGAAATTAATGAAGAGATTTGTGGTGATCCTAACTGCCCTGAAGAGGACAATAACAAGGTGGCTGTAGCGTCTGGACTGAATCACGATGACCGATTCAATACTAAGCTTCAGAAAGCTTTTAATCTTTTGGACTTTTTCATGTAAATCACAGGCCTAGTGACGATGAGTCTGTACCAAATTGCTCCCTCTGTCACTTTAGTTGCCTGGCATATGCTAAACAGGAACACCTTGAAGCTCCTTCGGCAACTTCAAAGGATCTTAATCAACTCAAAATCAACTAAGTTTTCACACAAGGCAAGGCCATGTGGCAAAAAGGACATTGAAAAACGCATCTAATATACATAGACACAGACATTCTCTTCATTTAACTCATGATCAGTATTGGGGGTAACGCATTACAAGTAACTTGAGCTACGTAATCAGATTACTTAGTTTAAGTAACTAGTAAAGTAACGCATTCATTTTAAATTTACAACAAAATATCGGAGTTATTTTGTTAATTGTGAAGATACTGCCTTTCCTAGTATCTTTGACAGAAAAGGTAGATTCGAGATCGGCCTGTAATTGACTAATTCTGTAGGATCAAGTTGCAGTTTTTTAACAAGCGGTTTAATCATAGCCAGCTTAAAAGTTTTTGCTACGTATCTTAATGACAAAGATGAATTAATGATATTATTATATATTATTATTATGACATGTTGTCGGTTTAGATGATTTAACGAGTTTAGAAAATTCGTCCTCTCCTATAGCAATGAATGAATCAAATTATTCCTTAGGGAGACTACAATGTACTGCCTGATGTGATACTGTAGTAGATGGTTGCATAGTTATAATTTTCTCCCTGATATTATCAATCTTATAAGTGAAGAAGTTCATAAAGTCATTACTGCTGTGCTGCTTGGAAAATTCTGGGCTTGAAGCTTTATTTTTCGTTAGTTTTGCCACTGTTTCAAATAAATACCTAGGGTTTTGATTATTGTCGTCTAATAGGGTTGAAAAATAAGCAGATCTAGCAGCTTTTAAGGCTTTCTGTACGCAATCGTGCTCTCCTTCCATGAAATGCAAAATACCTCTAGTTTTGTTTTCTTCCAGTTGTGCTCCATTTTTCTGACTGCTCTCTTAAGGGCCTGAGTGTACCACGAGCAGTTGTACCACGGCGTTAGACTATTTTCTTTAATCTTCTTTAAGCGCAAAGGAGCAAATGTGTCTAAAGTGCTGGAAAAGAGAGTGTTAAAAGTTTCTGTCGCAATATCAAGTTCTTCTAAGCTATCTGGGATGCCGAGATGATGAAACTGATCAGGAAGATTATTAATAAAGCAATCTTTAGTGGCAGAAGTGATAGGTCTAACATATTTGTAACACGGAGTCGGCTTTGCAGCCTTGGCTAAATGAAGTTTACGTTGTATTGTAATACATTACTTTTAAAAATAACTTTCCCCAACACTGTTCATGAATAAACTATTCCAGAACACATATGATATATTTCTGTGTGTACCCTAGTGAAAAATAAATATACAAAAATGTATTTTAAATACATTTATTTTATGCTAAGTACACATGCATTACAAATACATTTACATATTTATGTACTTAATATAATTACCCTGCAATTGTATTTTTGGTATACTAAACTGTTATACTTAAAGTCTGCTTAATTGGAAGTAATTTTGTGAAACTAAAGATATACTTAAGTATATTTGATTGTGCTAAAATGTAACTATTGTAAGTATACTTTAGGTACACTTTAAATATTTTGCATTTAAATTTATATAGTGGTTATACTATCCTTACTAATAGTGAAATTAAACTTAGGCTTAATATTAAGAAATATGCATTGTGCAATAAAGAAGAACTCCAAATAATGTTTAATTATAATATTTAGTAAGTCTCTAGCAATATGTCGGTAAATATATTAATGGGTTTGTAGTATAGTAGTATGAAATAAATGTAGGCCTATTTTAAAATAATTTTGGCATAGTTTTTTTTTTTTTTTTTTTTTTTACTAGGGCAGACTCTGCATCCATTGCCTCTGACATGTTTTCTCACCATCACGCACCTAACTCAGAAACTCTTAAGAAAATCCAAAGTTACCAAAACTCAAAATGACCAGTTGTTCTGATGTTCATGTGCATTTTATCTCATAAATACATTCTTTCTGACATGACCTGAAAACACTGTAACTGCCGAAGCTAAACCTTGACCCCCTTTGGCCTGCCCAACGTCCTACCATTGGTTGAACCAGAAGTTGACACGTCAGACAGCTATGCTTGATCTATGTTTCAAACACGCCAAAAAAGTCAATGCCAAGACACTTCCCACTGCCACTGGTTTTATTCTCTAACCGAGGGGACCCTCGGCTCAGATGCACTAGCGCACAGCTGGCTCCCCAAGTATGCGTTTCCCCCAGTGAGCCTTCTTGCACAGGTCCTGTGTAAGATCAGGGAAGACGAGGAGCAGATCCTTCTGGTTGCGCCTCATTGGCCCACCCGGACTTGGTTCTCCGAACTGGTGCTCCTCATGACAGCCCCTCCCTGGCCAATCCCTCTGAGGAAGGACCTCCTTTCTCAGAGACGGGGCACCCTCTGGCACCCACGTCCCACACTGTGGAACCTGCATGTGTGGGTTCTGAATGGGACGCGGCAGGTTTAAGTACCCTACCACCTCAGTTGGTGGCTATCATCACTTCAGCTAAGGCCTTGTCCACGAGACACGTCTATGCTCTGAATTGGAACCTCTTCGTCACTTGTTCTTCTCGCCGAGAAGATCCCAGGAAATGCCTGATCGGGTTGGTGCTCTCCTTCCTCCAAGAAGGGTTGGAACGAAGGCTGTCTCCTTCCACCCTGAAGGTTTACGTGGCTGCGATCTCTGCGCACCACGACCTGTGGAGTCAAAAACGGTGGGACAGCATGACCTGGTCGTCAGGTTCCTTAGGGGGGCGAGGAGACTAAATCCTCCTTGCTCTCCTCTTATACCCTCTTGGGACCTCGCAGTGTCAGTCAAGTCAAGTCACCTTAATTTAAATAGCGCTTTTAACAATATGGATTTTTTCAAAGCTGCTTTACAGTGATAATAGGAAACTAGATGCGAAAGTTCGTCGAGACAAACTTTAAGTTGGCTTGAGAAAGTTTGGACCGCAAAGGTTGCTAGGGTGTTCTGGGTGGTTCCTAAGGTATTTTTGGTGGTTGCTAGGGTGTTCTGAGTGGTTGCTAGGGTGTTCTGAGTGGTTGCTATGGTGTTGCTAGGGTGTCCTAAGGTATTTTGGGTGGTTGCTAGGGTGTTCTGAGTGGTTGCTATGGTGTTGCTAGGGTGTCCTAAGGTATGTTGGGTGGTTGCTAGGGTGTTCTGGGTGGTTGCTAGGCAGTTGCTATGGTTTTCTGGGTGGTTGCTAGAGTGTTACAGGGGTGTTCTGGGTGGTTGCTAGGCAGTTGCTAGGGTTTTCTGGGTGGTTACTATGGTGTTGCTAGGCAGTTGCTAGTGTACTTTGGGTGGTTTCTAGGGCGTTTATAGGTGGTTGGTAGTTGTCACAGATGGTTACTATGGAGTTTTTATAGAGTTCTTAGCATGATCTTGGCATGATTTAGCACTTAACTAATCACTATTAGCATGTAGCTATTCAGTGCTAGCATGTGTAGTATGTTGGAAGTGCTGTTTGCTAGCATGAGTCAAAAGAGCCAATCCTCATCTCTATACGATGTTCTGATACAGAGATATAGGTCTTGCAAAACGGTTGCTAGGGTACTCAAGTTTGGTTGCTATGGAGTTGCTTGGGAGCTGGAAGCATTAAACTTAAGAAGTTTAAAGTGGTTTGAAGTTTAAAGTAGTTTAAAGTAGTTTGAAGTTTATGATAGATAGATAGATAAATAAGTTAGATAGATACACACACACACGCACGCACACACACACACTAGCTCACACACTCAGACACACACACGCACACTCAAGAGTTTAGAGTTTATAAGTTTAAACACACACACACAAGTAGACACGCAGACACGCTCACTAACTCTCTCACACACACACACACACGCACAGACACACTGACTAACTCACACACACAGACACACACACACACACACGCAGACACGCTCACTAACACACACACAGACACACACACACACACACGCGCTCACTAACTCTCACACACACACACTAACTCGATCACACACACACACTAACACACACACAGACACACTCACTCACACACACACAGACATGCTCACTCACGCACATACAGACACACGCACACACACACACACACACACACACACACTAACTCGCTCACACACTCACTCAGACACACACATGCACACTCAAGAGTTTATACGTTTAAATGAGTTTAAGAGTTCAGAGTTTATTAATTTATGAGTTTAAGAGTTAATTAGTTTATAAGTGTATGAGTTTAGAGTTTACTATGAGGTGCCCCTAGGGACATTATTCAGAATTACCATGCACATGTACTTTTCCTCTCACATACACAAATTCATTCATATACTATGAAATGCTCACACACATACAAGTGAAATGCTTTTACAAACACAACTGAAACGCTCTCATACATACAACTGAAAATATTACGCTCACACACACAACTGAAACGCTCACACACACAAAACTGAAATGCTCTCATACATACAACTGCAAATATTACGCTCACACACACAACTGAAACGCTCACACACACACACAACTGAAATGCTCTCATACATACAACTGAAAATATTACGCTCACACACACAACTGAAACGCTCACACACACACAACTGAAATGCTTTCATAAATACAACTGAAATGCTCTCATACATACAACTGAAAATATTACGCTCACACACACAACTGAAACGCTCACACACACACAACTGAAATGCTTTCATAAATACAAGTGAAATGCTTTTACAAACACAACTGAAACGCTCTCATACATACAACTGAAAATATTACGCACACACATACAAGTGAAATGCTTTTACAAACACAACTGAAATGCTCACACACACACAACTGAAATGCTCTCACACACACAACTGAAATGCTCTCACACACACAACTGAAATGCTCACAAACATACAAGTGAAATGCTTTTACAAACACAACTGAAACGCTCACACACACACAACTGAAATGCTCTCACACACACAACTGAAATGCTCACACACATACAAGTGAAATGCTTTTACAAACACAACTGAAACGCTCTCACTCACACAACTGAAAAGCATTTCAGTAAGTTGTATGCAAGCATTTCAGTTGTGTGTGTGAGAGCATTTCAGTATGTTGTATGCAAGCATTTCAGTTGTATGTGTGAGAGCATTTCAGTATATTCAAGCCAACTTAATAATAATAAGTTTAAGTACAATATCAGTAAGTTGGCTCTCTCAAGCCAACGTAATTACCGTAACAGATTGTTTAGGCTTTACAGCAGCTCTAGAATAAAGTTATTGTCCAGCTAAAGTTAGTTTTGATTGATTGATTGATTCACTTCCATTCCATTTTATCTGTACTTGGTATTCACGCAAGTCGAATAAGGCCGCTAAGACGACACCATTCTCTCTACACAGACTTTAAACGTGAACCTGTGAGAAACGCTGATGGCGTTCACATGCGCATTAAGAATTGGTTCTATAGTTATTTGCGTTTGAATGTATGTGCGCAGGTTTGGAATTCCCTACAAACCAAGCCTAAACAAAGTACTGGTCTTTCCTTTTTGGAAATTTTGATACAGAATTTTATTTTATTTTGTCACTTCGGGGTAGGTACGCGAAACGAATTTTCCCGACAACGCTTTATCTGTAGAGTGGTAAAGGGATCCTCCATAGGGAGAGACTATTTGGCACTTCAGCACTGCGTTGTCATCAGGTCCAGGCGAAGGTCCTTCGTCAGATCTGGATACGGCCTGGATCCGGCAGGCTGCGGGAAAACCTCGGGATAAACAAAGGCACTAAAATTTGCGTAGATGTCATTCTTCTTATGATGTAACGAGTACATCAGGATTTATGGGAAGTGTTCCCGGTTCCAGCTGACCTAATCTATGCAGCCTAACATTGAATTATAGAAGTCTATAATGTATTATGTGAATGCTAGGTCAAAGAGATGTGTCTTTAATCTAGCTTTGAACTGACAGAGTGTGTCTGCTTCCCGGACAATGTTAGGAAGACTGTTCCAAAGTTTTGGTGCTAAATAAGAGAAGGATCTACCGCCAGCAGTCGATTTTGATATTCTAGGTATTATTAACTGGCCGGAATTTTGAGATCGCAATAGACGTGAAGGACTATAATGCGTTAAGAGCTCGCTCAAGTACTGCGGCGCTGAACCATTTAGTGCTTTGTAAGTAATCAGCAATATTTAAAAATGTATGCAATGAAATGGCATACATTTCATTGCAAATAGGCAGCCAATGCAGTGTGAACTAGCTGTGTTTTGAACTAGCTGTAGTTTGTTTAAGTGTGCAGGGCAACCACCCAGTAGAGCATTACAATAATCTAGCCTTGAGGTCATGAACGCATGACCTAATTGTTCCGCATTTGTCAATGAGAGCATATGGCGTAATTTAGATATATTTTTAAGATGGAAAAATGCGGTTTTACAGATACTAGACACGTGACTTTCAAATGAAAGATTGGTATCAAAGAGCACACCCAGGTTCCTAACCGACGACGAAGACTTAACAGAGCAGCCATCAAGTGTCAGACAGTATTCTAGGTTATTATGTGAGGAAGTTTTTTGTCCAATAATTAGAATCTCAGTTTTTTCAGAGTTAAGTAGTAGGAAATTACTAGTCATCCAATTTTTTATATCAGCTATGCATTCAGTTATTTTGTGAATTGGTAAGTTTCGTCTGGGCGTGAAGAAATATAGAGAGAATACACATATGACCCGAGATGGGACATATTATGCAACATGTCAGTGAATATACAGTGGTTCGCAGAGCTCCCTTTGAGCCATTGCGATCAGTCAAGCTTAAAGTCCTGTCTTTGAAGACAGCGCTCCTGGTCGATTTGGCCTCCATCAAGAGGGTTGGGGACCTGCAGGCATTTTCGGTGATCTTGAGACCCTGGCCTGGATACTTGTCCAAGGTTCCCACTACTCCTTTCAGGGATCAGGTGGTGAACCTGCAAGTGCTGCCCTCGGAGGAGGCAGACCCAGCCTTGGCACTGCTCTGTCCAGTACGTGCCCTCTGTGCTTACGTAGACAGAGCGCAGTGTTTCAGGACCTCAGACCAGCTCTTTCTCTGTTTTGGTGGGAAGCTGAAGGGAAAGGCTCTCTCCAAGTAAAGGTTGTCTCACTGGATAGTGAGCGCCATTGTCTTGACTTACCAGATGCAGGGTCGACCATGCCCCCTAGAGGTGAGGGCTCACTCCACCCGAAGTGTGGCTTCCTCCTGGGCTTTAGCACATGGCGCCTTGCCAACAGACATCTGTAGAGCTGCAGGCTGGGTGACACCCAACACTTTCACGAGATTCTATCCACCTTATTCCTGACGACCTTACTGTGTTTTGAATTATGGGTGGCACTTCCGGTTTGGGGAACTTCCATTCAAAAAGGCTAAACATATCATTTCAAATCATAAGGTTGCCCTACAAATAAAGCTGATCCGTCAGTTTGACTGGATGAGCTGTCAATTTTACTTAATGATTTATTTTCAGACATAATGAGAATAACGTTATACTTGGTATTTTAACGTGACATGTTATCCAAGAATATCTATGGCAAGAGCTCTTTTCAGTCGCTGCTTTCTTTTCCTCGTGATTATTTTCTTTTTTCCCTTTGCAATCCGCTGTAAAAGTATGAAAAAGGACAACATATACTGCACATTTGTGGTCTGTTCTCCTGAATTTAATTTACAATATATTCCATTAATAATTCACTGGAATGCATGAAGAATCTCTTGTTATTCTCCTCAAATCCTCAAGTTTTCACAGGTAAATGCAATTTCGAATCTGTCAAAATGACGGAAATCACTTTGAAATAGTATCACCCAATGCTGAAGTTAATGAACATTTTTGATTAAGGCAGCATAAGTTAAATAATACAAATATATATTACTACAGTGATATTTAACCCGTACGTTATTGCTGTGGAAAGACTCGCGCTTTTGGGGTTATTTGGTCTGTTGAAAGTACCTTGTTGATGCTTTTACACATTTAAATTTCCTTTTAATGTTTGATGGTTGAAGGGTGAGAATGTCATCTCATTGTGACACTTTTTTAATGTATTGCGTACATGGAGCAAGCCTTTTCACTGATTGTTTACAGCTTAAAGGGGTGATGAACTGAGAAATAAAATTTTCCTTGAGCTTTTGACATATAAGAGGTCATCATATTATAAGAATATCCTGTAAGTTTCAGAACTGAAAACGTCCTTGTTAGTCCAATAAAAGCTTTTATTGACACCAGGCTCAGCAAACGACTCATTTTTCAAAGTGGGGAACTATGACGACAAAGATGATAAAACACCACCCCCGCAGAAGAAGATCAACGCCTACTTCAACACGGCCGGTTTAGCCCAGCCCACCGATTCGCGCATTACACGCATAGCTAAATAACATAGGCCTACCTCGTGATGACAAACCGGATCGAGCTACCGAGCAATAAACATGCCGTTTACAAAATATTGTGCAGTGCCTGGTTGTGGAAGAAGACAGTCGCTGCATAAGCTTCCTCTGGATTCCAATAGGAATGCATGGTTAAACTTTATTTTTAATGACGTTCCAGCTGATGTGGGTAAAACACTGTCCGTTTGTTCGCTTCATTTCACTGAGGATTGTTTTGTAAGGTCGAGACTGGATTTGCAGACCGATTAAGATAAAAAACGGTGCTGTGCCTTCTATATTGGATCCGACAGGAATGGTGCAACACACATGTGAGTAAAATTTTTATTTAAAAAATAATAATAATCTGATAGGCTAGTATTGCATTGTTACAGATCGTTTGATATCTAATAATTATGTGTCCGTGTCTAATCAGTCACAGAAGAGTCCAACTATGAAGGATGTAGCTTGTCAAACAGAATTTAATTTAACATCACAGGGCACACAGCTGGCTTTTGGAACCTTGGGACCTAAATTCAGAAGCAAAGGTTAATTGTGTTTATATCTGTACACTTGTCACTCATGTGAGTAGCATCTCTGTCAACTCAACTTATTTTAAATTTTTTAAACACAAATGTGCCTATAAAGGTTTGTTTTTATACAAAAAAAAAGTCTTTATTGGTGGCAATGGTCAGACATTTTAATGAATAATGTGACATTGTACATTGTATTTTTTAAAGGCGTGTTAATGGTTGATTGGTTGTATTTTTTCTGACATATCACATATAGGCTTGTTTTTAAATGTTTAAGTTAATGTTTTTAGTACATAATTATGTATAAATAATATATATTTTTTAAATTCTTGTATTTATTTTTATAGGAACACAGACAGAGGTGTCATGTAAAAGTGTAGGTGCTCCATTTACAACTTCAACACCTTTGAAGGATTTTAGGCCAGCAAAAAAAGCTTGTTTAGAACTGGAGGAGGAGAAAAGTGTTTCTTTTGAAGTCTTTGATAGTCAGGACACAACATATGAGCCAGCTGAGTCTGTCACGACTGTCACAGAGTCATCACAACTTCTGTAAGTGGATTTTATCTTCTTTATTCTCGTTATATCCTGTTTAAGAAATCACATAACTTTGTTGGAATGTAATTAGGCCTAGTTTTTTTCTTTCGTTTGAAGATGTACATCGATAGAGCAGGATACAAAATACATTGTATTTGAAAAGTGCCTCCTGCAACTTTTTGAAACCTGCCCAGTGTGCACGAGATTCTGTGACGTTCGGCCTCAAAGAAAAGGTTCTTTTGTTGCAATTGATCAATTGTGCCCACATTGTCAATACTTAGAAAATGGCAAAGCCAACCTGTTGTTGGCAGCACACCTTTGGGCAACCTCCAGTTATCTGCTGCCATATACTTCACTGGCGCATCCTTCTTCTATTCTGATTGGCTGCAAGGTGTAGCCTAGCCATTTGTAACACTTTACAAGTTAACATTAGTTAACTACTTTAGTTAACATGTGGCATGAACAATTCTTCTTCAGTATTTATTAGGGGTGGAATGGTACATGTATTCGTATTGAACCGAAACGGTACGGCGTCACGGTTCGGTGCATGAATATACACGGAGAATACACGGTATAAAAATAAATAAAACTTGCGTGCAAATTAATTAATGTAAAGCGGGACTACTGTTAAATACGCAGGTTCTTTAGGGACACCTAATCTGTAGCTCCGCCTTAGCTCTGAAGCTCTGTGTCTATAATGAACAGGCTGCGATGTCAAGATTGCAATGCTGGAATATGTTGTGTGCGTGCATGTGTGAGAGAGAGATCGGGGCGCAGGCGCGATCGAACAGTGGAAACATAAAAACATACTCCATCATTTTGTTCATACAGGACATCATTCAAACTGCAAAGTGTTTACTTATATTTGTGTACACTTGCAATAAAACACAACATTGTGCTTTTGTCAAACTGTAAACTCTTGTCAAACTGTAACCTACAACTGTCACCCAACCAAAATCTCTCTCTCTCTCTCACACACACACACACACACACACACACACACTGTTTAAAAGCAAAAAAATATTTATCCAACCCAATTTAAAAACAGTCTGTGGGTGCCATCTTTTGGACATTCATCATATTGCATTGGTTTTCATTTCTTGTCCTAAAAATAAACAGAGCACTAATTTGTTTATTTTTAAGTTATTCTAAATACCAAGTTTTAAGTTATTCTAAATCCCAAATCTGGCAAACAGGAGCGGACCGCCCAAGTGCCATCATTTTCATCTGGCCCACATACCACGTGGAATGATGGCACTTGGGCGGTCCGCTCCTGTTTGCCAGATTTGGGCCACAATTAAGCCATAGCAATGCCGCATGTCAGCCATAAACAAAACAAATGAAGCAGAACTGGCCCATATCTGGCCCAGACACCAAAGTTGCTGTGGCCCAGATCCGGCCCACACTTGACACTTTCATCTGGCCCACATACCGCATGGAATGATGGCACTTGGGCGGTCCGCTCCTGTTTGCCGGATATGGGCCACAATTAAGCCATAGCAATGCCGCATGTCAGCCGTAAACAAAACAAATGAAGCAGAACTGGCCCATATCTGGCCCAGACACCAAAGTTGCTGTGGCCCAGATCCGGCCCACACTTGACACTTTCATCTGGCCCACATACCGTGTGGAATGATGGCACTTGGGCGGTCCGCTCCTGTTTGCCGGATATGGGCCACAGTCAAGTGTGGGCCTGATGTGGGCCAATTCGGCTTCATTTGTTTTGTTTACGGCTGACATGCGGCATTGTTATGGCTTAATTGTGGCCCAAATCTGGCAAACAGGAGCGGACCGCCCAAGTGCCATCATTCCGCGCGGTTTTCATCATATGGAAATGTCAGGGATTAAAGTTCTCCGTCGCTACGACGGATTTCCGTTAATTGCAGCAAGTCTATGACGGATTTCCGTCATTGTGGGTTCCAGTCTGTCCTTAAAGTCTTAAATTCACTTTTCATAATTTTAAGGCCGTAAATAGGCTTTCATTTCTCAAATAGTGTAATAAATATCTTAATTTTAGTTTGGATAGGTCTTAAATTAAGGAAAGACGAGGTGTATTCACCCTGCTGAGGGGGATGTGATCAAAGCCTGGAGTGGAGCAAAAGCACGTTCCTCTCTCCACTCTAAGCACTCTGTAATCACTTCGCTCCTAGTCCACTCCGGGTTTTCAATTACCGCTCACGGAAAGTGCATGTCAGGCTACAGCTGAGCGCTGAGGTAGAACTATATTTCAGTGACACACTTATAATGCAGGTAGGGCTGGGCGATATCGATATAAAAAATATATCGATATATTTTTTAAATGCGATATGGAATTAGACCATATCACATCGATATAGTTCAAATTTGCGCTGTGATCCTTGCTCCCCGCGCCTCCGCTCCTCCTTTTCCACACTGCGTGCGTGTTTAGAGCATGTTATGTTATGAGAGGCGAATCATGACTACTTCAGAAAACCCAGCACAATAGGAACTACCAGGCAGGCAGTGACATAAGTGTACGCTGAAATAAAGTTTTTCACCTCAGAAAAACGGACTTTCTTGTCCTGTCAGCCGTTATCCTGTTCTCGTAGCGCACACTCAATTGCACGCGCAAATTCAGCGGCGCGCGCTGTATTGCTTCACTGATCAAGTGCAAAAGAAACTACGAGCATGCAACGCCGTTACGTTGTAAATTACACGAAATAAAAGTAATGCAGGTATGATTCTCATTCTATTCACCAGTTTCCATGTTTCATTAACAGTTATTGTTAATATTGTGTATTCACCATGGTAACTGTCGTTTCCATATTAACCCCAAAATGCCACTATTTTTCTTTGTGTTATTTTTTATATTTTTAAATGACTGTAGTGGCTCATACCAACATTGTATTAACAAAAACTAGTTTGGGACTGCTATTTAATAGCTTTAGCCTAGGCCTAATGTTTACAGTGCTATGCATAAGTTTAGACACCCATGCTAAAGTTGACTAAAAAGAGGAATAAAAAATCATCTTTTGGAAACTGAACTTAATGCCTTAATTTGAAAAATTAGGAAAAATCCAACCTTAAAGGACACCAATTTTCTTTGTGAATAAATAATGTATCGTAAATAAATAAATGTTCTTCCTTAAAATACAGGGTGCATAAGTTTGGACACCCCTATGTTAAATCCCCATAGAGGCAGGCAGATTTTTATTTTTAAAGGCCAGTTACTTCATGGATCCAGGATACTATGCATCCTGATAAAGTTCCCTTGGCCTTTGGAATTAAAATAGCCCCACATCATCACATAGCCTTCACCATAACTAGAGATTGGCATGGTTGTATTTCAGTTAGCCTAATAGCTAGTTTGATTTGCATTGAGAGATGATCTTATGGAAAGTATCTCTAGGTATGGTGAATGCTATGTGATGATGTGGGGCTATTTTAATTCCAAAGGCCAAGGGAACTTTATCAGGATTCATAGTATCCTAAAAAATAAATAAAAAAAATACTTAAAAATAAAAATCTGCCTGCCTCTATGGGAATTTAACATAGGGGTGTCCAAACTTATGCACCCTGTATTTTAAGGAAGAACATTTATTTATTTACGATACATTATTCATTCACAAAGAAAATTGGTGTCCTTAAAGGTTGGATTTTTCCTAATTTTTTAAATTAAGGCATTAAAGGTATAGCGGAGGATTTTTTACTTCCGGGTGGATACCCTATACTATTGGTCCTCCTAATTGTCAATCATTCTGGTGAATCAATCAAACTTTTCAAAAAGTGGAGACTTTTCTAAAATTCGGAAAGATCCTCCGCTATACCTTTAAGTTCAATTTCCAAAAGATGATTTTTATTCCTCTTTTTAGTCAACTTTAGCATGGGTGTCTAAACTTATGCATAGCACTGTATTTATTAGTACTAGTCTTTACTGTTAGTCATATTCTTACAATTTATGTTAAGTAAAGGGGAAAAGTAACTTATTTGTGTGTTAACAAATTTTGTGTAAACGTGTTATAATTTGCATATATATATATATATATATATATATGCAAATTATTAATTATATTAGTATGTTCCATGCCTGGTAAAATATAGCTTTTAAAATACGCCTACTGGCAATATAAAAGCGGTTTAAAACGTCTCCCCTTAAAACGCTACTGGTCTCGACTATTTAAAAAGTTAAAGGAATATGACTTGGCCTAAAAAAAAAATTTCAGTCAGAAGAATTTTTTTCACTTTAATCCCTGAAATGTGGAATATGCGGTATGTGGGCCAGATGAAAGTGTCAAGTGTGGGCCAGATCTGGGCCACACCAATTTTGCTATCTGGGCAACTTCTGTAAGTGGATTTTATCTTCTTTATTCTCGTTATATCCTGTTTAAGAACAGTGGCGGTTCTAGAGGGGGGCCAGGGGGGGCCAGTGCCCCTGTGACAACAAGCTTGGACCCCCTTGTCGCCCCCCTAAATGTGGAGTGTGAAATAATTTATAAACTATTTTTTGCTATCGTTATTTTTCACATCCGTTATTAGACAGTGGCAACACGGAACACAAATGTAACCCTAGAGGGACTGCTTAAATCGGATCTGCAGGGTTTTTTTTCTATTCAGAACTTGGTGGACGTTTTGCGCGAATATTATATAGCCTAAGCAAAGAAGGAAATATAGAGGTGAGTGAAGTTGTTAATATGTTGTATTTGTATTAAATGCATTACAGAAGTGTAACGTTAGAACCTGGCCGTTTGTTAGTTTGTGGCAGTTTGAAAAAGGATAAAATATATGATCAACAAACTCATGGTGCTGATTATTTTTACTTGCAGGGATGCAAACAGCTCGCTTTTCTGCGCCTCTTTTTCACGTCCGTTTGGGTGACTTGGGTCTGAGAGGGTCTGATTATAATTTCACAAAGTCACCTGAAGCCATTCCATAGCTTAATGTGAGGGACAGAAGTCTATTTACATCATTAAATGAAAGTTTACGGAAACTCGTTTTCCCTCCTCTGCGGCTGTCCATCATTAATCTCCATTCAGTATTCAAACAGCGCGCGCGCCTCGTCCGGTTACAGCAGGATGCACGGTAAAACTCTCTCATATAATGCATGATCTGTAGATAAAAGGCTGTGAATTTGCATAAAATGACTTTATTTTGTGTATTTGTATTTTATGTTTGTTGCTGTTTTTAAACGACTCGCTACCGTGTGCCTAACTGTGAAGAAACAAATGATCAAACTGTTGGACAGATATACACTAGGATTTGTGCGCTCGACATTTCTTCGCTTTGTGCCGTGAACTTTTAAATGCGCACTTGTTCAGCGCAGCGCAGCACACTGTGACTCCACGTTGCTTTGAGCACATTCTGCACCCGTGATGCGCTTGTGCGCTCTGTTTTGAAGCGTTTCATATTATGTTTTTTCCTATATTTTTTATAGCCTGCACAATACATTTAAAATAAGCATAATTTAATTGTATATTATATTGTATGCACTAAAGCTGGTGAAAACTTATCTCAGGTCCACAATGTCAGATGACAGATTAAGCAATTTAGGTGTTCTAAGTAGGCTATTGAGTCAAGGGCAAAGGCCTTAAATCTAAATGAATTTGCTGATCTTTTTGCAAAAAAAACACACAAATCGTAGAATACAGTTAATGTGACTGATTCTGAATATGTAATGCAAATGTAAAAAAATATAATGGAAATGCAAATACATTGTTGAATGATTGTAAACATGGTATTTTGCCTGTTAATGCCTACAGTGCAGTGCAGAAAATGATATGACAACAATAAGGTCTAAATATAACTGGCCCCTCTAACAGTACAACTGGCCCCAGCTTGGCCCCCCCAGTTGAAATGGTCTAGAACCGCCACTGTTTAAGAAATCACATAACTTTGTTGGAATGTAATTAGGCCTAGTTTTTTTCTTTCGTTTGAAGATGTACATCGATAGAGCAGGATACAAAATACATTGTATTTGAAAAGTGCCTCCTGCAACTTTTTGAAACCTGCCCAGTGTGCACGAGATTCTGTGACGTTCGGCCTCAAAGAAAAGGTTCTTTTGTTGCAATTGATCAATTGTGCCCACATTGTCAATACTTAGAAAATGGCAAAGCCAACCTGTTGTTGGCAGCACACCTTTGGGCAACCTCCAGTTATCTGCTGCCATATACTTCACTGGCACATCCTTCTTCAAATTACAAAAGGTACTTGGAAAGGAAATACTGAAATTCACTAATATAATTAATGGATTAAATACAAAAATGTTTTGTATATGACTTAGGTATTCAACGCAATGCATGTCAAGATGATTACACACAGAACTTTTCGAAAGCATGCCAGCATGTATCTGGAACCTGCAATAATCTATACGTGGGAGAAAGAACAAGAAGTCGTCTTGCGCCAGCTAAGCCAGGGGGACAAAGTGATAGCGGGTGGTGATATGAGAGCGGACTCACCAGGTAAAATAATAATTGTGTTAGTTGTGTAGATTAATTAAATTTGTATGTACTGTTGTCAGTCTTTCTTTTTTAATCGTATCATTTATTATGACATATATGTATGTAGTCACACATACAAATATATTTTAGGCCACTCAGCAAAGTATGGTGCATATACCTTAATGGACCTTGCGAGCAACATCATATTGGACATACAGCTAGTGCAGGTGAGTACCAATACATCAATAAACTAAATTCAACTGCACTAACTACATATAACATTTGCTGCTTGTATGTACTTTACTTTGGTTATCTAATCTTTTCACAGTGTCATTTTACGTTTTGCACCTGTTGTGCAGGTGTGTTTTAAATTAATATGATTAAAACCTCTATAATGATGTCTTTAATAACTTTGTTGAAGTATTTAGTTGTTTTTATTTCAGACTTTATTTGGCAGGTATGCATTTCAACGAGAACTCAAATCGTCCTCAGGCTAAAACATCGACTGGAAAGCCAATGTATAGGCTTTTGTTTCCCAAAGCCAAAAAAGGAATATACTCCATGAGGCCATTAAAATCACAGGCAACATACTGTAAGTTAAACAAATTTATTGTTGTTCACAATAAAGTAAATACAAATTTCAAATCAATAAATAACATGCATAATATCTATTGTGCAATTATTTTTTTCAAGGCTATGTCATCAATTTGATGACATTCCTTTTTGAAAAGGTAATCCCAGACCCTCTTCCCTACATGGAGGAGATCCACAAACTAAATGTCCCTGAAACACTCTCTGCCCAGTATGACAGACCCTCCATGGAAGAAGCCATCGCAAGGCATGTATCACGGTTCAATCAAGGGGAGGTCTAAATCCTACGTAGCTGCCTCCAGCGTCTGGAAACTCTTGGCGTATGCGCAGGATAGAGATGCGCGGATGGGCTATTATTTCATCCGCAACCGCATCACAAAACTCAACATCCGTCCGCCATCCATCCGCACCAACGTTTTTGACCAATTTTCAAAACCGCACCCGCCCGCCATCCGCTGATTGGTGTATACATAATATTTTTCATTTGTTTGGTTCAACCGCCCGCCACCCGCCCGAATTTAATTCAAATATTATTTTTCGTCACGTCATCCGCCTGATCCGCGGTTTATCCGCGGAGTCCGCGGCTGTAACCGCCAACCGCGCATCTCTAGCGCAGGACAACACAAGACGGGATAACAACCCTGATCTTCCTGCCCAGATAGCCCCAGCACCAGCTCACAAAGGTCCTGTACGCTAAGTGCCTGTAGTGCCTAATGTGAAAGACATTGACAAAATGAGATAAATTGCTTTATCTGCTATTATTGTGAATTGATGACAAATGTTGTCATTACATCTATTGTATTGATTTTGAATAAAAAAAAAAAAAAACATAAAAACAATCAAACTGTTCTTGTTAAAATAGTGTTTTCACTGAAACATACTGTTGTATGAAATTTACTTAAATTCTATTCTAATGTAATGACTGCTTTACAAAATAGTTATTGTATTACAAAGTGAATTATAAAGACTTTTTTGACATTACACAAATCTTACTGTTCTATTCCTCTGAGTCTCAAGGTGCCATAATCAGCTCTGTAAACATTAAGTGCGTTCTGCAGAGAATACACATTAAGGCACACTGGTTCAAAGCCTGGGTGATGGGTCATGCAAGTAAGTATGTGTGGTACCTGGTTAATCCTTGTAACAATCTACAAAACAAGAACACTTTAATTCTCTCTCTCTCTCTCTCTCTCTATATATATATATATATATATATATATATATATATATATAAAAATTTAAAACATTCACATAAATATAAGTAAACATAAACATTGTGTGTCTTGTACTTACCTGGGGAATCTCCAAGCAGCTTTCTCTTTCAGCTGGCATAACAGCACAGTTTGCACAGTTACACCTACAGATTATTGAAAAAAGACGTTTTTAGTTATACTTAAAAGACGACAGTGTGTATGTTTTACACCTCACTGACCATGTTGAACGAAAAACTAAGGTACAACATTCGACAAACTATGTTTTATTCATTAATAATTCATTAACACGAAACAGTAGTTTAACCATTATTTCTAATATATCAGTGGTAAGTACAAGTACATATACCTGACTTGTCACAACCAAAACGTTTAAGGATTATGTATGCATAATTCCCGGATACAGGCGGCCGAAATGAGCTTTCTCCGCAGGGTGGCTGGGCGATCCCTTAGAGATAGGGTGAGAAGCTCGGTCACTCGGGAGGAGCTCAGAGTAGAGCCGCTGCTCCTCCACATCGAGAGGGGTCAGCTGAGGTGGCTCGGGCATCTTTTCCGGATGCCTCCTGGACGCCTTCCCGGGAAGGTGTTCCGGGCGCGTCCCACTGGGAGGAGACCCCGGGGAAGACCTAGGACACGCTGGAGAGACTATGTCTCCCGGCTGGCCTGGGAACGCCTCGGTGTCCCCCCGGAAGAGCTGGAGGAAGTGTCCAGGGAGAGGGAAGTCTGGGCATCTCTGCTTAGACTGCTGCCCCCGCAACCCGGCCCCGGATAAGCGGAAGAAGATGGATGGATGGGTATGCATAATTGTTTCACATTATTGGTAAATTATTTAATTTTCACTATCATATTCGCTTACACTATAATATCAAATTATAAAAACCTTAAAGATACATTAGAAGTAGCATAAACAATTAACAATAACTTACCACGCTGTCACAGGCTGAAGTATCCGTTGTATTTGAGGTGTTGTTGGTTCATTGTCCTGCGATTCGGGATCAGACTCTGGGTCGAACATGTATAGAATCATTCCGGTTGCCATTTTACAACATTGGAAGTTTTCAAAACAATTTCCCCCACGTGCACTGACGAGTGAGTTGAAACTCATTATAATATGCAAAACTGTTATCCACTCACAGCAGTGGGCGTTTACTTCCAAGTCTTCAATGCGACACGCCCATAAAAACCGAGCGTTTTTGAGCTAGGCTCAAAACTAGGGTAGAAAATAGCCTATTACTTATTCATTTTGATGTTTTTGAATGTAAAAACCAAGCGAACGTCATAAGTTGACCTCAGACAACAATATAAAAAAAATTAAAAAGCCAGTTCATGACCCCTTTAACGGAAGCTATACCCATAATTTGCGCAAAGCGTCATGGGGCATAGGAATATGGTGGATAATCTCCGGGTAGAGCCAGTGTCCTCTCATGTACTCGATTCCACTAGCCAGTAAGTAGGACCTGCTCGGTGTCATTGCTTGCTGCGCCATTCCACTCCACGGACTGGATATGTGCGCTATTTCACTCGGATGAGTTTTCCTTAGACCCTGAGTTCTTCCTGCACTGTCGATGCCGTCACCAGAGTGCTTGCCCGGTTGGTCAGCCCTCGTGATTGGCTAGGTGCTTCCATGTGCATGGTTCCCCGCTTGGACAACCCCCACATGTGTATTTCCACGGTAAGTCTCCACCGAGCATGTGTTTTCCCTTGGCAAGACCTCTTGCGATCTTGAGGTTGAAACATTCCACCCTGCGGGTTGGATACCTCTGAGTTTTTCCATATGCATCCCGTCTCGGGTCGTATGTGTATTCTAAGTCCTCCCTATGGGTAGGCACTGTGTTACATATTCCACCTGGTATATGCTACCCAGTGTACCTTGGTATTCTTGTGTTAAGCCTAGTTCTTCGTCCGTGCTAATCTCACGACAGGGAGCTCAGTTGCGCAGGGCACTGGCACGTCTCATTTACGTATGTAACCTTTGTTCCCTGAGGAGGGAACGGAGACGTTACGTCCCCATGCCACAACCGCTATACTGCTGGAACAGCCAGGAGTTCAGTCTCGGCTCCTCAGCATAACATAATGCGAGATTGCCGCGCAGTTCCTTTTATACCGACGCGGTGGGGCGGAGTTGCGCTATGCAAATTCCGCAGACCCATGGCATTGTTTTGCCATTGACTCGTTTTCTAGAACTAGAAGGTGATAGGCTTCTAAGCGAAACCCCGATTTTGTCAGTCACTGACGTAACGTCTCCATTCCCTCCTCAGAGGGTTACATTCATAACCGAGACGTTCTGCATGTTCACAATTTTCCACCAACGAACGGAACTGTCTGTGTTTTAGTGTGTGAACGGTTAATGCAAATGCTTCCTACAGCTTTAATGAAAGATCATGTCAGGTAAAAGTGGAAAACATTCTTTAGATGATATATAATGTTGTGTCTGCTGGCTTTATTTCTTCAACAGCTTTCAACAGTTTAACGCACTTTCATATTCTATACAGTTTCGCGTTTATTTTCACGCACCACTTATTGCGCCTATAGAGACTTTTCTTGGCGATTTGCAGTCTTTAAATCCATATAATTTGTGGAAAAATCTGTTTGCTTATAATAGTCCTTGTAACAGTATAGAAAGAACACAAAGTATCCTGCATGGTGGCACAACTGGTAAAACAAGTGAGTCTGTTCCCGAGCCTGAGTCTGTTCCCGAGCCTGAGTCTGTTCCCGAGCCTGAGTCTGTTCCCGAGCCTGAGTCTGTTCCCGAGCCTGAGTCTGTTCCCGAGCCTGAGTCTGTTCCCGAGCCTGAGTCTGTTCCCGAGCCTGAGTCTGTTCCCGAGCCTGAGTCTGTTCCCGAGCCTGAGTCTGTTCCCGAGCCTGAGTCTGTTCCCGAGCCTGAGTCTGTTCCCGAGCCTGAGTCTGTTCCCGAGCCTGAGTCTGTTCCCGAGCCTGAGTCTGTTCCCGAGCCTGAGTCTGTTCCCGAGCCTGTTACCATCACCAGCAGCCGCCGAGACCACCCTTCCAGAGTCTCGTCCCGCCGAGACTACCCTTATAGAACATCATCACGTCATGCCTGTCGAACCCTCGGCAAAGATGGCTGCCGCCTCACCACCTGAGCCTAACAGGAAAATCCTAAACGTGCTCCGGCCACTCATCCGCACAAAGCAGTGCCTGAAATAGGTTCGACAAAGATGGCTGCCACCTGAGTCCTCAACCACGATGGCCGTCGACGCCACACCGCCTGAGCCTTCAGCCAGGATGGCTGCCGCCACGTCAGAGCCTGTTCCTGTCCCGAGGCCTGTTCCTGCCCCGAGACCTGTTCCTGCCCCAGGAACTGTTCCTGTTCGCGAGCCTGTATCTGTTCCCGAGCCCGAGTCTGTTCCCGAGCCCGAGCCTGAGTCTGTTCCCGAGCCTGAGCCTGTTTCCGAGCCTGAGCCTGTTCCCGATCCCGAGCCTGTTCCTGAGCCTGAGTCTGTTCCTGAGCCTGAGTCTGTTCCTGTTCCCGAGTCTGTTCCTGTTCCCGATCCCGAGTCTGTTCCCGTTCCCGAGTCTGTTCCGGTTCCCGAGCCCGAGTCTGTTCCAGTTCCCGAACCCGAGTCTGTTCCCGAGCCCGAGCCTGATTCTGTTCCCGAGCCTGAGCCTGAGTCTGTTCTCGTCCTCCTCCTGAGCCCCCTCCCTCCCTCCGCAGTTGGTCTATTTACGGCGTGAGGAGGGGGAGGTACTGTCACGTGGTTAATTACTTAAAAATACAGTCAATTAATGGAAGACCGCCTTTTCCATTACTTTCGATAAAAAGGGTAATTTTGAAATGGGACAACAGTTATCCAAAATGTAAGGATCTGAGCTGACCTTTTTATGAAGTGGATTCACTACTGCATGCTTCAGGATTGACGGAACAGTGCCTTGAGATAGGATCCAATTTATTAATGTTAAAACAAATGGTTCCACTACACCCAGCACTTCTATAAGGAGACGAGGAGGCACCACATCCAATGGGCAAGAGCAAAGCTTCATTTTATGGAAAACCTCCACAAGAAAGGAAGAAAAAAAAAAATAGGCTCAAACTCAGTTAAGCAGTCTGAACATGGGTCAATAACAGATGAGTTCATATCAAATTTGGGGATACAAGATTGAATAGTATTAATTTTATCAACACATTTTTTTAAAATGTTATCACAGATTGTAGGTGTAGCATCAGGAAATTAAAGCATGTTGGGATTAAGTACATCATGTATAATGCTAAACAGAGACTTTGAGCTGTGTGCATGCTTTACTATCAAGTTAGAAAAATATTTTTCCCTAACAGCCTTAGGACATATGACTAAGCAAAAATATTATTTTGATTTGGAGAGACCTAGCCACTTATTGACCCTTAGGCTGAGGGAATGTGAGTCTCTAAGGCATATATCAGCGCAATAAAATCACAAATACACAAATTTGTACAAAGCCAAAACCGATTTTCATGAATCAATTTGCAAAGTGTATCTAGGATTTGGTAGGTTAATACTTGATTCATTTAATTTTGCAATTGAGCATGGTGCATTTCATAGAGATCAAAAAAACATCTTTGATATCATTGCTCCAACTACAGACCAATATCACTCATCCCATATGATTTAAAAGTTTATGCTAAAGTTCTTGCCTCTCGCTCCATGCAAAAGTACTTCATAGCTTAATCAAAGAGGAACAAACTGTTTTTTTTTTTTAAGGGGTGTCACATATCCGATAATATACATCGACTCTTTCACATACTTGATTTTGCAGACTCTCATCCGAGCTCTTGTCCGTTTTTTTTTTTTTCACTTGACGCAGAAAAAAGCCTTTGACAGGCTTAAGTGGAACTATATGTGGGCAGTTACATTTCTATGATTAAGACACTTTACTACTCACATGAGGCATCAGTCTTAACTGGTAATATTATCCCCTCCTTGTTCCCTCTACAGCGAGGAATGAGCCAGGGATGTCCACTATCCCCGTTATTGCTTTGTCTATCCGTTGAACCACTAGCACATGCCATTAGGACGTCTGAAGTAGCACAGATAAAGATTCATGACCATTATCATATTATTTTGCTGTATGCTGATGACATTGGTTGTTCCCAAGACACGGCTTCGTTCTAGGGGTGATTGAGCATTTTCTTTCTATGCTCCTAAGCTTTGGAATTCTCTCCCGGCCAACATCAGGGAAGCAAATACATTAGTGACTTTTAAATCCCATCTTAAAATATTTTATTTTAGGATTGATTTTACTTGATTTTCATTTTTTGTGTGTTTATTTTTGTATTTAAAGTGTGTAGTTTCTCTGTTGTTATGTTTGCCTGTAAAGTGCTTTGAGAAAGCAACTTTTAAAGGCGCTATATAAAATAAATGTATTTATTATTATTATTATTATTATTATTATTATAATAATAATGGATTAATGGATTGTCCAATAATGGAATATTGGACAATATTCTGATTGTTCCAATCCAATCTGACTTCTGACCTATAATGCTGCCTGAATCATAATCATACACTGTTCATTCGTTGGCCAGAGGAGAACTGGCCCCCCGACTGAGCCTGGTTTCTCCCAAGGTTTTTCTTTCTCCATTCTGCCACCTGATGGAGTTTTGGTTCTTTGCCACTGTCGCCTTTTTTGCCTTTTTTCACCTTTGTAGCTATTGGCTTTTGGCTTGCTTAGTTGGGAACATTAAATTTAACATTTAATTTAATATTCAACAATAATACTGATCTGCCTGCATTGACACCATTACCTCGGCTTAATTTTCCTCCAGGTTACTTTAAGGTCCTCCAATTCCATACTTCCACAGTTTATCTGAAATGGTAAACGACCTAGAATTAAACTTGCCATATTGCAGCATACTATATTTTCAGGATTGGCTGTGCCAAAGTTTGAATTATATTATTGGTCGTTTCAACTTAAGGCTCTTCATACTTGGGTTGATCCTTTCATGGAGAGTTGTTGAAGCTGACATGGTTAAACCATATAGGCTCTAAGATATTCTATTTGCTGGCACAGGTAAATATAATTAAAACAATTAACCCTTTCATGCATGAATTATGATAACCTCAGTCAGGATTTTTTTTTCCTATTTGTTTTTATTGCTCTTAGGGCATGAAAAACAAGAATTGATTTTTATTTTAATTTTTTACAAATTTTTCAAAGAGATCTTCAGATGTCCACTTGAGTGGACAGCATGCGGTTATGGTAAGATAGGCTACTGTATTAAATATAAGACAATAATCAAACAGATAAAGTATGTGAATTTAACAAACTAATCAATACAATTATATCAGAACCTTGTGAAAACTATAAAATATATACAAAAAAATATAAATGCGAAATATTGCAAAGGCTTCATACAACTTCATACAAGTTGCACATCGCATATCTTTGATATCAGAACATGAGGACGTGATTCCATCAGACTTTTCTACAGCCTGTCAAGGTACAACTGTGGAAACCACTCAGGTGCTCCCTCCAGTGCACCAGAGTATGGATATTTACCCTTATTAGCTGATAATTATGATTATGTTCAAGATGGACATGCACATTTCTATCATAGCCCTCCTCTGAGAAAACCTAGCGATACGTTTTTTCAATCTCATCTGAAATTATCAGTGTTGGGGGTAACGCATTACAAGTAACATGCATAACCCATTCAGATTACTTTTTTGATGTTACAAGTAAAGTAATGTGTTACAAGTAACATGCATTACGTAATCAGATTTGTTTTTGATGTTGAGTAAAGAAACGCATTACAAGTAACATGCATTAATCAGATTACTTTTTGATGTTATGAGTAAAGAAACACATTACAAGTAACATGCATTACGTAATCAGATTACTTTTTGATCTAACAAGTAAAGTAATGCATTACAAGTGTCATACATTATGTAATCACATGACTTTTTTCGACGTCAATGAAAATTACATTCTAATAATACAAATACATTTATTTACCGTAAAAAAAGTCACTGCAGATTAAGTTTTTAAGTTTTAAGTTTCAAAAACAATATTCACATTATAATTATGAATTGTAGCTGAAATATAGCCATTGATGCATGACGTCCACTACAGTGGACATGTGATTAATCAGAGTTTTCTCTCAATCTAAAATCAAAACTTGGAAAATTTTACTGTGATATGACTCATTAGATATTGCTTGATGCTGCAATATTTTTTTTTACCTACAAGAGTCTCCTAGGATAGAAGGAACGGGTGGATATTCCGGAGCAACTTTGCATGTCTGACTGACCCTTGGCCATCTTGGTTTGGAGGGTGAAAAAATCGAAACACAACGGCTTGCCACTTGGTTGCAATTTATAGGATGATGCACCAGGGTCCAATGAAGAGGTTGATGTGCAACTTTGCCATAAAAACCCGTGCAAATTCAAGAAAATGCTTTTTTAATAGCTGTCCACTGTAGTGACCACTATGCGTGAAAGGGTTAAAATGATAAATATAAATTTGGCCCGGTTGTGGCCAATTCTATTAGGATCTGGAAGAAGGGTTGATCTGGAATCAACGTCATTGATGGGAGGACCTTTCATATTTTGTAACAACACACCCTTATGGCACAAATTTAATTTGTTATGTGAAAATGGGCTATTTGTCCAGCCCTCTTGCTCTTCATTGGGCATAAATACTTATATGATAACCAGGTAGAAACTAGAGAACCAAGAACTAAATTTTGTTTACCAGCATCCTCATATTTTGTCTTTTTTCAGTTACTCTTTGCTCTCAAGGTGTATGGAGTTCCCTGAGAATCCCCAATCTCTTCTCATCCTTTGTGGGATTTGATTGTACCATCTTCTGGACAGCCATCTGTTTCTCTAATTTATAGTAAACTTAATGATCACATTGCAAAACCGCTTTCTATTAAATCTATCTGAAATAGTGTTGACTGGGAGAGGGTGTGGTCTAATCTCATCTTAACTTCTAAAAACTTGGCTCATCATCTTATCCATTTCAAAGTCATACATGGAGCATACATAACCCTTTACAAGAACTCCAAAATATATCTATAACTGTCATATCTGTAACACTGTATCATCAGATACTTTTATTCACATGTTTTGGGAGTGTCCAATTGTTGTCAACCTATGGACTCATGTAAACTTTGTTTTGTCCTCCTTGATTACATGCATACTGCAGGTTTATGTCATCTCAATGATGATTTTGACTCCTTTTTAAGTTCATTACAAAAGAGAATGTTGTTTGCTGGTTTTAGAGCTGCAAAGAAGACAATAATACAGAACTGGTTTACTCTGCACATGTGTACACAAACATATTGGATTCATAGCCTCCTTAAAATAGTCACTTGTGAATGTACAACAGCACAAATTAATAAGGCTAAACCTAGTACTATTGATGCATGGTAATGTTTTTCTTCCAACATACTGGATTGTATAAAGGAATGACCATTTAAAGTATTAGTAACCTTTTTCCCTTTTCTTTCAGATTGTTAAATTATTGATATGTCAATATCTCCTTTCCCTTTTTGACTTTCCAATCCTGTTATTTTGAGATAAATAAGTATTTATCTCTATATTCTTGCCTGTCCTGAGGCACAGCTTAATAGATTTGATACATTTAAATTGATTAAACCTATATCTTTCAATTTCTTAAACAACTCCTCTTTTTCCTTGGTAATGTTACGGTTCTGGTGTGAGGAAGACGATGAAGAAGACCTTGGAATAATATTTTGATAATTAAACTGGAAAAAGTACAAAGAGTATCACAACCACAAACCAAATACAATCGAGAAATGACAAAGAGGGAGATCACAGGGAATATATACAGGTTACAGCGAGGAACTGATTAAACTGATTAACAAAATAATTGAAGAGACACAGCTGAACCAAAAGAACTAATGATGACGGAGACCATGGAAACAAAGGAGTGTCCGGAAACAGAACAAAAGAAACACAGAATGGAGTCTGACAAACTGACATGTAACAGGTAAATACTGCACAACGTAGAAGTACATACTCAATAGTCTCTGCTTCACTACAGGATATACATAATCCAGTTTGATTTTTCCCTATTGTGAACAATGAATGATTTAAACAGAAATGTCCTTTTCTGAGTCTTATAATAATTATATCTAGTGATGGCCAAATGAAGCGTTTCGAAGCATTATTGCTTTCTGATACAATTGTGTCGAAAATGGTTCATTACTCGAAGCTTCATTCAGATAGAAATTGCAGCACCATCTCCTGGTGAAGTAAATGTAATGCAACAAAGCTGACAACCATAAAATACAAGTAACGCCCCATTTATTACGTGTTTTTACCGAGGCGATCAAAGCTGAAACAGTGTTAGTGCTGTGAAACTCATTTATGTAGGTGAATTTTACAGATACTGATGAATTGCATGTGTTCACCTTGATAATAAAACATTAAGCATGATGTGTGTGTAATTATTTCTTTAGACAAGGACAGAAGATCAGACCAGCTTAAAAAAAAGTTGGAAACCATCACAGAAATTCTAATGGTTTATATTAAAATAGGAACCATTGGCTTTTACCATTTAAACCACTACATAATTCTTTTTTGTAGTGTGTTAGGGACATATTCCATTAGGATTTAATGCCCCCACCAATACAACCCTACACATATCAGTAGACCCACAGAGACCACTATAATTCCCATTACAACCAATAAAATTCCCATGAAAATTTCTGTAATGGTTTCTATAGTTTTTTTTACCTTCACTTTTATAAGAAATACAGACGCCAGGTTTCAAACCTGTCAACACTGGATTGGGCTGTCAAAGCAGGTGGTTCACCACAGGAGTGAACCAGTGTGTTTGCTTCAGAAGTAATTTTCACGTGACTAGTGACGTAATGATACAAGCTCCGAAGCAGTGGTTCATCGCAAGGACCGTTCGAGTTTGAAGCAAGCTTCGGAGCGTCGGTGTCAGACGTAACATCACTAATTATACCACTTTTTATTCATGTTTTCTTTAATTCTTCCTTTTATTTCTGCTATACACATGAACCTCAGGACTAACCATTTTCTGTATTCTAAGCAGAAGAATTTCATATATTAATTCTTGTCTTATTGTTGACTGCCCTCTTCAATTTAAAGCTGATAGACAGAGCATCTGAACAAATAACTGCCCTAATTGGCTTAACTTCCTCCACCCATTGAATAGCAAGAAAAAAAAAGAAAAAAAATCTATCATCTCTGTTGTAAAAATGGATGCATGAAAAGCATTTAGAAAATGTTGTCCTTTTCTAAATGCTGACTTGGAATCCCTGAATATATACAGCTACAGCTACATCCTGTTGTAGTATCCTTTGACCCATCTGTGAATATATGCACTGAGGAGTATGCTTGATCTAAATACTGCTGAACAACAACCTCCTTAGGAATTGATTTTTCATTCTTAATCTTATATTGTAGATAAAATCAAGCAACCAACATAGAAAGGAACCAAGGATACATATTTGGTAATTACAATAGATGGACTAACTGTAATTTTGCTAATACCCAGAATCATAGCATCTTTACTTGCTGTCCAACCAAAACTTTTTATTTGATAATTTCCATATTCCCAGCACTCTTTTATTATTTCCTTGACTGGATGTGTCTCTGAATGCCCTTTCAAATGAATCCAATAATTCATTGATAATTTCAATTTGTGTATATGGCCATTTTTCCAACCTCCACCTATAGGGGATGATCTAAAAGCCACACAACATATTCTTAATGATTGTGCCTTAACTGTTTCAACTTTCTTAATCAAGGATTTTGATGTAGATCCATAAGTAAAACATCCGTGATCGGTTACTCACCTGATCAATGCACAAGATATTCGTTGTAGATTTTCGAATAGCTCCCCATTCCATTCCTGTTAAACATCTTAATATATTGTTACTTTATTAGGGCCCAAGCCCTGAAAGGACTTGTGCAAACAAACACGCTTGCATGAATTAATATTAAACTCGGTACACATATAGATCTCATCGGGCCGAACAACTTTCCCTACCCGTGACGTTAGTGTACGCTGATTGACCGAACGCACGCGGAACACCAGCACCCGCCATTTTTAAAACAGCTAGAATGTAAACACACAGATTATAGCCTATATTTACTCCAGAAACTATCTATACAAACATAAATTGACAATTTTACGTACATTTACAAAAATGAGTAAGTATATTGGTCTCATCGAGCCGGACAACTTTCTAATTTACAGTCATTAGCTCCGACCAACAGGAAGTCAGATATTTTGGTTTGAATGTGGATTTCTTTGCAAAATCAGCCTCTGAATTTAAGTGGTTTATTTTATTCCCACCAAACTTTTTCAACATGATGAAAATACATTGAAGATGCTAAATTGTGAACGGATAATAAATATCTCAAACGGTTTTGCTATGACGAGGGATTAAAGTAATGTCAAAAAAGGAAACTCTAAAAGCCTCATATCTTCTAAAAAATATAATTATACACCATTTATTTCTATATAAAATTATACAAATATCAGAACTAAACCCATTTTATTCTCTATTAGTTTAAAAATAGCCAGAATGTTTTTTTTGTCCAAAAAATTCATAGTGCTATACTGCCCTCTTGTGTTCAAAATCAGGTAGGCCTACTGGCCCTCATTTATCATTCTTGCGTAGAAACGGGCGTATATGTTGGCGTAAGATTATGCTTACACTCCTCTCACCGCCTGATTTATGAAGCTGTGCGTACCTTTGAAATCCAGGTGTACACAATACCTGCCCTTGATAAATGCCGTGGCTGAAAACGATCGTCATTAGAATAACACGCCCCTATATAATCAAGTCTCCGCTTCCCCCACGCCCTCATTTTACGCCATGGACACACGGAAGACGGCAAAGAAGAGATACTTGGATGAGCAAATGACCTATCACAATGCATTATTTTACAGCACGTGTTTTGAAACAATTAGCATTTAATTTCGTATCACGTCACATGTATTGGGGTGTACAATAGTGATGATGATGTGATGCGGAGTACCATTCATTCACATTAATAATTGCATGACAATTTGTAATATTCTTCTTATTATTATGATTTTTATTATTAATGACGCTTATTGTTATTTAGAAGAAGAATGTTGTTATTATAATTATTTGTATTATTATTATTATTATTTAAAAGAAGAAGAATGTCATTTTTATTATTTTGTCAGTCTGAATTATTTTTTGGTCATTGAAAGCCTTTCATTACTGAACCCAGTCCGTGCGCACCTGCCGGGCCTAACCCTGAAACGTCAGGTAAAGCGCACAGGCTCGCAACTGAAGGAATACATATGCCTACAAATCAAATGCTTTGGTAAAGTCATGTTGCACAAAAATAAACACTGAAGTTTATAATTACTATGTTGTTGTTTTTTTACCGTGGGTCATAATATATCATATCTTTTAGTTTGTCAGTGCGTTTTGTGGTGTTAGGAATTGTTTTTCTGCGCATTTCCGCACCAACTCAAAACGTGCGTACACCACCTCCTGAGCTGGCGTAGGATTTGAGCGTGCCGTACGCCAACGTCCATATTGATAAATCTCAAAGTCACCGTTTGGGTGTACGCCAGGTGTACGATGGAAATTTGGTGTACGCACTTTTGATAAATGAGGGCCATTGTATCTATATAAAAATATACTAGGTATGTGACGGTGAGAATATTTTACCACCGGTTAATCAACGTGTGACACCCCTGGGGGCTTTTGAATCGCTAACTCAAAAACGAAAGTAAAATCTGTTCGTCCGCACGGACATTGATAATAGTGCGGAACAGAGCGAGCGTTTTCAATGAATTCCTATGGAAGTAGGAATTAACTAAAAAACGTTGACTCTGTTCTGCTCGTTCCTCACCGTGGACGCGCACCGTTATGAATGCCCGTGCAGCCATGAGCGTTTTAGTTTAATTTTCAAATTAGCGCCTTTCGGGGGGCGGATTGCTTGAAATTATTTTACAAAAGCACAATGTTGTGTTTTATTGCAACTGTACACAAATATAAGTTAACACTTTGCAGTTTGAATGTTGTCCTATATGAACAAAATGACAAAGTATGTTGTGTCCACTGTTCAATCGCGCCCGTGCCACACACACACACACACACACACACACACAATTCCAGCATTGCAATCTTGACATCGCAGACTGTTCATTATAGCCATAATAAAATATAATAATAAAATAGTCAACCTAACATATAAATATTACACTTCTCTGTTCAAATAGTCAGTAGTACAATTCATACCATTTACAGTAAGCAATGCTCCACTGTGACGTTTTCAAGTAGGATATGGATGGATTCCAGGTTGGCTTTAAAAACACATACATAAATTGTAAGAAAAAACTAAAGGCACCTGGGTGGTGGTGTCACCGGCTTGGGCCCTCCATCGCTGCTCGCAGCTATATATATATATATATATATATACATATATATATATATATACATACATACAGGGATGTAGTGGAGGCTAAACGCACGTAAACGCCTTTTGTGTACCTCCCAAAATTCGGAAATAGCGTTTACCCACCTCCAAAGTGCATTTATCCACCTCTAAATTTCACGTTATTTGAGCGGACTTTGCTTTTCCAGTGCGTGATCGCCGATCTTCTTTAACAAGAACTTAGATTAATGTATGAATTGAATAGTGATTGTGTGACCTATGATGAGGGAACAACCAGTGATACCCTTGGTAGTACCATCAAATGATAGCCTATAGCGATGTCATCAGGATACACATACACCAGTAGGCAGTGGCCCACCTTACCGGGTGACTACATCGTGGTCCACCAGAATTTATAGTTTACCCACCTCTTTTTTTACCACTACACCTCTGTATATATATATATATAAAAAAAATGTAACAAAAAAATATCCTCCACATGCGCAAAAATGTAGGCCCCTAAATATCTTATAACTTTAACTTGTTCAAATACCTGACCATATAGTCCCACTTTTATTTCATGGATAAGATTTTTCTTCTCAAAGACTAGTTGAGTTTTTAGTAGCTGATAATCGAAAACTCAATTTGTTGGCCCATTTTTCCACTTCATTAACTGCTGTTTGTATGACTTGTGTTACATGTGATACACTACGACCCCTCTTCCATATCGCTACATTAGCATGGAGAGAACTTCCTATATCTATTTTAACATTTAAAAAAACATAATTCATCATAATATTAAGCAATATTAGACTGCACACACTTCCTTGTGGAGTACCATTATCTATTTTATATATTATTTTATATATTCTGGAATATGATGATCCAACCCTTACCTGAACTGTTACATTAAAATCTTTTACCCATTTAAACATTATGCCTTCAATCCTTAACCTGTTAGCGTTCCTGCAAATTCTGCCAAAAACGCCTAAAAAAGGCCTACCCAAATTAAATTGCATGCTGTTCTTGAACCATTTGGAGTATATGCATGGTATTGGTCTCTTTTGAAAGGGGACACTTTGAGGTTTGTTCCCAAACAGTCAGAATCACTGTAAGTCTTACTGGTATTGAGTAATAGAACTTTGAACACACTAAAAAAGAGGGTTCTTTTTTTTTGTAAAAAGATGCCTGCAGATAACTATTGCTGGGAGGTATTAGCTGGAAAACACAGTGGGGTCACAGCATGAAGCCTTACCAAGCCCAATTTAAATGTTGATAACAAAACCTAAGCTAATGAGTGTTTTACACAGGTTTATCTAAGTTTATGTCTAGGCGCTCCCCAAAAAAGGCCACTTGGAGACTCCAAATGACACTTTGTAACCACAGACACATAACATGCTGCTATTCTTGAATGCTTTACTGTACAGGCAAAATTTTGGGCTCTAATGAAAGGTTACACTTAGAGCTATTCTATTCCTTATTCAGATTCACTGTAAATAATTGTTGACACATAGTAACTGAAGCATAAACACATTATATTGTTTTTTTGCCATTCTTGAAACTGAAATTTGTGCAAATAACAATACAAAACAAGTGTTATGGTATTAAAATATTGTTTAATATTAGTATTTTATACACTACATATATATCAAACTATTAACAAATTTATGATTAGGTTTTTCTTTGGTTATTGAACCTCTCTAGGAAGGTGAAGGATAGGGTTCCTCTTTGATGTCCATCATATGGCTTTCTGCTGACTCCCATTCTTCATCCAGTTCAATGTCAGATGTTTTTCTGTGATATAAAAAAAGCAACAAAAAAAACCCAAATAATTTATATCTTTTATGTATTGTGTACTATTTTATACACACACACACACACACACACAAACAAACCCGTATATAAAGACAAACAGGGACATAAACAACGATACACGCACACCTCATAACAATAACAAGAGCGCTAAAAGCACCAAACACACACAAACAAACACGGACAAACAGAAACCCGTGGATAAAGACACACAGGGACATAAACAACGATACACGCACCCCTCATAACAATAACAAGAGCGCTAAAAGCACCAAACACACACAAACAAACACGGACAAACAGAAACCCGTGGATAAAGACACACAGGGACATAAACAAACTGATAAATGTCCAACACAACAGTAACATGAGCGCTCAATGCACACATACGATTGAGGACGAGCTTAGCCATCACCAGTTAGCATTGGCCATCTCAAAACAGTGAAACACAAACATAAGATACTCAGAAAAACACGTAAAATATGTTATATAGTATAATAAAACACTTACTTGTCGAAAGAGACGATTTCCCATCAAAATAGCCTTCCTCCAAAGTCATCTGTCATTTGCTACAGCGAGCGCAGCTTTGCGCACGGACGCACGAATCCACAACAAACTTTGCGCACCGTCATTGCTGACCCTGTGTGGATCCCTCCCATAAAAATTGCACATCAGTGTCTTCAGGAGATCATTGGCTATCAGAAACGTCAATCACTTTCTAACATTGCTCCAATTGGAGTAGCCAAATGTCCGTCAAAGCGAAGGATGGACCGTGTCCCTAATGCGCGGTGACTGGCTAAAGCTGGAGGAAAAAACCCCCTTAAACTCCGTGATTCGCTGAAATCCGCTGTCACTCAAAAGTTCAGGGGTCAGCGGCCATTTTGAAGTCAAAATAGCTGTATTATTGACATGTAATTTGAAGATTTACCATAGTATGTTCGATAGTTTTGAGAGCTCTGTCGGCTAACTTGGAATGCTACTATTCACAGTAAGTGGATGTTTATTGATATATAAATGTGTATTGGACTAAATACTTCGCTAAATTGATTGTATGGAGCCTTTACAGTGTAACTAAACCATTGTTGTTGCAATGTAATGGATCAGTGGACGAACAGAAGGCTTTTTAGGCAAGTGTCTTCCACTTCCTGTTTGTTTATTTGGCTGTTGGTGGTCTGACAAAGACACAGATTGTACCCGCTGTGTTTATTGTATCCTAAAATGGCTTATATCGTTAGAATCACAAGAATCTCAGCTTTCCATAGATATGCGACTTGTAAAAAAAAATTATTTTTTTTTTTGGTCTTTCATAAAGTTAACCCTTCAAAGCACCCTATGTCCCGCGGGCGACCCGTCGTTGTTCCAACTTTATTAACAGCCCCTCCTTCCAAAGCATCTCATAAGCTTTTTCAATATCGAAAAAAATGCCTTCTACCCCCTCTTTATTGACTTGCGCCTTTCTTATGTCTGTCTCTAAACATATGGCAGCATCTAATGTATTGCATCCTTTACGAAAGCCATTCTGGTGAGGTGAGGATCTTTCCTTTCTAATATGTAGTTCAATCTGTGTGTGTTGCCTGTTTGGATCGCTACCTGTTTGTAAAATTTGTGTTTGAACCTCATGAAAGCACTCATTTTTACAACAGAAATTAATCAATCAAAAACTTACTTAAGCTAGACAATGACTTCTAGAGCTGCTGACAGCCAAAACGATCTTTGTTGTATTAATTTCCTATTATCACTGTAAAGCTGCTTTGAAACAATCTGTATTGTAAATAGTGCTATATAAATGATGACTATAAATGAAATGATAAATGTTAATCATTACATTTTTAATGATTAATCAATTAAGCTTTTAATAATTGTAAACCATCTGTCTTTTGACATTTGTCGTTTGCAGATTTAAAAAAAGTGCGTGATCATATGAATTGAAAGTGTAACAAATTAGCTCAAAGGGGAAATATTAATACTAACTCATAATTATCAATTGTGATTAATTATTAATATTTGGGCCAGTTAATTGGATTAACTTGAGGTAGCTAAATTTATATTATAATCAATTAATCAGTTCCAACGAACTCTTTTGATTATTCATTTATTCTAAGAAAAGCGTATCTTTCATGGCCCCGAAAGATAATTATTTCTTAGCATGTACCCATGTAGACATGGTCTATAATGTACGAATGCCACAACGTGCTTTAGAGCATCTAACAAGATCAAGATTGTAAAAGGGACTTTGTTGCAAGCAGAGAATCAGAACCAAATACATGTTGTGCACAAGTTTTATTAACTAAATCACAAACATAGCTAAACAAACATACATACATTCATACATACATGCATAGATAAAATGGTGAGTGATATGGAACCGGAAGCAGGAAATGGAACTATGGAAAATATCTATTTAACTATGAAAAGAACCATCAGCTTATCATTTTCAGAGCACCTCATTAAATTGATACTTGCATGGTCTGTGCAGTGGACAATTCTTGAAGTGGTTGAAAATCGAGTTTGTTGATGGGTCGGTGAGTGTCAAATGTCACTGTACAAGTTGCAATCGTTTTCTTCTCTGCTGGATGGAGAAGATATGATGAACTTGCATGGTGGTTTCGATGCTGTTGTGGTTGAGAGAGTCCTCTCTCTCCTGAGTGAGCAGCACATGGCAGTTGTGAGTCGAAGCCTGCAGCCCGGGGGCCTACTGAGGCCACACTGGACAGCATGGCATCCCAAACGTATTGAGAAGGCCAAGAGTTGATCGTTGCCCATTCAGTGATGGTAAGGTTGCAGTTTTCTGGATTGAAGAAAATAGCAGTCTGACTCCCTTTGGGAGTGTGAAAGGATGGCAGGCGGTGCTCATGGCCTGCTGGGGCCCCAAGGGCCCCACAGTATCAACTTGAAGAAGCAGCAGTTGAGGCCAGAAGAGAAGAGAGGGAGGGCTAGCGAAGAGGCCCTTTAAAGCTTGACAAAGGTCACACCTTGCAGGGCTGGCTCAACCAATAAGAAAAGGAGTAATTTCTGAGGGGAGTTTCCTCTGTGGGGAGGATTTATGACGCTATCTCAAGTGTGGTTAGACATCTGCCTTACCTCTTTTCTATTCATCAATGCTCAGACAGATATAACAAACCCACACTGCATTCTAAGAGAAGGTGATGTACATCAAAGTGTGAGTCATTAAATGAGGATTAATTAGATAGGAGACATGATACAGGTGAGGTTACATTGACCGTTGGTTGGTTGTATAATAAAATACATACCATAGTATATACATAATAGTACACAAGACAGTCAATCATTCACACAGTTTCTGGGATGCATGTTAATTTATAGATCAGTTTGTCTATGATTAATGCAGCAATGTCTGTATTAAAGATTGTTTCTGTCTTCCCATTGTCTCTCTCTTGAGCATGTGGCCACATTCTTTTACACCAATAAAACCAACTTATCTGATCGTGGTCATGGTAACTAGGACCTTCTTGCCCTGTTTGGGAGATGGGACCACAGATCCCTGTCACAGTGTCTGGTTTGTGTTTCCCCGGGTGTCCACTAGAGGTCTCTTCCCCATACTGTCACCATTCACTCATGAACTGCATTTCCCACAATCCTTTGTCTGTTCTCATCACTCGTCATTGCACGCAGCTGTTCCCTATCACATTGTTAGTTTCTGTGTATATATACCCTGTCTGTTCAGTCATTGTCACGGAGTCGTTGTTGAATGTCACGCCACTTCTGAAGTCTGTTTGCTCGCCTGTTCTCGTTTTGTTTCTCGTGTTGGATTGTTTATATGGATTTTGACCCCTGCCTGGACGACTACGATTTTGGATTTACCCTAATAAATATATTAGAGATGCACCGATTACAATTTTCTAGGCCGATTCCGATTTCCGATTTTTCACTGAGTTTGACCTGCCGATACCGATTTTAGCCGATTCCGATTTCATTTTTTTCTAACCACTTTACAGCACACACAAATATTTATTTTCCATCTTTTCTTTAACCCTTTCACGCGTAAGTTTAAAATATTCTAACTGACACCCCCACCCCCCGAGTGAGTTTTTTCGCGAACGTTCCCTTTAATGTTTCCATGGCGACGCGTCACGCGATACACCGCAGCCACAATAAAACTGTATGACAGATGTGTCGCTTTTATTTCACTTTTCCTTTTTTATTCAAAATATTCACAAACTTGCTTACCATGTCATCAACTAGCCTATCTGATATTCCGATTCTCAAATACGTGTAAGTGAGTGGTCGTTTAAAAACCTTTAATCTTGATCTATAATGAGATGGGCGCCGCAATGTTGTCCTGTCAGTCGGATTTACAGCACGTGAATTCATCAGTTTCTCCGAAATAAATGCAAGAAAGTGGCCGGTGAACTGAGAAGAATAGAGTAAACTTTATAGTTACTTCCACTATGTTTGTCTGATATGAATAACACATGTCGGCAAATTATATTTGAATAGATTGTTATTGCTGCTTCCACAGACATCAGTGTGTGTTTTACAAACTCCAAATGTATTGTTTTAATCGTGCTTGTGTGTATTTAAATATCTGAAACCTAAAATAAACATTATGAGGTTAAAAACACTGCTTAGTTGTGATATATGACAGCGCTGAACGCGTCCGACTCTGGCTCAGCGCCAGCCAACGCGCGAAAGCACAGTTTGAATCTGGCAGTTATGCGACGTCACTGAACATCTAAATGTGGCACCGCACCGTACTCTCATGGGCACAGACATACAAATCTCATATATGAGACCGTACCGCTCAAAAGGTTAATCATGCGGCGCCCGAGTGCATTTGACCGGCATAAAATCGGCATATGTCAGACTGACCGGCCGGTCGCCGGTCATGGCCGATCACGTGAAAATCGGCCAATTCCGGTCACCAGCCGATCAATCGGTGCATCTCTAAAATATATTTATTACCCTAATAAATAATATACTGCTTTTGGATCTACCTTTCCCGTGTGTGTTCCGTGACAATCCCAGAGTGAAGTTTAAAGATTTTTTGGTACATATACCAAATAATTGTGTCTGATTTGTCTCAGTCATTACAAAAGTTTAATGACATTTGTCAGCATTTCAATTTACATTAAATAATGATCTGTTAATCATTATGTAATGTTTAATAAGTTCATTAGTAAACATACAGTTGTGGTCAGAATTATTGGCAAATGTATTGGTAAATATGATAAAAAAAAAATGGCTGTAAAAAATAAATCTGCATTGTTTATCCTTTTGATCTTTCATTTAAAAAAAATCTAACCTTTCACTGAAGTAAAAGAATTGAAAGTGGGGGGGAAATCACATTATGAAATGTTTTTCTCCAAAACACGTTGGCCACAATTATTGGCACCCCAAGAAATTTTTACAAGTAAAATATCTCTGAAGTATATTCCCATTAATATTTACCTTTTTTTTAGCACACCGGGGGTGACTGGGGACATGAAATTGTCTAGCTCTGACTTGTTTCACAGGAGTTTAAATATGAGGAAACACAAAGACCAAATTCCCTTAATCATCCATCACAATGAGTAAATCCAAAGAATCTAGTTCTGATGTGCATCAAAAGATTGTTGAGCATCACAAAATAGAAAGTGGCTGTAAGAAAATATCTAAATAATTGAAAATCCCCATTTTGACCATCAGGGCAATAATTAAGAAGTTCCAATCAACTAAAGATGTTACGAATCTGACAGGAAGAGGACTTGTGTTTATATTGTCTTAATGCACGGAGGAGGAAAGATTGAGTGGCCAAAGACTCTCCAAGGATCACAGATGGAGAATTGCTTAGATTAGTTAAGTCTTGGGGTCAGAAAGCATATAAAAAACACAAACAACCCCTACATCACTACATATTGTTTAGGAGGGTTTCAAGAAAAATCCTCCTCGCTCGTCCAAAAACAAACTCCAGGATATTCAGTTGTCAGACACGACTGGATCTTCAAAAGGGACTGGATTCTTTGCTTGGGTTTGGTGCAAACAGGGATAACAAGTACCCCACTGGGGTCTGAGGTGTTTTTGGGGTCCTTGAGATGTTTTGACATGCCCTGACATTGTGCTTTTTTCAGTTGCTTATAAACATATTAATGGCAAAGGTGTAATTACACTCTATTTAGCACAAACAGGGCTACCATAATATGTGAGCAACATGTATGTACATGTTTGTATTTTTGATAGAATAATGTTTATGCATGGTTATTGAAAAAACAAAAAAATAAAGTTTCTGAAATAGGGCCACAAAACACATACTAAATATGTGTCCACAAGACTTTTGAATAATGGGTGTTGTAGCTTAGAGTTCTTTCTTCAAAATGATCTGAAAATCATCCTGCCTAATCATTCACATAAAACAATACATTGATTTAAACTTTGTAAGACACATTTTGTTTGGAAAGGCAATATGCGTGTGGGCGTGATTCACACCTGAGAAGACAATGACTCACATTATGAGCCTTTCATTCAGGTGTGTCACTGAGAGTACCACAAGTAAAGAATGTGAGGACTTATTTTGTATGCATGCAAATTGCATAATATCCATGGTAAACATTTCTAGTAACTATGCAGTTAATTCTCATACTGTATTTTCAGAATGTTTTGGAATTATCCTCTCCCCAAAGGTGTCACTAATAAAAAACTATAATAAATAATTTAATGAGAAGGTTTATATTGACCTATTAAGATGTTGCTTACATCTACCTTGTAAATATATGTTTTGCTATTTTATTAAACAGTTTTCACATATATATCAACAACAATTACAATTTTAACAATATTTCAAGTGTAATCTTTCTTTTTAAAAAGTATACATCGATTTTATCATAGGTATTTCAAAGTTAATGATTCATTATCAATCAATCAATCAATCAATCATTTATTTATAGAGCACATTTAAAACACAACCAAGGTTGACCAAAGTGCTTCACAAGTAATCAAAGAAACACAGTAGAAAAAATAAAACAGATACAGCATGCATATATAATACAAAAAATAAGAACAAGCGAGCAGTAATAATATAGCTAAAAATAGCTATATAGTGTTAAAAGCCATGGAGAATAAATGAGTCTTTAGCTGAGTTTTAAAAATGTAGATAGACGGGGCATGCCTAATAAACATCGTAAGGCTATTCCATAGCCACGTTTTTTTAGTTTTACTTTAGGGACTGTTAGGAGGCCATGGTCACTGGATCTCAGGTTTCTAGATGGTGTATAAGGAACCAAAAGTTCAGTTAAATATTGCGGTGCCAGATTATTCAAAGCTTTGTAAACAAATAATAAAATTTTAAACTCAATCCTGTACTTGACTGGTAGCCAGTGAAGGGACATTAAAACAGGTGTTATATGGTCAAACTTACGCTTCCCTGCAAGCAATCTAGCGGCTGCGTTCTGAACTAGCTGTAGGCGGGAGATAGATGCCTGAGTACTGCCATAGTACAATGAATTGCAGTAATCAAGCCTACAGGTAATGAAAGCATGAATGGCTATTTCAAAATTATTTCTTGAAAGAATGGATTTTACTTTACTGAGAAGGCGGAGTTGGTAAAAACATGACTTGACTACAGCAGAAATCTGTTTATCAAATTTTAAATTTGAATCAAATAAGAAGCCCAAATTCCTAACACACTTTGTGTTGTAAGGGGTGAGAGGGCCGAGGTCAAGGTCAAAATTGCAGTTTTCCTTGGGGCCGAACAGAATAAACTCAGTTTTGTTTTCATTTAAATGAAGAAAATTGAGGGAAAGCCATGCCTTAAGATCATTCAGGCAGTCTAACAGTGGCTGAAGAGAAGAATCATTATTGCATTGCAGGGGAAGGTAAAGTTGGGTGTCGTCAGCATATAAATGAAAGGAGACACCATATTTTTTAAAGATAGTGGCCAGAGGAAGTAAATATAGAGAGAATAACACCGGCCCAAGGATTGATCCCTGGGGGACACCACAATTAAGCGGTTTGGTAACCCTTTATTTTACAGTCCCCTAATTACTAGGTATTTACCTAGTAAATACATGGTAAGTTATAGTTGGTTATTGGTAATTACCACAGGTAACAAGTATGTAAATGCAGAGAAACTACAAACTAATTACTAGGTATTTACCTGGTAAATACATGGTAAGTTATAGTTGGTTATTGGTAATTACCACAGGTAACAAGTATGTAAATGCAGAGAAACTACAAACTAACTACTAAGTATTTACCTGGTAAGAATATGGTAAATTATAGTATTTTAGTGTGTAATTACTTAAGATGATTAGTATGCAATTACAGAGAAACTACCAGGGAAAAAAAACACCACTGTTAAATATCAACTCAACAAAGTCCTGTGTACTTGTTACCTGTTTAGGTTGGTAATAACTCCGATTTAATTGTGTACTTCCTCAGAATGTAGGCAGACTATTTTTAGAAACACCTCCAGTATTACTCATCAATTCAAGTTAGGTTTGTAGTTATCCTAGGGTTATGTTGGTAACAGTCCATGTTTATTTATTACTATCTTGAAATTAAGACGGTAGTTTCCAATAAATTACCTTGTCTTACATAGTTGTTGTTCATTGCTACACCCATTTATAGAGGGTTTATCAAATAATTTACCTTACACTTACCTGGTAACTACCCCGCAGGAACAGTTTTCCCTAATGTCATGGCACATCTTAAATAGTGGGTATGTTCTTGCAAATGTTTTTACAATTTACTCAGTAAGTAAAGTGCAACTGTACTGTAAAATGAAGCCTTGTTTATTTCCATGGTATTACCGGAATTGTACCATATAACTTGATCATTCCCTTTTCCATATAGTCACACTTTTTTACCTCATATGTCCTGCAACGTTACCAAGGAAAACATGACAATTTACTCAGTAAGTAAAGTGAAACTGTACTGTAAAAGGAAGCCTTGTTTATTTCCATGGTATTACCGGAATTGTACCATATCATTCCCTTTTCCATAGTCACATTTTTATTTATTTGTTTTCCTAGTATGTCCTGCAACGTTACCAAGGAAAACATGACAATTTACTCAGTAAGTAAAGTGCAGCTGTACTGTAAAATGAAGCCTTGTTTATTTTCATGGTATTACCGGAATTGTACCATATCATTCCCTTTTCCATAGTCACATTTTTATTTATTTGTTTTCCTAGTATGTCCTGCAACGTTACCAAGGAAAACATGACAATTTTCTTGGTAAGTAAAGTGTAACTGTACTGTAAAATGAAGCCTTGTTTATTTCCATGGTATTACCAGAATTGTACCATATAACCTGGGCCCGGTTTCCCAAAGCGTTCTTATCTCTAAGTAGTTCTTAACCTATTCCTTAACCTCTCTCTTAACCTTATGGGACGGTTCCCGAAACGTTCGTACGCTAAGTATATCTTTTGTAAGTCACACTTTCGTAAGGTTGGTCTGGACCACTCTTAGATTTACCTTATCACTGTTGCAGGTCTATATGAATATAATTCTGAAGTTAATACACCCAGACAGTATTAAATTAGGCTAATTCAAGTGTTTTCATGCAAAGAATAAAATTGTCATTACACTGATTGTTGTTAGATTTTTAATTATATTATTATACAATATTATTAATTTAATTAAAGAGCGCTTTTAAAGGCCAGTGAAAGCATAGGCTACTGTCAGTTAAGTCCTATTCGGACGCTAATATTGTTTCTCATGGGCTCGTCCGGTATTTTAAACATTTACAGGGGTAAGTCAGTGATTTTAGTGCCGTCCGAATCCATAATATCAGTGTTTTTCTCACCCAACCCGCGTAAAAATCCCTGGCCAAATTAGTACCTTCTGTTTTTTGACAAACAGGTCGTGTGGTAATTTAATTGCCGTCTGAATCCACATCTCTGAGTTTACAAGAGATTCAAAATTCACGGTTTAAATCCTTTTTGATCACTGCCGAGCACCGTACGCAAGATGTAAACTTTTATTACTGAAATGCTGGAAAGTATTTACAAGAACAATATGTCATCGCAGCTCCACCTCAGCGAACAAAAATGGGAAAGAGAAGAAGGCACGTAAATTTTTGAAAAGGTTATTGTGGCAGCAATATATGTTACAATTTTAAAATATGTAGGCTAGGCTATTATAGGCTATTATAGTTTGGATTATTTTTTATAATATCCAATAATCATAATAAATTGCAATTTCAACTATTTCTGAAGTGCTTCATTTATAAAGATCACCGCTTTCTCACATAAACAGCCCCTGCACGAGAGAATAATTGATTCTCGAGCCATCGATATCAAACAATTCAGCACCATCGCCACGGACAGCGCCGGGTAATGTCGCACGTAAGAAGGTATATCTTAAGCAGCTTCCTAAGGTATGGTTCGGGGAACACACTTAGGAACATAAACACCTTTGGTAAGATATATCTTTCGAGCTCTCTTAGCGCGCTAAGAGTGAGCGTTATCGGGAAACCGGGCCCTGATCATTCCCCTTTTCCATATAGTCACAATTTTTTACCTCGTATGTCCTGCAACGTTACCAAGGAAAACATGACAATTTACTCAGTAAGTAAAGTGAAACTGGAACGTTACTGTAAAAGGAAGCCTTTTTATTTCCATGGAATTACTGGGATCTTACCCTATAATCTGTTATAGCTACGTAACTGTACCTATTACAGATTATAGGGTAAAATCCCAGTAATTCCATGGAAATAAAAAGGCTTCCTTTTACAGTAACGTTCCAGTTTCACTTTACTTACTGAAAATGTTCAACGTGATCTCATGAGAATACGTGTGTATTTTTACGTAAAGTGTAATTCTACCATACGTACATTTACTTACGTTTTATACACACAGAAACGTATAGTATTTACAGCACTAAAACGTAAAATGTTTGCATTAACAGCACAAAAACATAAATTATTTACGTATGAACAACTCTATACCGACGTATTTGTACGCATTCTTATTTATGCATATTAAAATCGTGGCATTAATGTTTTGACTATTGCATTCAAATGTCTTATCAATTACGTTTTCAGTCGCATTTATGCAGTTTACTCAAGAAATAGACTAATAACATTTCGCTCTGTTCGTGCCTTCTGCTGCAAACTCGTTTCGGAGGATTAGCATACATGCAGTAAAACAAGAATACACTTTAAAACCTTAAAAGTACCTTATTTAATCGTTTAACCATTTTAATATTTAGTTTATTTACAGTGAGACACAAAATGCGTTTTTTCCAATAGAACAATAATACACCAAAACCCAACATAAATTCACAAAAGACATCAATTTTATTATAGCCTACTTGATATAATCCAAATCTTTAGAATCCATACATTTGCAAGAAAGAGATCCAAATTCAGCCCTTTATCCAGTGAGTGATCTTCATCTCCATTCCACAGGCTTTAACAACAGCGCAGTCTGTAACTGTCAAATCCCGCGGACCCGCGCTCGTGATGAAGAATTCAAATTCAAAAATTGCGCCCTCAAGAAGCGTTACGACATGTTTTACGGCAGTGATATCAAACGCTCATTGGCTCTCGCCTGTTCGTCTATGTTCGTCACAGACTGCGACATGTCGTATTTCAGTCGGTAAACTATATTTGAAATGGAGAAGCGCGCGCGCCTTCACACAGAGCGAAGCCGGATTAACATTTTCATGGATTAATCATTTAAATTCTGCTCTGTAAATTACCTCATTCAAAATTATTATATACTGAAAGAGAGGACTGTGACTGCAACACATCGTCATGTGAACGACTTTTGGTACCGGTTTTGACATTTTCGCAATAAATAAATTATTGTGATTACACGTATGTTGTTTTTCTTCATAACTGTAGCCTATGTAGTTTTCTATCTTTGAAAATTACGTGTTAATACTACGTATTAACTAGGGCTGTGACGGTGGCAGTTTTTTACCACCGCGGTAGTAATGGACCCAAATACCGGCGGTGGTTGGGGGGGTTATTTGAAATAAATAAATAAATAAATAAATAAATAAATAAAACAAAAACAAAAGAAACAACACACTAAAGCCTGTAAAGCATTGAAATAAATATAAGTAATTACATAATATAATAAAGTTGAATCTATTTAAAAAAAAAAAAAAAAACTTTCGTTTAATATTTCCACACAAAGGCGCGTGATATAGCCTACCGCTCTGCGCTTTGAGAGGGATGTGGGACACGAACAGGAAAGAGACCATCGATCTCTTTTCTATTCTCTTCATGTTTTCTACTTGTAAAAGGTACGAAGAGCGAATTTTATCTTCTACAAGGGCAAGGCATTTAGGCTCGCTGCCAGAGAAAGCCAAACTAAAATCACCCCCGCGTGTGAAACGCGCTTTACAAAATGAACTTGACGCGCCTTACCAATTATCATATGTCTAACAAGCACAAACTGTGTTAAAAAGAGTTGACTTACAAGTAAAAATGTAGGCTATCTGTCCTACAGCGTTTTTTCTACTTTAACACAGTAAAGAATACGAAAATAATAGACCTAATAATAGAATCACTGACAACTGGAATCCTTTCTTTATCTTGCAGTCAGTAACATCAAGACCCCTAAAGAAGTCAGAAGTGTCACACTATACTCACTAACTGTGGAAATTACTTTCTTTTTTTTCTTTTTTCAAATAATGCTTGTAAGTCCTTGTGCCACAGGTCAGCATTGCAGCTATAATGGTCTATTCTACTCCAGAGCTTTACTATAAATTACTACCACTTAACCTATTGTTAGAAATGGCTTGTAAATGTGATGTCATACTTTGATTTATTTGGTATCCTGCACATTATTTCGTATCAAGTATTCTCTTTACTTACAGGTAATTTTTTTCACCCTAGAGCTGTCCTCTTTATATGAACAATTATTGTAAGAGTAATTTGCTTGTAAGGCTGTTTTTTGTTTGTTTGTTTTTTTACCAAAATTTAATAAGAAACCTGCATGTTAGTATATTGATTTATTTATTTTTCTGTTATGTTTCAGTGATCTGACACATCTTGTTTAAATGACAGTTAATGTACTTTGAAATGTGGAATAAAAATGCCAAATGGATATTTGTCTGGTTTGAGCAATCATTATTCTTGATAAACTGCATGCTATAAATATTAAATATTATATATATATATATATATAGCCAGAATAAGCGGCGGCAGATCGCTCGAAAATAGCGCTTGCCTCCAGCGGGCCGCGGAAGGGCCGCCTTAAATATAACGGCGGCGGGACGAAGGCGGTAGGAAGGCGGCTGCCGCTTTTAAAAAGCGGCTGCCGCCGGCGGTGCGCCGTCCAACGTGTTTGCGATGTCGCCGTTCTGCCGCCGGAGCGCCGACGGTGGTCCGCCGACTCATTGCTATCTGGGCAAGTCTGTATTGCAGATGAAGCATCAACTTGGCACGCGACACATACAGACCTGGCTACAGGAAATAACAGTTTATGTTTAATTTATGTGATATTGTGTTATAGATTCTCTCCAACGATTCTGTATCGATTAAGATAATTTCAGATTTATGTCTGAGCTTAGTTTTAAACACAGATACGTGATGACGCGTGTGCATAACAACCGTATTCTGCTTGCTTCTAATTCCTCTGTCTCTCACACACACACACACACACACACACACACACACACACACACACACACACACGACACCACTCGAACCTTACGAGAAATAAGTTAATAAAGTTCGGAAAAGTTTAAGCGAATTACAAGGACATTCGCGGGCTTCATTGCACAAAATATGAGAGATGGCGGTCTGCGTGATGTTACTTTTGTAGTGCGCGGTCTCGCCCGCCGGTATTTTACTTACAAATGTTCTACGAAGGCATCATATGTCTTGGAATGCAGTTGGCTTATATATTAAAAATATGAAAATCACCGACAGAAGCTGCTTTCAATTTCAAATACTCACGTGCGCTTTGCGAAGAGCGTTTGAGCATGCGGCTGTGAGCGACTCTGTCTACGTGGTTAAATGTACTTGCATCTCAAAATGCTTTTATGACGCGAAATTAATGTGACACAGTCAGTTATTAAACAGACAGGACAAACCACATCTTATAATTTCAAAAGAGATGAAAACGTTCAGACAGCCTACTCTTAAATACTGAAAGCACTCTTTGTTTATTGCTTGTAATATTTTTTTCCCTCTTTGTTATTTGTTTTGAAGCTATATTTGTTAAAATTATTAACATGTAATTGTATTAATTTAGTTTTTTAATGTGTAATTATTATAAGTAGGCCTACTTATAATTATGTAATTAAATATTTTAAGTTTTATTAATATGATCAATTTTTTTTAATTGATCGGCTCACGAGGTGCCTAAAGATTCCCTTCCCTATTTTACAATGATTTATTGCTTGTTTTTGTTGAATAATAGAAAAGATAAAGAGCTTAAAAAATAATCGCATATTAAATCGCAATCGCAATATTGGTAAAAAAAAATCGCAATTAGATTATTTTCCAAAATCGTCCAGCCCTATTTACCGGCACAGCCCTAGTATTAACAATGAGACCAGGCTGGAATGTTTTAGTTAAGTTGCAGAACACACGGTAAAAGTTTGTGATTTCAAAAATGTTTAAGCAGTAGCAAAGGATGTGGTAAGAGTCTGGTAATACCATGGAAATAAACAAGGCTTCCTTTTACAGTACAGTTGCACTTTACTTACTGAGTAAATTGTCATGTTTTCTTTGGTAACGTTGCAGGACATATGAGGTAAAATAAATAAAAATATGTGACTATGGAAAAGGGAATGATATGGTACAATTCCGGTAATACCATGGAAATAAACAAGGCTTCCTTTTACAGTACAGTTTCACTTTACTTACTGAGTAAATTGTCATGTTTTCCTTGGTAACGTTGCAGGACATATGAGGTAAAAAAAAATTGACTATATGGAAAAGGGAATGATATGGTACAATTCCGGTAATACCATGGAAATAAACAAGGCTTCATTTTACAGTACAGTTTCACTTTACTTACTGAGTAAATTGTCATGTTTTCCTTGGTAACGTTGCAGGACATATGAGGTAAAAAAAATGTGACTATGGAAAAGGGAATGATCAAGTTATATGGTACAATTCCGGTAATACCATGGAAATAAACAAGGCTTCATTTTACAGTACAGTTGCACTTTACTTACTGAGTAAATTGTAAAAACATCTGCAAGAACATACCCAGTATTTAAGATGTGCCATGACATTATGAAAAACTGTTCCTGCGGGGTAGTTACCAGGTAAGTGTAAGGTAAATTATTTGATAAACCCTCTATAAATGGGTGTAGCAATGAACAACAACTATGTAAGACAAGGTAATTTATTGGAAACTACGTCTTAATTTCAAGATAGTAATAAATAAACATGGACTGTTACCAACATAACCCTAGGATAACTACAAACCTAACTTGAATTGATGAGTAATACTGGAGGTGTTTCTAAAAATAGTCTGCCTACATTCTGAGGAAGTACACAATTAAATCGGAGTTATTACCAACCTAAACAGGTAACAAGTACACAGGACTTTGTTGAGTTGATATTTAACAGTGGTGTTTTTTTCCCTGGTAGTTTCTCTGTAATTGCATACTAATCACCTTAAAGCTCCAGTATGTAACTTTGGTATTTGACCACAAGAGGGCGCAGTTTCAACAATAACAAAGGCGAAGCTTGATGACGCTATGAAGGAGGTGACGATGGGAGATGTCGTTTTTAATGCGTTTTCACCATCTAGCGATGTATCTAAAATGGAATTAATGAATCATGATCACGGATGAGGTAATTTATTCGTTTTTGTATTACCTGTATGTCTGATCGTATTATTTTATGTCATCATAATTAATTAACTGCAAGGAACGTGAAATGTTATGCTATATTATCCCGTTACAACTTACAGCTATTTGTCAAATAATTTTTTGGGGTAACGTTAATGTTGTGCAGTTTTACGTGTTTATGGTTAATGCCGTGTTGTTTAACGTGTTCAAACCAATCGTTCTGAAAGTAAATTTGAACGAACATTTGCAAGTAATGACTAAATATATTTTTTTAACAACACATATCCGATTGTATTGTACTGCCATAATCTCGGTCACCACACGTGATAAAAAGCCTTACCGAAGTACAAAGAGCAATATAACTTTGTTTATAAGTGCTATTATTGACAACTGCATGTCTTACTGTCTATCAATACACTCGCGAGAGCAGAGTCTCTGTCAAGTCCAAGATTGTCGCGCAGCTCTCTCCATCTCGAAAACGCCTGACCAATATTTATCCAGGTTTTATTCCTTCGTTTGTCACACAGTCTGCGTGTATCAGAATATGGACGCTTTCGTTTTGTTGGCACTTCAATACTCGCCAAAGAGTAATCGTGATCCATAACAGCTATAACCATACAGTCTATGGCTATAACGCTATAACCACCACTTCCGCATTTGACCATGTGATATTCCGGTGTGGTGGGTCATATTTTTTATTTTATTTATTTTTCTCCTTTGTCAGACGTCGTTATTGTTTATTGTGATAAGAAAAAAACTCAAAGTTGTTGTAAAAAAAAAAAAAAAAACCACCGGAAAACAAAGATAGAGCGGACATTGCATCACTGAGAGGCGACATTTCTTTTCCGGGACGGCCAGTTATTAAAAATCGGAATTTCTCTGAAATAAAAAATCTTTGGAGACTTTTGAAATATTGTAAGTACACAACTGGAGGAAATATATCACACTGTGCAAGTTATTTGCGGAAATGTTATTACAAAATTCCTACATATTGGAGCTTTAAGTAATTACACACTAAAATACTATAATTTACCATATGCTTACCAGGTAAATACCTAGTAATTAGTTTGTAGTTTCTCTGCATTTACATACTTGTTACCTGTGGTAATTACCAATAAACAACTATAACTTACCATGTATTTACTAGGTAAATACCTAGTAATTAGGGGACTGTAAAATAAAGGGTTACCAGCGGTTTATTAGAGGATGAATATTGACCTAACTGAACAGTAAAACATCTATCTGACAGATAAGAGCGAAACCACTGTAAGACAGAACCCCGAAGTCCTACACAAGACTCCAAGCGTGACAGAAGAATGCTGTGGTCTACTAAGTCAAAAGCGGCACTTAGATCCAAGAGGATCAGAGCCAATGGTTTGCCAGAATCTGTGATAAAATATATGTCATTAAGAACTCTTAAAAGAGCAGACTCAGTGCTATGTAAAGCTTTAAAACCAGATTGAAAAACTTCATTGATTGAATTATTTAACAGGAAAGTTTGTAATTGTACCAAAACTGATTTCTCCATAATCTTTGAAATAAAAGGGAGATTTGAAATGGGTCGAAAACTGGAGAGAGATGATTGATCTAGATTAGGTTTTTTAATATAAGGAGTTATCACAGCCTGTTTGAGGCAAGCAGGAACAGTGCCCGTATGTAAGCACTTGTTAATGACTGACAGCAGACTTGTACCCATAGCACCCACATTTTGTTTTAGGAAATGTGATGGAACAATATCATGTAGGCATGATGTAGGCTTAAGACGATCCACAATTTCCTTACAGGCCTGAAAGCTGAGTGGCTCAAACACAGACCATGTGACGGAATATAATGGAATCTCTGGCAAAACATGTCCTGTCAGAGACATCTTAGATCTAATAGCCAATACCTTATTAGTGAAAAAGCTTGCAAAACTTTCACAGAGCGAGACAGAAGGCTCAGGAAAAAGATTAACAGGTGGATTTAACACAGAGTCAATAGTGGAAAAAAGCACACGCGGGTTATTTCTATTAAGCATAATTAAATCAGAGAAATATTTACTCTTAGCAGCTTTAGCTGCCCTCTGAAATGAGGAAAGAGAGTTTCTCATAATTTCGTATGAAACATGCAATTTGTCTTTTTTCCATCTGCGCTCGGCTTGCCGGCAAGCCTGCCTAAGAGAGCGCACTGAGTCATTAAACCATGGAATTGGCACTGATTTACGAAATTTAAGCTTTAAAGGTGCAATACTGTTCAGAATAGAAGCACAGGTGGAATTAAAATAACTGAGATGTTCATCCGCATCCAGGTTATGTAGAGTAGATTCAGTTTTAAAAGAAGTCCACACCTCATGAAATGCAGCCATGAACTCCTCACTGGAATGTGCACTGAGGGTACGAGACATACGCCCCATAGACTGAGTTTTTAGTGAATGACCAAAATATGGGACATTAAAAATTACAGGCATATGATCAGAGAAGGTTGCATTGCTAATTGTGATATCGGAGACAGATAGACCATGAGTTAAAATCAAGTCCAAGGTATGACCCTGTTGATGCGTGGGGCCAGAAACCCACTGAACAAAGTCAAAGGATTCAATAAGATTTAAAAACTCCATGGACAAGGTTATAAATGCACAGCAAACATGAATATTAAAATCACCAAGCAGCAGTATTTTATCATAAGCAGTGACAAGGTCTCCGACAAATGCAGCAAATTCATTAATAAATTCTGAGTTATATTTGGGAGGACGATATAACAATGCAATAGTGACAGGATTTGCTAGTAGTATTTGGAATAATTGCACCTCAAAACTGCCGTATGAAGACGCAGATAAAATTTGACAAGAAAATGTGTTTTTAAAAACAGTCACTAACCCCCCACCACGGCCAGAGCAGCGCGGGGTATTTAGAAAGTCACAACCCTGCGGTAGTAATTCAACAAGCGAGCTGGATTCGCCAGGTTTAACCCATGTCTCTGTGATACAGAGGAAGTCCAGCGCTTGTGCAGTAAAAAGTTCGTTTAGGATGAAAGATTTATTTATCAAGGATCGTGCATTGATGAGGGCCATCTTTAGTACAGATGAGTCACTATCCGACTGTGTAGTTGCACGACACAGAGGCCGGAGGTTACCTGAATTAACTCCGTCACGGTGAGGATGAAGAGACATCGCATGACGATGCGTGGAAATAATAACTGGGATACTCGCACATGGCCGCTGGAACTGAGCCTCAGGGAAACACCTTCCTGTGCCACGTCCACAAACCCGAGCTCCCAACTCACAGGACGGGTGCCGCGCGGCGATCTCTCGAGCCAACGCAGTTTTCCGACGAACAGCGACACCACCCCGTTTGCCGCGCCTCCACCGGCGCCTTCTTCTAGGTAAATCCATAGGACACCTGCACAGGTGCATAGGGAGATGGATCGCAAAAGACGATTGGAATGCTCTATGTCCATTAACATCACCATTGGCAGAGTCCATGACCACATTTCGAATGTTAAGCAATGTTAAGCGGTCATACACGAGGATGGAATTACAATTTGCGATCATAATGGAGATAAGAAAGAGAAAACCGCATGCCAACGGCAGCGACGAAGCGGACAGCAGACGGCCAGCCAACACAGGCGCCATCATCCTTCCGTCACTTGCGGGTCTTTAGTTTGAATATTGGAACAAACACTATAATAACATCTTAGTTGATAATTCAATATACCTACTTTATTTGTAACAAAACATCACATACTATATATTTAACATATGAGCAGAAATATTTGCATATAAATGTTAATTTGCAGTTTAATACGTTGCTTATACAAAGACATTTTATTTCAACATATTTCAGTCGATTTTTACTCATCTCAGTATAGCAATATAGTTTGGTAAAAGCTAAACAGTAGATGTGTTCATGTAAAAATAACATGTTTACTAATGTAAGTGCAAGTGTGCACTGTTGTTTACAGCTGTAGTAAACATCTTTGCCGTTCATTCATTCACACACAGACGCAATTCATATTTAAAACGTCCTTTTGCAGTTTACAGACACTATTGCATATTGCGATTAGAACAAAGCACTTAAGAATAAAAACGTACTATTCACAGTCCTCTGAATAGCTGGATCCATTGTTCCTCGATGTGAAACTAAATTATTCCTAAGGATTATTCCACACAGTGAAGCAAGACAACATATAGTGCACGAGTCTGATTAAACTCGCGGTGTGTTTTATCCAGCTGATATGGGCGTTGACACGTTTGCATGGATTGCCTCAGATCATATCAGCACTCAGACATTTTGAGTCTCTTTTGCACTGATAAGAAAAAAAGCGAGCAGATCACGCCGGCGTGATTGCCGACCCCAGGGGGTTCATGTTGTGGGCCTATTTTTTTGCTGGAGGTCCTGGACTTTGTAAGGACCACCCATTGGCCCAACGACGGAATCCAACGGCCTGGCGAAGGTTTAATGCGTGTATGTCTTTTCAGCGCTCCAGCGAAGTTCACTTAATTAATTTATTGGAATTTAGTTTTAGTATTACTTTAGCTCTACGCTTAATCTGACTCCAATTTCAAATGATAATCAAATTTAGATCGTATTTCTGATTAGAAAATAATCATAAATATTGATTATGAATTAATTTAGATCTTTGATTATTCTGATTATCCCATACTTTCAGTCATTCGTTCATTACGGACCTAGTGTCGCTTTGAGACGTCACGTCACGACTGCGCGCTCACGATCACAAACTAGCCAGTCCTGAAATAGTCAGAGGGTGCAGTGCAAGTATTTTACCCTATGCAGCCGCTCACTGCAGACCCATAGGTGTAATTTAAAATTTATAATATTTGCAGCGTACAACATGCTAAGTCAGGAGATAATAATAATAATAATTCGTTACATTTATATAGCGCTTTTTCTGAGACCTCAAAGCGCTTTACATATGGAAGGGGGGAATCTCCTCAACCACCACCAATGTGCAGCATCCACCTGGATGATGCGACGGCAGCCATATTGCGCCAGAACGCCCACCACACACCAGCTTACTGGTGGAGAGGAGACAGTGATGAAGCCAATCAGTGTATGGGGATGATTAGGAGGCCATGATGGACAGAGGCCAAGGGGCAAATTTGGCCAGGATGCCGGGGTTACACCCCTACTCTTTTTCGAAGGACATCCTGGGATTTTTAATGACCACAGAGAGTCAGGACCTCGGTTTTACGTCTCATCCGAAGGACGGTGCTCTTTTGGCAGTATAGTGTCCCCGTCACTATACTGGGGCATTAGGACCCACACAGACCACAGGGTGAGCACCCCCTGCTGGCCTCACTAACACCTCTTCCAGCAGCAACCTAGTTTTCCCAGAAGGTCTCCCATCCAGGTACTAACCAGGCTCAGCCCTGCTTAGCTTCAGTGGGCAACCAGTCTTGGGCTACAGGGTGATATGGCTGCTGTTAGTCAGAAATTAGAAGGTCTTCCTAAGATGTGCCCCATGCTCCATTCATAGTGCCTTCAGTTTGATCTATCCTGGACAAAGATTTGCGGAAACACCAGACTACACATTAATCTACTAAAATGAATGATTTCTAAAACTTCAGAATAAATCAAGATGTAACATTTATTTGTCAGGTAAAAATGTATCATGCCAATTACAGAAGTAAATGATTAAAAACCAATTCAGAAAATATATGACATCATTTACTCAAAGATGACTCTAAAAGTAAGCAATGTTTTCCTGACAGAGACACACAGTAATGTGTCAGGGCCTACCAACAGGAAAACACTGAAACATCACTGTGGGGGATGATCCTGGTAAAGAGTCCCAAAGTCTGCTCTGTCACCTCGCCTTAAAGCAGCACTCAGTAGCTTCGGGATTTCTACGCTGTATTCTCGCTTTTTGCTCGCAGGTTTCTCTCTAAAGCTCCCCCCACAGCTTCGGAATAGATATTTGACAACACTGTTGTAAAAACTCATTGGTGATTCTCAGACACCAGAGGCTAGTAGATCAACGACATCAAAGCAGATGGGACATTCTTTAAAACGTCTTCTTCATTCAGGTTCGGACAGCGTGAGGGAGCGCAATAATGACAGCATTTTAGCAGATTTCTTTTGGCCGTAAAGCAGTTGTTTACATCGCGAGACCTGATATCACGCGATACTTCCTGACGTTGCAAGTGCGTATTTTCCGCTCACGGGCACCAGGTGGGTGCGAAACGACCACCATTCAACCCGAAATAAGTATTATAACCATTCCAATGACTCCGAAGCTGTTCAGTTAAGGTAAAAAAGTTACTTAGTTCACCTTTAAGTACCAGACCAGAACAAAAGGGGTTATACAAATGTTGTTTAGAGTTGTTTGGGCCAATCCATGTACCCCAGGGGGGTAGCACCTGGTTTCAGGAGAGGAGAAACCAGAGCCAGAGAGGAGAAACAGGATTCTCTTAAGTTCTCAATCTTTCTCATTAAACCAATGACTGCAATGAAATTAAGACCATTTTACCAATCGCACTGCGACACTTAAAATGATACCAAACATGAAAAGGAAAAACAACATATTCACAAGATACACCATATGTGTTATATAGACATTCTTAATGAACTTTCAGTGCCTTGAGGAGGGAGAGGGGGGATGAGTTGAAGTCAAACAAGGGGACAAGGAGATAAGTTTGGGCAGGACAAGGTTCTGTGCTCTGTCTTTGCTATCTGCTGTCCAGGGTGCATTTTATGGCTTTATTGCAGGGTGCGTTTTGTTTTAGCAGGAAAATCAGTTCTTACAACTTCTTGTTCAGATACATGGTATCATGCAAATACCAACAGATAAAAAATCAAAACCTTACGGCCACTGCTAGAAATCTTATAATGGGCCGTGGTTGGATCTTCCATCGGGACAACGATCCAAAAAACAACAACATCAAAATCAACACAAAAATGTGTTAAGGAGCACAAAATGAAGTTTTATGTAACAAAGTTCGGGAGGAGCATGTTCAGGTAATCATCCAATCAGCACAAGAAGAAGCCAGTATGAATAAAGCCTTCCCTTACCTCCTGTCTCATGACAAATTTCTCAGCATCCCGCCATCACCCCATCACCTCACACTAGGCTGGGTCTGCTCATAGATACCTATGATCTATACATTCATAGGGGGGAGTACTCTGGGGTCGGGCCGAAATCCGAGCTCGGAGCCCTTCCCCCGGACAGCAAGCCAAATACGCATTATAATATTACATCAGATTTCATTAACATGTGAACTCGTGAAATTAAGCTTCTTCCATGACCTTCCCAGTTCCCTGACCTGATGAGTTGTGAACTGAAGAGAAGAAGCACCAACATGGAGCTGGGAATCTGAAGGATCTGGAGAGATTCTGTATGGAGGACTGGTTTCTAATCTCTTGTCAGTTGTTCTCCAAACTCATCAGGCATTATAGGAGAAAACTCAGAGCTGTTATTTTGGCAAAAGGAGATTGCAAAATGTATTTAATAAAAGGGCCAATATTTGAGGCCAACGTGTTTTGGAGAAAAACATTTATTTCATAATGTGATTTCACTTTCAACTCTTTTACTTCAATGAAAGGTTAGATTGTTGCAATTTTTTTGAATGAAAGATCAAAAGGATAACCAATGTAGATTAATTTTTTCCAGCCATTTTTGATCATATTAACAAGGGGTGCCATTAATTCTGACCACAACTGTACATTATCTCATATTTATAGTTGTGAATATAAATTAACTAATAATCTGTTAAGCATTATATAATGTTTGTTAATGATTTATTAATGAAAGTTAATATAAAGTGTTACCTAAAAAGAAGCACCCATAACAAATATTATTTGTAGTTCATTATTAATAATAACAATAATTTTAGTAAAAAGGTTCTCTCATACATTTTAAGATATATTGCATAATAACCTTAAATACACATTGATTTTTCATTACAATAGTAATGTTTTTCTTTTTTTCTCTGTTCTGTATCTAGCTGGATGAGATGTATGACAGTGGAGACGGCCAAGTGGAGAATGAAGAATTTGAGGAATCAGCCACATCAGAATCCTCTTCACATGGCCCATCACAACTATGGAGCACAACAATCTGGCACAAGCAGCCCCAAAAGCCAAAGCTGAGAGAGCAGGACAAGCTGGAGAGGTGGACATCATTAGGCAGGTTGCTAGTTGTGCCTTTAGCAACAATGACGATTCTGATTATATTTTTGGAAAACAAGTAGCCCGTATTTAGTGGAAGAAAGATAGAAGGTTTGAAAGGTCATGGGTGAATAAATGATGACAGAATTTGCCATTTTGGGTGAACTACTGTTTCATGTTACATTAAGCTACATTAATGCACTGTGATGGAACAGAGGTTTAAAGGGGTCATATAATGGTACATGCACTTTTACAAGTTGATTGTACTGAAATGTGTGTTGGCAGTGCCTGTACACAACCATCATAATCATTATAAAAATCCATCCAGTGTTTTTTTTTTTAATCTCCTTATATGTTTTCCCCTGTCTCCAATCAAGCCGTTCGATCTTGTGACGTCACAAGATCGGACGCCCCTCCCACGATTGTTGATTGACAGCAGCGTTTCAACACAGACCCGCCCTCGCTCGTGAGCGAGCTGTCATCATAGTCCGCGTGGTCATTGTTGATACGCTGGAGCAGAATGGCGTCTAAGCGATTGTGGTGTTCTGTTCTTGGGTGCAATAAGGAACACAGCAGTCATTTTGATGTTCCTAAATCCGAACCGCTGAAGTGGCTGAGTTTTGTTTTCGAAGGGAATATTCCCCACGATCAACGTCAATGCTTTCATGTTTGCGCGAATCATTTCACACACCAGACTGCTTTACAAACGAGGGTCAGTATAAAGCTGGTTTTGCTAAGAAGCTGCTCCTGAAAAAAGGATTGGTACCAACTATTCGTGTTCCTGCTGCACCTCCAGAAGAACTGAAGTGAGTGTAACGTTTTATTAACCTTTATATTAATATTTATATTAATCTTTGCAAATCGCTAGCACGCTTCACGATGAATTTGTTTACACTGAGGTTTACACTCAGGGTACATTACGGCATGTTTTCTACACTCTCAGAGAAAAAAGGTACAAAAGCTGTCACTGGGACAGTACCCTTCAAAAGGGTTCTAATATGTACCATTTAGGTACTAATATGTACATGTTTGGTACCAATATGTACACGTTTGGTACCAATATGTACCTTTGAGGGACTTAAATGCACTCTTTAGGTACAAAGGTGTACCTTTTGAAAAGGTACCGCCACAGTGACAGCTTTTGTACCTTTTTTTCTGAGAGTGTACGACGTTCTCAATATAATTCATATTCCCACGTTTATAATTGTAACAGGGATGACGAATGTAGTATTCTATGTTACTCTACAGAGGTTAAATTCGACCTAGGTTCGGCTCTGGGAGGATTTAAGAGTAAAAGTGTGGACCAAATCAATTTCAAGTAATTATCAGCCGGCAATTTTATTTACAATGATTCACAGAAGTTGAATGTGAATACCAAAAATGAAAGAGAATAAAATGAAACAAAATAAAACACAGTCTCGATAATTTGTTCTGGATCCTTTGTATGTAAAGTGCTCAAATGTCCATATGTATAAAACTCAAATGTCCATGTGTAAAGCTCCAATGGTCATGTGTGTGTAAAGAGCTTCAATGTCTTTGTGTGTAAAGGCCTTTTGTGTTGCTACCCGGGTAGTGTATGTGCTTAGCTCTCTTGTGTACATCCGTGATGGACCACGATGATTCTTTGAGTGGCAGATCAGGGTCTGGCTCGCCGTTCAAATGGTAGATCACTTAACAGAATCAGCATTAAAAAAAAAACAATCTGCATAAAACAATGCAGTCACATTAAACATTTTTCAATATAAACAATTTCTACACCGACATTTTCTATTAGCTGCACAAAATGTCCGTCATTACCAGTGTTAATTCAACACGTGACAATATAAGCGCAAATAAACAGCTTAAACGCATAAAAGTATTTAAATATGCAATATATCTCTCTCGTTAGAATATTTCGTCAGTTGTACAACATTTCTTTTACCATTTGCTGCATTTATAACACTTGTAGAAAATAAAATAATTTAACTAAACAGTTAAACTAGCGTTATACACGGATAGATTTGACTCCGTATCAATTTTACCTTATAAACATACAAAAATAAATTCTTAAACATAAAATATAACTCTGATTGGCTTTAGGATATACACATAAAGAAAAAGGAATATCACAAAGTTAAAGTAATGCATAAGCAAAACTCACCAGAGTTCTTGTAAAAGAAAAAAAACAGTAACCAAAAGCATTGACCGGTTGTTTTCCTCAGCAATAGGATAAATAAACGACCTCGACGATTAGGCCTAATATTATTCTTTATAAAAGAATATGCACATTGAACCGAAGAAACAAATGAAAATTAAATCGTCTTTGCAGCTACACGTTGACCTCGTGCGTGCATATTCAGCAGGCTTCTTCATCTCATTTTTAACATACGTTGACTCTCAACATACCACAGCGTTAACCGCCCTCTAGAGGTTAATGATAGTACCCCACCTAAAATACAGAAACTTCCTTTTATGATATATAATCAACCGTAGTTACAAATAAACATACTTTAGGACTAGGAATAAAGGAAACTATGAATGTTAAATTCGAAAGGGTTACATAATGAACAACGCGTTATGGTTATTGTGTTATTATTACAAACGTGTACGCACAGAACAGAGGGGCGGGGTGCTCATTATCATTTAAAGACACATGCACTTAAACGGCATGCTGAAAACAGAGCTGTTTTTGACAAGGTAAAATGAGTGTTTTCTTACAATACTAATGAGAATTTTTAATTAAAGTATATTACAAACTTTTAATTTAGACCCTAAAGAATCATATAAGCTTGTACAAAAATGGAATTATATGACCCCTTTAAATAATTGTTTTTTGGTTCTCCATGTTCTGATGGCTTGTTCTAAAAACAAGTGTTGGCTAATATGTTTGCACATTGTGCCAAACATTTCAATTTGGAAATTATTCTGATGTTCATAAAACGTGCAATAAAGATTGTTTCAAACAATTTTATTTGTGATTTCATTTTTATCAACTAACTGCATTAGCAGTAGCCACAGTAGCAGTAAAATCATAGGAATATACAAACAATTGAGTTAACTGTTATGCTCTATTCTAGATTTAATTTTTTTTTTTTTTTTAACGGACAAAATGAAAAACTGTATGCAATTCTATATTCAGTCATTTTTGCTGGTTGTGCTTTATGGATTGCACAATGCATAATGTGTAAATGGTTAACAACGTGTTCCTGCCATGCTGCAGGGGAGATAAAATATGCCTTCAAAAGGTCCCTCTGATCTTTACCAATTGTGGAGCTATTTCTTACTCGAGATGCAGGAAGAGACATGAGAATGATACTATTTTATAAATATATTTATAAAGACTCATTAAGACCTATACTGCATTACAAGAAAAGTTATAGTTACATTTATATTATTTTATAAATTACTTATAAGTTGTGCTTTTGCTTTTTCAATGTGCATGCTCATAATCCATTATACACTAATTTATAAGTATTAATTCGTATTGTCGTATGGTTCCATGAATGTATTTATAAAGATGCAACCTGCATTGCTATAATGTTCTTATATCATAGTTACAATGACTTTTTAGTAATTAGGGCCCGAGCACCGATGGTGAGAGGACCCTATTGTTTTTGCTCCGTTTATTAGGGCCCGAGCACCGATGGTGAGAGGACCCTATTGTTTTTGCTCCGTTTATTATTATTAGGGCCCGAGCACCGATGGTGAGAGGACCCTATTGTTTTTGCTCCGTTTATTAGGGCCCAAGCCCTGAAAGGGCGAAGGCCCTATTGTTTTCGGTAGGATTATTTGTTATTATTATTAGGGCCCAAGCCCTGAAAGGGCGAAGGCCCTATTGTTTTCGGTAGGATTATTTATTATTAGGGCCCAAGCCCTGAAAGGGCGAAGGCCCTATTGTTTTCGGTAGGATTATTATTATTATTATTAGGGCCCAAGCCCTGAAAGGGCGAAGGCCCTATTGTTTTCGTTAGGATTATTAGGGCCCAAGCCCTGAAAGGGCGAAGGCCCTATTGTTTCCGGTAGGATTATTTATTATTATTATTATTAGGGCCCAAGCCCAAAGGGCGAAGGCCCTATTGTTTTCGTTAGGATTATTAGGGCCCAAGCCCTGAAAGGGCGAAGGCCCTATTGTTTTCGTTAGGATTATTAGGGCCCAAGCCCTGAAAGGGCGAAGGCCCTATTGTTTTCGTTAGGATTATTATTATTATTAGGGCCCAAGCCCTGAAAGGGCGAAGGCCCTATTGTTTTCGTTAGGATTATTAGGGCCCAAGCCCTGAAAGGGCGAAGGCCCTATTGTTTTCGTTAGGATTATTATTAGGGCCCAAGCCCTGAAAGGGCGAAGGCCCTATTGTTTTCGTTAGGATTATTAGGGCCCAAGCCCTGAAAGGGCGCAGAGCCCTATTGTTCTTCTAAGGATTATTAGGGCCCAAGCCCTGAAAGGGCGAAGGCCCTATTGTTTTCGGTAGGATTATTAGGGCCCAAGCCCTGAAAGGGCGAAGGCCCTATTGTTTCCGGTATGATTATTTATTATTATTATTATTAGGGCCCAAGCCCTGAAAGGGCGCAGAGCCCTATTGTTCTTCTAAGGATTATTAGGGCCCAAGCCCTGAAAGGGCGAAGGCCCTATTGTTTTCGTTAGGATTATTATTATTAGGGCCCAAGCCCTGAAAGGGCGAAGGCCCTATTGTTTTCGGTAGGATTATTAGGGCCCAAGCCCTGAAAGGGCGAAGGCCCTATTGTTTTCGGTAGGATTATTATTATTAGGGCCCAAGCCCTGAAAGGGCGAAGGCCCTATTGTTTTCGGTAGGATTATTAGGGCCCAAGCCCTGAAAGGGCGAAGGCCCTATTGTTTTCGTTAGGATTATTAGGGCCCAAGCCCTGAAAGGGCGAAGGCCCTATTGTTTTCGTTAGGATTATTAGGGCCCAAGCCCTGAAAGGGCGAAGGCCCTATTGTTTTCGGTAGGATTATTAGGGCCCAAGCCCTGAAAGGGCGAAGGCCCTATTGTTTCCGGTAGGATTATTTATTATTATTATTATTATTAGGGCCCAAGCCCTGAAGGGGCGAAGGCCCTATTGTTTTCGTTAGGATTATTATTAGTGGTGCTTTTTTAAAAGCATCACTATTGTTATTGCTCATACTTATTATTCTTCTTCTTCTTATTATTATTATTATTCCGCCCAAAGTTTGGCGCGTAACTCGCCCCGCACAGTTTGTCACAGACCCCTGAGTGAGGTGTCAAATCGACCGGCTCATTGAGGAGAGGTGTGCTATGACTTTTCTAAGCGATCGGGTGTACGATGTTCGCACAGCGGACGAAAAAGCGGCCAAAAAAGTCCCATTGACTTAACATGGGGAGTTCTAAAAACATTTGAATCCCAACCGACGTTTTCACACACACAGACTCCAAAGGGCCTGTCACCCCTGCATCTCTCCCTCTCTCTCTCCCTCAGAGGATTTATATTATCAAGCAACCAATAAGTAATGGCCTAAAATCTTCATAGCCACACCCTGGCAACCAGTTACAGCACCCTAGCAACCACTAAGAGCTCCCTAGCAACCACCCTAAACCAAAAAAAATACATTTTTACATTTTTTTTTATTTTTTAAAGCAATATTACACTCGTGGCCTTGTGATATCGCTCCATGCTTGTGCCTATTCGGCCATAGGCACGAGGCCGCAGGCCGAGTGCCGTACTGAAGGCACTCGTTATTAAAGATTTTAATAACTCTATAAAAACTCCATAGTAACCATCTTTGACAACTACCAACCACCTAGAAACACCATAGCAACTAAAAAAAATACCTTAGCAACCATCCTGAACACCCTAGCAATGTCTAGAAATGCTCAAGTAACCACCAAAAATACCGTAGCAACCACCCTGAACACCCTAGCAACTGCCTAGCAACCACCCAGAACACCTAGCAACTGCCTAGCAACCACCCAGAACACTCTAGCAACTGCCTAGCAACGCCCTAGCATCCACCCAGAATACCATAGCAACTGCCTAGCAACACCATAGCAACCACCCAGAACACCCTAGCAACCACCTAGCAATGCCCTAGCAACCACCAAAAATACCCTAGCAACTGCCTAGCAACCACCCAGAACACCATAGCAACTGCCTAGCAACACCATAGCAACCACCCAGAACACCCTAGCAACCACCTGGCAACAGCATCTTGCTAAAAACATGCTAGCAACATGCTAATCATGCTAGCATTATGTTATCAACATGCTAATCAAGCTAACATCATGCTAGCAACATTCTAATCATGCTAGCATCATGCTAGCAACATGCTAATCATGCTAGCATCATGCTAGCGACATGCTAATTATGTTAGCATCTAGCTAAAAACATGCTAGCAAAATGCTAATCATGCTAGCATCATGCTACCAGCATGCTAATCAAGCTAGCATCATGCTAGCAACATGCTAATCATGTTAACATCATGCTAGCAAAATTGCTAATAATGCTAGCATCATGCTACCAACATGCTAATTAAGCTAGCATCATGCTAGCAACATGCTAATTATGCTAGCATCATGCTAGCAACATACTAATCAAGCTAGCAACATGCTAATCAAGCTAGCATCATGCTAGCAACATGCTAATCATGCTAGCATCATGCTACCAACATGCTAATCAAGCTAGCATCATGCAAGCAAAATGCAAATTATGGTAGCATAATGCTAACAACATGTTAATTAAGCTAGCAACATGCTAATCAAGCTAGCAAACATGCTAATCATGCTAGCATCAATCTAAAAACATGCTAGCAACATGCTAATCATGCTAGCAACATGCTACCAACATGCTAATCATGCTAGCATTATTCTAACAACATGTTAATCATAGTAAACCATCCTGGAATGTGGTAAATCGTAGTAAATCATCTTAGAAAAATAGTAAATCGTGGTAAATAATGCTAAAACGTGGTATATCATGGTATCACAACATGGTAATTGTGTTAGCATCTGCCCAGTGGCGAATTTTGCCACTGCAAGCACCACTTCACATTTTCTTCAGGAAATGTACATTCTAGTTAGTGGTGCTTGCTGAAAGCAAGGCATCACTATTGTTATTGCTCATACTTATTATTCTTCTTATTATTATTATTCTTATTATTATTCTGGACAAAGTTTGGCGCGTAACTCGCCCCGCACCGTTTGTCTCAGAGCCATGAATGAGGTGTCAAATCGACCGGCTCATTAAGGAGAGGTGTGCTATGACTTTTATAAGCGATCGGGGGTGCGGTGTTCGCCCCAGGGGCGAAAAAGCGGCCAAAAAAGTCCCATTGACTTAACATTGCGACGAACTTTGACCACACGTAGCTCTGAGCGAGGATTTCGCAGAAATGTGTGATTTGCCACATTTGAAGAGGCTGACAGGCTCTGTAAGAACATACCTCACAATGGGGTAAAAGTTGCACCCCTGGGGGGCAGGAGATGCCCAAAGTTGCCCCATTGACTTACTATGGGGAAGGAACGTCCCGTGAAACACACATGCTTTTCCTACTATGGTAAATTGCATAGGGACTTTGTATTGAACGTAGCTCTGGATCACAGTGTCATAGAGACAAGGGGGAGGGCTCATTTTACTCAGACGACCAATCAGTCTCTCAGGATCATTGTGAAGCTATCAAGCCACGCCCTAGCAACCATTTAGAGCCCCTTAGCAACAAGTTCCATAGACTTCCATTGAAAGAGTTCAAAGAGATATCTCCAGACTGAATTGTCATAGAAACATGGGGGTGGTCTCATTTGACTCGGGGCAGTAAACAGCCAATCATGAATCACCTCAACACTTCCAAGCCCCTCCCTAGCAACCATTGTCGAGCACCTTAGCAACCAAAATCCAAAGAGGGATATCTTCCATTCTGAATGTCACAGAGGCATGGGAGTTGGTTTATATCATTCATACTGACAAGAAGCCTTTGGAATTTCATCATTGGCAGCTGCCAAGTAACTCCATAGCAACCAAAGAGAGTATCCTAGCAACCGTTTAGCAAAACGTATATCTCTGCATCAAAACATAGTATAGAGATGGGACTTGGCTCTTTTGACTAAATCATGGTAAACTATGGTAAATCAACCTTGAATCATAGTAAATCATACTAAAACATGGTAAATCATGGTATACTATAGTAAACCATAGTACACTATGGTAAATCGTGGTAAATCATGGTAAACTATGGTAAATCATGCTAGAATCATAGTAAATCATACTTGAACATGGTAAATCATGGTATACTATAGTAAATCATGGTAAACTATGGTAAATCATGGTAAACTATGGTAAATCATGCTAGAATCAGTAAATCATAATTGAACATGGTATATCATGGTATACTATAGTAAATCATGGTATACTATAGTAAATCATGGTAACCTATGGTAAATCGTGGTAAATCGTGGTAAACTATGGTAAATCATGGTAAACTATGGTAAATCATGCTAGAATCAGTAAATCATACTTGAACATGGTAAATCATGGTATACTATAGTAAATCATGGTAAACTATAGTAAATCGTGGTAAATCATGGTAAACTATGGTAAATCATGCTAGAATCATAGTAAATCATACTTGAACATGGTAAATCATGGTATACTATAGTAAATCATGGTAAACTATGGTAAATCATGCTAAAATCAGTAAATCAGACTTGAACATGGTAAATCATGGTATACTATAGTAAATCATGGTAAACTATGCTAAATCGTGGTAAATCATGGTAAACTATAGTAAATCATGGTAAACTATGGTAAATTATGCTAGAATCAGTAAATCATACTTGAACATGGTAAATCATAGTATACTATAGTAAATCATGGTAAACTATGGTAAATGATCCTAGAATCATAGTAAATCATACTAAAACATGGTAAATCATGGTATACTATAGTAAATCATAGTAAACTATGGTAAATCGTGGTAAATCATGGTATACTATAGTAAATCATGGTAAACTATGGTAAATCATGGTAAACTATGATAAATCATGCTAGAATCAGTAAATCATACTGGAACATGGTAAATCATGGTATACTATAGTAAATCATGGTAAAGTATGGTAAATCGTGGTAAATCATGGTAAACTATGGTAAATCATGCTAGAATCAGTAAATCATACTTGAACATGGTAAATCATGGTATACTATAGTAAATCATGGTAAAGTATGGTAAATCGTGGTAAATCATGGTAAACTATGGTAAATCATGCTAGAATCAGTAAATCATATTTGAACATGGTAAATCATGGTATACTATAGTAAATCATGGTAAACTATGGTAAATCGTGGTAAATAATGGTAAACTATGGTAAATCATGGTAACCTATGGTAAATCATGCTAGAATCAGTAAATCATACTTGAACATGGTAAATCATGGTAAACTATGGTAAATCGTGGTGAACTATGGTAAATCATGGTAAACTATGGTAAATCATGGTAAACTATGATAAATCATGCTAGAATCATAGTAAATCATACTTGAACATGGTAAATCATGGTATACTATGGTAAATCATGGTAAATCATGCTAGAATCAGTAAATTATAATTGAACATGGTAAATCGTGGTATACTATAGTAAATCATGGTAAACTATAGTAAATCGTGGTAAATTGTGGTAAACTATGGTAAATCATGCCTGAATCAGTAAATCATACTTGCACATGGTAAATCATGGTATACTATAGTAAATCATGGTAAACTATGGTAATTAGTGGTAAATCGTTGTAAATCAAGGTAAACTATGGTAAATCATGCTAGAATCAGTAAATCATACTTGAACATGGTAAATCATGGTATACTATAGTAAATCATGGTAAACTATGGTAAATCATGGTAAATCATGGTAACTATGATAAATCATGCTAGAATCAGTAAATTATACTAGAACATGGTAAATTGTGGTATACTATAGTAAATCATGGTAAACTATGGTAAATCATGCTAGAATCAGTAAATCATACTTGAACATGGTAAATCATGGTATACTATAATAAATCATGGAAAACTATGGTAAATCGTGGTAAATCATGGTAAACTATGATAAATCATGCTAGAATCAGTAAATCATACTTGAACATGGTAAATCCTGGTATACTATAGTAAATTATGGTAAACTATGGTAAATCGTGGTAAATCATGGTAAACTATGGTAAATCATGCTTGAATCAGTAAATCATACTTGAACATGGTAAATCATGGCATACTATAGTAAATCATGGTAAACTATAGTAAATCGTGGTAAATCATGGTAAACTATGGTAAACACCTTAGCAACTGCCTAGCAACCACACTGAATACCCTAGCAACCACTTAGCAACGCCCTAGCAACCACCCAGAATACCTTGGAAACCTCCCAGAACACCATAGCAACCACCTAGTAAAACCCTAGCAACCGTGCCGAATTTTGCCACTGCAAGCACCACTTCACATTTTCTTCAGGAAATGTACATTCTAGTTATTATTATTCTTCTTTTTATTATTCCACACAAAGTTTGGCGCGTAACTTGTCCCGCACCGTTTGTCACAGATCCATGAATGAGGTGTCAAATCGACCGGCTCATTAAGGAGAGGTGTGCTATGACTTTTATAAGCGATCGGGGGTGCGGTGTTCGCCCCAGGGGCGAAAAAGCGTCCGAAAAATCCCATAGACTTAACATTGCGACAAACTTTGACGAGTCATAACTCTGAGCGACGATTTCGCAGAAACGTGTGATTTGCCACATTTGAAGAGGCTGACAGGCTCTGTAAGAACATACCTCTCAATGGGGTAAAAGTTGCACCCCTGGGGGGCAGGAGATGCCCAAAGTTGCCCCTTTGACTTACTATGGGGAAGGAACGTCCCGTGAAACACACATGCTTTTCCTACTATGGTAAATTGCATAGGGACTTTGTATTGAACGTAGCTCTGGATCACAGTGTCATAGAGACAAGGGGGAGGGCTCATTTTACTCAGACGACCAATCAGTCTCTCAGGATCATTGTGAAGCTATCAAGCCACGCCCTAGCAACCATTTAGAGCCCCTTAGCAACAAGTTCCATAGACTTCCATTGAAAGAGTTCAAAGAGATATCTCCAGACTGAATTGTCATAGAAACATGGGGGTGGTCTCATTTGACTCGGGGCAGCAAACAGCCAATCATGAATCACCTAAACACTTCCAAGCCCCTCCCTAGCAACCATTGTCGAGCACCTTAGCAACCAAAATCCAAAGAGGGATATCTTCCATTCTGAATGTCACAGAGGCATGGGAGTTGGTTTATATCATTCATACTGACAAGAAGCCTTTGGAGTTTCATGATTGGCAGCTGACAAGCCACTCCCTAGCAACCAAACAGAGTACCCTAGCAACCAAAATCCAAAGAGGGTTATCTTCCATTCTGAATGTCGCAGAGGCATGGGAGTTGGTTTATATCATTCATACTGACAAGCAGCCTTTGGAGTTTCATGATTGGCAGCTGACAAGCCACTCCCTAGCAACCAAACAGAGTACCCTAGCAACCAAAATCCAAAGAGGGATATCTTCCATTCTGAATGTCACAGAGGCATGGGAGTTGGTTTATATCATTCATAGTGACAAGAAGCCTTTGGAATTTCATCATTGGCAGCTGCCAAGTAACTCCATAGCAACCAAAAAGAGTACCCTAGCAACCGTTTAGCAAAACGTATATCTCTGCATCAAAACATAGTATAGAGATGGAACTTGGCTCTTTTGACTAAATCATGGTAAACTATGGTAAATCATCCTAGAATCATAGTAAATCATACTAAAACATGGTAAATCATGGTATACTATAGTAAATCATAGTAAACTATGGTAAATCATGGTAAATCATGGTAAACTATGGTAAATCATGGTAAACTATGGTAAATCATAGTAAACTATGGTAAATCGTGGTAAATCATGGTAAACTATGGTAAATCATCCTAGAATCATAGTAAATCATACTAAAACATGGTAAATCATGGTATACTATAGTAAATCATAGTAAACTATGGTAAATCATGGTAAATCATGGTAAACTATGGTAAATCATGGTAAACTATGGTAAATCGTGGTAAATAATGGTAAACTATGGTAAATCATGGTAAACTATGGTAAATCATGCTAGAATCAGTAAATCATACTTCAACATGGTAAATCATGGTATACTATAGTAAATCATGGTAAACTATGGTAAATCATGGTAAACTATGGTAAATCATGGTAAACTATGATAAATCATGCTAGAATCAGTAAATCATACTTGAACATGGTATATCATGGTATACTATAGTAAATCATGGTAAACTATGGTAAATCGTGGTAAATCATGGTAAACTATGGTAAATCATGGTAAACTATGGTAAATTATGGTAAACTATGGTAAATTATGGTAAATCATGGTAAACTATGGTAAATTGTGGTAAATCATGGTAAACTATGGTAAATCATGGTAAACTATGGTAAATCATGCTAGAATCAGTAAATCATACTTCAACATGGTAAATTATGGTATACTATAGTAAATCATGGTAAACTATGGTAAATCATGGTAAAGTATGGTAAATCATGGTAAACTATGGTAAATCATGCTAGAATCAGTAAATCATACTTCAACATGGTAAATCATGGTATACTATAGTAAATCATGGTAAACTATGGTAAATCATGGTAAACTATGGTAAATTATGGTAAATCATGGTAAATTGTGGTAAATCATGGTAAACTATGGTAAATCATGGTAAACTATGGTAAATCATGCTAGAATCAGTAAATCATACTTCAACATGGTAAATTATGGTATACTATAGTAAATCATGGTAAACTATGGTAAATCATGGTAAAGTATGGTAAATCATGGTAAACTATGGTAAATCATGGTAAACTATGGTAAATCATGGTAAAGTATGATAAATAATGCTAAAATCAGTAAATCATACTTGAACGTGGTATATCATGGTATACTATAGTAAATCATGGTAAACTATGGTAAATCGTGGTAAATCATGGTAAACTATGGTAAATCATGGTAAACTATGGTAAATCATGCTAGAATCAGTAAATCATACTTCAACATGGTAAATCATGGTATACTATAGTAAATCATGGTAAACTATGGTAAATCATGGTAAACTATGATAAATCATGCTAGAATCAGTAAATCATACTTGAACATGGTATATCATGGTATACTATAGTAAATCATGGTAAACTATGGTAAATCGTGGTAAATCATGGTAAACTATAGTAAATCATGGTAAACTATGGTAAATCGTGGTAAATCATGGTAAACTATGGTAAATCATGGTAAACTATGGTAAATCATGCTAGAATCAGTAAATCATACTTCAACATGGTAAATCATGGTATACTATAGTAAATCATGGTAAACTATGGTAAATCATGGTAAATCATGGTAACTATGATAAATCATGCTAGAATCAGTAAATTATACTAGAACATGGTAAATCATGGTATACTATAGTAAATCATGGTAAACTATGGTAAATCATGCTAGAATCAGTAAATCATACTTGAACATGGTAAATCATGGTATACTATAATAAATCATGGTAAACTATGGTAAATCGTGGTAAATCATGGTAAACTATGATAAATCATGCTAGAATCAGTAAATCATACTTGAACATGGTAAACTATGGTAAATCGTGGTAAATCATGGTAAACTATGATAAATCATGCTAGAATCAGTAAATCATACTTGAACATGGTAAATCCTGGTATACTATAGTAAATTATGGTAAACTATGGTAAATTGTGGTAAATCATGGTAAACTATGGTAAATCATGCTTGAATCAGTAAATCATACTTGAACATGGTAAATCATGGCATACTATAGTAAATCATGGTAAACTATAGTAAATCGTGGTAAATCATGGTAAACTATGGTAAACACCTTAGCAACTGCCTAGCAACCACACTGAATACCCTAGCAACCACTTAGCAACGCCCTAGCAACCACCCAGAATACCTTGGAAACCTCCCAGAACACCATAGCAACCACCTAGTAAAACCCTAGCAACCGTGCCGAATTTTGCCACTGCAAGCACCACTTCACATTTTCTTCAGGAAATGTACATTCTAGTGTTGTGATTACTATTCACCTAGACAAAACTTCGGCGCGTAACTCGCCCCACACCGTTTGTCACAGACCCCTGAATGAGGTGTCAAATCGACCGGTTTATTGAGGAAAGGTGTGCTATGACTTTTATAAGCGATCGGGTGTAAGATGTTTGTCTGGCGGGCGAAAAATTGGCCGAAAAATGTCCCATAGACTTAACATTGGCACAAAATTTGCTAAATCATATCTTTGGCTCAGAAGGTCATAGAGCTTTGGGGTTGGGCTCTTTTGATTCGTCCTATCAAGCAGCCAATAAGTAGTGACATAAAAACTTAATAGCCACGCCCTAGAAACCAGTTACAGGCCCCTAGCAACCATTGAACAACATTTACAAGCCATATCTCAGCACCAGAACATCGTATAGACATGGGGGTGTGCTTGTTTGTTTTGGTTGGGACACCAGTCTGTAAATATCATCATGGTAACTGTGTAACCACACCTTAGCAACCTTTTAAAGCTACCTAGCAACCATACTGCAACATATAGAAGCCATATTACAGCTCCACAACATCGTACAGACTTGGTTGTTGGCTCGTATGCAATCATTTACAACACCCTAGCAACCGGGTGGCGAATTTTGCCACTGCAAGCACCACTTCACATTTTCTTCAGGAAATGTACATTCTAGTGTTGTGATTACTATTCACCTAGACAAAACTTTGGCGCGTAACTCGCCCCACACCGTTTGTCACAGCCCCCTGAATGAGGTGTCAAATCGACCGGTTTATTGAGGAGAGGTGTGCTATGACTTTTATAAGCGATCGGGTCTACGATGTTCGTCTGGCGGGCGAAAAATTAGCCGAAAAATGTCCCATAGACTTAACATTGGCACAAAATTTGTAAAATCATATCTTTGGCTCAGAAGGTCATAGAGGCTTGGGGTTGGGCTCTTTTGATTCGTCCCATCAAGCAGCCAATAAGTAGTGACATAAAAATGTCATAGTCACGCCCTAGCAACCAGTTACAGGCCCCTAGCAACCATTGAACAACATTTACAAGCCAGATCTCAGCAACAAAACATTGTAAAACACAGAGTTGGGCATTTTTTGACACAGACTTGTAAATACTCTTTAAAAATTACCCCATAAACTGTATAAACAAACCTTAGCAACCATTTGGAGTACCCTAGCAACCGTACAAACACATGGATGGGCTATATCTCAGCACCAGAACATCGTATAGACATGGGGGTGTGTTTGTTTGTTTTGGTTGGGACACCAGTCTGTAAATATCATCATGGTAACTGTGTAACCACACCTTAGCAACCATTTAAAGCTACCTAGCAACCATATTGCAACATATAGAAGCCATATTTCAGCTCCACAACATCGTACAGACATGGTTGATGGCTTGTATGCAATCATGTACAACACCCTAGCAACTGGGTGGTGAATTTTGCCACTGCAAGCACCACTTCACATTTTCTTCAGGAAATGTACATTCTAGTGTTGTGATTACTATTCACCTAGACAAAACTTCGGCGCGTAACTCGCCCCACACCGTTTGTCACAGACCCCTGAATGAGGTGTCAAATCGACCGGTTTATTGAGGAAAGGTGTGCTATGACTTTTATAAGCGATCGGGTGTAAGATGTTTGTCTGGCGGGCGAAAAATTAGCCGAAAAATGTCCCATAGACTTAACATTGGCACAAAATTTGCTAAATCATATCTTTGGCTCAGAAGGTCATAGAGCTTTGGGGTTGGGCTCTTTTGATTCGTCCTATCAAGCAGCCAATACGTAGTGACATAACAACTTCATAGCCACGCCCTAGTAACCAGTTACAGGCCCCTAGCAACCATTGAACAACATTTACAAGCCATATCTCAGCAACAAAACATTGTAAAAACACAGAGTTGGCCATTTTTTGACCCAGACCTGCAAATACTCTTTAAATATTACCCCATAAACTGTATAAACAAACCTTAGCAACCATTTGGAGTACCCTAGCAACCGTACAAACACATGAATGAGCTATATCTCAGCACCAGAACATCGTATAGACATCATGGTGTGCTTGTTTGTTTCGGTTGGGAAACCAATCTGTAAATATCATCATGGTAACTGTGTATTCACACCCTAGCAACCGTTTAGAGCCACCTAGCAACCATATTGAAACATATAGAAGCCATATTTCAGCTCCACAACATCGTACAGACATGGTTGTTGACTCGTATGCAATCATGTACAACACCCTAGCAACCGGGTGGCGAGTTTTGCCACTGCAAGCACCACTTCACATTTTCTTCAGGAAATGTACATTCTAGTGTTGTGATTACTATTCACCTAGACAAAACTTCGGCGCGTAACTCGCCCCACACCGTTTGTCACAGACCCCTGAATGAGGTGTCAAATCGACCGGTTTATTGAGGAAAGGTGTGCTATGACTTTTATAAGCGATCGGGTGTAAGATGTTTGTCTGGCGGGCGAAAAATTAGCCGAAAAATGTCCCATAGACTTAACATTGGCACAAAATTTGCTAAATCATATCTTTGGCTCAGAAGGTCATAGAGCTTTGGGGTTGGGCTCTTTTGATTCGTCCTATCAAGCAGCCAATACGTAGTGACATAACAACTTCATAGCCACGCCCTAGTAACCAGTTACAGGCCCCTAGCAACCATTGAACAACATTTACAAGCCATATCTCAGCAACAAAACATTGTAAAAACACAGAGTTGGCCATTTTTTGACCCAGACCTGCAAATACTCTTTAAATATTACCCCATAAACTGTATAAACAAACCTTAGCAACCATTTGGAGTACCCTAGCAACCGTACAAACACATGAATGAGCTATATCTCAGCACCAGAACATCGTATAGACATCATGGTGTGCTTGTTTGTTTCGGTTGGGAAACCAATCTGTAAATATCATCATGGTAACTGTGTATTCACACCCTAGCAACCGTTTAGAGCCACCTAGCAACCATATTGAAACATATAGAAGCCATATTTCAGCTCCACAACATCGTACAGACATGGTTGTTGACTCGTATGCAATCATGTACAACACCCTAGCAACCGGGTGGCGAGTTTTGCCACTGCAAGCACCACTTCACATTTTCTTCAGGAAATGTACATTCTAGTTATTATTATTATTGTTCTTCAAGGGTTCGGGGGCTTTTGGGGCCTTTAACGTGCTCAAAAACTCATGAAACTTTGCACGCAGGTCAGAACCCGCGGCCATTAGGGCCGGGCTGAAGCTATTGTTTTCGTTAGGATTATTATTAGTGGTGCTTGCTGAAAGCAAGGCATCACTATTGTTATTGCTCATACTTATTATTCTTCTTCTTATTATTAGTGGTGCTTGCTGAAAGCAAGGCATCACTATTGTTATTGCTCATACTTATTATTCTTATTATTATTATTAGTGGTGCTTGCTGAAAGCAAGGCATCACTATTGTTATTGCTCATACTTATTATTAGTGGTGCTTTTTTAAAAGCATCACTATTGTTATTGCTCATACTTATTATTCTTCTTCTTATTAGTGGTGCTTTTTTAAAAGCATCACTATTGTTATTGCTCATACTTATTATTATTATTATTATTATTCCGCCCAAAGTTTGGCGCGTAACTCGCCCCGCACCGTTTGTCACAGATCCCTGAGTGAGGTGTCAAATCGACCGGCTCATTGAGGAGAGGTGTGCTATGATTTTTCTAAGCGATCGGGTGTACGATGTTCGCACAGCGGATGAAAAAGCGGCCAAAAAAGTCCCATTGACTTAACATGGGGCATTCTAAAAAAATTCAAATCCAAACCGACGTTTTCACACACACAGACTCCAAAAGGGCCTGACACCCCTGCGTCTCTCCCTCTCTCTCTCCCTCAGAGGATTTATATTATCAAGCAGCCAATAAGTAATGGCCTAAAATCTTCATAGCCACACCCTAGCAACCAGTTTTAGCACCCTATCAACCACTAAGAGCTCCCTAGCAACCACCCTTAACCAAAAAAAAACATTTTTTAATTTTTTTTGTATTTTTTAAAGCAATTTTACTCTCGTGGCCTTGCGATATTGCTCCATGCTTGTGCCTATTCGACCGTACTGAAGGCACTCGTTATTAAAGATTTTAAGAACTCTATAAAAACTCCATAGTAACCATATTTGACAACTACCAACCACCTAGTAACACCATAGCAACTAACAAAAATACCATAGCAACCACCCTGAACACCCTAGCAACGTATAGAAATGCTCTAGTAACCACCAAAAAACTCTAGCAACCACCCAGAACACCCTAGCAACTGCCTAGCAACCACCCAGAACACCTAGCAACTGCCTAGTAACCACCCAGAGCACCTAGCAACTGCCTAGCAACCACCCAGAACACCCTAGCAACTGCCTAGCAATGCCCTAGCATCCACCCAGAATACCATAGCAACTGCCTAGCAACCCCATCGCAACCACCCAGAACACCCTAGCAACAACCTAGCAACGCCCTAGCAACCACCAAGAATACCCTAGCAACTGCCTAGCAACCACCAAGAATACCCTAGCAACTGCCTAGCAACCACCCAGAACACCTTAGCAACTGCCTAGCAACACCATAGCAACCACCCAGAACACCCTAGCAACCACCTGGCAACAGCATCTTGCTAAAAACATGCTAGCAACATGCTAATCATGCTAGCTACATGCTAATCAAGCTAGCATCATGCTAGCAACATGCTGATCAAGCTAGCATCATGTTAGCAACATGCTAGCAACATGCTAATCAAGCTAGCATCATGCTAATCAAGCTAGCATCATGCTAGAAACATGCTAATAATGCTAGCAACATGCTAATCATGCTAGCATTATGCTAGCAACATGCTAATAAAGCTAGCATCATGCTAGCAACATGCTAATAAAGCTAGCATCATGCTAGCAACATGCTAATCATGCTAGCATTATGCTAGCAAAATGCTAATCAAGCTAACATCATGCTAGCAACATGCTAATCAAGCTAGCATCATGCTAATCAAGCTAGCATCATGCTAGCATCATGCTAATCATGCTAGCATTATGCTAGCAACATGCTAATCAAGCTAGCATAATGCTAGCAACATGCTAATCATGTTAGCATCTAGCTAAAAACATGCTAGCAAAATGCTAATCATGCTAGCATCTTGTTAAAAGCATGCTAAAAAAATGCTAATCATGCTAGCATCATCCAACCAACATACTAATCATGCTAACAACATGCTAATCCTGCTAGCATCATTCTAACAACATGTTAATCATAGTAAATCATGCTGGAATGTGGTAAATCGTAGTAAATCATCTTAGAAACATGATAAATCGTGGTAAATAATGCTAAAACGTGGTATATCATGGTATCACAACATTTTAATTGTGTTAGCATCTGCCCAGTGGTGAATTTTGCCACTGCAAGCACCACTTCACATTTTCTTCAGGAAATGTACATTCTAGTGTTGTGATTACTATTCACCTAGACAAAACTTCGGCGCGTAACTCGCCCCACACCGTTTGTCACAGACCCCTGAATGAGGTGTCAAATCGACCGGTTTATTGAGGAAAGGTGTGCTATGACTTTTATAAGCGATCGGGTGTAAGATGTTTGTCTGGCGGGCGAAAAATTAGCCGAAAAATGTCCCATAGACTTAACATTGGCACAAAATTTGCTAAATCATATCTTTGGCTCAGAAGGTCATAGAGCTTTGGGGTTGGGCTCTTTTGATTCGTCCTATCAAGCAGCCAATAAGTAGTGACATAAAAACTTCATAGCCACGCCCTAGAAACCAGTTACAGGCCCCTAGCAACCATTGAACAACATTTACAAGCCATATCTCAGCACCAGAACATCGTATAGACATGGGGGTGTGCTTGTTTGTTTTGGTTGGGACACCAGTCTGTAAATATCATCATGGTAACTGTGTAACCACACCTTAGCAACCTTTTAAAGCTACCTAGCAACCATACTGCAACATATAGAAGCCATATTACAGCTCCACAACATCGTACAGACTTGGTTGTTGGCTCGTATGCAATCATTTACAACACCCTAGCAACCGGGTGGCGAATTTTGCCACTGCAAGCACCACTTCACATTTTCTTCAGGAAATGTACATTCTAGTGTTGTGATTACTATTCACCTAGACAAAACTTCGGCGCGTAACTCGCCCCACACCGTTTGTCACAGACCCCTGAATGAGGTGTCAAATCGACCGGTTTATTGAGAAGAGGTGTGCTATGACTTTTATAAGCGATCGGGTGTACGATGTTCGTCTGGCGGGCAAAAAACTTGCCGAAAAATGTCCCATAGACTTAACATAGGCACAAAATTTGCAAAATCATATCTTTGGCTCAGAAGGTCATAGAGCCTTGGGGTTGGGCTCTTTTGATTCGTCCTATCAAGCAGCCAATAAGTAGTGACATAACAACTTCATAGCCACGCCCTAGCAACCAGTTACAGGCCCCTAGCAACCATTGAACAACATTTACAAGCCATATCTCAGCAACAAAACATTGTACAAACACAGAGATGGGCATTTTTTGACCCAGACCTGCAAATACTCTTTAAATATTACCCATAAACTGTATAAACAAACCTTAGCAACCATTTGGAGTACCCTAGCAACCGTACAAACACATAATTGGGCTATATCTCAGCACAAAAACATCGTATAGACATGGGGATGTGTTTGTTTGTTTTGGTTGGGAAACCAATCTGTAAATATCATCATGGTCACTGTGTAACCACACCTTAGCAACAGTTTAAAGCTACCTAGCAACCATATTGCAACATATAGAAGCCATATTTCAGCTCCACAACATCGTACAGACATGGTTGTTGGCTCGTATGCAATCATGTACAACACCCTAGTAACCAGGTGCCAAATTTTGCCACTGCAAGCACCACTTCACATTTTCTTCAGGAAATGTACATTCTAGTTATTATTATTATTATTCCGCCCAAAGTTTGGCGCGTAACTCGCCCCGCACAGTTTGTCACAGACCCCTGAGTGAGGTGTCAAATCGACCGGCTCATTGAGGAGAGGTGTGCTATGACTTTTCTAAGCGATCGGGTGTACGATGTTCGCACAGCGGACGAAAAAGCGGCCAAAAAAGTCCCATTGACTTAACATGGGGAGTTCTAAAAACATTTGAATCCCAACCGACGTTTTCACACACACAGACTCCAAAGGGCCTGTCACCCCTGCATCTCTCCCTCTCTCTCTCCCTCAGAGGATTTATATTATCAAGCAACCAATAAGTAATGGCCTAAAATCTTCATAGCCACACCCTGGCAACCAGTTACAGCACCCTAGCAACCACTAAGAGCTCCCTAGCAACCACCCTAAACCAAAAAAAATACATTTTTACATTTTTTTTTATTTTTTAAAGCAATATTACACTCGTGGCCTTGTGATATCGCTCCATGCTTGTGCCTATTCGGCCATAGGCACGAGGCCGCAGGCCGAGTGCCGTACTGAAGGCACTCGTTATTAAAGATTTTAATAACTCTATAAAAACTCCATAGTAACCATCTTTGACAACTACCAACCACCTAGAAACACCATAGCAACTAAAAAAAATACCTTAGCAACCATCCTGAACACCCTAGCAATGTCTAGAAATGCTCAAGTAACCACCAAAAATACCGTAGCAACCACCCTGAACACCCTAGCAACTGCCTAGCAACCACCCAGAACACCTAGCAACTGCCTAGCAACCACCCAGAACACTCTAGCAACTGCCTAGCAACGCCCTAGCATCCACCCAGAATACCATAGCAACTGCCTAGCAACACCATAGCAACCACCCAGAACACCCTAGCAACCACCTAGCAATGCCCTAGCAACCACCAAAAATACCCTAGCAACTGCCTAGCAACCACCCAGAACACCATAGCAACTGCCTAGCAACACCATAGCAACCACCCAGAACACCCTAGCAACCACCTGGCAACAGCATCTTGCTAAAAACATGCTAGCAACATGCTAATCATGCTAGCATTATGTTATCAACATGCTAATCAAGCTAACATCATGCTAGCAACATTCTAATCATGCTAGCATCATGCTAGCAACATGCTAATCATGCTAGCATCATGCTAGCGACATGCTAATTATGTTAGCATCTAGCTAAAAACATGCTAGCAAAATGCTAATCATGCTAGCATCATGCTACCAGCATGCTAATCAAGCTAGCATCATGCTAGCAACATGCTAATCATGTTAACATCATGCTAGCAAAATTGCTAATAATGCTAGCATCATGCTACCAACATGCTAATTAAGCTAGCATCATGCTAGCAACATGCTAATTATGCTAGCATCATGCTAGCAACATACTAATCAAGCTAGCAACATGCTAATCAAGCTAGCATCATGCTAGCAACATGCTAATCATGCTAGCATCATGCTACCAACATGCTAATCAAGCTAGCATCATGCAAGCAAAATGCAAATTATGGTAGCATAATGCTAACAACATGTTAATTAAGCTAGCAACATGCTAATCAAGCTAGCAAACATGCTAATCATGCTAGCATCAATCTAAAAACATGCTAGCAACATGCTAATCATGCTAGCAACATGCTACCAACATGCTAATCATGTTAACAACATGCTAATCATGCTAGCATTATTCTAACAACATGTTAATCATAGTAAACCATCCTGGAATGTGGTAAATCGTAGTAAATCATCTTAGAAAAATAGTAAATCGTGGTAAATAATGCTAAAACGTGGTATATCATGGTATCACAACATGGTAATTGTGTTAGCATCTGCCCAGTGGCGAATTTTGCCACTGCAAGCACCACTTCACATTTTCTTCAGGAAATGTACATTCTAGTTAGTGGTGCTTTTTTAAAAGCAACACTATTGTTATTGCTCATACTTATTAGTGGTGCTTGCTGAAAGCAAGGCATCACTATTGTTATTGCTCATACTTATTATTCTTCTTATTATTATTATTATTATTATTCTGGACAAAGTTTGGCGCGTAACTCGCCCCGCACCGTTTGTCTCAGAGCCATGAATGAGGTGTCAAATCGACCGGCTCATTAAGGAGAGGTGTGCTATGACTTTTATAAGCGATCGGGGGTGCGGTGTTCGCCCCAGGGGCGAAAAAGCGGCCAAAAAAGTCCCATTGACTTAACATTGCGACGAACTTTGACCACACGTAGCTCTGAGCGAGGATTTCGCAGAAATGTGTGATTTGCCACATTTGAAGAGGCTTACAGGCTCTGTAAGAACATACCTCACAATGGGGTAAAAGTTGCACCCCTGGGGGGCAGGAGATGCCCAAAGTTGCCCCATTTACTTACTATGGGGAAGGAACGTCCCGTGAAACACACATGCTTTTCCTACTATGGTAAATTGCATAGGGACTTTGTATTGAACGTAGCTCTGGATCACAGTGTCATAGAGACAAGGGGGAGGGCTCATTTTACTCAGATGACCAATCAGTCTCTCAGGATCATTGTGAAGCTATCAAGCCACGCCCTAGCAACCATTTAGAGCCCCTTAGCAACAAGTTCCATAGACTTCCATTGAAAGAGTTCAAAGAGATATCTCCAGACTGAATTGTCATAGAAACATGGGGGTGGTCTCATTTGACTCGGGGCAGTAAACAGCCAATCATGAATCACCTCAACACTTCCAAGCCCCTCCCTAGCAACCATTGTCGAGCACCTTAGCAACCAAAATCCAAAGAGGGATATCTTCCATTCTGAATGTCACAGAGGCATGGGAGTTGGTTTATATCATTCAAAATGACAAGAAGCCTTTGGAATTTCATCATTGGCAGCTGCCAAGTAACTCCATAGCAACCAAAGAGAGTATCCTAGCAACCGTTTAGCAAAACGTATATCTCTGCATCAAAACATAGTATAGAGATGGGACTTGGCTCTTTTGACTAAATCATGGTAAACTATGGTAAATCAACCTTGAATCATAGTAAATCATACTAAAACATGGTAAATCATGGTATACTATAGTAAATCATAGTACACTATGGTAAATCGTGGTAAATCATGGTAAACTATGGTAAATCATGCTAGAATCATAGTAAATCATACTTGAACATGGTAAATCATGGTATACTATAGTAAATCATGGTAAACTATGGTAAATCATGGTAAACTATGGTAAATCATGGTAAACTATGATAAATCATGCTAGAATCAGTAAATCATAATTGAACATGGTATATCATGGTATACTATAGTAAATCATGGTATACTATAGTAAATCATGGTAAACTATGGTAAATCGTGGTAAATCGTGGTAAACTATGGTAAATCATGGTAAACTATGGTAAATCATGCTAGAATCAGTAAATCATACTTGAACATGGTAAATCATGGTATACTATAGTAAATCATGGTAAACTATGGTAAATCATGCTAGAATCAGTAAATCATACTTGAACATGGTAAATCATGGTATACTATAGTAAATCATGGTAAACTATAGTAAATCGTGGTAAATCATGGTAAACTATGGTAAATCATGCTAGAATCATAGTAAATCATACTTGAACATGGTAAATCATGGTATACTATAGTAAATCATAGTAAACTATGGTAAATCATGCTAAAATCAGTAAATCAGACTTGAACATGGTAAATCATGGTATACTATAGTAAATCATGGTAAACTATGCTAAATCGTGGTAAATCATGGTAAACTATAGTAAATCATGGTAAACTATGGTAAATTATGCTAGAATCAGTAAATCATACTTGAACATGGTAAATCATAGTATACTATAGTAAATCATAGTATACTATAGTAAATCATGGTAAACTATGGTAAATGATCCTAGAATCATAGTAAATTATACTAAAACATGGTAAATCATGGTATACTATAGTAAATCATAGTAAACTATGGTAAATCGTGGTAAATCATGGTATACTATAGTAAATCATGGTAAACTATGGTAAATCATGGTAAACTATGATAAATCATGCTAGAATCAGTAAATCATACTGGAACATGGTAAATCATGGTATACTATAGTAAATCATGGTAAAGTATGGTAAATCGTGGTAAATCATGGTAAACTATGGTAAATCATGCTAGAATCAGTAAATCATACTTGAACATGGTAAATCATGGTATACTATAGTAAATCATGGTAAAGTATGGTAAATCGTGGTAAATCATGGTAAACTATGGTAAATCATGCTAGAATCAGTAAATCATATTTGAACATGGTAAATCATGGTATACTATAGTAAATCATGGTAAACTATGGTAAATCGTGGTAAATAATGGTAAACTATGGTAAATCATGGTAAACTATGGTAAATCATGCTAGAATCAGTAAATCATACTTGAACATGGTAAATCATGGTAAACTATGGTAAATCGTGGTGAACTATGGTAAATCATGGTAAACTATGGTAAATCATGGTAAACTATGATAAATCATGCTAGAATCATAGTAAATCATACTTGAACATGGTAAATCATGGTATACTATAGTAAATCATGGTAAACTATGGTAAATCATGGTAAATCATGCTAGAATCAGTAAATTATAATTGAACATGGTAAATCGTGGTATACTATAGTAAATCATGGTAAACTATAGTAAATCGTGGTAAATTGTGGTAAACTATGGTAAATCATGCCTGAATCAGTAAATCATACTTGCACATGGTAAATCATGGTATACTATAGTAAATCATGGTAAACTATGGTAATTAGTGGTAAATCGTTGTAAATCATGGTAAACTATGGTAAATCATGCTAGAATCAGTAAATCATACTTGAACATGGTAAATCATGGTATACTATAGTAAATCATGGTAAACTATGGTAAATCATGGTAAATCATGGTAACTATGATAAATCATGCTAGAATCAGTAAATTATACTAGAACATGGTAAATTGTGGTATACTATAGTAAATCATGGTAAACTATGGTAAATCATGCTAGAATCAGTAAATCATACTTGAACATGGTAAATCATGGTATACTATAATAAATCATGGTAAACTATGGTAAATCGTGGTAAATCATGGTAAACTATGATAAATCATGCTAGAATCAGTAAATCATACTTGAACATGGTAAATCCTGGTATACTATAGTAAATTATGGTAAACTATGGTAAATCGTGGTAAATCATGGTAAACTATGGTAAATCATGCTTGAATCAGTAAATCATACTTGAACATGGTAAATCATGGCATACTATAGTAAATCATGGTAAACTATAGTAAATCGTGGTAAATCATGGTAAACTATGGTAAACACCTTAGCAACTGCCTAGCAACCACACTGAATACCCTAGCAACCACTTAGCAACGCCCTAGCAACCACCCAGAATACCTTGGAAACCTCCCAGAACACCATAGCAACCACCTAGTAAAACCCTAGCAACCGTGCCGAATTTTGCCACTGCAAGCACCACTTCACATTTTCTTCAGGAAATGTACATTCTAGTTATTCTTCTTCTTCTTATTATTCCGGACAAAAGTTTGGCGATTAATGCGCCCCGCACCGTTTGTCTCAGACCCCTGAGTGAGGTGTCAAATCGACCGGCTCATTGAGGAGAGGTGTGCTATGACTTTTCTAAGCGATCGGGTGTACGATGTTCGCACAGCGGACGAAAAAGCGGCCAAAAAAGTCCCATTGACTTAACATGGGGAGTTCTAAAAACATTTGAATCCCAACCGACGTTTTCACACACACAGACTCCAAAGGGCCTGTCACCCCTGCGTCTCTCCCTCTCTCTCTCCCTCAGAGGATTTATATTATCAAGCAGCCAATAAGTAATGGCCTAAAATCTTCATAGCCACACCCTAGCAACCAGTTTTAGCACCCTAGCAACCACTAAGAGCTCCCTAGCAACCACCCTAAACCAAAAAATTTTTTTTTTTTACATTTTTTGTATTTTTTAAAGCAATTTTACTCTCGTGGCATTGCGATATCGCTCCATGCTTGTGCCTATTCGGCCATAGGCACGAGGCCGCAGGCCGAGTGCCGTACTGAAGGCACTCGTTATTAAAGATTTTAAGAACTCTATAAAAACTCCATAGTAACCATATTTGACAACTACCAACCACCTAGTAACACCATAGCAACTAACAAAAATACCTTAGCAACCACCCTGAACACCCTAGCAACGTCTAGAAATGCTCTAGCAACCACCAAAAAACTCTAGCAACCACCCAGAACACCCTAGCAACTGCCTAGCAACCACCCAGAACATTCAGCATCTTGCTAAAAACATGCTATCAACATGCTAATCATGCTAGCAACATGCTAATCAAGCTAGCAACATGCTAATCATGCTAGCATTATGCTAGCAACATGCTAATCAAGCTAGCATAATGCTAGCAAAACATGCTAATCATGTTAGCATATAGCTAAAAACATGCTAGCAACATGCTAATCATGCTAGCATTATGCTAGCAACATGCTAATTGTGCTAGCATTGTGCTAATCATGCTAGCATTATGCTAGCAACATGCTAATCAAGCTAGCATCATGCAAGCAACATGCTAATCATGTTAGCATCTAGCTAAAAACATGCTAGCAAAATGCTAATCATGCTAGCATCTTGTTAAAAGCATGCTAATCATGCTAGCATCATCCAACCAACATGCTAATCATGCTAGCAACATGCTAATCCTGCTAGCATCATTCTAACAACATGTTAATCATAATAAATCATGCTGGAATGTGGTAAATCGTAGTAAATCATCTTAGAAACATGGTAAATCATGGTAAATGATGCTAAAATGTGGTATATCATGGTATCACAACATGTCAATTGTGTTAGCATCTGCCCAGTGGCGAATTTTGCCACTGCAAGCACCACTTCACATTTTCTTCAGGAAATGTACATTCTAGTGTTGTGATTACTATTCACCTAGACAAAACTTTGGCGCGTAACTCGCCCTGCACCGTTTCTCGTAGACCCATGAATGAGGTGTCAAATCGACCGGTTTATTTTGGTGAGGTGTGCTATGACTTTTATAAGCGATCGGGTCTACGATGTTCGTCTGGCGGGCGAAAAATAAGCCGAAAAATGTCCCATAGACTTAACATTGGCACAAAATTTGTAAAATCATATCTTTGGCTCAGAAGGTCATAGAGGCTTGGGGTTGGGCTCTTTTGATTCGTCCTATCAAGCAGCCAATAAGTAATGACATAAAAACTTCGTAGTCATGCCCTAGCAACCAGTTACAGGCCCCTAGCAACCATTGAACAACATTTACAAGCCATATCTCAGCAACAAAACATTGTAAAAACACAGAGTTGGGCATTTTTTGACCCAGACTCCCATACACTCTTTAAATATTACCCCATAAATTGTATAAACAAACCTTAGCAACCATTTGGAGTACCCTAGCAACCGTACAAACACATGACTGGGCTATATCTCATCACCAGAACATTGTATAGACATGGGGATGTGTTTGTTTGTTTCGGTTGGGAAACCAGTCTGTAAATATCATCATGGTAACTGTGTAGCCACACCCTAGCAACCGTTTAGAGCCACCTAGCAACCATATTGCAACATATAGAAGCCATATTTCAGCTCCACAACGTCGTACAGACATGGTTGTTGGATCGTATGCAATCATGTACAACACCCTAGCAACCGAGTGGCGAGTTTTGCCACTGCAAGCACCACTTCACATTTTCTTCAGGAAATGTACATTCTAGTGTTGTGATTACTATTCACCTAGACAAAACTTTGGCGCGTAACTCGCCCTGCACCGTTTCTCGTAGACCCATGAATGAGGTGTCAAATCGACCGGTTTATTTTGGTGAGGTGTGCTATGACTTTTATAAGCGATCGGGTCTACGATGTTCGTCTGGCGGGCGAAAAATAAGCCGAAAAATGTCCCATAGACTTAACATTGGCACAAAATTTGTAAAATCATATCTTTGGCTCAGAAGGTCATAGAGGCTTGGGGTTGGGCTCTTTTGATTCGTCCTATCAAGCAGCCAATAAGTAATGACATAAAAACTTCGTAGTCATGCCCTAGCAACCAGTTACAGGCCCCTAGCAACCATTGAACAACATTTACAAGCCATATCTCAGCAACAAAACATTGTAAAAACACAGAGTTGGGCATTTTTTGACCCAGACTCCCATACACTCTTTAAATATTACCCCATAAATTGTATAAACAAACCTTAGCAACCATTTGGAGTACCCTAGCAACCGTACAAACACATGACTGGGCTATATCTCATCACCAGAACATTGTATAGACATGGGGATGTGTTTGTTTGTTTCGGTTGGGAAACCAGTCTGTAAATATCATCATGGTAACTGTGTAGCCACACCCTAGCAACCGTTTAGAGCCACCTAGCAACCATATTGCAACATATAGAAGCCATATTTCAGCTCCACAACGTCGTACAGACATGGTTGTTGGATCGTATGCAATCATGTACAACACCCTAGCAACCGAGTGGCGAGTTTTGCCACTGCAAGCACCACTTCACATTTTCTTCAGGAAATGTACATTCTAGTTAGTGGTGCTTGCTGAAAGCAAGGCATCACTATTGTTATTGCTCATACTTATTATTATTATTATTCTTCTTTTTATTATTCCACACAAAGTTTGGCGCGTAACTTGTCCCGCACCGTTTGTCACAGATCCATGAATGAGGTGTCAAATCGACCGGCTCATTAAGGAGAGGTGTGCTATGACTTTTATAAGCGATCGGGGGTGCGGTGTTCGCCCCAGGGGCGAAAAAGCGTCCGAAAAATCCCATAGACTTAACATTGCGACAAACTTTGACGAGTCATAACTCTGAGCGACGATTTCGCAGAAACGTGTGATTTGCCACATTTGAAGAGGCTGACAGGCTCTGTAAGAACATACCTCTCAATGGGGTAAAAGTTGCACCCCTGGGGGGCAGGAGATGCCCAAAGTTGCCCCTTTGACTTACTATGGGGAAGGAACGTCCCGTGAAACACACATGCTTTTCCTACTATGGTAAATTGCATAGGGACTTTGTATTGAACGTAGCTCTGGATCACAGTGTCATAGAGACAAGGGGGAGGGCTCATTTTACTCAGACGACCAATCAGTCTCTCAGGATCATTGTGAAGCTATCAAGCCACGCCCTAGCAACCATTTAGAGCCCCTTAGCAACAAGTTCCATAGACTTCCATTGAAAGAGTTCAAAGAGATATCTCCAGACTGAATTGTCATAGAAACATGGGGGTGGTCTCATTTGACTCGGGGCAGCAAACAGCCAATCATGAATCACCTAAACACTTCCAAGCCCCTCCCTAGCAACCATTGTCGAGCACCTTAGCAACCAAAATCCAAAGAGGGATATCTTCCATTCTGAATGTCACAGAGGCATGGGAGTTGGTTTATATCATTCATACTGACAAGAAGCCTTTGGAGTTTCATGATTGGCAGCTGACAAGCCACTCCCTAGCAACCAAACAGAGTACCCTAGCAACCAAAATCCAAAGAGGGTTATCTTCCATTCTGAATGTCGCAGAGGCATGGGAGTTGGTTTATATCATTCATACTGACAAGCAGCCTTTGGAGTTTCATGATTGGCAGCTGACAAGCCACTCCCTAGCAACCAAACAGAGTACCCTAGCAACCAAAATCCAAAGAGGGATATCTTCCATTCTGAATGTCACAGAGGCATGGGAGTTGGTTTATATCATTCATAGTGACAAGAAGCCTTTGGAATTTCATCATTGGCAGCTGCCAAGTAACTCCATAGCAACCAAAAAGAGTACCCTAGCAACCGTTTAGCAAAACGTATATCTCTGCATCAAAACATAGTATAGAGATGGAACTTGGCTCTTTTGACTAAATCATGGTAAACTATGGTAAATCATCCTAGAATCATAGTAAATCATACTAAAACATGGTAAATCATGGTATACTATAGTAAATCATAGTAAACTATGGTAAATCATGGTAAATCATGGTAAACTATGGTAAATCATGGTAAACTATGGTAAATCATAGTAAACTATGGTAAATCGTGGTAAATCATGGTAAACTATGGTAAATCATCCTAGAATCATAGTAAATCATACTAAAACATGGTAAATCATGGTATACTATAGTAAATCATAGTAAACTATGGTAAATCATGGTAAATCATGGTAAACTATGGTAAATCATGGTAAACTATGGTAAATCGTGGTAAATAATGGTAAACTATGGTAAATCATGGTAAACTATGGTAAATCATGCTAGAATCAGTAAATCATACTTCAACATGGTAAATCATGGTATACTATAGTAAATCATGGTAAACTATGGTAAATCATGGTAAACTATGGTAAATCATGGTAAACTATGATAAATCATGCTAGAATCAGTAAATCATACTTGAACATGGTATATCATGGTATACTATAGTAAATCATGGTAAACTATGGTAAATCGTGGTAAATCATGGTAAACTATGGTAAATCATGGTAAACTATGGTAAATTATGGTAAACTATGGTAAATTATGGTAAATCATGGTAAACTATGGTAAATTGTGGTAAATCATGGTAAACTATGGTAAATCATGGTAAACTATGGTAAATCATGCTAGAATCAGTAAATCATACTTCAACATGGTAAATTATGGTATACTATAGTAAATCATGGTAAACTATGGTAAATCATGGTAAAGTATGGTAAATCATGGTAAACTATGGTAAATCATGCTAGAATCAGTAAATCATACTTCAACATGGTAAATCATGGTATACTATAGTAAATCATGGTAAACTATGGTAAATCATGGTAAACTATGGTAAATTATGGTAAATCATGGTAAATTGTGGTAAATCATGGTAAACTATGGTAAATCATGGTAAACTATGGTAAATCATGCTAGAATCAGTAAATCATACTTCAACATGGTAAATTATGGTATACTATAGTAAATCATGGTAAACTATGGTAAATCATGGTAAAGTATGGTAAATCATGGTAAACTATGGTAAATCATGGTAAACTATGGTAAATCATGGTAAAGTATGATAAATAATGCTAAAATCAGTAAATCATACTTGAACGTGGTATATCATGGTATACTATAGTAAATCATGGTAAACTATGGTAAATCGTGGTAAATCATGGTAAACTATGGTAAATCATGGTAAACTATGGTAAATCATGCTAGAATCAGTAAATCATACTTCAACATGGTAAATCATGGTATACTATAGTAAATCATGGTAAACTATGGTAAATCATGGTAAACTATGATAAATCATGCTAGAATCAGTAAATCATACTTGAACATGGTATATCATGGTATACTATAGTAAATCATGGTAAACTATGGTAAATCGTGGTAAATCATGGTAAACTATAGTAAATCATGGTAAACTATGGTAAATCGTGGTAAATCATGGTAAACTATGGTAAATCATGGTAAACTATGGTAAATCATGCTAGAATCAGTAAATCATACTTCAACATGGTAAATCATGGTATACTATAGTAAATCATGGTAAACTATGGTAAATCATGGTAAATCATGGTAACTATGATAAATCATGCTAGAATCAGTAAATTATACTAGAACATGGTAAATCATGGTATACTATAGTAAATCATGGTAAACTATGGTAAATCATGCTAGAATCAGTAAATCATACTTGAACATGGTAAATCATGGTATACTATAATAAATCATGGTAAACTATGGTAAATCGTGGTAAATCATGGTAAACTATGATAAATCATGCTAGAATCAGTAAATCATACTTGAACATGGTAAACTATGGTAAATCGTGGTAAATCATGGTAAACTATGATAAATCATGCTAGAATCAGTAAATCATACTTGAACATGGTAAATCCTGGTATACTATAGTAAATTATGGTAAACTATGGTAAATTGTGGTAAATCATGGTAAACTATGGTAAATCATGCTTGAATCAGTAAATCATACTTGAACATGGTAAATCATGGCATACTATAGTAAATCATGGTAAACTATAGTAAATCGTGGTAAATCATGGTAAACTATGGTAAACACCTTAGCAACTGCCTAGCAACCACACTGAATACCCTAGCAACCACTTAGCAACGCCCTAGCAACCACCCAGAATACCTTGGAAACCTCCCAGAACACCATAGCAACCACCTAGTAAAACCCTAGCAACCGTGCCGAATTTTGCCACTGCAAGCACCACTTCACATTTTCTTCAGGAAATGTACATTCTAGTGTTGTGATTACTATTCACCTAGACAAAACTTCGGCGCGTAACTCGCCCCACACCGTTTGTCACAGACCCCTGAATGAGGTGTCAAATCGACCGGTTTATTGAGGAAAGGTGTGCTATGACTTTTATAAGCGATCGGGTGTAAGATGTTTGTCTGGCGGGCGAAAAATTGGCCGAAAAATGTCCCATAGACTTAACATTGGCACAAAATTTGCTAAATCATATCTTTGGCTCAGAAGGTCATAGAGCTTTGGGGTTGGGCTCTTTTGATTCGTCCTATCAAGCAGCCAATAAGTAGTGACATAAAAACTTAATAGCCACGCCCTAGAAACCAGTTACAGGCCCCTAGCAACCATTGAACAACATTTACAAGCCATATCTCAGCACCAGAACATCGTATAGACATGGGGGTGTGCTTGTTTGTTTTGGTTGGGACACCAGTCTGTAAATATCATCATGGTAACTGTGTAACCACACCTTAGCAACCTTTTAAAGCTACCTAGCAACCATACTGCAACATATAGAAGCCATATTACAGCTCCACAACATCGTACAGACTTGGTTGTTGGCTCGTATGCAATCATTTACAACACCCTAGCAACCGGGTGGCGAATTTTGCCACTGCAAGCACCACTTCACATTTTCTTCAGGAAATGTACATTCTAGTTAGTGGTGCTTTTTTAAAAGCATCACTATTGTTATTGCTCATACTTATTATTCTTCTTCTTCTTCTTATTATTATTATTCCGCCCAAAGTTTGGCGCGTAACTTGCCCCGCACCGTTTGTCACAGACCCCTGAGTGAGGTGTCAAATCGACCGGCTCATTGAGGAGAGGTGTGCTATGACTTTTCTAAGCGATCGGGTGTACGATGTTCGCACAGCGGACGAAAAAGCGGCCAAAAAAATCCCATTGACTTAACATGGGGAGTTCTAAAAACATTTGAATCCCAACCGACGTTTTCACACACACAGACTCCAAAGGGCCTGTCACCCCTGCATCTCTCCCTCTCTCTCTCCCTCAGAGGATTTATATTATCAAGCAGCCAATAAGTAATGGCCTAAAATCTTCATAGCCACACCCTGGCAACCAGTTTTAGAACCCTAGCAACCACTAAGCGCTCCCTAGCAACCACCCTAAACCAAAAAAAATACATTTTTACATTTTTTTGTATTTTTTAAAGCAATATTACACTCGTGGCCTTGCGATATCGCTCCATGCTTGTGCCTAATCGGCCGGCCTCGTGCCGTACTGAAGGCACTCGTTATTAAAGATTTTAATAACTCTATAAAAACTCCATAGTAACCATCTTTGACACCCAGAACACCATAGCAACTGCCTAGCAACACCATAGCAACCACCCAGAACACCCTAGCAACCACCTGGCAACAGCATCTTGCTAAAAACATGCTAGCAAAATGCTAATCATGCTAGCATCATGTTATCAACATGCTAATCAAGCTAACATCATGCTAGCAACATTCTAATCATGCTAGCATCATGCTAGCAACATGCTAATCATGCTAACGACATGCTAATCATGTTAGCATCTAGCTAAAAACATGCTAGCAAAATGCTAATAATGCTAGCATCATGCTACCAGCATGCTAATCATGCTAGCATCATGCTACCAGCATGCTAATCAAGCATAATGCTAGCTTGATTAGCATAATGCTAGCATTATGCTATCAACATGCTAATCATGTTAACATCATGCTAGCAAAATTGCTAATCATGCTAGCATCATGCTACCAACATGCTAATTATGCTAGCATCATGCTAGCCACATTCTAATCACGCTAGCATCATGCTAGCATCATGCTAATTATGCTAACATCATGCTAGCAACATGCTAATCAAGCTAGCATCATGCTAGCAACATGCTAATCATGCTAGCATCATGCTACCAACATGCTAATCAAGCTAGCATCATGCTAGCAAAATGCAAATTATGGTAGCATAATGCTAACAACATGTTAATTAAGCTAGCAACATGCTAATCAAGTTAGAAAACATGCTAATCATGCTAGCATCTAGCTAAAAACATGCTAGCAACATGCTAATCATGCTAGCAACATGCTACCAACATGCTAATCATGTTAACAACATGCTAATCATGCTAACATTATTCTAACAACATGTTAATCATAGTAATTCATCCTGGAATGTGGTAAATCATAGTAAATCATCTCAGAAAAATAGTAAATCGTGGTAAATAATGCTAAAACGTGGTATATCATGGTATCACAACATGGTAATTGTGTTAGCATCTGCCCAGTGGTGAATTTTGCCACTGCAAGCACCACTTCACATTTTCTTCAGGAAATGTACATTCTAGTGTTGTGATTACTATTCACCTAGACAAAACTTTGGCGCGTAACTCGCCCCACACCGTTTGTCACAGCCCCCTGAATGAGGTGTCAAATCGACCGGTTTATTGAGGAGAGGTGTGCTATGACTTTTATAAGCGATCGGGTCTACGATGTTCGTCTGGCGGGCGAAAAATTAGCCGAAAAATGTCCCATAGACTTAACATTGGCACAAAATTTGTAAAATCATATCTTTGGCTCAGAAGGTCATAGAGGCTTGGGGTTGGGCTCTTTTGATTCGTCCCATCAAGCAGCCAATAAGTAGTGACATAAAAATGTCATAGTCACGCCCTAGCAACCAGTTACAGGCCCCTAGCAACCATTGAACAACATTTACAAGCCAGATCTCAGCAACAAAACATTGTAAAACACAGAGTTGGGCATTTTTTGACACAGACTTGTAAATACTCTTTAAAAATTACCCCATAAACTGTATAAACAAACCTTAGCAACCATTTGGAGTACCCTAGCAACCGTACAAACACATGGATGGGCTATATCTCAGCACCAGAACATCGTATAGACATGGGGGTGTGTTTGTTTGTTTTGGTTGGGACACCAGTCTGTAAATATCATCATGGTAACTGTGTAACCACACCTTAGCAACCATTTAAAGCTACCTAGCAACCATATTGCAACATATAGAAGCCATATTTCAGCTCCACAACATCGTACAGACATGGTTGATGGCTTGTATGCAATCATGTACAACACCCTAGCAACTGGGTGGTGAATTTTGCCACTGCAAGCACCACTTCACATTTTCTTCAGGAAATGTACATTCTAGTGTTGTGATTACTATTCACCTAGACAAAACTTCGGCGCGTAACTCGCCCCACACCGTTTGTCACAGACCCCTGAATGAGGTGTCAAATCGACCGGTTTATTGAGGAAAGGTGTGCTATGACTTTTATAAGCGATCGGGTGTAAGATGTTTGTCTGGCGGGCGAAAAATTAGCCGAAAAATGTCCCATAGACTTAACATTGGCACAAAATTTGCTAAATCATATCTTTGGCTCAGAAGGTCATAGAGCTTTGGGGTTGGGCTCTTTTGATTCGTCCTATCAAGCAGCCAATACGTAGTGACATAACAACTTCATAGCCACGCCCTAGTAACCAGTTACAGGCCCCTAGCAACCATTGAACAACATTTACAAGCCATATCTCAGCAACAAAACATTGTAAAAACACAGAGTTGGCCATTTTTTGACCCAGACCTGCAAATACTCTTTAAATATTACCCCATAAACTGTATAAACAAACCTTAGCAACCATTTGGAGTACCCTAGCAACCGTACAAACACATGAATGAGCTATATCTCAGCACCAGAACATCGTATAGACATCATGGTGTGCTTGTTTGTTTCGGTTGGGAAACCAATCTGTAAATATCATCATGGTAACTGTGTATTCACACCCTAGCAACCGTTTAGAGCCACCTAGCAACCATATTGAAACATATAGAAGCCATATTTCAGCTCCACAACATCGTACAGACATGGTTGTTGACTCGTATGCAATCATGTACAACACCCTAGCAACCGGGTGGCGAGTTTTGCCACTGCAAGCACCACTTCACATTTTCTTCAGGAAATGTACATTCTAGTTCTTCTTATTATTATTATTATTATTCTGGACAAAGTTTGGCGCGTAACTCGCCCCGCACCGTTTGTCTCAGAGCCATGAATGAGGTGTCAAATCGACCGGCTCATTAAGGAGAGGTGTGCTATGACTTTTATAAGCGATCGGGGGTGCGGTGTTCGCCCCAGGGGCGAAAAAGCGGCCAAAAAAGTCCCATTGACTTAACATTGCGACGAACTTTGACCACACGTAGCTCTGAGCGAGGATTTCGCAGAAATGTGTGATTTGCCACATTTGAAGAGGCTGACAGGCTCTGTAAGAACATACCTCACAATGGGGTAAAAGTTGCACCCCTGGGGGGCAGGAGATGCCCAAAGTTGCCCCATTGACTTACTATGGGGAAGGAACGTCCCGTGAAACACACATGCTTTTCCTACTATGGTAAATTGCATAGGGACTTTGTATTGAACGTAGCTCTGGATCACAGTGTCATAGAGACAAGGGGGAGGGCTCATTTTACTCAGACGACCAATCAGTCTCTCAGGATCATTGTGAAGCTATCAAGCCACGCCCTAGCAACCATTTAGAGCCCCTTAGCAACAAGTTCCATAGACTTCCATTGAAAGAGTTCAAAGAGATATCTCCAGACTGAATTGTCATAGAAACATGGGGGTGGTCTCATTTGACTCGGGGCAGTAAACAGCCAATCATGAATCACCTCAACACTTCCAAGCCCCTCCCTAGCAACCATTGTCGAGCACCTTAGCAACCAAAATCCAAAGAGGGATATCTTCCATTCTGAATGTCACAGAGGCATGGGAGTTGGTTTATATCATTCATACTGACAAGAAGCCTTTGGAATTTCATCATTGGCAGCTGCCAAGTAACTCCATAGCAACCAAAGAGAGTATCCTAGCAACCGTTTAGCAAAACGTATATCTCTGCATCAAAACATAGTATAGAGATGGGACTTGGCTCTTTTGACTAAATCATGGTAAACTATGGTAAATCAACCTTGAATCATAGTAAATCATACTAAAACATGGTAAATCATGGTATACTATAGTAAATCATAGTACACTATGGTAAATCGTGGTAAATCATGGTAAACTATGGTAAATCATGCTAGAATCATAGTAAATCATACTTGAACATGGTAAATCATGGTATACTATAGTAAATCATGGTAAACTATGGTAAATCATGGTAAACTATGGTAAATCATGGTAAACTATGATAAATCATGCTAGAATCAGTAAATCATAATTGAACATGGTATATCATGGTATACTATAGTAAATCATGGTATACTATAGTAAATCATGGTAAACTATGGTAAATCGTGGTAAACTATGGTAAATCATGGTAAACTATGGTAAATCATGCTAGAATCAGTAAATCATACTTGAACATGGTAAATCATGGTATACTATAGTAAATCATGGTAAACTATAGTAAATCGTGGTAAATCATGGTAAACTATGGTAAATCATGCTAGAATCATAGTAAATCATACTTGAACATGGTAAATCATGGTATACTATAGTAAATCATGGTAAACTATGGTAAATCATGGTAAACTATGGTAAATCATGGTAAACTATGATAAATCATGCTAGAATCAGTAAATCATAATTGAACATGGTATATCATGGTATACTATAGTAAATCATGGTATACTATAGTAAATCATGGTAAACTATGGTAAATCGTGGTAAACTATGGTAAATCATGGTAAACTATGGTAAATCATGCTAGAATCAGTAAATCATACTTGAACATGGTAAATCATGGTATACTATAGTAAATCATGGTAAACTATAGTAAATCGTGGTAAATCATGGTAAACTATGGTAAATCATGCTAGAATCATAGTAAATCATACTTGAACATGGTAAATCATGGTATACTATAGTAAATCATGGTAAACTATGGTAAATCATGCTAAAATCAGTAAATCAGACTTGAACATGGTAAATCATGGTATACTATAGTAAATCATGGTAAACTATGCTAAATCGTGGTAAATCATGGTAAACTATAGTAAATCATGGTAAACTATGGTAAATTATGCTAGAATCAGTAAATCATACTTGAACATGGTAAATCATAGTATACTATAGTAAATCATGGTAAACTATGGTAAATGATCCTAGAATCATAGTAAATCATACTAAAACATGGTAAATCATGGTATACTATAGTAAATCATAGTAAACTATGGTAAATCGTGGTAAATCATGGTATACTATAGTAAATCATGGTAAACTATGGTAAATCATGGTAAACTATGATAAATCATGCTAGAATCAGTAAATCATACTGGAACATGGTAAATCATGGTATACTATAGTAAATCATGGTAAAGTATGGTAAATCGTGGTAAATCATGGTAAACTATGGTAAATCATGCTAGAATCAGTAAATCATACTTGAACATGGTAAATCATGGTATACTATAGTAAATCATGGTAAAGTATGGTAAATCGTGGTAAATCATGGTAAACTATGGTAAATCATGCTAGAATCAGTAAATCATATTTGAACATGGTAAATCATGGTATACTATAGTAAATCATGGTAAACTATGGTAAATCGTGGTAAATAATGGTAAACTATGGTAAATCATGGTAAACTATGGTAAATCATGCTAGAATCAGTAAATCATGCTTGAACATGGTAAATCATGGTAAACTATGGTAAATCGTGGTGAACTATGGTAAATCATGGTAAACTATGGTAAATCATGGTAAACTATGATAAATCATGCTAGAATCATAGTAAATCATACTTGAACATGGTAAATCATGGTATACTATAGTAAATCATGGTAAACTATGGTAAATCATGGTAAATCATGCTAGAATCAGTAAATTATAATTGAACATGGTAAATCGTGCTATACTATAGTAAATCATGGTAAACTATAGTAAATCGTGGTAAATTGTGGTAAACTATGGTAAATCATGCTAGAATCAGTAAATCATACTTGAACATGGTAAATCATGGTATACTATAGTAAATCATGGTAAACTATGGTAAATCATGGTAAATCATGGTAACTATGATAAATCATGCTAGAATCAGTAAATTATACTAGAACATGGTAAATTGTGGTATTCTATAGTAAATCATGGTAAACTATGGTAAATCATGCTAGAATCAGTAAATCATACTTGAACATGGTAAATCATGGTATACTATAATAAATCATGGTAAACTATGGTAAATCGTGGTAAATCATGGTAAACTATGATAAATCATGCTAGAATCAGTAAATCATACTTGAACATGGTAAATCCTGGTATACTATAGTAAATTATGGTAAACTATGGTAAATCGTGGTAAATCATGGTAAACTATGGTAAATCATGCTTGAATCAGTAAATCATACTTGAACATGGTAAATCATGGCATACTATAGTAAATCATGGTAAACTATAGTAAATCGTGGTAAATCATGGTAAACTATGGTAAACACCTTAGCAACTGCCTAGCAACCACACTGAATACCCTAGCAACCACTTAGAAACCCCCTAGCAACCACCCAGAATACCTTGGAAACCTCCCAGAACACCATAGCAACCACCTAGTAAAACCCTAGCAACCGTGCCGAATTTTGCCACTGCAAGCACCACTTCACATTTTCTTCAGGAAATGTACATTCTAGTTATTAGGGCCCAAGCCCTGAAGGGGCGAAGGCCCTATTGTTTTCGTTAGGATTATTAGGGCCCAAGCCCTGAAAGGGCGAAGGCCCTATTGTTTTCGGTAGGATTATTAGGGCCCAAGCCCTGAAAGGGCGAAGGCCCTATTGTTTTCGGTAGGATTATTTATTATTATTATTATTATTATTATTATTATTTTGTCAACCTTTCGGGCACTTTTGGGGCTCTTAACATGCTCGAAAACTCTTGAAATTTTGCACACACGTCAGAACCCGCGGCCATCAGGGCCGGACTGAAGCTGGTACCCGGGCGTGGCAGGGGGGCTCGACAGCGCCCCCTGGAACGGGATCCGAACACGTGTCCATAAATCAAACACGCTTGCATGTAATAATATGAAACTCGGTACACATATAGATCTCATCCGGCCGAACAACTTTCGTGCTCTAAGTTTTACGCCAGCCAAACAGGAAGTTGGCTATTTAGCGTTGTTTGGAAACGCATGCTGTGGAATTTAATGTACTCCTCCTAGGGAATTCATCGATTCGCCTCCAAACTCGGTGTGCATGAAGTCAAGACATTGAGGATGCTAAATTGCGGACGGATTTTTGATATCTCGAACGGTTTGGCCGTGGCGAGGAAACAAATTTATGGCGAAAAAATGAAACAGGAAGTGTGTTATAACTTCTGCATACATTAACTGATCTTGATGAAACTTCAGCAGTGTGTTCGTTGTAAGAGGCCGATCGCACAGATGTGACTATTGTGAGTCAAAGTTATAGCGCCACCAACAGGCAGCAGGAAGTACATCACTTTCAAAATGCTTTGAAATCAGTGTCTTATTTTTACTCGATTTGCTTCAAACTTTATGTGTACAATGTAGACACACGGCAGATGTAAACCTGTGAAAGGATTATTGATATCTTAGATACTGTTGCCGTGGCAACGCATCAAACTTTAATATTCTTTTTTGATGCTTTTGAGACTCTTAACATACTTGAAATTGCATGAAACTCAACAGACACATCACATTTATTAGCCAGTAGACATGTGCAAAGTTTCAGAAACGGGGGTGGTGGAATGGCTCAGTAGCGCCACCTTTAGTCAAAAATGGGGGTTTAATTTTTCCTAGAATCACAAAACTTGGTATGTGTATTGTTCTCATCAAGACGGACAACTTTCTAATTTACATGAACCATCTCCGACCAACAGGAAGAGAGATATTTTGGTTTGAATGTGGATTTTCTGAAGAATTTTCTCTCCCTCTCTCTGTGTCTGTGTGTGTGTGAGGGGAGGGGGGGATTTGACTATTGCTTTTATATTGTTAATCAAGGTTTCAGGGGCTTTTGGGGTCCTTAACGTGCTCAAAAACTCTTGAAACTTTGCACACAGGTCAGAACCCACGGCCATCAGGGCCGGGCTGAAGCTGGTACCCGGGCGTGGCTGGGGGGCTCAACAGCGCCCCCTTGAACGGGGTTCTAAAACTTGATCCATATATCAAACACGCTCGCATGAATTAATATGAAACTCGGTACACATATAGATCTCATCGGGCCGAACAACTTTACCCCGGTCAAGTTTTACGCCAGCCCAACAGAAAGTCGGCTATTATGGGTTGTTTGGAAAACGCTTGTTGTGGAATGTGAAATACTCCTCCTAGAAAATTCACCGTGTCCCCTTCAAACTCGGTGTGCATGTAGTCAAGACTTTGAGGATGCTAAATTGCGGACGGATTTTTGATATCTCGAACGGTTTGGCTATGTCGAGGAATCGAATTTATGGCGAGAAAAGAGAAACACGGAAGTGGAATAACTTCTGCATACATTAACTGATCTTGATGAAACTTCAGCAGTGTGTTCGTGGTAAGAGGCCGATCAGATG